>NC_091267.1:51435000-52060000 GCF_042477335.2 Ovis canadensis | reverse complement strand
CTCAGGATGTGGATGCTGTCATTTACTCAACACCCTGGCGCCTTCCTTGGAGGCCAGTCTATTCTTTCAAGCTGGTTTTGGTTCCCTGGGAGGGACACTGTTGACCCTGGTGCTGTCAGGGAAGCCCCTGGACCCTATCTCTGTCCTGTGGAAAAGTCTTCTAAACATAAGCCAGTTAGATGAGACATGGTGAAAAAGCCATTTTGCATTAGATGTGAGAATGGAAGAGGTCAAAGGAGAGACTAGGAAGCTGTTATAGCCCATCCCCACCATCTGTGCCTGTGGTTGTAGTTTTTAAATTATTAGACAGCGACACATTTTGCTGAGACAGAAAGTTGGCACTTTGAAAAATATTTATTTTCTTGTTTTTTGAATTGTGCCTGAGGCACTGCTGGCCTGAGGAAATATGGGGCTCTCTTCCTCCCTTCCCTTCTCAATTAATGGCGGGCCTTTCTATGCTGTGTCCAGATTACAGGAAGGACCCAGAGGAAACAAGGTAAATCCACTGTTTGTGTTGACCACCTTAGGAGACAGGCCAGGTGCTGCCCTGTGACTTGGGTCCCATCAGGGAATACCTGTGATGTTGGCATTCCTGCTTGACTGCGGGCTTCTGGGTAATGATGCAAATCCACTTTCAAGTTGTATTATCATTAATAGTTGTGTGGAAAGACTCCCTTTTCTTTTTCACCTGCTAACTGCACCAGACGCTGAAATTCCACTTATGGACATAAATGTTTTTCCAACTGTGTGGAACTGAGTGTATTTCGTGTTAAGTAGATCTCTGATGTTCCTGTTCTGTTTCTGGACAGTGAAGGTACCTTTTTCCATCAGGGTTGTTCTCTATCTCAGCAATTTGCTCGAAAAACTGGTAGGGTATTGTTGTTCCTATTTTTAGCTTTTATTTCAAGATCATAGGTAGGCATGGGAAGAAATTTGTTTTTTTTTTAAAGTTGCTTATGGCATTTTCAAATTATGGTCCTGGAGAAGGCTTTTAAGGGTGCCTTGGACAGCAAGGAGATCAAACCAGCCAATCCTAAAGGAAATAAACCCTGAATATTCATAGGAAGGACTGATGCTGAAGCTTCAATTACCTATTGTTTATGGTGTGTGTGTGTATATATATACACACATACACCCCCACACACATATATTTATTTATTTTATAAGCTTTGTTCTCACCTCAAGAAAATTAGAGATACCAAGGGAACATTTCATGCAAAGATGGGCTCGATAAACGACAGGAATGGTATGGACCTAACAGAAGCAGAAGATATTAAGAAGAGGTGGCAAGAATACACAGAAGAACTGTACAAAAAAGATCTTCATGACCCAGATAATCACGATGGTGTGATCACTCACCTAGAGCCAGACATCCTGGAATGTGAAGTCAAGTGGGCCTTAGAAAGCATCACTACGAAGTAAGCTAGTAGAGGTGATGGAATTCCAGTTGAGCTATTTCAAATCCTGAAAGACGATGCTGTGAAAGTGCTGTACTCACTATGCCAGCAAATTTGGAAAACTCAGCAGTGGCCACAGGACTGGAAAAGGTCAGTTTTCATTCCAATCCCAAAGAAAGGCAATGGCAAAGAATGCTCAAACTACCGCACAATTGCACTCATCTCACATGCGAGTAAAGTAATGCTCAAAATTCTGCAAGCCGAGCTTCAGGAATACGTGAACTGTGAACTTCCAGATGTTCAAGCTGGTTTTATTTATTTATTTTTTTAATATAAATTTATTTATTTTAATTGGAGGTTAATTACTTTACAATATTGTATTGGTTTTGCCATACATCAATATGAATCCGCCACAGGTGTACACGTGTTCCCCGTCCTGAACTCCCCTCCCTCCCCGTACCATCCCTCTGGGTCATCCCAGTGCACCAGCCCCAAGCATCCAGTATCATGCATCGAACCTGGATTGGCGATTCATTTCACATATGATATTATACATGTTTCAATGCTATTCTCCCAAATCATCCCCCCCTCTCCCTCTTCCACAGAGTCCAAAAGACTGTTCTATACATCTGTGTCTCTTTTGCTATCTCGCATACAGGGTTATTGTTACCATCTTTCTAAATTCCATATATATGTGTTAGTATACTGTACTGGTATTTTTCTTTCTGGCTTACTTCAGTCTGTATAATCGGCTCCAATTTCATCCACCTCATTAGAACTGATTCAAATGTATTCTTTTTAATGGCTGAGTAATACTCCATTGTGTATATGTACCACAGCTTTCTTATGCATTCGTCTACTGCTGGACATCTTGCTTTCATGTCCTGGCTATTATAAACAGTGCTGCGATGAACATTGGGGTACATGTGTCTCTTTCAATTCTGGTTTCCTCGGTGTGTATGCCCAGCAGTGGGATTGCTGGGTCATAAGGCAGTTCTATTTCCAGTTTTTGAAGGCATCTCCACACTGTTCTCCATAGTGGCTGTACTAGTTTACATTCCCACCAATAGTGTAAGAGGGTTCCCTTTTCTTCACACCCTGTCCAGCATTTATTGCTTGTAGATTTTTGGATAGCAGCCATTCTGACTGGCGTGAAATGGTACCGCATTGTGGTTTTGATTTGCATTTCTCTGATAATGAGTGATGTTGAGCATCTTTTCATGTGTTTGTTAGCCATCTGTATGTCTTCTTTGGAGAAATGTCTATTTAGTTCTTTGGCCCATTTTTTGATTGGGTTGTTTATTTTTCTGGAATTGATCTCCAGGAGTTGCTTGTATATTTTTGAGATTAGTTGTTTGTCAGTTGCTTCATTTGCTATTATTTTCTCAAGCTGGTTTTGGAAAAGGCAGAGGAACCAGAGATCATAATGCCAGCATCTGCTGGATCATGGAAAAAGCAAGAGAGTTCCAGAAAAACATCTATTTCTGCTTTATTGACTATGCCAAAGCCTTTGACTGTGTGCATCACAAGAAACTGTGCAAAATTCTTCAAGAGATGGGAAAACCAGACCACCTGCCCTGCCTCTTGAGAAACCTATATACAGGTTAGGAAGCAAGAGTTAGAACTAGACATGGAACAACAGACTGGTTCCAAATAGGAAAAGGAGTACTTCAAGGCTGTATATCGTCACCCTGCTTATTTAACTTACATGCAGAGTACATCATGAGAAACGCTGGGCTGGAGGAAGCACAAGCTGGAATCAAGATTGCCAGGAGAAATATCAATAACCTCAGATATGCAGATGACACCACTCTTATGGCAGAAAGTGAAGAGGAACTAATAAGCCTCTTGATGAAAGTGAAAGAGGAGAGTGAAAAAGTTGGCTTAAAGCTCAACATTCAGAAAATGAAGATCATGGCATCTGGTCCCATCACTTCATGGGAAATAGATGGGGATACAGTGGAAACAGTATCAGACTTTATTTTTCTGGGTTCCAAAATCACTGCAGATGGTGATTGCAGCCATGAAATTAAAAGACGCTTACTCCTTGGAAGAAAAGTTATAACCAACCTAGATAGCATATTGAAAAGCAGAGACATTACTTTGCCAACAAATGTCCATCTAGTCAAGGCTGTGGTTTTTCCAGTGGTCATGTATGGATGTGAGAGTTGGACTGTGAAGAAAGCTGAGTGCTAAAGAATTGATGGTTTTGAACTGTGGTGTTGGAGAAGACTCTTGAGAGTCCCTTGGACTGAAAGGAGATCCAACCAGTTGGGAGATCAGTCCTGGGTATTTATTGGAAGGACTAATGCTAAAGCTGAAACTCCAGTACTTTGGCCACCTGATGCAAAGAGTTGACTCATTGGAAAAGACTCAGTGCTGGGAGGGATTGGGAGCAGGAGGAAAAGGGGACAACAGAGGATGAGATGGCTAGATGGCATCATCAACTCGATGGATATGAGTCTGAGTGAACTCCGGGAGTTGGTGATAGACAGGGAGGCCTGGCGTGCTGTGATTCCCAGGGTTGCAAAGAGTCGGACACGCCTGAGCGACTGAACTGAACTGAGCTGATTCTCACCTCTTCCTTCTACCTGCCACATTTTCTTACTATCTCACAAAGCAGTTGGCATGTGCTCACTAAATGCAAATTCATTTACATAATTATTAGGAAGGAAAACTGTCTTCATAGGAAAAAAAAATGAAATGTATTTCAAACTAAGCAGGAACTGACTGGTGTCTTATCTAATGCTATTACATGAGATTTGCTCACACTGATTGCTGCATATCATTAAGCATTGTCTGGACTTTCCTAGTAGAATGTCCTGGAACCCTGACAGGTTGGTAGACATAAGAAGCCATTGGTTGAAAAACATTTTCATCACCGTCCAGATCTCTGCCCCTTTCCTCCTCATAGAGTCCTATGACTTTGGTGTCTGTCAGGAAGCTTTCCTCATTCCACACTGGCCAGCTCTGGTGTCTTTAGATCCCTGAACCAGAGAGCCATTTAGCAAAGGAGTTTTTTGTTTTTTAATTAATTTATTTTGGGCTGTGCTGGGTCTTTGTTGCTGTGTGCAGGCTTTCTCTGGTTGCTACGAGTGGGGGCCACTCTCTAGTTGCAGTGCACGGGTCTCTCATTGTGGCAGCTTCTCTTCTTGTGAAGCACAGGCTGTAGGGCGCTCAGGCTTCAGCAGCATGTGGTTTCAGTAGCTGCAGCTCCCAGGCTCTAGAGCACAGGCTCAGTAGTTGTGGCGCACAGGCTTAGTTGCTCCTTGACATGTGGGATCTTCCCAGACCAGGGATCAAACCCGTGTGTCCTACATTGGCAGATGGATTCTTTACCACTGGACCACCAGGGAAGCCCCCAGCAGAGGAGTTTTGGCTGGAGCTGGGACGCTTAGAGGTTGATAACCAGATAGGTTGGGAAGATGTAGCCAGGACTGAGCAAGTAGAAGGTGCTGCAGAAGATAACTGAGAGAAGAAAGGAACGTGAGATTCAGTTCTCTGTAATATTGTTGGACTTAATATATACACACACACAGAATATAATACATACATACACACAAAATTTTCTTTTTTAATTTAATTTTTTTAACTCCAAAAACATTTTGTTTTGGTGTATAGCTATTTAACAATGTTGTGATAGTTTCAGGTGAACAGTGAAAGGACTCAGCCATACACATACATGTATCCATTCTCCCCCAAAGCCCCCTCCTATCCAGGCTGTCACATAACATTGAGCAGGGTTCCCTGAGCTGTAAGGTAGGTCTTGGTTGGTGATCCATTACATGCAACATTTTTCTCTGAGAATATAAAATTGATCCTACAAATTAGCCATGGACTCTCAACTAGAGTTTGGCAAAACAGGAAGAAAGAAAGAACGGAGAGAGTGCGGGAAGGAAGGAAGGAAGGCTGGCTGTGTCCGTTCCAAGAGATCACCTCAGCCTTTCTTCTAATTTTTTTTCCTTTAATTTTCATGAACATGAGAACAAGTTTCCTTATTTTAAAATGTAACAAAACATAGATTTGCATAATTGAAACATTTCTGAAAGTGTAATTTAAAATTTGGCAGGACGTAGACTTCACGGAGGGGCGAAACTTTATCGTTGCAATTTTTATATCTTAAAGACCGCATGGTGAAGTATTGCCTGTCATTTCAAAACCTGTTTTCTTAAGGAAAATTTTTAGCTAAAGGCATTGCTTTTCTTTTTCTTTTCTAAGAGACATGGGTAGCATTAAACATCATTATTATATTACTGAGTTTGAAAGATAAAAGAATTAAATAATTAGAACTGCCATTATCATAGTCAAATTATATTTTCTGAAGTTTAAAAATTCAACCTGTATGTTCTTGGTATATTCTAGTTGATCATAAGTGGGTGGTGTTTTTGGCAGAACTTCAGTACTTCGTTTATAGAACTTCTGTACTTCGTTTATAGGTAAACATCACATTCTGTTAATCCCCACCAGTGACTAACTCCTCACATATGACAATGGAGACTTCTAAACAGACATAGGGCTTGTATTATAAATTATAAAATAAATTAAGTTATTTTGAAATTTGCTTTTGAAACATTTCCAATGCAGGACTACTAATGCCTCATGTCAGTTTGTTTAGGAAATAAGCCTTCAGTTTGCAATATTATTCAGAAAAAAGAAAAATGGTAAGGATACTTTAAATCTGATATTAGCCAGGGCTAGAGTTCTACCTTAACTGATCTTTTGTAGCATGATACTAAGCAAGGATTCCAAAATATGCAATATTGTTAGAGATAAAATATCTGTAAATCTGTATGTACTCTGCATGTTTGGAGGAAGTAATGGCAACCCACTCCAGTGTTCTTGCCTGGAGAATCCCAGGGACGGGGGAGCCTGCTGGGCTGCCGTCTATGGGTTGCATAGAGTCGGACATGACTGAAGTGACTTAACAGCAGCAGCAGCAGTCCAACTCTTTGCCACTTCATGGACTGTAGCCCGCCAGGTTCCTCTGTCCGTGGAATTTCCCTGGCAAGAATACTGAAGTGGGTTGCCATTCCCTTCTCCAAGGGAGCTTCCCGACTCAGGGATCGAACTCACGTCTCTGGGATCAAACTCACGTCTCCTGCATCTCCTGCATTGGCAGGTGGATTTTTTTTTTTTTTTTTAACCTCTGATCTATCTGGGAAGTATAAATCTGCATAGTCTCCATCAAAGCTGGCCTGTAAGCATTCTCAGTGATTACTTTGGGAGAAATTTTGGTGGGAGTTGTGGGGAGAACAGTGGGCCAGACCCCATATTTGCTGGCTACAGGCTTCATTATGGCCACCTACAGGTCTTTTGACTTTCTCTAATGTTGCTTGTGGAATTTTCCCCATGGTTTGGCAATGGAAAACCTCTTTGAAACTGAAATATTGACTAGAAAATGTGAGCAGGAGTAAAGTGAAAACCGAGTGTAATTTACAGCATAAAAAAGTCCCACCTAAAAGGTATGCAGAATGGCAACGTTGAATAGGAACTTCAAGTATTTGGGCGTAAATCTTCCCTGTGCTGTGTGCTAAGTTGCTTCAGTTGTGTCTGACTCTTTGTGATGCCGTGGTCTATAGCCCGCCAGGCTCTTCTGTCCATGGAATTCTCTAGGCAAGAATACTTGAGTGAGTTGCCATGTACTCCTCCAGGGGATCTTCCTGACCCAAGGATCGAACCCGAGTCTCTTATGTCTCCTGCACTGACAGGTTCTTTACCACTAGCATTACCTGGGATGCTCAGATCTTCCCTAGGCAAGTAGATAACTGAAAATAATTATAATTATTTTATTTGCTTTAGATAGACATCCTTTTACAAAGCAACTTAACAAAAACCTATTTAGTGCTTTTTAGTAATAATAACAAAGCCATACTCTATAGTGGTAAAGTCTTAAAGTCAGAAAACATGGCTTTGCAATCTGATATTCATGGGCCAGGTGACTTTGGAAATGCAATTTTGATCCATCCACATCTTTCTTTCCTATAAAATAGAATTAACCATGCTTGCCCTGCATGCCTCACCTAGTTTTCTTGAAAAGCAGATCAGGTAATAAATATCATTATTTTGTTTTTGTTTTATATTGGTATAAATTTTATATAGTTGACATAGAACATTAAATTAACTTCAGGTGTATAGCATAATGATTCAATATTTGTCTTTACTGGAAAATGATCACCACGATAAGCTTGGTTATCCATCATCACATTATTTGCTATTTTGAAGCAACGGCTTTAAATGAAAGTATGGGATTATTATGGTTTTAGTTCCTAACATTCATAATATAAATGGAAGGGTCTGTTTCTGATTAACCTACTTCATTCATCAATATAAAATTAATTTCCCCACATTTAGTGGATTTAATAAAACATTTTAATAATATAGTTATGAGTTTAGCTTTGACCCCTCATACATTTTAATGTCCTGAAGGAATTATAAACTTAATATTTGTTTTCACAGTTGGGTAACACAAAGTTATTGATTGCTGTTTAGGTACTTACTGGCCACTGAGTAGCAGATCTCAGCAATTGCTGTGTTAGTCGCTCAGTTGAGTCCGACTCTTTGTGACCCCTTGGGCAGTAGCCCACCAGGCTCCTCTGTCCATGAGATTTCCCAGGCAAGAATACTGAAGTGGGTAACCATTCCCTTCTCCAGGGGATTTTCCTGACCCAGGGATTGAACCCGGGTCTCCTACATTGCAGGCAGATTCTTTACCTTCTGAGCCACCAGTGGCTACCTGGCATAATAAATCTTCCTGCTCTGGAAAACTACCATCAGTTGTCCCCTCTGTTGGGCTAAGTCCTGTCTTTTAGGGACCCTTGGATGCATTACTTTGTATGTGCTCCTGTGATATTTAAGTCACACTTGTTAAAATATAGATTCCTGGCCATTTTGCCTATGTGACCTTGGGATTGTACTTGTCTAAAAAGATCTCCAGATGCTACGATGTATACTGATGATGTGTACTAATGCTTCCACATTACTATTTCTTGGCTGCTAAATTCTCAGTGTCTGACAAATAAGTGAGGATAATGAAATCTTCTAAATTTTATATAAGGAAAACTCAAGGGAGTTGGACAGCAAGGAGATCAAGCCAGTCAATCCTAAAGGAGATCAATCCTGCATATTCATTGGAAAGACTGATGATGAAGCTCTAATACTCTGGTCACCTGATGCCAACTCATTGGAAAAGACCTCGATGCTGGGAAAGATTGAGAGCAGGAAGAGAATGGGGCAACAGAGGATGAGATGGTTGGATGGCATAACTGACTCAACAGACATGGGTTTGAGCAAACTCTGGAGACAGTGAAGGGCCGGGAAGTCTGGTGTGCTGCAGTCCATGAATTTGGAAAGAGTCAGACACATCTTAGTGATTGAACAGCAAGAGTGGGGGAAACCTTTATCATGCCTAAGATAATCATATGCACTTTCACTTTAGATTTTTTTTTTGCCAACAGCTGTGACTAGCTTTTTGTTGTTGTTGTTGTTCTACCTATGATAGGCAGCATTATTTTTGCAAAAAAAATTTAATAAAACCTGGAGATGCAAAGATGAGTTTTAAAGATTTCAACTTCTTTCCCACCTTTCTTCCAACCAAGGCCTGTGAATGTCAGCTAAGAAATTCTAGTATCTGTGTGGCACTAGAGTGTTGTGTGGCCAACCATAATGGACATTGGTTGGGCTCAACCTCCAGCTGAAAGAAATGGTTGAAATTTTTCATCTGACCATTGACCATTTGGGAGTGCTTTCACTGACATTAGTGACACTGTATAACTTGATTTCCTGCTTTTTACATGATTTATCCAACCTGTTAGTCTAGAGATCCTGATAATGTCTAGACTTCAGAGGAATTTGGAAGATTTGACTTTTTTTTTTTAGCTATCCAAAAGAAGAGTTAATGTATGATAGAATATTAGGGGAAAAGGACATCTATTGTTCTCAGAAATAGCAAACTTTGGTAGGTACATGAGATCAAGGAAAGAAAATCTTCAAACCTTTGAAGCCAGAGTAGATTGTTCTACAACTGTGTTCTTAATGTGTTTTCCAGCAGGATCAGGACATAGGGAGCTTATCAAAAATGCAGATTTTCAGGCTTCACCCCAGATGGACTGAATCAGAAACCCAGACACACGTGGGTCCAGCAGTTTGTGCATTAATAGGCCTTCCAGATGGTTTGTATGGGTACTAGAGATTGAGAACCACTGCTCTGAAGCATCGTTTATGAGCCCCACCATGCAGGCCAACTATGCATTCTTTCAACATTCCTAATGTAAAACCTGATGGTTTATTTCCATGGATCTAGATCAGTGCTTCTGGCCCAGGCCTTCTCAGTAGCTGCCATTCGCCACCAGCAGATGCTGAAGCAGCAAGTTAGACAACTCTGCCTGTCCTTTCTCTGTTCAGAACAACAGTAGGAGAACTCTCCTTTATGATACATGTAGGGCAAACTGGAATATTTTTCAGAATAATCCTGATCAGCTTATCTCTAGCTAAAATTCACCAGATCAACTACCTGTTAATATCTTGTTAGAATCTTTGATAGTTTCCTTAGAGCTAGGTAAGTGGTTCAGATGGTAAAGAATCTGCCTGCAATGCAGGAGACCTGGGTTCGATCCCTAGATTGGGAAGATCTCCTGGAAAAGGGAATGGCTTCTTGCCCTAGTATACTTGCCTGGACAGATGAGCCTGGTGAGTTATAGTCCATGGGGTTGCAAAGAGTCGGACACCACCGAAGCAATCAACTTTCTGCTTTCTGCTCCTAATTGCCATACCTGCACTGTTTGTAGCTGCCTGTGTATATGGGGCAGATCCTGGGTTTGCTGGCATTCCAGGGCCTTCTGTAGACAGGGCTGGCTTTGACAGTGATGTTCTCAGAACCATTTGGAGACTCGACTTAGAGCTTTTAGCTCACATCAAATTGCTACTTAAAATGGGTAATAACTAGGCTGTACTTACACACACAGTTATGCACAGAAGGAGAACAGACAGGTTTTGGGAAATCCAGGATGCTTACGGAATAGGAGCTGTGGAATAGGAGCTCCACGCACCTTCAAGGTTTCTTTACTTTTTTTTTTTTTTAATTCCTCCAATAGCTGACTGTCTCTATGCTGACCTGCTTCTCCACCTGTCTCTCCTAAGAGCCCCTACACCTGTAATTTGAAAAAGTTAAGCATCTCAGACTTTAGAGCTAACTGTGCTGTCAGAGCGTTGGCTTTACTTCCAACAGCCTCAACAAAGGATTTCTGAGAAAAGATGGGGAAAAAGCTTTCCTAAACATCCTAGCATTTAGGGGAGGAAAAAAAAACCCTCATCATTTCCTATGTTTACATTTCTGTTCCTCTGCTCCTTAGGTGTTTCAGCTTGGCTCAATAGCTTTTCTGACCCTTAGTTTCATCACCTTAAAGTGGGATCATAATACCTATTTTATGGGGTTATTTTATGTGCTAGATGTAATTAAACAGGAGAATGTACATAAGTTGATGTTTAAAAGATGGTAACTATCTTTTGTTATTCATTGTTATTTTTCAGACTTCATGTTGGGAGTAGAAGATTTAATTTATTTGCAATGTAGAAATGCTCAGAAAGTGGTTTTTAAAATAGAAATATATCCTTTTTAACAGTTTGACATTGAAGTGAATTATCAAAAAGATGTTTTGAAATCATCTCCCCTAAAGGTCTTTAAAATAGGTCACATTGGAGGCGGAAGAGGCCAGCTTGTCTTTGATGACTCAACTCTAAGAATTCTTCCCCATTTTGAAATTTAGTGACTTTATCCCTGGCCTGATGGGCACATAGAAAATTGATTTAAGTGACACAGATGAAAGCAAAGGGATAACAGTTGTTCTCCATTGACTGATTTCTAAGTGTTTGGGAAGAGGTTTCTGTAGTTTTCTTTTAGAAGCAGCAGTAATGCTTTTAACTTCCACCCCCATCATCATCTTCCATCAGTTTCAAAACATTTTCTGTAGTAGCTATCAAGTTAATAGACATTGCAGCCTGCTAGACTTCCAGTTGGTAAACAATTTGTCCAGGAGAGAGGGGGCCAGGCCTGTGTAATTTCAAGTTAGTATATCCACTAAATGCACATGCAGTTTCCACTTTCACTGTGTTTGACTTCAACTTGTAAGGTAATTGGGAAAATTGAAAAGTCATATTTCTAGTAATGAAAAAAATCGCTTTATTAAAATCTTTTTTCCCCTTTATTCCTGCAGAAAAGCAGAGGGAACTGTGATATAATATATATTTGGAATTGGATTCCTTTAGGATACTGAACTCCCCAAACCGTAAGAATTTCCTAAATGCAGAGAGCAAGAAGGGTGCCCTTTCTTAGGTTAATAAAGTGACTTTTGGAAAGCACCTGGGGATGGAGGCAGGTTGCCAAGGGGGCCAACCACGTGATTAGAGGGTGGGACCTTCTAGTCCCACCCCCTGACTTCCTGGGAGGAGAGAGGGGCTGGAGATTGAGTTCAATTGCCAGTGGCCAATGGTATGTCAGTCATTCCTACCTAAGGAAGTCTCCATAAAAACCCACTCGGGCAGCCTCCAGAGATCTTCTGGGATAGTGAGCATGGGGAGGTGCTAGAAGAGCGATGCTGTCAGAGAGATGGAAGCTTCTTGCCTTTTCCCCGTGTGCCTAGTCTTGAGCATCTCTCTTACATTGCTGTTCCTGAGTTATAGCCATTGTAAGAGACAGGTAGCAGGTGAGTAGAATATTTATCTGAGTTCTGTGAGGTGCTCTAGCAGAATAACTGAGCTCGAGGAAGGGGTCTGGGGAACCTCTGTTTAGAGCTCCTTGGTCAGAAACACAGGTGTGCTCAGTCGCTCAGTCAGGTCCGACTCTCTGTGACCCCATGGACTGCAGCCCACCAGGCTCCTCTGTCCACGCAGTTTTCCCCAGCAAGAAAACTAGAGTGAGTAGCCATTTCCTACTCCAGGAGATCTTCCCACCCCAGGGATTGGACCTCTGTCTCCTGAATTGGTAGGTAGATTCTTTACCTATCTTCCCATATGTGGGAAGCCCACGCATGACATGGACCCCTCCCTATAATGCCACATTAGTGAGATGTTTCCTCATACAGTGAAAGTGAAGTCACTCAGTAGTGTCCGAGTCTTTGCAATCCGTGGACTGTAGCCCACCAAGCTCCTCCGTCCATGGGATTCTCCAGGCAAGAATACTGGAGTGGGTTGCCATTTCCTTCTCCAGCGGATCTTCCCGACCAAGGGATGGAACCCAGGTCTCCCACATTGCAGGCAGACGCTTTAACCTCTGTACCACCAGGGAAGCCCCAGGCCTTTTCAAATTTAAATCATGATGTAATTAATAATTAAGGACATACACTAAACCAGAGTAATATTTTTAGCTAATAGTGTTTGTGTGGTAGTGAAATGTTTATTGATTAAGGAAAGAGGGAATCCATTGAGCTAGGAAAACATTCTCCAAACCATTGGAGAATGACAAATCTAAGGATTACCATTTGAGGGTGTGTACTGAACTGTCTTCTGCACTAGGGATCTCGGAGAAGAGAGGAGGTGCCATATTGCCTGAGGAGGGTCATGACTTAATTAGAAGCTTAGGTGACAGCTTGCAATTGTTTGAAGCTGGGCGGTGGTGGTGGTGGGGTCTTGTGAGTTTGAACTTTTAACCCATGGCACCTGTACTCCTTTCAGGTGGGGAGTTAGAATTGAGTTGATTGTAGGACAATCAGCTGGTGTTGGCCAATTGCCTGGTATGGGGCAAATCCTACATACACATTGGAATTAAGTGCAGAATCTAAGGGACAAATCAAAATGTGCAGAAATTGACATTGGATGTTGCCTGCTGTTGAAAACAAAAATAAAATTCAACTGAATTTCAAAGATCTTGCAGATTCTATCCAACAATTTATGAATGGAGAAGCATCCAACTTGGCAGATGGAGTGGCGCTCCAAGGAGCTGTTCAGTGTGGCAGACTCGATAGGCCAGAGGGAGCAGGACTGAGAAAGTTATCCTGGGCAGGACGTGGGTTAGTTGTTGTATTTCTCCTTTAGAAGAAGGCAGGGGTCTGTCAGGACAGGTTCCTAACGAGTGCTTAGCAGGCTGCTGTTGATGGACTGCTTAAAGGTTCCGTTTCTGGGAGAGCTAGGGACCATAATTAAGTCTCAGCTTGGTGACATGGGACTTAGCATAAATGACTGCATTTTAGGCCTGGAAATCGGAAGTATTAGTCGCTCAGTCGTGTCTCACTCTGTGACCCCATGGACTATAGCCCGCCAGGCTTCTCTGTTCATGGGATTCTCCAGGCAAATATACTGGAGTGGGTTGCTATGCTCTCCTCCAGGGGATCATCCTGACCCGGGGACTGAACTCAGGTCTCCTGCATTTCAGGCGGATTCTTTAACTATTGTCTGGCTGTTAATACAAGTCCATGTGTTTCAAATGCTTAAACATAGGCGATTCTTTTGTTAGTGTTTGCTTCACATGAATGTGCCTTATCTCCCAGGATGATTTTATATGTCCTGGGATTCTGAACACATAGTAAAGAGCTTGGAAATAAAATACTCACTGAATTTAAATTAATACTAGGTATACACTGACATTTCTAAAAAAATGTATGTGGCAGAAATCACATACACCTGAATACACGTGCCATTAACTAATATGGGCCATATGCCCCATTCTCTGTTTAGCATTAATGCTTTAGGAAGTGACTAAATCTTAAAAGCACACACTAAATTAGAGTAACGTATTGATGACTGATCTGTAAAAAAGCTTTATTCACTCATAAACTCTGCTTAATAGCCAGATAAATAGTCCTGAGAAAGAGTAGGATTAAGAACTCTTTACTTAGAGCTGGTTAATTTAAATTTTAAATACCACCAGTTCCTAAAATGTGTTAAGATTGAGCTTAAAAAGGTTTATCCTCATGTGTCTTAACGTTTTATTAACTAGAAATGTAGTGATGAAATTGACCAATTTTGGCCTTAGTAATTCCAGATTTGTGATGGTTTCACCGCAATAAAAATTGTAGGATTTCTTTGATATTTATGGAAAAAGGACTTGTTATGCCTGTTAGGGTAATTAAGAACAATGAACATATTTGAGAAAAAAAATACTTGGACTTTAAACTATTTCCTTAAAATATACAAAAGGACACTGATAATTTCAACTGGATGTTATCTGTTCAAAGATGAAGAACATGTTTTCCAGGAAATATTTTGATGTAAATAAAGGGTGGCTTCTAAGAACTTATTAAGTAATCAAATTTGAAATTGTTATATAACATCAAGTGGCCTTTCTTAAGACAACTGCTAGCTCTGACTTTGATATCAATTACAGTTCACCAAAATCAGCCTCATGGTGCCAAACTAAGGAAAGATGGCCTTTTAAAGACTGAGTCATGGTTATTAAGAAAACTACTACTCGTAATAATGATTACAAGGACTTGTTATACTTGTTATCTACTAGGTATTGTTCTAAGCACATTAAGGGATTTATTGTCTTCTCGAAATTACCCTATGGCGAATGCTTTACCATACCCATTTTATAGGTAACAGGTGGCTCGGAGAATTTCAGTGACCTGATTCAGTAATGTGGCTCGTTCAGTTCAGTTCAGTTGCTCAGTCATGTCCGACTCTTTGCGACCCCATGAATCGCAGGACGCCAGGCCTCCCTGTCCATCACCATCTCCTGGAGTTCACTCAGTCTCATGTCCATCGAGTCAGTGATGCCATCCAGCCATCTCATCCTCTGTCGCCCCCTTCTCCTCCTGCCCCCAATCCCTCCCAGCATCAGAGTCTTTTCCAATGAGTCAACTCTTCGCATGAGGTGGCCAAAGTACTGGAGTTTCAGCTTCAGCATCATTCCTTCCAAAGAAATCCCAGGGTTAATCTCCTTCAGAATGGACTGGTTGGATCTCCTTGCAGTCCAAGGGACTCTCAAGAGTCTTCTCCAACACCATAGTTCAAAAGCATCAATTCTTCAGCGCTCAGCCTTCTTAGGCGTACTGGAATCAGACCTCAGGTGTGTCTGGGTCTAGAACCCATGGTGGTCCTGTTTGGTCTGGTATAACCCAGCACCTTTCCCTCTTGTGTTCAGTTCTTCCCTTACTGTGAGGTGTCACAGCTGATACTCCAAATAGCTTTGAGAACAACCAGTACGAGTTATGCAGCACAGGTTTCAGAACACGTGTACACCAGTGGTGGATTCATGTTGATGTATGGCAAAACCAATACAATATTGTAAAGTAATTAGCCTCCAATTAAAATAAATTTATATTAAAAAAATACTGTGCAAAACCCAGCGAGGACCCGTTAATTCAGGGAACCTCCAGGCCACAGACCCCCTTCACCTATCTAGAAAGTACTCCTCCTCCTCCTGACTCATGTCACAAGGAAGATGCTGGATTTTCTCTCTGGGTCTTGTTTTTTGACTACTTAGCATGAGTTCCTCCCTTCCCAAATGAACCAGCCAGATGGGTCTTGAAAGGCAAGGGCATTGGGCTTTCTCTTGAGGACATCCAATACCAATGCTCCTGTCCACTTCCTGGTAAGGGCTCTTGCTGGGCTTCCTTGATGGCTCAGCAGGTAAAGAATCCACCTGCAATCCAGGAGACCTGAGTTCAATCCCTTCCTGACCTTTCCAGGGTCAGGAAGATCCCCTGGAGGAAGAAATGGCAACCCACTCCAGTGTTCTTGCCTGAAAAAAATCCCATGAACAGAAGATCCTGGCGGGCTACAGTCCATGGGGTCACAAAGGGTCAAACATGACTGAGCATGCATGCATGCAAGAATCTTTACTCTCTCTGGGGCCTCAGATTAATAGAACATCATTAACTGAGAATAACACAATCTCCTTTGCTGCTTTGGAGAAATTCTTTGTCTTCACCATCATGAAGTTCGCTTGCTCTACAGAGGGGCTCTGATCCCTGCCCTTGGGGTGGTGCTGGTATTCCCTGCTGGGTTTCCTGGTGGTCTTAGCTTTGAAGATAATGGACCATTCTTGGCATTTCTTTGTATCTTTACAGAGCAGACTTGGGATGTAGAAGCTTCCTTAGTTTGCTCTCTTCTTTACTCGGTTTTCTAGAACTTGGAATCAAGTGTTAACTTTTTATTTCTTATTACTGAGTAATAGAAACAAAAATCAACCCCATGGACTATATATAGCCCACCAGGCTCCTCTGTCCATGGGATTTTTTAAGCAAGAGTACTGGAGTGACTTGTCATTTCCTCTTGCAGGGGATCTTCCAGACCCTGGGATTGAACCTGGGTTCCGTGCATCGCAGGCAGGTTCTTTATCTGCTGAGCCACTGGGGAAGTCCAAAAATCACCTAGAAGAGACTAATTCAACATTGTTTGCGTATTTATTTACAGGCAGTTCCTCGAGCTCCCTCCTTGCCTGAAACCCCTGGGGTGGACACTTCCATTCGTGTATCTCAGTTAAGCTCAGGGTGGCTTCTCCATATGATAGTGTCATGTGATGTGCGTTTCTTGGGTCAGAGAGATCCTGAATTACCCTCAGTCAAAGTATTGATTGCTCAATCGTGTCTGACTCTTTTGTGGCCCCCAAGAACTTTGGCCTGCCAGGCTCCTCTGTCCATGGGATTCTCCAGGCAAAAATACTGGAGTCGGTTGCCATTTCCTTCTCCAGGGGATCTTCCCAACCCAGGGGTCTAACCCAAGTCTCCTGCGTTAGAGGCAGATTCTTTACCATCTGAGTCATCAGAGAAGCCTGAATTGCCCTCAGAGCCTGTCACTTTTCCAGTGGTGTGGAGTCAGAAAGCATGCAATCGTGAGTTTGTCTTTACTCCAGACTTTAAAAACATTACGTAAATTGCAGCTCACACATTCAGTGTTAGCAGGGCAATTGACTCTCAAGTGTTTTTGTCTTCCTTTCTGGTGATATGAAAAGACACTGTACGTGGTGCTTTCTCGCCTGTAAATTAGGAGTTTTTAAATTCAGTATGTATTGACTTCAGCAGTTTGTTATAAACTCTTCTAGTATTCATATCACTGGGTTGTAAAAAGTACTATTCGGTTCTCAAAATACACACTGTATCTATATTTACCACTGTGTCTATCTAATTTACCTTTTCATCTTTTCTGCATCTGTTTCCATCCCTATTCTTAATTAATGGCAGATATAAAGAGACCCTGCTGTATACCCAGTAGATTTACTAGGTTAAGAAATCGTCAATATCTGGCTGGAAGTGATACACTGAATTCTCTCACTGAGATAGATATTGCTATTTAAAAATAATGATTTTTAAACTGAAACCAAAGTCTTTATTTTAAACTTGCGGCTTGATTCTGAATGAGTTTGTCTCAATTTCTTTAAATCCAAGAGGCTGCAACACTTACTGCCCTAATTTTTTTTAGAGATACTAACAGCAATATAAAAAGAAAAAAAAGATTAAATAGAAGTAAGTGCTTATTTGGAATTTTGTCTTTTATATGCTGATAGGGAAAAATGTGAGTTCAGATAAGGAATGCCAAATGCAATATGCTGTCTTTTACAAGTATTTTGCATTGGAACGTTGAATTTTACATAATTCAAATGAAAGACTGAAAATCAGACTGGAAACTTAACATTGACACTTCTCGGTAAATAAATAGAACTCTTTCTTCTTTCATTTGATACCATTTAGTAGTATTCCTTGACTATTTTGAGGAAGATTTAATTTCTAACGATTTATTTCAGCATGTGTGTGTGCATACTCATTTGCTTCAGTCATGTCTGACTCTTTGCAACTATATGAGCCCGCCAGGCTCCTCTGTCCATGGGTTCACCAGGCAAGAATATTGGAGTGGGTTGCCATGCCACCCTCCAGGGTTATTTCAGCATAGCTGGGCCTAATGAAGATATTCCCCATGTGTATCTCTTGTTCATTTCCTGGAACCAAACGCTCTTTATCCTCAGCACATGAAGACTGAAACCCACATAAAGCAATTTCTGAAATCTTTGAAGAGGAAAGAGATCTTAAAATGTCACTATTGACATCAGAGAACCTTGGTAACTTCTAAGATCATCAAAATCTTGATTTCTAAAAATATATTTGTTCCCACCTGCTTAAAATCATCTGACTCAGTGAGAGGAATTTGTATTTCAAAGGAATATTTTAACAAGCTGAAAAATTTCATTTAAGAGCTGCATTTTTATGAACAATTAAGCTAATTCTTTCAAAAAGCAGTGCCCAGCCTGGTGCTCAGTAATGACCTAGAGGGTAGGATTGGGGATGGGGGGTGGGGTGGTGGAGGTCGGAGGGAGGCTCAAGGGGGACTGGGTGTATGTATGCATATGACTGACTCACATTGTTGTGCAGCAGAAACTGAAACAACATTGTGGAGCAATTGTCCTTCAATTTAAAAATTGAGAAAGGCATTTAAAGCCAGAGATGTGAGAGCTTTCCTTTGGGGGGATTTTTCTCTTTAGTTCTTCTCCAAGAGAATCTTTCCATTTACACAGGCATTTTTCTGTGCTGTTGCTCGATTGATTAGATGTCTTATGTAAATGGAAGTCTGCTGCTGCTGCTGAGTCGCTTCAGTCGTGTCCAATGCTACGCGACCCCATAGATGGCAGCCCCCCAGGCTCCCCTGTCCCTAGGATTCTCCAGGCAAGAACACTGGAGTGGGTTGCCATTGCCTTCTCTGAGATGGAAGTCAGTTCTTTTCAAAATGCCAGTGAAATAATGGGTGAAGAAAAAGGAAATATTTAAATTCTTATCTCACACCTTCAACAGCTCATTGTTTCTTCTTAAGAACAGTAGACATCTGATGATACTTACTAAAATTTCAATAGTTTATACCAACAGCAAAATCCATGACATCTAGTAAAATGATACTTGTGAGGTTCAAAGGACCCCTCATAGTCCTTATGGTGGCTTCATTTTTCTGATTTTTTCTACATATGTAGAAACTTTCTTGTCTTATTACCATATTCAGCCACATAGCTATTTTTGTATTCATTTATTCAGTAAACACTTATTGTATGCCTTCTATGTATTGGTTTAGGGCTTGGAGATTTAAGAGTGAGTGAAAAATTGTGTTTACCCTTAGTTGGTAAGTTAGCAAGAGAGACACACAGACACATGCAGACAAATATGTAATGACAAATGGTGTCACTAAGTAAACAGACTGTGAATTGAGATAAAGAATAAGGGGGGGGGGAGGAGTTTAAATAGGTTGGCCAAGGAAGACCTTGAAGGAAATCCCATTTGAGATGGGAGTCTAGATGTTGAGAGTCAACCATATGTATAATTGGAGGCAGTGTGCATTCCAGGTATGTGCAAATATGTGCAAAAGTCTTTGGGTGAAAAAAATCATCATATTCAGGAAATGGGAGGGAAAACTGCATGGCTGAAGCAGAGAGAAGGATGTGGGGTAAGATAGAAGTTTATAATTCTTCAAGAGAATCTTTCCGTTTACAAAAGGGCATTTTCATGGGCTGTTGCTTAATTGTTCAGGTGTTGTCTTATGTAGATTAAAGCAAGTTCTTGTTGAAATGCCAGTGAACTAGCGACTAAAGAAAAAAAATTTTTGAATTATCTCACACCTTCAGTAGTTCCTTGTTTACTCCTGATTAACAGTAGACAGTGGTCTCTACATAGGCAAATAAATAGGCGTCTAGGCATAGTTTTCCAAGGTCACAGTAAGAAATTAGGATTTTAAATGCAAAGGGAAATCACCAGAATTGTTCAAGCATGTGAATGACAAAACCTAATTGCTGCCTTAAGATTTTTTTCTGCTAACTTTTGGAAACTCCACTGATAGGAGTTTGATTTGGCAGTCATCTTGGGGTCTAAGTAGTAAGAGGTGATGAATAGCTGGTTCAAGGCGGTAGCAGAGGACATGCAAAAAAGTAAATCCATGCCTTCATGTTTAGAGCTTGCGTAGGCATGACTTGCTGATGGATTGGGGGGGAGGGGGAGGAGGAGGAGGAAACAAGGGCAACTTTTATGTTTCTGGTCTCACAGTTCACTGCCAGGGCTTCATCCTGAGAAGGAGAAATTTGGAGTTGAAAGCAGGGAAGTCAGGATTCCAGTGTTTTATCTGGGTCAGTCTAAGTTTGAAATGACCTTGAAATACCAATGTTAAGATGCCAGATAGGCAGCTTGAAATGTGAGCCTCAACCTCAGCCCTGAGACTTGTTCTGGGGGGAATATAAGTGTGGAAATCCTAAAACATAAAGATGATATTTAACCATGGGCCTGGGCCAGATCACCTTAAACTGTACGGTTATTGTAGAGAGATGGGTAGATGATAACATTTACTATCTTTATTTTAAGATTTTTTTTTTAAACATTTTTGGCTGTGCTGGATCTCTGTTGCTTTGTGTGGGCTTTCTCTAGTTGCTGCGAGTGGTTACTGAGAGTAGTTACTAAGAGTGCAACTCTCAGTTGCAGTGTGTGGCTTCTCATTGTGGTGGCTTCTCTTGTTTTGGAGCGTGGGCTCTGGATGCTGGGACTTCAGTAGCTGTGGCACACTGGCTTAGTTGTTCTGTGACCTGTGGGATTTTCCCAGACCAGGGATCAAACCCATGCCCCTTGCATGGCAAAGTGGATTCTTAATCACTGGACCACCAGGGAAGCCCTAAAATTGCCTGTCTTATATTAGCCTTTAAAATATAAGCACAACAACAAAAACCTAGCTCTTTCCATACAAAATGTTGGAAATTTAGTTTTGGATCAGATAAAGTAGGTTTGGTATCAAAGCAACACAGAGGTGTGGGATCATAGCCAGACTGCTTTGTCCATTTTGGTGAACTGCTCTGGCAATATTTAGGAATTCCTCTGGCACCAGAGAAATAATTGTACTGCCTGAGAGCATCTTGTTTGTGGGAGCATCTCCCTTAACAAAGGCTATAATCTGACCATCTGAGCTGATACTTCTACTCCAGCAACTCTAAAGGTTGCCACTGATGGGGAAGACCAGTTTAAGTTTCAAGCCATCATCCCCAAGATGATGATGTGGGCTCTGTCCTGGTTTCTTCACTTGCCTTCAAGCTAAGGGGCTCATTACTTAGTGCCATAGATGCCATTGGAAATAGGTGACAGCCCGCAATTGGTTGGGGCCAATGTTACTCAGCATTCCTAGTTGCAAAGAAATAACCAGTGACTCCGCTCAAGAGGATGGTGTCATGGGAAAAGAAGGATCTTAACTAAGCAAGGAATTAAGATCCTGGAAATGCAAGAAAGCCCACTGTGGTTCAAGTTGGCCAAAAAGGCAAAAGCGTGATGAAGAAAGCACATTTTTGAACTGCATCCTCAGCAACTGGACTCTGTCATTTTCTTGTATGAAAGGAGGATGGGGGGAGTAACTTACATTTCCCCAATTACAAAAGTCTCCTGCCCAGGACTGTTGAGAAACAAGTGCCTGCATTTTAGAAAGAGATCTCGGGAAAACTCAGCTTCCCTAGAAAGTACTTTGTTTTGTAGCTTCAACGGGTATGCTTTCCTTGAAGATGATGTATATCTAGTTTATTTTATTTTTTAAAAAAAATTTATTTGGCTGGGCTGGGTCTTATAACATCTTCATTGCATCATGTGGGACCTTTTGTTATTGTGCGTGGACTCTAGTTGTGGCATGCTGGCTCAGTAATTGTGGCATGTGGGATCTTAGTTCCCCAACCAGGAACTGAACCCGTGTCCCTGCATTGCAAGGCAGATTCTTAACCACTGGACCACCAGGGAAATCCCATTGTGTATCTAGTTTAAGGCAAGCATTGAAACATGTATACTATCATGTAAGAAATGAATCGCCAGTCTATGTTCGATACAGGATGCTTGGGGCTGGTGCACAGGGATGATCCAGAGAGATGATATGGGGTGGGAGGTGTGAGGGGGGTTCAGGATTGGGAACTCATGTACATCCGTGGCAGATTCATGTCAATGTATGGCAAAACCAATACAGTATTGTAAAGTAAAATAGAATAAAAAAAGCAAGCTGCTACACATATTTGACTTTTCTAACTCTATCAACAGGAGTAGGCTAAATTAAGTTGTTGTTCAGTTGCTTAGTTGTGTCCGACTCTCTGCAACCCCATGTACTGCAGCATGCCAGGCTTCCCTATCCTTCACAGTTGAGGCAATAAATAATGTTTATGATTGATGTGCTGTAAGCTGTGTTGGACAGCTTACAGTCCTGCAGCAAGCTACTTTCTCCCAGGATGTGTGTGGAATAATGGGGCTGGCCCAGTGGTATGCACTCCAGGTACAGGTCAGAGTAAAAGAAAACATTGAGGAACCATAAAAGAGGTCTAAGAGAAAATGAGCTCAAAGGGAACAAATACACCCACACATGCATGTTTAGAGCAGTATTAGTCATAATTGCCAAAACTGGGAAGTAACCAAGGTCGTCTTTAGTAGGTGAATGGATAAATAAGCTGTGGTACATTCAGACTATGGAATATTATTCTGGGCTGAGAAAAAGCTATCAAACCATAAAAAGATATGGAAGATACTTGAAGGCATATTACTCTATAAAAGCTATTTTGAAAAGGAATCTACTGTATGATTCCAATTATACAACATTCTGGAAAAGGCATAACCATAGAGACAGCAGATGAATGGTTACCAGGGTTTAGGAGGGTGGGAGAGATGAGATAAATAGGTGGAACACAGGATTTTTAGGGCAATGAAGTATTATTAATAGACATGATACAATATGATATACAGTTCAGGAATGTTCAGTACTTTCAAATTTGTACACTCAATCCCCAAGAATTTTTCATCTTGCGAAACTGAAATTTGGTCCCTATTGTTTAGTTGCTAAAATTGTGTCTGACTCTTTGCCACTGCATGGACTGCAGCACGGGAGGCTTCCCTGTTCTTCACTATCTCCTGGAGTTTTCTCAAACTCATGTCCATTGAGTCAATGATTCCATCCAGCCATCTCATCCTCTGCCGTCCTCCTGGCCCCAGTCTTTCCAAGCATCGGGGTCTTTTCCAGTAAGTCAGTTCTTCACATCAGGTGGCCAAAGTATTGGAGCTTCAGCTTCAGCAGCAGTCCATCCAATGAATATTCAGGGTTGATTTCCTTGAGGATTGACTGGTTTGATCTCTCCTTGTCCAGGGGACTCTCAAGAGTCGTCTCCAGCACCACAGTACAAAAACATCAATTCCTTAGCACTCAGCCTTCTTCATGGGCCAGTTCTCACATCATGCATGACTACTGGAACAACAACAAATCTGCATTTCCCTGTCTCATTGGCCCTTGGGAACCACCACTCTGTTCTGTTTCTGTGAATTTGATTACACCAGGTACCTGTATCAGTGGAATCATACAATACTTGGCCTTTTGTGACTGGCCTGTCTCACTTAGCATAATGTTCTCTAGGTGCATCCATGTTGTAGCATGTATAAGAATTTTTAAGGCTAAATCATATTCCATTGTGTGCTACACCATGTTTTGTTTATCCATTCATCTGTTGGTAGACACATAGGTTTCTTCCACCATTTGGCTACTGTGAATAATGCAGCTATGAATGTGGGTATACAAATAATCTCTTCAAGATCCAGCTTTCAATTTTTCTGGGTATACACCCCAAAGTGGAATTACTGTATATGGGCTTCCCAGATGGCGCTAGTGGTAAGGAACCCACCTGCAATGCAGGAGACATAAGAGATGTGAGTTTGATCCCTTGATCAGGAAGATCCCCGGAAGAGGAAATGGCAACCTACTCCAGTATTCTTGCCTGGAGAATCCCGTGGACAGAGGAGCCTCCTGGGCTACAGTCCATAGGGTTGCAAAGAGTCAGACATAGCTGAGGTGACTTAGCACATACACATAGCACACATGATAATTTTTAATTTTTTGAAGAGCTGCAATACTGTTTGTCTTATTGACTGCACATTCCTACCAACAGTGCATAAGGGTGATAATTTCTCTATTTCCTTGCCAATGCTTATTTTTAATAAACATTTTAAATAGTAAATGTCCTGATGGGGTGAAGTGACATCTCAGAGAGATACATTTTTTTAAAATATAAATTTATTTTAACTGGAGGCTAATTAAAATATTGTATTGGTTTCTCCATACATCATGAATCCACCATGGGTGTACACGTGTTCCCCATCCTGAACCCCCCTCCTACCTCCCTCCCCGTACCATCCCTCTGGGTCATCCCAGTGCACCAGCCCCAAGCATCCTGTATCCTGCATCAAACCTGGACTGGTGATTTGTTTCTTTTATGATACTATACATGTTTCAATGCCATTCTCCCAAATCATCCCCCACCTCCCTCTCCCACAGAGTCCAAAAGACTGTTCTATACATCTGTGTCTCTTTTGCTGTTTACATACAGGGTTATCGTTACCATCTTTCTAAATTCCATATATATGTGTATATATTAGTATACTGTATTGGTGTTTTTCTTTCTGGCTTAATTCACCCTTTATAATAGGCTCCAGTTTCATCCACCTCATTAGAACTGATTCAAATGTATTCTTTTTAATGGCTGAGTAATACTCCACTGTGTATATGTACCACGGCTTTCTTATCCATTCATCTGCTGATGGACATCTAGGTTGTTTCCATGTCCTGGCTATTATAAACAGTGCTGCGATGAACATTGGGGTACACGTGTGTCTTTCAATTCTGGTTTCCTCAGTGTGTATGCCCTGTAGTGGGATTGCTGGGTCATAAGGCAGTTCTATTTCCAGTGTTTGAAGGCGTCTCCACACTGTTCTCCATAGTGGCTGCACTAGTTTGCATTCCCACCAACAGTGTAAGAGGGTTCCCTTTTCTCCACACTCTCTCCAGCATTTATTGCTTGTAGACTTGGATAGCAGCCATTCTGACTGGCGTGAAATGGTACGTCATTGTGGTTTTGATTTGCATTTCTCTGATAATGAGTGATGTTGAGCATCTTTTCATGTGTTTGTTAGTCATCCGTATGTCTTCTTTGGAGAAATGTCTATTTAGTTCTTTGGCCCATTTTTTGATTGGGTTGTTTATTTTTCTGGAATTGAGCTGCAGGAGTTGCTTGTATATATATATATATATTTTTTTTTTTTTTGCATTTCTTTTTTTTTTTTTTTAGTTTTTTAGTTTTTAAATTTTAAAATCTTTAATTCTTACATGCATTCCCAAACATGAACCGCCCTCCCACCTCCCTCCCCACAACATCTCTCTGGGTCATCCCCATGCACCAGCCCCAAGCATGCTGCACCCTACGTCAGACATAGACTGGCGATTCAATTCTTACATGATAGTATACATGTTAGAATTCCCATTCTCCCAAATCATCCCACCCTCTCCCTCTCCCTCTGAGTCCAAAAGTCCGTTATACACATCTGTGTCTTTTTTCCTGTCTTGCATACAGGGTCGTCATTGCCATCTTCCTAAACTCCATATATATGTGTTAGTATACTGTATTGGTGTTTTTCTTTCTGGCTTACTTCACTCTGTATAATTGGCTCCAGTTTCATCCATCTCATCAGAACTGATTCAAATGAATTCTTTTTAACAGCTGAGTAATACTCCATTGTGTATATGTACCACAGCTTTCTTATCCATTCATCTGCTGATGGACATCTAGGTTGTTTCCATGTCCTGGCTATTATAAACAGTGCTGCGATGAACATTGGGGTACATGTGTCTCTTTCAATTCTGGTTTCCTCAGTGTGTATGCCCAGCAGTGGGATTGCTGGGTCATAAGGTAATTCTGCTGCAGGAGTTGCTTGTATATTTTTGAGATTAGTTGTTTGTCAGTTGCTTCATTTGCTATTATTTTCTCCCATCCTGAAGGCTGTCTTTTCACCTTGCTTATATTTTCCTTTGTTGTGCAGAAGCTTTTAATTTTAATTAGGTCCCATTTGTTTATTTTTGCTCTTTCCAATATTCTGGGAGGTGGGTCATAGAGGATCCTGCTGTGATTTATGTCAGAGTTTTGCCTATGTTCTCCTCTAGGAGTTTTATAGTTTCTGGTCTTACGTTTAGGTCTTTAATCCATTTTGAGTTTATTTTTGTGTATGGTGTTAGAAAGTGTTCTAGTTTCATTCTTTTACAAGTGGTTGACCAGTTTTCCCAGCACCACCTGTTAAAGAGATTGTCTTTTCTCCATTGTATATTCTTGCCTCCTTTGTCAAAGATAAGGTGTCCATAGGTGTGTGGATTTATCTCTAGACCTTCTGTTTTGTTCCATTTATCTATATTTCTTTGTGCCAGTACCATACAGTCTTGATGACTGTGGCTTTGTAGTAAAGCCTGAAGTCAGGCAGGTTGATTCCTCCAGTTCCATTCTTCTTTCTCAAGATTGCTTTGGCTATTCGAGGTTTTTTGTATTTCCATACAAATTGTGAAATTATTTGTTCTAGCTCTGTGAAAAATACCGTTGGTAGCTTGATATGGATTGAATTGAATCTATAGATTGCTTTGGGTAGTATACTCATTTTCACTATGTTGATTCTTCCAATCCATGAACATGGTATATTGGAGAGATACATTTTTGAGGTAGTTTTGATATATGAAGTAATTTTCATTTTTTTGTTGAAATATAGTTATAATATTTCAGATGTATGGTGAACTGACTCAACTATATATATATGTATATGTATATACATATTCTTTTGCATTCTCTTCCATTATAGGTCATCCCTGTGCTATATAGTAGGCACATGTAGGTTATCTATTTTATATAGAATGTATGTATATGTTAATCCCAAACTGCTCAATTCTTTAATGGTTAAAAAAGTCTTTGGCTGCAGGTAACATGTAACTTCCTTTCAAATTCACTGAAACAGAAGTTTAAGTATTTTGAGGGAATCCCACATTACATTTTGGAGAATTTCTCCATTGAAAATCCCTATTTTGATGTATTATGCAGAGAATGGTCTATATTTCATGGAATACACTTTAAGAGATATTTCTCTGAGGGAGCAGAATGGATTGCTGAGTTAGGAACATCAGAGTTCAAATCCCAGTTGTATCTGTTATAAGCTGATTGACCCTCAAATAAATGCATTGGCTGCATCAGACCATGAAATATTATTCAGCAAGAGGTAATTTACAGTTATCCAACATTTTAGCCAAAGATTTTCACCACTGTCAGTTATTTGCTGGGATTAATATTTTCATCTCTGGGCTCTGATTCAGCCACCCTTCCAGTGATACTTCTGAGGGAGCAGAATGGATTGCTGAGTTAGGAACATCAGAGTTCAAATCCCAGTTGTATCTATTATAAGCTGATTGACCCTCAAATAAATGCATTGGCTGCATCAGACCATGAAATATTATTCAGCAAGAGGTAATTTACTGTTATCCAACATTTTAGCCAAAGATTTTCACCACTGTCAGTTATTTGCTGGGATTAATATTTTCATCTCTGGGCTCTGATTCAGCCACCCTTCCAGTGATACTTGTTAGCTATCACTGGCTAGCAAGCATCCCCTCTGAAACATTTTGTCATCTTCCTGTAAGTTTCTGATATTATAATCATCATTGTGTTGTCTACTGCTCACAGGAATGAGTAGTCTTGGCCCTGTGTCCAAAGCTGTTGCCTTTTCTCATGAAAAATCATGTTTGGGGGGAACCTCTCAGTTTTGTAGAATGCTGTTATTCCAGAGTGAGATGAGAATGAGGAAGAGGGAAAATTGGGAAGGTTAATTAAGGAAACTCTAGATGTGTCTTGTGCCACGTTCAAGAGATTGGACCTTCTTCTATAGGGATTGAGTGGTTTAGTGGTAAGTATTGGGGCAAATGGTATGGAGGATGGATTGGAAATTAGCTACAAACATTAAGGTGAGTTTGTAGATCTTTGCAGTGTTGCAAGAGAGAAATGAGACTGGTTAACAGAATAACAGTGCTGCCATTACAAAAAGGGATAGACAGGGTGAGGTGAAGTAGGTTAGGGAGAAAGAGAATTCTAGAATCAGTTCAGAGTTTCAGATCGGGGATAGTGAAGCTAATAACTGAGAAGATATTGAAGGAAAGAAAATGACTTTCATTTTGGATGTGAATCCCTGCAACAACCCTTCAGAGATGTATAGGAAGCAAGTGAGGGCGTAGTTTTGGAACCTGGGAGTACTTCACCTGGAGATCGAGAGCTGGGAGTCTTCTGTGAAGAGAGGCTGACAGGATCCATGGGGCTGGATGAACTCACCTAGTGAGAGCTTGTAATTCAGGGACAGAGTCAGTAGCATCTCAGGGGTGGGCAAAGGCAGATGATGGAGAGAAATAAGGAGTGATGAAATACTGAAATGATGTCTGCATTTACTTTATTAAAAAAATTAAGTTCTTCTATGTGGACCATTTTTAAAGTCTTTATTGAATTCATTACAGTATTGCTTCTGTTGTATCTTCTGGTTTCTTATTTGGCTGTGAGGTATGTGGGATCTTTAGCTTCCTGACCAGGGACTGAACCTGCACCCTCTGCATTGGAAGGTGAAGTCTTAACCACTGGACCACCAGGGAAGTCTCTGCATTAACTTCCGATATTATGTTGGTAAAGAAAAAGCTACTTTCCTCAACATTTCTCAAGTGATGACTCAAAACTTGTATGAATTTGGCTCTCTGCATCTGGTTGTAATGAGAAATATTTATGATCTAACTTAAATCAACCATCTTAAGGTAAGAAACAGAATTCACAAAAATTGACCTGGAAGAGTGATAGCGGTGGTGGAAATTGCTGGAGAGAGTTGGCGGTCTGGGTGTTAGTTCAGAGCTTCTGTGCTGGAATAGCCATGTGATCTTGAACTTCCGATATAACTTCTCAGGACTCAGTGTTATCATCTGAAAATTAGATATTCTCTTGATTTCCTTCCTTTAGTAAAGTTTTATTACTTTAAAACAAAGTCATACAGTTTGCTCATTCAAGGTCAAGAGAAGTCTTCCCTAGAATAAATGGTATAAGGTTCATTAAATTAAAAGAAAGTGCATTTATTTCATTTATGAAATCAATTTCCTTCACAGTTACTTTCAATAATATTTTAAAATCATCATCTGGTCAGTGATACAGCCTTGCTTTAATCTTTAGCACAGAGATTTATAAAAATGACCTTGTGTTGTTTATGATCCTTCTATCTCTTATTTCCCAGCTAGGCCATTAAATTCTGTTTCACACCTCAAATCTTAAGACAGAATGCCTTGTAGATGTGTTTGTAATCAAGTTAGATAAATGTCTTTCAGTTGACTAATATCTACTTCTCTGCTCCACTTTGACCCATCATTTCTTCTTTCTACCCTTGTCATCCATTCCCATGGTTTTTTACTACTGAAGGATTAGAAGACTGTGGGTGTTTAACAAACAATAAAACAGCTTACTTCCCATTTTAACTTAAATCTTGTTTCATTTACAAGACACATGAGAGTAAGTCATTTGAGTATTACAGAGGCATCTCTTTTCTTTTACCCCAAACACTCTTGCTCTACAGATATACCCTTGTTGTTATGTTTAGTCACTAAGTTGTGTCTGCCTCTTCTGAAACCCTATGGACTGTAGCCTGCCAAGTACTTCTGTTCATGGGATCCTCTGGGCAGTAATACTGGAGTGGGTTGCTGTTCCTTCTCCAGGGGATCTTCCCAGACCAGGAATTAAACCCATGTCTCTTGCATTGGTAGGCAGATTCTTTACTGCTGAGCCATCTGGAAAGCCCTTTTATACCCTAATCTTATCTATTATGCAATTGTGGCGCTTCACTGTTTTCTTTCTTTGCCTAATTTCCTTTGTTTTCACTTCCATCTCCTCCATTCTGAATGTAGCCCTGCCTCTGCCTGCTTCTTTTCATTCTTCTATTTCTCAGTCTTATGTTTAGATCCCAGCTAATGATCTTACAATTATCTGTAAATTGTGGCTGCATGTTACTCTATTTCCTCCTAAATGCCGATCCTTCTTAATCCAAGAATCTGAGAGGACTCTTGCCCATATGTTCTAATGACCACTTGTGTTCTTTTAAAGTTTTTTTTTTTTAATTTAATTGAAGTATAGTTGGTGGAAAATGTAAGTTACAGGTATACATACCTGTGTGAACTCTTAACCAACTCCTTGACCTTAGACAGGTGTGTTGGCCTAGCCAGGTGTGGCTGACCTAGACACAGGTTGTGCCTGGACTGTTAGCCTCTACAGGTTGCTAATAGAGCATTAATCATGATGAAATATAATTATATTTGGTGATTTGCCGTATCTAGTGAGCCATAAGCTCCTGAAGAGATGCCAAAGGAGGTCATAGTCATCACTGTAATTACCCTACAGCCCACCCACAGGCACAAATGTGCTTAAATATTTTCTAGAGTAAATGACCCTTAGACACTGTATCAGCCCACATCAGACCATGTTATAAATCTTCATGGCAGTTTTTTAAAGTCATGGTTTGTATTCTATACATTCTTTGTGCTTTTCTGCACTTGTAAAGCTTTTGTATAATTTCCTCTGCTGCTGCTAAGTCACTTCAGTCATGTCTGACTCTATGCGACCCCATAGACGGCAGCCCAGCAGGCTCCTCCGTCCCTGGGATTCTCTAGGCAAGAACACTGGGGTGGGTTGCCATTTCCTTCTCCAGTGCATGAAAGTGAAAGGTGAAAGTGAAGTCGTTCAATCGTATCAGACTCTTAGTGACCCCATGGACTGCAGCCTACCAGGCTCCTCCATCCATGGGATTTTCCAGGCAAGAGTACTGGAGTGGGGTGCCATTGCCTTCTCTGAATTTCCTCTAAAAAGCTACAAAAAATTCGTATTTTCTACAAAAGTGATGTGAACTGTAGCACAACATTGTCAATTTAGGGGCATCTTTATCCTTTTTTCTAACATTAATATGGGATTATTTATAACTGAAGTGATAAAAGAATAATGTGAAAACTGTATTTTCCTTTATCATATGTATGTATAGTTGTATATTTTTTTTTATTGTGTATCTTGTTTTAGAAGTCTCAGCATGGCAAGAATCCCAAATATGTAAATTTCTTTGACTGGAATAGCCTGGCAATTGTCTGATAGCCTGTGGTTTTTTGAGGTCCATATGCCAATTCCCATGGCTCTTCTTTGATTTATATGATGTGGTAAATTATTCCCTGCAGCAAGAAGCAATCTGCATCTCTCAAATCAGATGTGATTAGCAGCAGAAGGGCTTTCTGCTAAGGTATGGACCAGTGACAACATGAATGTATGTCAATATCTGACTGAGAAAAGATGAAAAGTCAATATCCAATCTACTTAACACCGGGTTGACCCAGATTTCGGGTGGGATCTGAGGAAGGCAGTTTAAGAGCTAACATCCTGAATAAGGTGATTGCAGACCAGATGACAATAATCTCAAGTAATCAGAGAACAAGCTTCATTGTCTCACTGAGACTTTTGCATTCTCTTGATGCAAAATCTGTGTGCTGCCTGACGTTGTTTGGGAGTGCATAAATGACAGTGGAGAGAGGAGAGGGAAATCTAGTGGTCTGATGGCGTGATCAAGGGAGTCGTTGTTCCTTTCGAGAAGGCTGAGTTCTGTTTCTGGCTCTCCCCTCCCCTTCCGGGCTTTGATACAGGCTGCTGAAGCTTTCATTATTACTTATTTTATTGTATTGTTTTTTAAAGTGATTATTTCCATGGCAACAGGGCACCGTGTTAGGCATCAGGGAGGTGTGACAGCCACAGTGGAGTTGAGAATCAGCAAAGATAAAGGGAAAGGAGTGTGGGGGCATGTGGGACTCTGACAGCAGAGATGTAGGATGGAGGTAGCCAAGCCCCATAGGTAGTCTGATTTCAAATGTCCAACAATGGAAAATTTTGATTCATGTCGACTAAGGCAAGCCAATAAAGCAGCTCTATTTATTTTTCTAATAGTTAAAAAAAAAAGAAAAGAACAATAGAATACTCTTCTAAGAGGATACTGCTGATGAAATTTTATAAGATCTAACTGTGAGAAAGCAATATAGTCTTTCTTGATCTGGCCGCCAGTCTTACCTTTTTATGGGTGTCCAAATGATCAATGGTGTTGGGATAATTTTAGCCATGTCAGAATGAGGAAATATAGAGAAAATACTTGAGCTGGAAGCAGCCCTGATATTAAAAAAATGTTTTGCCACTACTGGTGTTAAGGTTCAACTTGTATTCCAGAGATGAATGAATAAAATTATTTTGAACAAGAAATGGTATGTGAAAATAGATTCTTCTGTTTTTGAAGAGAACTCCTATGGTTTAGACAAAAACACAAATAGTAAACAGATCAGTAATAATAATCCTAAGGATCTCAACTTCTTAAGTTCTTCATAAAATCCAGGCAGTACTCTGATCAATTTCAGTATGCCAGTAACTTGTCTGACAAGGGAGATCTTTTGAAATCCTACTTAGTGTGGGCAATTACCTTCATAATACAAGTTTAGCCCTTAAAATTGTCCTCACTGGACCCCAGGGAACCTCGATTAAGCTGATAATAGGTTAGGTAGTTCTCATTATTTGTCAGATACAATATTGAAGCACACATTTCATTCTCGTGTTAATACTCCACTTATGAGGAAACCCCTCAGTTCCTGTTGACCAAAGCTACCTCTGGGGATGCAAATTGCTTGTTGCTTCATGGAATAATTTGCCATTTTATGGCTTTACCATAGTGTTTGGAAGCTTTATTGACTTTTGTTCATTTTATTGCCAGAGTAAAGGACATTTTGCACTGATCTTCTCAGATTATCACTGAGTGTCCGAGAACTGATCTTTTTTTCTTGTTGAATAGGTAAGAGCCATTGAAATGATTTCAGTTAACTTTATGCTCAGTTGCAGGTTATGTACATACAGGTTGTATGGATGCATGCATGTTCAATAGCTTCAGTCGTGTCCACCTCTCTCTGATCCTGTGGACTCTAGCTCTCCCGTCTCCTCTGTCCATGGGATTCTCCTGGCAAGAATACTGGAGTGGGTTGCCATTTCCTCCTCCAGATGATCTTCCTGACCCAAGAATTGAACCCATGTCTTCCTGCGGATTCTTTACCCACTGAGCCACGTGGGAAGTGCCACAGTACAGATATGGAAGAATGTAGCTTTTTTACTGTCGTACATGGGTTTTCTCCATTTGGTTGCGTAAGGCCACCTAGTATAATAATTATTGTATGGATGATATAATCATATGGATTAAAAAGAAGGAAGGATAATGATCCATTTTATTTGAGTACTTTGTACTCTACATAACAGAGTCCCCAGACAATCCTGCTTGATCCTCATGAGTAAATATTCCTTTGAAGTATGTGTTTTCCTTATTTTATGTCTAGGAGTGCTTAGTTTTGTACAAATCCTTACTAAGTTTAGAACCCAGGTCTCTTAACTACCCACCAGGTGTTATTGCTGGCACAGTCTCCTGTCATTAAACCAGAGAGAGATGTCTTACATTCTAATTTTATGAGATTATTTTTCAAACTTTAATTATATAAGAAAAAATACTAATGGAAACATGAAAATCTCCTTAGTGTACTGAATATTTGGAGTTTAAGTACATAATATTTTATTCATAATGAATATGCCTAACTCATTAGAAAAGACCCTGATGCTGGGAAAGATTGAAGGCAAAAGGAGAAGGGGGCAGCAGAGGATGAAATGGTTAGATGGCATCACTGACTCAGTGGATGTGAGTTTGAGCAAGCTTGGGCAGATAGTGAAGAACAGGGAAGCCTGGTGTGCTGCAGTCCATGGAGTCACAAAGAGTCAGACATGACTGAGCAACTGAACAATAACAACAATTTTTTTCAGACTTTTCTTATAGGCATGACAGAGTATTTAGTAGAGTTCCAAATGCTATGCCACAGGTCCTTGTTGGTTATCTATAATATAGATAAATGTATATGTAAATAAAATTTATATAAAGTTTATTATGTTTATAACATATGTAAGTCATATATATGAATTAAAGTTTAGTGAGGTGAGCTCGGAAGTGAGGTGAATAAGTGCAGAGCTTGGACCGGGTCACTGTATCTGACTGTGTGAGGTAAGAACAATTAAAAAGACAAAAACAAGTGCTTAGTAATGTAGAGTATAGGAAGAGATGCTCTCAGTATAAAGGAGTCGAGAAAGATGTCACAGAAACAGTGGTGCCTTAGTGTGACTTTGAATGATGAATTGGATTCGAACACACACATGCTAGGGTTAAAAATAACATCAGAACAGTTAAAATTTTAATTAAGAGTTTATTGTGCATTAAAAAAAAAAAACAGTTCATGAACCGGGAGTCTGCAAACTGAAAGGAGAATGAAGCCCAAAAGTGCACTGTGATAGGCCAGTTTGTAAAGTGAGAATGCAGAGGCTGTTTAACCTTTACAATGGCTGGTTCTAACATTGGAGGTTCACAGATGCAGGGGGTTGGTGAAAAGTGAATATCTAATACCATTTTAGGATAATGATTATAGTTTTGTTTATGATTCATGGAGGCATTTACAGAAGATAACCTAAATTTTGCTTGTGATGTGGAATAAGCTAGGTTAAGGTTTTGCTTACAGGGTTTACTGGTTTTGTCAGTGTAGGAGAATCTCAGGCCAGGTCTCCATTTAATTTTAAACCTAGTGAATGGAGAGGCTTCCCTCGTGGCTCAGTGTTAAAGAACCTGCCTGCCGATGTAAGAGACGTGGGTTCGATCCCTGAGTCAGGAAGATTCCCTGGAGTAGGAAATGGCCCCTAATCCAGTATTTTTGCCTGGAGAATTCCATGGACAGAGGAGCCTGGCGGGCTCCAGTTCATGGGGCTGCAAAGAGTGGGACACGACTGAGGGACTGAGCAGCAGAGCAGTGGGTGGAAAGGTGAAATGCCAAAGGAATAGGAAACTGGGGACTTCTGTCTAGCCCATTCCTATCTGTTGGAACCTGAAATGAAAATTGAGACAGATAGTTAGAAAATGATGTAGTGGACCTTAAATACTGGGTTGGCCACAAAAGTTCCTTTGGGTTCTTCTATAACATCTTATGGAAAAACCCGAAGGAACTTTTGTGGCCAACTCAATATGAAGTAATAGGCACAATATGCCAATGAACCAGATCATTTCACTTTGCTCCATGAAAGATGATTTTTGAAGATTTGAAGAGAAGAATCAGATTCATTGAATATGACCAGTGGCCTGACTCTTGAAATATGTATTCCCAATGGCTTCTAGCAATTGGATAGCATTATGATTGTGTTTTACAGAATAAATGTGATTCTGGATATCAGTCTTTAATTTTTTATGTCTGTGTACCTACCCACCTCTGAAAATAATTGTAGATACATTTATTAACATTTATAGATATTAATATTTATAGAATTTATTAACATTAATAGATACAGTAATGACCATACATGGTCTCAAAATTCTAGGCCTTGAGAGAGTAGAAGCATGGTAATTTTAACATGAGAAAACTTTGCAGTAAGTCATATGCAACCATTCAAAGTTTATATATATGTAATATTATTATATGTATACAAATTACACCCATACACTACACAAAGATATACATATATCTACATGCACTAGTATATATACAACATGTATATCTTTGGATAGTATATGGGTTTGTATACTATGTATATATATATATGCATATATGTGTGTATATATGTATGTCTTTGAGCAGTATTAACCACTTAAAAATGCTGCATGATAGGCTGGTTGGAATAATGGTTATAATATTTGTGGGAAATTAATTGGTGGCTCATACAATAAAGAATCCACCTGCAATGCAGGAGACCTGGGTTCTTGCTTGGAGAATTCCATGGACAGAGGAGCCTGGCAAGCTACAGTCCATGGGGTCGCAAAGAGTCGGAGATGAATGAGCAACTAAACACAAACACAATTAAAGGAATAGTATCCTTGATGGTCTATAATGCTCCTTAAATGTCAAGTGTGCCTCACACTTGAACTGTCTGCTTTGATCAGGTCAGCGATGAGAGACATTGTATGAATGTAGCAGAGAAGGACTGAACTGGTACATGCATTGTTAAGTTGCCTTCTGGAATATATCTGCATAGAGGCTGAGTCCTGATGTTCAGACAGTGGATCTAAGATAGACAGATCTCATTAGTGCTCTGTGTGAGCAGAGGAGATGAGATTGGTAAACTCATATAGTGAAGGGAGTTGAGATCATGGGAAACATATTAATGATAAGACAAAGCTTGAATGGGCCAGACAAACAAAGTTAGAGGTTCATAAAGATGAAGAGATAGCTGACACTGAGTATCTGTTAGGTTAGATTCTGCTCTGAGTCTGTCCTTTAATGCTCACCTTACATGCTTCTGCAAACAGGTCTGTCACCTGCACATAGATTATTGGTCAGTGGGAAGAAGGAGTGCTCTGGGAAAGAGAAAGATGAAGATGTGTTAATGTATATCTTGTTTTCTTTCTTCTATGACTCCTTACCTCCCATTTTTATTCTATCAGTACTTTTTTCCAGCCACAGACAAGTGCTTATCCTCCTATTCTGCTTGTTGAATTGGCAGATGTTTAAAGGTCATTGTAATTTTGAAGGGGTAGCTATTGTATTATGTTGTAGTGAAAATTAGAACAAGACTAATTTTCAAAATTGAAATACATTCCCTTCATTTTCTAGTGAATAACATTTAGGACGTTATTAAGAATTGTATGTTATGCTTTGTATTACCCATTAGACTCAACTCCTTTTAACAGTCATGAGTGTAATTTTGCTTAAGATTTTCATTGATCTCATTTATTCTATTCCCAGGAGAATATATGTGTATAAGGAATGCAGTACATCAACAATATTTTATTTGCCTTCTTTCTTTTTCCATGAGCTTGCATCTGGGTTTTGAACATGAAATTGGTGCTTGTATGTGTACTTAAACTAACTCTAAATGTCTAAGGAGTGTATATTGCTTTATTCATTTTTTCAAAATTGACTCCCATTTTCTAGTAGATAGTGTCTCTTTAGAGACCTCTTCTTTCACTTAGATATTTTCACTAGATCTCAGTTGTAGAATACATGCCTTAATCACTAAAGTTGAATGAATTTTTGGATTAAAGCGTAGGTACTCTTTTAAATTTTCATACAGCCTAGATGCCTTCCAAGGAGAAGGCAATGGCAACCCACTCCAGTACTCCTGCCTGGAAAATCCCATGGATGGAGGAGCCTCGTAGGCTGCAGTCCATGGGGTCGCGAAGAGTTGGACACGACTGAGCGACTTCACTTTCACTTTTCACTTTCATGCATTGGAGAAGGAAATGGCAACCCACTCTAGTGTTCTTGCCTGGAGAATCCCAGGGACAGAGGAGCCTGGTGGGCTGCCATCTATGAGGTCGCACAGAGTTGGACACAACTGAAGTGACTTAGCAGCAGCAGCAGATGCCTTCCAAAAAGACTGTGCTAACTTACACTCAGTATTCACGGTAATCCAATATCATGGTAATCCAAGTCTGTGCCCCGACCAGTAACGCTGAAGAAGCTGAAGTTGAACAGTTCTGTGAAGACCTACAAGACATTCTAGAACTAACACCCCCAAAAGATGTACTTTTCATTATAGGAGACTGGAATGCAAAAGTAGGAAGTCACGAAACACCTGGAGTAACAGGCAGATTTGGCCTTGGAGTACAGAATGAAGCAGGGCAAAGGCTAATAGAGTTCTGCCAAGAGAATGCACTGGTCATAGCAAACACCCTCTTCCAACAACACAAGAGAAGACTCTACACATGGACATCACCAGATGGTCGACACCGAAATCAGATTGATTATATTCTTTGCAGCCAAAGATGGAGAAGCTCTAAAAGTCAGCAAAAACAAGACCAGGAGCTAACTGTGGCTCAGATCATGAACTTATTGCCAAATTCAGACTGAAATTGAAGAAAGTATGGAAAACCACTAGACCATTCAGGTATGACCTAAATCAAATCCCTTATGATTATACAGTGAAAGTGAGAAATAGATTTAAGGGACTAGATCTGATAGACAGAATGCCTGATGAATTATGGATAGAGGTTTGTGACATTGTACGGGAGACAGGAATCAAGACCATCCCCAAGAAAAAGAAATGCAAAAAAGCAAAATGGCTGTCTGGGGAGGCCTTACAAATAGCTGTGAAAAGAAGGGAAGCAAAAAGCAAAGGAGAAAAGGAAAGATATACCCATTTGTATGCAGAGTTCCAAAGAATAGCAAGGAGAGGTAAGAAAAGCCTTCCTCAGAGATCAATGCAAAGAAATAGGGAAACAGTAGAATGGAAAAGACTAGAGATCTCTTCAAGAAAATTAGATACCAAGGGAACATTTCATGCAAAGATGGGCTCGATAAAGGACAGAAATGGTAGGGACCTAACAGAAGCAGAAGATACTAAGAAGAGGTGGCAAGAATACACAGAAGAACTGTACAAAAAAGATCTTCACAACCAAGATAATCACGATGATGTGATCACTCACCTAGAGCCAGACATCCTGGAATGTGAAGTCAAGTGGGCCTTAGGAAGCATCACTACGAAGTAAGCTAGTGGTGATGGAATTCCAGTTGAGCTATTTCAAATCCTGAAAGACAATGCTGTGAAAGTGCTACACTCAGTATGCCGGCAAATTTGAATAACTCAGCAGTGGCCACAGGACTGGAAAAGGTCAGTTTTCATTCCAGTCTCAAAGGCAATGCCAAAGAATGCTCAAACTATCACACAATTGCACTCAGTTCAGTTCAGTTGCTCACTCGTGTCCGACTCTTTGCAACCCCATGAATTGCAGCACACCAGGCCACCCTGTCCATCACCAACTCCTGGAGTTCACTCAAACTCACGTCCACTGAGTCCGTGAAGCCATCCAGCCATCTCGTCCTCTGTCATCCCCTTCTCCTCCTGCCCCCAATTCCTCCCAGCATCAGAGTCTTTTCCAGTGAGTCAACTCTTCGCATAAGGTGGCTAAAGTACTGGAGTTTCAGCTTTAGCGTCATTCCTTCCAAAGAACACCCAGGGCTGATCTTCTTTAAAATGGACAGGTTGGATCTCCTTGCAGTCCAAGGGACTCTCAAGAGTCTTCTCCAACACCACAGTTCGAAAGCATCAATTCTTCAGTGCTCAGCTTTCTTCACAGTCCAACTCTCACATCCATACATGACCACAGGAAAAACCATAGCCTTGGCTAGATGGACCTTTGTTGGCAAAGTTCTGTCTCTGCTTTTGAATGTGCTATCTAGGTGGTTCATAACTTTCCTTCCAAGCAGTAGGCATCTTTTAATTTCATGGCTTCAATCACCATCTGCACTCATCTCACATGCTAGTAAAGTAATGCTCAAAATTCTCCAAGCCAGGTTTCAGCAATACGTGAACCGTGAACTTCCAGATGTTCAAGCTGGTTTTAGAAAAGGCAGAGGAACCAGAGATCAAATTTCCAACATCTGCTGGATCATTGAAAAAGCAAGAGAGTTCCAGGAAAACATCTATTTCTGCTTTATTGACTATGCCAAACCAAAGCCTTTGACTGTGTGGATCACAATAAACTGTGGAAAATTCTGAAGAGATGGGAATACCAGACCACCTGACCTGCCTCTTGAAAAACCTATATGCAGGTCAGGATGCAACAGTTAGAACTGGACATGGAACAACAGACTGGTTCCTAGTAGGAAAAGGAGTATGTCAAGGCTGTATATTGTCACCCTGGTTATTTAACTTCTATGCAGAATACATCATGAGAAACGCTGGGCTGGAGGAAGCTAAACTGGAATTAAAAGATTGCCGGGAGAAATATCAATAACCTCAGATATGCAGATGACACCACCCTTATGCAGAAAGTGAAGAGGAACTAAAGAGCCTCTGGATGAAAGTGAAAGAGGAGGGTGAAAAAGTTGGCTTAAAGCTCAACATTCAGAAAACGAAGATCATGGCATCTGGTCCCATCACTTCATGGGAAATAGATGGGGAAACAGTGGAAACAGTGGCTAACTTTTTTTTTCTGGGGCCCAGAATTACTGCAGATGGTTGTTGCAGCCATGAAATTAAAAGACACTCTTTGGAAGGAAAGCTATGACCAACCTAGACAGCAATTAAAAAGCAGAGACATTACTTTGCCAACAAAAGTCCATCTAGTCAAGGCTGTGGCTTTTCCAGTGGTCATGTATGGATGTGAGAGTTGGACTCTGAAGAAAGTTGAGCACCGAAGAACTGATGCTTTTGAACTGTGGTGTTGGAGAAGACTCTTGAGAGTCTCTTGGACTGCAAGGAGATCCAATCAGTCCATCCTAAAGGAGACCAGTCCTGGGTGTTCATTGGAAGGACTGATGTTGAAGCTGAAACTCTTAATACTTTGGCCACCTGATGCGAAGAGCTGACTCATTTGAAAAGACCCTGATGCTGGGAAAGATTGAGGGCAAGAGGAGAAGGGGACGACAGAGGATGAGATGGTTGGATGGCATCACCAACTCGATGGACATGGGTTTGGGTGGACTCCAGGAGTTGGTAATGGACAGGAAGGCCTGGTGTTATGCGGTTCATGGTGTTGCAAAGGGTCGGACATGACTGAGCGACTGAACTGAACTTACATTCACACCAGCAATGTGTGAGATTACTTGTTTTCTATTCTCTCACCAGTTTTATAAATAATGTTTTCTTAGTATTCTTTCAAAGTGGATCATGATTGTGTTTATATTACTTCATCTTATAATAAATTTGTTTGTGATTGAGTATTGACTTAGATACTCCATAGAGAATTTCCCTCGGACTATATATCATTATCAATTGTAAATCCACCCATCTTTCAAGGCACAACCAAATTCTTTTTTCTTGAATCACATGAGAGAATAAAGACAATTCCAATTTACACACCAATTATTCCTTCCCCGAAAACACCACATAGAGTATGCCTCCTAAGTTAAGCTTCAGTTCAGTTCAGTTGCTCAGTCGTTTCCGACTTTTAGTGACCCCATGGACTGCAGCCTTCCAGGCTCCTTTGTCGATGGGATTTTCCAGGCAAGAATACTGGAGTGGGGTGCCATTGCCTTCTCCAGGAGCCTGTGACTATGTTTGTGCAATTCTTAAGAAACAACCCGATCACCCAGCTTGGGGTAGGGATAGGCAGTGGAGACAGGAGATCGCATGTTAGAAACATGTAAGTAGGGACCCAGCCTCTCAAGGGAGGTGGTGGGTGTGCAGTTATCTGCAGATGCTCAAAAAAGGGCGTGTTTGCTGAGAAGGCACCCCAAGTGCATCAGTTGCGGAGGTACATAGAAGGAATGGCATGTGTTGATGGAAATGTGAGATAACCAAGCTGTTAGAAGACAATATCTGTTTTTAGAAAAAGGAAGTAAAAATGGATAAAATGGGTTCAGATTAAACAGGAAGTGAAAGTGTGCAAGAGAACATTATGCTAATATGTACGAAATGCATACTGTGTACCAAGCATTGTGGGTACTTACGTACTGTGTTGGGTGCTTCCTCATCTTCTTTCTCCCCAGTCCACTAGCATGTGAGAAGCTGGTTTTGTCTTTTTATTTTTCTATTGTTTTTAATTATAATTCAGGCTGTAGATTCACAGAAAGTCACTCTTGATTTTGTCTAGAAGTATCAGACTAACTTACCAATACTATAGAACTTGAATTTAGGTAGTAATTCCATTTCATCAGCATATAATTGAGATGTTTAACGGTACTGCATGATTTTGTTACAGTGTATTGCATTGCTCCTGTTAACTTGCTTTTAAATTTTGAATTGGAAACTGATAAGTCTATGTTTATTGCAAAACATTCATGTAGTACAGAGCTAAATGAGAAATGTAAGAAGTAAAATGTGGAAGTCCTTGTTCTCACCTGCTTCCTGGCTTCCCCATTTCCTCTTTTCCAACCTACTATATATACTGTAGATAACCATAGCTTATAGTACTTTTGGACTTGGTGTGGGTGAGTGGATGTGTATATTAGAACAAACACATGGATGGATGATGGATAAGTAAATAGTTTTAATTTTTACAAACATGACATGCTGGATACATTACTGTTAACCTTGGCCTTTTACTTTTCTTTCAACAGTGTCTTTCCATGTTCAGTGCCTGTGTCTATGTGTCACTATATTTACCTTCTGCATGTTATTTCATAATATGGATTTAATTTAGGCATGCCCTAGGTTCATGCCCAATAAAAGTTAAGGAATTATACTCTCAGTATTCAGGCGGTAAACTCTTAAACATATTTTTGTGCACATATACCTGATATGATTACAAATTGTAGAAGTTTTGCATCAAAGCATAGTTACTCTGAATTTTCGTACAGCCAACATGCCTTCCAAAACAGCTGTCCTAACTTACACTCCCACCAACAGTGTGTGAGCTTGCTTGTTTTCTATTCTTATACTAGTTCTGTGAAGAATGTTTTCTTATCCTTTCAAAGTGGGTCATGATTGTGTTTATATTACTGTCGTGGTGTGGGTTATATATTTTATAAGAAAGTAAGGTCATGTACATGTCACAGTAGAAGGATGATGTAAGAGAATTTTTAAGTGTGATTGAAGATTAAGTTAATTTTAAAACCCTAAGGACTATAATCTCTTCAGTCAAACTTGTTTATCCTTTAAAAGGAAATGTTTATGACACCCAACTCATTGAGATCAAAATATGCTCCGTATTTTCTTAAACAAGAAAAGCATGGCCAATGACTAAAGGGTTTTAGAGCTTTTTATAAGTACTTGACATTTTCAAGCAATGTCTTTGCTGAAAAAAATTAGCTCAGAGTCTGGGAATAATGAGGTTAGAGGAATATGCCAGTTCTTGTCTATTCTGAACTTGATTCTTCTTGAGATGATTAGAATGGTAGTAAATGATCTCTCCAAATTGCTAAAGACAACACATCATTCACCTTTCCTTTGCTTCTTCTATATTCATATCTGAAGGGAGTAATAGTTACAAATGCAAGCATCATACCTGAACTCTGCATACACACGTGTGTGTGTGTGTGTGTGTGGAGAAAGAAAAACAAACATCCAGAATTGTGCTCCAAAATTCTTGAAATGTGTGGGTTCCATGGAAAAAGTCCAGACCTTTGAAGGGTCCTTATGTTGGGGGCTTGGCGGGTGGCACAGTGGTAAAGAATTGCCTGCTAATGAAAGAGACACATGAGACAGGGGTTTGATCCCTGAGTCAGGAAGATCCACTGGAGTAGGAAATGGCAACCCACTCCAGTGTTCTTGCTTGGAAAATCGCATGGACGGGAGCCTGGAGGGCTACAGTCCATGGGGTTGCAAAGAATCAGACATGACTGAGCACATGTCCACACACACACACACAGTGTTAGGAAGGGACTAGTTCCTCCCAATGTGGAATCAGAAAGCTTTCAAACTCATCAAACTCATACTCACTTTGGGAATTCCCTGGTGGTCCAGTGGTTTGGACTTGTTGATTTCACTGCCAAGGGCCTGGATTCAATCCCTAGCTGGGTGACTAAGATCCATTAAGCCAAGTGTGTAAGTGTTAGTCACTCAGTGGCACCCGACACTTTGTGACCCAATGGACTGCAGCCCACTAGGCTCCTCCGTCCTCAGTCCATGAGATTCTCCAGGCATGGATACTGGAGTGGGTTGCCATTTCCTTCTCCAGAGGTTAAGCCAAGTGGCACAGTCAAAAACAAACAAACAAAAAATAAAGTTATGCTCACTTTAAATGACCTAAGCAGTAAGAAATAAGTTAACTGTTACTGAAGAAACAGTATTTTAAGCACTCTGGATGGTTGTACGTTGATCTTGTCAGTGCTCCAAAGCACATGCCAGGCTCCAGACACCTAAAAAACCCAGGACAGTTCTTTGTGTCCAGTAAACACTTGAGGAATCTGTTAAATAAAATTTGTTTCATGTCCACTGAGGACTAAAGGAGAGAAATGTTGCTAACTAAGAATTACTGGCCAAGTGCTGTGAATCTTCTGTCAGATAAACCCTGACTATGTTGTGAAACTTTCCCTTTGTTACTGAACCAAAACTTGGGTTGCCTCACCTGAAGTAAAGCCAATCCACTGACATCGGGTTGTGCTGAAGGAAAGCACAGCGTTTATTGCATGCAGGGTGCAATGCAAAGAGGTAGGGACAGCTCATGCTCCGAAAGCCTGAACTCCTCTGTGGGTTTCTGCAAAACATTTTTCAAGGTGAGGCAAGAAAGGGGCGTCCAGGATATGTGATCAGCTCATGCGCAATTCTCCGATCGGTTGATGGTAAAGTGAAAAGATGATGAGCTATTGCAAATGTTTCCTGGTTTGGTCTAACTTCAGAGGGGATGTGTTGTTCTTCCATTTGGTGGGAGTTTTATTAATAGCATCTTCAAACAACTCAGGAAATATGCATCATATTTTGTTACCTGGGTATTTCAGAGAGGATGGGGAGTAGGACCTTCCCTGGAGAGGACCTGTGGGGTCCTGCTTGATTACACTTTGAAGACAAAAGTCCATTTACTCTTCTGACTTGGAAAGTTTCCTGTTGATACTATCTTGGCTAAAACTAAGACTTCCTAAGTTGAATATTCTTTCATAAGCGATGACGAAGATCACAGTCCTCAGATGGGAACTGTAGAGTTCCTGTCTACTGAGATTGTGGTAAGGATACATCACTTCGGTGTCTACTGAAATTCAAGTAACCATTTCTAACAGCATAAGTCTACATGAGGGAAAAGCCGAGGGAGAAAGACACAGAATTCAGCTCTTGATACTTGGATTCCAATAAAGGAGTTACGGTTTTAAACCAGGAAAAATGTAATCTTGTTGAAAGCTCTTGAGATAGAAGATAGCAAGATATGGAACTCGAATGCATGCCAGCTGTAATTATTAGATATACTGAAAAATAATTAAGTTGCATAGGAGAGCTCAGTGATATTAACAGCTGGTTATTGCCTTGGACCACATAGTCTTATTGAAATAATGCCATTATATATGCCCAGTGTTCTTTATGCTTGGGGTGATTTTGTGTAGCTATTTTATATTTTCTATGATCAGATATGATTCTGTGTTTTTCATTTGTTTTCATACTCTTCTAGAAGGTTTTTCTTTAGGATCTACCGATTTCTCTGTGCATAAGTGTATTATAAATGAAAATTATCTGTTTGCCAAATGTCTCTATATCAACATTTATAAATTGAATTCAAACTGATGAAGAGAAAATGTTGGTTTTGTATAGTTAGAATCAGTAGCACTCATATATACTCATAAATATTAAATGGAAATAAGGGTTTGCTGTTTGAAAAAAGCCCTCATATGATAAATTCAAATTTCAAGTCATAATTTAATCTAAAGGATTTTATGCTGTTGCTTCTTCTTCAGCCTTGGACTTGGGACCGATACATTCTGAGGTCCTATTACATGCCAGGTGCTGTGCCTGGGGCGAGGCTGGGTGTGGAGAGTCAGAAGCCTTGTCCTCATGTCACTGAACACTGGTTTGGCTGCTCACCTCTCACAAGCCAGTAACTCAAGAGCAAATGTCAGTAGGAAAAAAGATGCTTTAGTAAGAAAAGCTGGCAATCTGCGGAGAAGGTGGACTCATGTCCACAGACCACCTCTGAAGCTGCTCTGCCATGGCAGTTAAAGGGAGAAATAGGAACGGGGAGGGGAGAATCTCAACAATTCATCCAGGTAGGAGGTTGGGTTCTGCATCCTTCTCCACTGAGCGCAGCAGACTGATTGACTCTCTTCAGATGTTTTCTCACCTGTGTGATCTACCTGCAGAATGACTTAGCGGGCTGTTGGGCATAGCCATTTTTGAACTGCTTAATCCTTTATTCTTACTACTTTTTATCTAGGAAAAGAACCAACAGGACAGACAAGTCATGGTGTGCATTCAGGAAGGCGTAAGTCAGGAGTGGGTTTCAATTATTTCTATAACAACATTCTTTTAAGTTTAGTATATATGCTTGGTTGCTCAGCCATGTCCAGCTTTTTGCAACCCCATGGAGTATAGTCTACCAGACTCCTCTGTCCATGGGATTTTCCAGGCAAGGTTAAGATGGGGACAGAAACGGGCAAACAGGGAAGGGACAAAAAAACTGCTTTCGCTCATGGCATCTACAAGCTAGTATGACGCTTACAGTAAAAAGAGAATTACTGCTCCATTGCTTTCTTTAAATGTAATATTGCATCAGATTGATCCTGGGGGCTCTAATAAATAATGCTTAGAAAATAATTTGCTCTTAGAATGAAGAACTCAGCTTTTTGGTCTTGGATTGTTTGATCTCAGTCTGAAATACCTACAAGTATAGATCACAAAGGGGACAGCTGAATTCTAGAATTGCATATTGCTATGAAAGGGTACTGAGCAAATGAGGATTTTGATATGTTTGGTTAACAGCTGACTGAAGGCTGGTAATAAAACTTTTTGTTGAAACTCAAATTGGCTGAAAAGTATCAATAGGATTTAAATTTGGGCATTAATACACTACTCCAGATTCTGCTGTATGACCTTAGAATGTCATTCTGTAACTTCCTTTGGTTCCTTATTGACATCCATTTATTAATATTTCTTTAAAGATACACTTGAGATGCATGGATTGGTGGGCAATGTTATGGAAAACATTGGTATGTTATGATAAAATTATATCTGATAAAAAGAGCTCATAATTATGAAGCACTTAAACACAATTTAATTTCTGAACTTTCTCCCAGAATAATGGATCAAATTTCTTCTCTGGAAATTATGCAGAAGTTGTTGGTTTGAAAAGTATTAAGCCCTCTACATTACTAGAAAAAAAGTGCTATTTTTTCTGATGAATTTTTATTAATAATCAAAAGTTATATATTTCCTGTTCTTTATTTCCAATCAACTAGTTATATTGAAAGTACACATTTGCATTCTACCCATATTATTTCAAATAGTATTCTTTATGCCATAATATGAACCAATATTAAAATCACTATTTTCTATTTCTTACATTTTAACTATTTTTCTTGTTACTTGATTCTGTTTCCTGACATTTTTCTCTTTACTGGTAAATACACTTGAAGTCACCACAGTTTGATTTATCAGATTCAAATGACATATCCCTGAGCTCTAAAGGAAAGGAAATGAGAATCTTTAGCCTGCATCCCATTTTTATCTTTCTCTGAACTCTGGCAATAGTATTTTCAGTGTCTTCTATAATCCTAATCCTGCGTTTGTTTCAGTCTCAGTTACTCTTTTGAGTAGCTTCAGTGCTCACTGCCAGTCTATTGCCACAGTTTTCCATTCATCTCTTGGATGGCTGTAGCAGTTTTGATTGTAAATGCTCACGGGAAAAGTATTACTAAATATGTTTGCATATTGAAACATATTTGTATGTTGCTTTTTTACTTACATGCCTTCTTAGCAGAGTGTAAATGCCAAATCATATTTTCTTTCTCTTCGTGTGTGTGTGTTGAATTTGTAAGCATCACTCTGTTGTCCTCTGGATAGTGGTCTGAAGTAGTCAGTGGGCAACCTCACTGTGTTTTCCTTTAGCAGTCTTTCTGCTTCCTAAATACTCTGTTCCATATATTTATTTTTATAGCTTATATGATTATAGTTATATTTTAGAGTTTCCCTATTTCAAAGTAGCTCCCCTAGGTCATTTCTTAGGGTTGACCGTTTCACTTTTGTAAGAAAAGGGTGTCTTTGAACGTTTGGAGTCAAATATTATTTGAAATATTTTCTTGAAATTTTCCTTGACTTACATTGTTAAATACTTTAAAAGTGTGTGTGTGTGTGTGTGTTTGAGATTCCAATTATTGCTTACCTGGAACAACGTATCTCAAACAGACTATTTACCTTTGCTTACAAATTTGTTCCTTTTTACTTCCACTGGTTTGACAAGATGAATGTGTTAAGTCAGGGATTTACACTGACTTTTATACTCCCAGATGTGCAAGAAATGCTGATCTAGAGAGGTTCTATCCGTTCTTTGAATGGGCAGGGTGATGGGAAAGAAACTGAAGAAAAGAAAAAAAAGAGTAATAAATCATGCTACATAGGAAAAGGATAAATAGAAAATTACAGAGTGTGTGTTAGAGAGACTTGGGAAAAAGAGAAGATACACAAAAGAGGAATGGAGAGGGAGACTGATCAACTGTGTTTATATACGTGCGCGTGCCCATGCCCATGCATGCTGATGCAGTGATCCCAAGACTGGCCTGCAGGTGGCGCTGTGTGTCATCAGGGGAGGCATGAGGTTCCTGGGTACACTTCACTCCTAGGTCCTTGGATTCCTTTTGCACCCAAGTAGAACACTGGGAGGCTACTTGGGTTCCTCCCATTTCCTCACCTTATTTTCTCACTCCCGTTGCCCCTGGAACATTAGCCCTGTTGGCTGATTGTGCTTCTGGTCTGGCCTTTCCTGCCCATCATCACTGTTTGTTCTTGTTCCTGCGTTTGTCTGTCCGGCCTGCATCCTGCCCCCTTAGATTGTTACTGTGGCCATTTTATTTCCTTTTCCCCTTTAATCAATTTTTAGCCTTATTCTTAGAGTGATTTTGCCAAAATGCACATGTACCTGTCTCCTGATGAAGTTTTCCCAGTAGTGCCCTACTGTCTATACTAAACAGGTTGGAGCTGACCTCTTGAGCATGGCGTGGGACCCGTCAGCAGGTTCTTCTCTGACTGACTCCTATATGCTCTGTGTGCTCCAGCCAGCCACAATCATGTGCGTTATGTTCCTATTTCATGCATGTATATGTGCTTTCTTTGATCTGTACCTTTACCAATGATATGTCCCACTGCCTCCGCCGCCCAGTTTGTTTCTTCAGGACTCAGCTCTAGGAGCACAGGGATCCCTGGCCCATCCAAGTCTGTTCTCTGCGTCTGTGAGACTATTTCTGTTTCTTAAATAAGTTCATTTGTGTCATATTTTAAATTCCATGTGTAAGTCATATCCTATGGTACCTTTCTGACTGACCTTGCATAGTGCGATAATCTCGAGGTCCATAGCTGCAAATGGAATTGTTTCATTTTTTATTGGCTGAGTAATATTCCATTGTGTTTATGTACCACATCTTGATTCATCTTGTCAATGACATTTAGGTTGTTACCATGTCTTGGCTGTTGTGGATAGTGCTGCTTTGGACATAGGGGATGCATGTATTTTTTTGAATTAAAAGTTTTGCCCAGATATATGACCAGGAGTGGGATGATTGGATCATATGGCAGTTGAGTACATTGTTGATTTCCAGCTGGTTAGAATTGTGTGCTCTGGTGTGATTTAAAGAAAGAGATTATTTTCTGTACCTGAGAATAGCAACCTGGTCTTAAAAATCCCACCTTTATAGAGATGCATTACTTCAGGTTAAGATTTAATACCTGTTCATGTGTCTGTCTTCATGTAGGATGTTAAAACAGGAGCACTTTAATCCAAGTTGGGTGATCAAGGTCTTGGAGCAGCCCAAGCTCAGATACAGCCCCCTGTACATGAAGAGGGCTCTCTCAAAGGACAGAGGAGGAGGAGGAGGATTCAGAAATAAATAGGATGTTACTGGCTTTGCCATTTTGCCTCAGGTTAATCGCATATACTAAAATATTTGCTCTGTGTGAAAGCCTCATGCACTTGTAATCTTCTGCATTTTTCTGTTCTAGCTGAAATAGATGTACAAAGCCTAGTTTTAACAGACAATGATTACAGACTGAATAATTAAAACTAGAAGTTACAGGGGTGATTAAAAACCCTTAGAGCAGTGGTGAAATAGAGCAGGAGATGATGATAACATCGGAGGTGAGATGTGGTTTGAGTCATCCCAGTCTTTGTGGGTTGAGAGTTGTCTGTTTAAATCACAAATGCATATGATGTGATTTGCCTTAATAAATATTACATGGATAGGTGGGAAAATGCAAGTTCTTAAAGCCATGATGCTTAAATGCAAGCTTGTGCTGTGCAGTGCAGTGCTTAGTCGCTCAGTCATGTCTGACTCTGCGACTCTATGAACTGCAACCTGCCAGGCTCCTCTGTCCTTGGGGATTCTCCAGGCAAGAATACTGGAGTGGGTTGCCAGTGCCCTCCTCCAGGAGAATCTTCCCGATCCAGGGATCGGACTCAGGGATCGAACCCAGGTCTTCTGCATTGCAGGCAGATTCTTTACTATCTGAGCTGTGAGGGAAGCCCAAATGCAAGCTTAGTGCCGTGCTTTTGTGCAGTAGAGGTCATGGCGTTTCCTTACACTTCTCTCTCTGCCTGCCTCCATACTCCTGCACTGCACTCAGCCGTATAAATTGTACTTAACAGAGTCTATTTAAATTACTTTTTGTCTGTTTCCCTTGTTAGACTATAAACTCTTTAAGGACACTGACAGTCTTATCCATGCTTGTGTCTCTGTCTGTGTCTAGCAGCAAACCTAATATAACAAACTGTTCTTGAATGAATGAACATGACAGTTGCTGATCCATCTTTGAAGGTAGGGTTCGTTTTGTTTCTAGTGAGCTTGATTGTGTGTGTGTGTGTGTGTGTGCGCTGTGTTATGTTGTTATTTATGCCTAAAAAGTATACTAGTTGATTATTGGGTAATGCATTATTAAATGGAATTAGTTGATTATTTCCTTCAGAAGATGGAAGGGGAGATAAGTGTTTTCTTTATTTTTTTCATTTTTTTCCAGGTGGATATCACAAGCATGCTTAGATTTGAGAGAGAGAAAAAAATATACATGCATATTGACACACAATAGAATTGGGGAATAGAGAAGCAGAGAATGGGGATAGGAAATAAAAACTGTATCCTTAGAGTTACATTTTCACCTTTCTTCATTAGGCCCCCTAGACTGAAGTGACTTAGCAGCAGCAGCAATTCTACCATCCACGTTTTTCTAGGAGAGATAAGAACTCTAGGAGTGAAGGACAGGGAAGCCTGACATGCTGCAGTCCATGGGACTGCAAAGAGTCAGACATGACTGAGCAACTGAATAGCAAGAACCCAAGCTTTGCTTCATTTTCCTGTCCAGAAACACAAAACTGGAATTAGTTCTCAGTGTCACTGAATTCTAAAGCAAGATTAGGTAGATGATGCTGATTTAAAAAAAAAGACGAGAAAAACTCAACAAACCATTCCACTTAAAAATGGTGCTTTGCCTGAGCTGTTTTATGAATGACTATGGCTTTAACTACTTGTGCATCATTGATGCTCAAATTACTATCTCGACTTCTTTTGTGAGCTTCCATCTTCAGTAAATGAATGAACATTTCCTTGTGAATATCCCATAAAAACTTTGTATTTATCATGTTACCATCTCCCTTTTCCATTCTCCTCTCCCCGAGATCTGTGTTTCGTCTCCCTTCTCTAACTCAGCTCAGATCTTCAGATCATGCTTCATGCCAAAATCTTTCTTCTCCACATTCAGAATATTCAGTAGATACTGCTGATTTTTGCCTCCTGCATGGTTGATCAGATCCACCTGTTCCCTCTAGCCTTACTACCTTTTCCCTAAGACTTAAGTCTCTCTTTTTCACCTAGACTATAGTGCTGTCCTCTCAATTACAGTCTGCCCTTGGTGCCTGTGGCTTCCAGATTTTGGTACTCTTGGGGCATCCTAGAACCAATGCCCCATGGATTCCAAAGGACAGCTGTGGTTTCCAGCCTCTAGTTTCCAGCCAACAGTGGTGCTCCCTGATTCTACTCCTATAAGAGGAATAGGTACAACAGCGCATTCACATCTGTATCACTGCCCTCCTGAAGGAAGCTCCAGCTTGATCACCTCCCTAGTCATTTGTGCCTTTATCACTGAATTGTGTTAGTCCCATTTCTTTGAATACCATTCTCTCTGTCTCTGTCTCTCTCTCTCTCTCTTTTTTTTATTACTGAGGCAAGAGTTGTACCAGATTTTCTTCCCTAAATCTACCTGCCAATCCCCTATCTCCATCCACATACTTCTTTCTATTCTCTTTCACTCTGGGCAAAATTCCTGTCCTCTCCAGTCTGCAAGAGCCTGGGCCTGACTCTGTCCAACACTTCCTGTGGCATTAAAGTGAAGCCTATGATTTTACTTCTTGACATTGTGCCTGGCTGTTCATTTTGACTGTGGAAAGACTAAGGCAGGGTCCATAGACAGCTGTCACAGTTCTAGGGGAAGCAGACAATGTTAAGTTATTTGAAGTAAAGAAAAAGAAATAGAGGTCGTGGACAAGTAAGAAATTGCATAATGATTGTAGTTCTTGATGACAGTTTGCATTAGAATGTAAGGATGGGTAGGTTCTTCTCAGCTTTTTTCTCAATGCAATACACACACACATAAATGTACCAAAAACTCGGAGAATGATTCCAACTGATGAGTACATCTCAGACACAGGAGGGGCATTTCTATTTCTGGCTTTCCCATCCGATGATTTTGTGACCTTCCAGACTTGTCTTTGCTTATCTGAACCTGTTTCCTTCCACTGGAAAAAGAGCTAGCTCTCTCTGACATAGGGCGGGGGTCAGCTGCGTTGCTTAAAATTTTGTAGTAGTCTTTTACTTCAGTTACTGTTGCATCAGTGTTTGCAATAGGGAAACAGAGGAAATGGAAGAAAAGACCAGCTTTCTGCCTTTGGTTTTCCCTGTCCTCTTATCAACCAGGAGAATTATGAATTTTAATAGCAGTTTTATTTCAAATGGCATTCCATGGAGGAGTTAATCATTTCTGTATTAAAGACCTTTCAGTAGTATTTAACCACCGTTAAAATTAAAAAAGCATTATAAATCTGTAGTAGTCAGAATGCTCCAAAGAAATAGAACTTAAAGAATACTAAATGTATCTAGATATAATCTATGTATCAAGTTATTTATTTGAAGAACCTGAGGCTGGCAAGTCTGCAGGGCTGGCCAGAAGTCTGGAGACCCAGGGAAGAATTAACATTGCAATTGAAGTTTCAAGGCAGTCACTTGGCAGAATTCCCTCTTCCTTGGGGCAAGTCTTTTTCTAAAGTCCCTCAATTGATGGGAAGAGGCCTATTCACATTATGGAGGAAAATCTGTTTTCTGTGTTAATCTCATCGAAAAATATAGCAGCTTCCAAGAATACTGGAGTGCATAGCCTATCCCTTCTCCAGCAGATCTTCCCAACCCAGGAATCAAACCGGGGTCTCCTGCATTGCAGGTAGATTCTTGACCAGCTGAGTTATCAGGGAAGCCCAATATCCAGACACATTTGACCAAATACCTGGATACTGGGGCCTAGCCAAGGTGACACAAAATTAAACCTCACAACATCTAAACCATAAAATTTAAGGATCATTGGCCCAATTGGGAGAGAATAGGAAGGAAAAATTAGTTAGGAAATGCTTCATACATCAGAACAAAACTGTAGCCATGGTGATGTGTCTGATTTTACCACCATCAGAGCTATGTCTTTGGTATTGTATTTAAATGGACTTTTTACTGAGAATCATGAATATACCCCAGTGTAGTCATACCATATGTGTATTGATGTTTGTTTTAAAGTTTGCTAAAAATACATTTGTGTATTTGTTGTTGTTCAGTTGCTAGGTTGTGTCCGACTCTGGAACTCCATGGACTGCAGGGTGCTAGGCTTCTGTATCCTTCACTGTCTCTTGGCGTTGCTCAAACTCATGTCCATTGAGTTGGTGACTCCATCCATCTCATCCTCTGTCGCCCCCTTCTCCTTCTGCCCTCGGTCTTTTCTGATGAGTTGGCTCTTCGGATCAGGTGACCAAAGTATTGGAGGTTTAGCATCAGTCATTCCATTGATTATTCAGGGTTGATTTCCTTTGGGGTTGACTGGGTTGATCTCCTTGCTGTCCAAGGGACTCTAAAGAGTCTTCTGTGGCAGCACGCCTCAAAAGCACCACTTCTTAGGTTCTCATTCTTCTTTATGGTTCAGCTCTCACATCTGTACATGACTACTGGAAAAACCATGGTTTTGACTGTTCAGACCTTTGTCAACAAAGTGATGTCTCTGGTTTTTAATATGCTGTCTAGGTTTGTCGTAGCTTTTCTTCCAAGGAGCAAATATCTTTTAATTTTATGGCTGTAGTCACCATCCACAGTGATTTTGGAGCCCAAGAAAATTGTACATTGCTTATATCCATTGTACAAGTAAATGTTGATTAAAAAGATTCACCAATTCTTTTTAGCATTTTTAACAAAGCAGGTAACCAGCTAAATGCTAAAGTAGTCCCTTTAAAAAAAAACTTAAGTTTCCTTAAGAAGCTAATTTACTGTTTCTGAGTGTTCCCTCTGTCCTTGTAAATCATTTTAATTTTGTATAACATTGCGGTGAATTGCTAAATTTTTAACTTGATTTCTCAGTGCTTCTGAAAGAAGTAGATACTTTGAATTTAATTAGAAAGTTTGCAGTTTTTGTTGTAAAGGAAAACTTATTTGGTAAGATGAAGTGAAAGCAATTTAAAGAAGATAAAATTAGGAAAGTGATCATAAAGGATACATTTTTGAATCTAAAAATATTGACTCAAAGCATTGACCAGGTGATTTTTCAAAGACTTCTGAAAGCCATGTGCCAGCTAATTTCTCTGAAATTAGACTATGCCAGTTTGATGTGTCTACACTGCTCTTTCTGAATAACTAACTATATTATGTGTTAGACGTAATTGGTGTTTAAAATTAGTCTGCTTGATCGTCTTGAAGCAAGTGCTTTGTAATTTAGGTCAGCAAAGAAAATGCCAGTGTACTAGATTAGCACAGTTTTAGCTGTTTTTGTTCAGCAGCTGCAGAATAAGAAAACTTTGTCCTTCCCTCCTGGACTGACTGAGCGATATCCTAAATTATTACATACCATTTACATATTACAAAAGTGAAGAGCAAAAAATCAATTTTTCTACAAGATTACTTTACTGCCTGTCTATATGTTTGTCTAGTTTGTGTTTGATCCATGACATGAAAGATCAGAAGCACTACTGACTTTGGATATTGCCTCTAGAAGTATGCATGGAAAGTGTCTGGAAGCATCTTAATTGAGGCGGGAAGAATTCGCGTTTGAAAGGGTGACTGACAGGTTCTTACTATAGTGAGAATCTTCAAGAATTAGGAATCAGGGAAGAACCAAATTTTTTGAAATCATTTGTATAAGTTCATCTACACTATTACAGCTTCTTTTCATCATTGTCCCATTCAGGACATTTACCCATATATGGACGTTTTTTTCTTTTTTTCTGATCACTCCTTCATGAAATTTTAACACATGATTTAGACTCTGTTCCATTCATATTCTCTGACCCTTGGATTAAAGTATCTAAGATTTTTCACTTCCTGCAAGAAACATTCCTTGTATTAATACATGACTTCTTTAGTTTTTTTTTCTATCAGACTTAGAAATGAATAGCTTTATATTAACAAAAATTAGATTTTGTTTTCTCAGAACTCTAATTTTCCAAGAAAAATTCAACTGCCCCATATCCCTTAATAATGGTTCAGATTTTTCCATTTTTGATAGCTTGATTTAACATAGATTTATTTACAACTAAAAATATCTTGCTGCCGCTGCTGCTAAGTCACTTCAGTTGTGTCCGACTCTGTGTGACCCTATAGATGGAAGCCCACCAGGCTCCTCTGTCCCTGGGATCCTCCAGGCAAGAACACTGGAGTGGGTTGCCATTTCCTTCTCCAGTGCATGAAAGTGAAAAGTGAAAGTGAAGTCGCTCAGTTGTGTCTGACTCTTAGCGACCCCATGGACAAGAGATGATTATTTGGGATCTAGATAGTCTGTTTTCAGGCTTCAGGATGACTTAGGTTATTTTATATTGGAAATTTGCTCAGTAGAATCCAGATCACAAGGCATTTTATTGCAGAATATATATTTGCATCATCTGGCAATATCTAGATGTTTATAGATTTTTGGCCAAAATTGTCATAATTTGTTGCAATCTTAATGTTTTTCTACTTGAAAAAAAACAGAGTATCTTGCTTAAGAGGAAAGTCAAGATGTATTTATACTGACATTAAAAAAAAATCTTTAAATAATTAAGACAAAAGACAACAGCCAAATAGGTTAAGTATTTCATTTCTAATGGATAAAACTAGATGATATTTTATTGACTATAAAATTGTAAAGAAAGGATCAAGTGAGTATTTTTAAGTCTCTGCCTATGATTCTTCAGTTTAGTAACACAGATTTTCATTTATTTGTGCAATTTTCATGCATATTTTTCCACTACCAATCAAATAATTTACATTTTAATAGCTTTATTGAGGTATACATTGCATACAATTAAATTCATTACTTTTGCCTGAGATTTTAAAGTGCCCCTATAGAGTTATATGCAGAATACATCATGAGAAACGCTGGGCTGGAAGAAGCACAAGCTGGAATCAAGATTGCTGGGAGAAATATCAATCACCTCAGATATGCAGATGACACCACCCTTATGGCAGAAAGTGAAGAGGAGCTAAAAAGCCTCTTGATGAAAGTGAAAGAGGAGAGTGGAAACGTTGGCTTAAAGCTCAACATTCAGAAAATGAAGATCATGGCATCTGGTCCCATCACTTCATGGGAAATAGATGGGGAAATAGTGGAAACAGGGTCAGACTTAATTTCTCTGGGCTCCAAAATCACTGCAGATGGTGATTGCAGCCATGAAATTAAAAGACGCTTACTCCTTGGAAGGAAAGTTACTACCAACCTAGATAGCATAATAAAGAGCAGAGACATTACTTAGCCAACAAAGGTCCATCTAGTCAAGGCTATGGTTTTTCCAGTGGTCATGTATGGATGTGAGAGTTGGACTGTGAAGAAAGCTGAGCCCTGAAGAACTGATGCTTTTGAACTGTGGTGTTGGAGAAGACTCTTGAGAGTCCCTTGGACTGCAAGGAGATCCAACCAGTCCATTCTAAAGGAGATCAGCCCTGGGTGTTCTTTGGAAGGAATGATGCTAAAGCTGAAGCTCCAGTACTTTGGCCACCTCATGCGAAGAGTTGACTCATTGGAAAAGACTCTGATGCTGGGAGGGATTGGGGGCAGGAGGAGAAGGGGACGACAGAGGGTGAGATGGCATCACTGACTCGATGGACGTGAGTTTGAGTGAACTCTGGGAGCTGGTGATGGACAGGGAGGCCTGGCGTGCTGCGATTCACGGGGTTGCAAAGAGTCGGACACGATTGAGCGACTGAACTGGACTGATAGAGTTACACAGTCATCATTTTGATCCAGTTTTAGGCTATTTTGTATCACATCAGAATGACCCCTTAGGCTATTTGCAGTCAATTCTTGTTTGTTCCTGCCTTTATACCCCAGGTAGCCACTAAGCTGCTTTCTGTCTCTGTAAATTTGCCTTTTCTAAACTTCTCCAGGTAGTGGAATCTGCTTTCTTAGGGTTTAGATTGCTGTTCTGTTTCTAGCTTTTTAAGAGGGAAACTTTGGTGCAATATGGCTACATTTCTTTCCATATCCTTGTGTTACTACTGTCGTATTTTTACATCTCTTATAAATCCAACAATAGAGATGTGCATTACTCATTTTATACTGTGAGCTTTACTGTTAGTTGAAGAAAAAATATATTTACACAGTTTTTATATATTATCCTATATATTTATCTTTTCTGGCACTATATTTCTTCTTGTGGATTTAAGTTACCATCTGGTGTAATTTCCTTTCAGCCAAAAGACTTTCTTTAGAATTTCTTCTAGGGCAGGTCTGCTAGCAGTGAGTTATCTCAGCCCTTGCTTGTCTGTGAATATCTTTTCTACATCTTCATGTCTGAAAGGAAATCCTGCTGGATATGAGATTCTCAGTTGATTTTTTTTATGCCCAATATTCTAAATACGTCATCCTTTTCCTGAGCTCTCTGATATGTCATTTCTTTTTTCTTGTGTCTTTCAAGATTTTATGTTTACGTTGGCATTTCAGCCATTTGTCCATGATGTTTCTAGATGTAGCTCTTTTTATCTGTTGGAAACCTTTAGCCGTTTTGTGGATTAAGTTTGTCATCAAGTTTGGGAATTTTTTGGCCATTATTTCTTCAAAAATAGTCTATTCCTTTTTCTCTCTCATCTCCCTCTGGGACCTTGATTTGCACATCAGTTAGTGTTCTTGATGGTAGGCTTTAGGTCTCTGTTCATTCCCCATTCTTTTCTTTCTGTTTCTAACATTGTACCATTTCTGTTGATCCTCTGTTTAAGTTTTTTCTTTCTTATGCCTCCTCAAACATGCTTTTGAATCCTTTGTGACTTTTTGTTGTAGTTACTGTATTTTTTTTCACTCTACAACTTTTCATTTCTTTACAATTTCTCTTATATTCTCTAGTTAAAAATCTCATTGTCATCATACTTTAATTCTTTTAATTTGGCTTCTTCAGTTCCTTGAATAAATTTGTAAGAGCTACTTTGCAGTCTCTTTCTTCTAAATTCTACCTCTAGACTCACTCAGTTGCTGTTTTCTGCCCTTTTCCTGACTGCGGCTGCTGCTCAGTCGCTCAGTCATGTCTTAACTGCGAACCCAGGGGCTATAACCTGCCAGGCTCCTCTGTCCATGGGGATTTCTCCGGGCAGGAATACTGCAGTGGGTTGCCATGCCCTCCTCCAGGGGTTCTTCCCAACTCAGGGATCAAACCCAGGTCTCCCACATTGCAGGCACATTATTCACCATGTGAGAAACCAGGGAAGCCCAAGAATATTGGAGTGGATAGCCTATCGCTTTTCCAGGGGAACTTCCCTTCCCAGGAATCGATCTAGGGGCTCCTGCATTGCAGGCAGATTCTTTACCAGCTGAGCTACCAGGGAAGCCCTTTTCCTGACTACAGATGACAATTTCCTGTTCTCTGCATGTTTCAAGTCTCTTGCTGAAAACTGGACATTTAAGATAATATAGCGACCTTGGATTCCGCCCCCACATCCCGGTTTTATTGCTTTACTCTTGGTTTGCTCACTTTGGGTCTCTGTGCCACATTTTGTCTCAACAATTTCAGACCTTTTAATTGTTGTTATATTTATTATGATGATCAGTGATCTTTGATGTTACTGTTGCAAAAAAGATTTATAACTTGCTGAAGGTTCAGATGGTGGTTAGCATTTTTTAGCAATAAAGTATTTTTAATTGGACATGTACATTAGTTTGCTAGGCACACTGTTGTTGCATACTTCATACTCTACAATGTAGTATAAATGTAACTTTCATACACACCAGGAAACCAAAAAATGTGCGTGACTTGCTCTGTTGGATTATTTGCCTTATTGCAGTGACCTAGAAGCAGGCCTGTTGTATCTCTGCGATGTGTCTGTATAAATAAAGTATACTATACATACAGTTTCATGATTTCTACATTTTTAAGACATAGAATACTTGTCAGTCTGAAAATAATGCTTTCTCTAAGCTAGATTTGCTCATCATACAAAAAATAACCAAAAAGCCAAAGGCCACAGAAAGCCTTTTACAGCGAGCAGGGATAGTCTTGTGATGGGAGACAAGGACCTTGCTAGTGTTGGTTGCTGCCTTCTGAGGACCTGGAGGAGGATGGGCTGGGCTTGTTTGGCTTGTTGTGGGGCTCCCTTTTGGTGCTGCTTATAATGACATAAAAGAACAGATGTAGATACTTCAGGTCATTTAAAACATGTCAGCTAGAGAAAGGTGATGGACTCAACCTGTGACTTGCTGCCCTATGTTCAGGGCATGAATCAATGAGAGATTCATTGATCCAGGGCATACCTCAGGACCCAGAAAGAGAAAAAGAACAAGACAATATAAAGTAAAACACAGTAGGAGATAAGCAGCCCAGGGTTCTGAAGGTAGTGAAAACCAGGGCTTCAGCGTGTGTCAGTTTGTGTTTTAAATGCAGTAAATCCTTGTCCTCATTTAAAACAGGGGTGTTTTCTAAGAATCAGAATTGTTACCCAGATGCCTGCTTTCTTGCCTTTGGTCCCTGGACTTCATAGATAGCCTTTTGGCCTGTGTTTCTGCTTGGCAGACTCTTTGGAGTGAGTAAAGGAGCACCTGTAATTCTGGGTTGATTGTCCTCATAATCATAGTGGACATTAGTGTTTAATTGTGCTGAGGGCTCAAAAAGTCAAAATCTCTCTCTTGGGATTTGCAATCACTCATGCAAAGATAGTGGGGAGTCACACTCTGAGCATCATTGATGAAGAAGCATTAAATCACATAAGAATTAAGGCTTAGACATTTCCTGCAAAATACTGTCATCAGTGTCTGTTTGAAGAGAAGAGCATGTACAGATTGAATGGTGGTGGTTGGTGCAGGGAATGCTGGCTTTTCTTAGTTTGAATGGAAACACTTACGGGAAAGACAGGGCTTACCAGCTGGTTCAGTGGTAAAGAATCCACCTGCCAGTACAGGAGATGGAAGAGATGTGGGTTTGATCTCCTGGATCCCCTGGAGAGTCTCCCGTTGGGAAGATTACCTGGAGATGGCAACCCCTCCAGTATTCTTCTCTGGAGAATTCCATGGACAGAAGAGCCTAGTGGGCTACAGTCCATGGGGTCACAAAGAGTCTAGCACGATGGAGCAAACACGCAAGCAAGCAAGATGGGAAAGACAAAATGACAGGTGCGGGTAAGTGGATGAGAGATTTTTTGGCTGCTAGGACTGGAAGGACATGTCAGGCATCCAGGGCTACTTTATAAATCAGCAATCAGAGGACATTCGTCTTTGTTGAAGGGAAGGCATGCCATGGCCTGTGTGTTTCTGTGTCCTTAGAGCAGGTGGAACTGTGACTTTTGCTCAGCAGGTGTTGAGTAAATGTCATTAGTGTGATCAATAGAACTTTAAAAAGACAGAGGATGTCTTTCCAAGCCACAGTGAGAGAAAGCAGTGCTGTGAGACTGCTGGCTTTGCACAAACATGAGGAGCTGGGGAAAGACAGAGCTTTAGGAGCTTTTTTCTCCAAAGGCTATAATTCTTGTCATGTATAATAAAGTGGACCTGTCATGTGATGGATACATTACCAAACGCATGTGTCTGCCCAGCACACAGTGAGGCCAAACACACTGAAACACCAAGGTTTGGGGCAAAGAAAGGTTTATTGCAAGGGCATACAAGGAGATGGGTGGCTCACACCCCAAACCCCAAACTCCTTGAAGGATTTCAGCAAAGCATTTTTAAAGGCTAGGAGAGGGAGAAGGACTGGTTGGTTGTTGCAGACTTCTTGGTGCTGGAATCCTTTGTTCTTCCCACTGCCCTCCTAGGTTAGGTCATGATGTGCCTGTAAGCCTCCAGCCAGGCGCATGTTATTCTCTATTCTGCAACTTTTTGTCTCTTCAAGAATGGAAAAGTGTTATACCTTTAAAGGTGAGAGTCTTGTGAATGGGCTATCTTGAATATTTCAAGCTATTAGGCCACATTTTTTTCTTTCTGATTGGAGGATAATTGCTTTACAATTTTGTGCCAGTTTCTGCCAGATATCAATGTGAATCAACCATATATATGTGTGGGTGTGTGTGTGTGTCCCCTTGCTCTTGTACATCCCTCCCACCCTTCTAGGTTGTCACAGAGCACCGGATTTGATCTCCCTATTACTTAAAAAATAATAGAATACAAAGCTTAAACTAAAAGAAACAGATCCAACGTGGAGTCAGGTTTGTTTGTCCTTACCATAGATAGAATCTAGATGCCCGATATAGTTCCTTTCTTTGAGATTGCATGAAAGAACAAACTTGGGGAAGAAAGAAATTTGGCAAGAGATAGGAAGGTGTGTCCTTGTTTTGATGAAGTTGACAGATGCCTCTGAATGATAAAGTCCGTGGTTTTCCAGAAACAGTACTGTATTTTTCTTCAGTGAGGATCTTACTCCATGACTCATTTCAGTAACTCATAGTTTTATTCCACATTTGTAAATTAAGTTTGGTCAGGAAGTCTGTGTGATTCCTATGGTAGAACTACATGTCACCTATAATAGGTGGAAAAAAATGCATCTAAATGTTTCAAATATGCAAAAACAAACCTCCAACTAAAGAGGGATCATTAGTCTTACATTGTAGCATGATTCAAATAATGTATGAAACAAAGTAAATTTAAGTGTAGCGGAAATTCATGATTCTGTCATATTTGTGCATCAAATCTGTTATCATGAAATGCTATAAGTGACTAGTTATAATACTTAAGCTTTATTCAAAATCAGAATAAACTGAAGCAGAAATGTATGGTTTTAGATATTGACTTTTTAAATTTTCATATGCTATAGATACAAAAGTATTTTCTTTTACTGTGTGTGTGTTTCTTTTAAAGTTAGAAATGAAAATCTGTTTGCCTTAGGGAAGGAACTAAGAACTTAGCACGTGTATTAAAATTGTTTATTTCAGCGCGACCAAGAACTTAAAAATGTGACCCTGGAATAGATAAGTATGGCTATTTTTATAAGTTCTTACAAACCAGAAAACTCCTCCCCCAAATATGTCAGGCTTAATTTTCTGCTCTGTGGAGCACAGCTAGTAGAATAGCAAAAGCCAGTGACATTTTCCACAGTGTGAGTTGCCAACCACTAGAAGCCTGTGGCAGTGTTTAAATCTACAGCAAACAAGCTAACAATTGGTGGAGAGAGGATTATGTAATTCTTCTTTAAAATTCCTTTCTGTGGCGTTTGCATCACTATCAGAATCATGAAGGCAGACCTGGGGACTGTGTGCTAAGGTTTAGCCACAAGCCCGTATCATCTTTATGCTGCTCTGCAGGTTTCTGGGGTTAACCTCTTCATCTTTTACTAAAGTCCTAATGAAATGGACTGTGTTAGGGTATGCAGTCTTACGATGTGTTAGGGCTATGATTTCAGTGGTCATTATTTTTTCAGAGTGGCCTATATTCATTCCAGAGTCTCCTGGGGAGCATTAATTAGTAAGATAATAACATGTTGCTACCTGGGTTCTGATAAATGCTTCAGTAATTAGATCCAGCCTGCAAATTGAAACATTGGTAATGGCTTAGGAAGAATTGAATTCAGAGAAACTGAGAAATTCTATTGTGTGAAAAGAGTAGAAAAGCAAAAGTGTTAGTTGCTCAGTTGTGTCCGACTCTTTGTGACCCCCATGGATTGTAGCCCGCCAGGTTCGTCTTTCCATGGAATTTTCCAGGCAAGAATACTGAAGTGGGTTGCCATTTCCTTCTCCATGTGAAAAGAACAGATCAAAAGTCAAAAGAGAACCATTGAAATATAATGGGCCAAAATATGTATATATTATGAAACTCTATCAATTTCTAGGGGAAATAAGATTTCTCAAATGGTCCTATGTTTAAGCTGGATTTAGAAAAGGCAGAGGAACCAAAAAGAAAATTGTCAACATCCGTTGGGTCATAGAAAAAGCAAGAGAATTCCAGAAAAACATCTACTTCTCCTTCATTGACTATGCTAAAGCCTTTGACTGTGTGGATCAAAACAAACTGTGGAAAATTCTCAAAGATATGGGAATACCAGACCACCTAACCTGCCTCCTGAGAAATCGGTATGCAAGACAAGAAACAACAGAACCAGAAATGGAACAACAGACTTTCCAAATTGGGAAAGGAGTACCTCAAGGCTGTAGATTGTCACCCTATTTATTTAACTTATATGCAGAGTACATCATGCAAGATCTGGAATCAAGATTGCCAGGAGAAATATCAATAACCTCAGATGCAGATGACACCACCCTTATGACAGAAAGCAAAGAGGAACTAAAGAGCCTCTTGATTAAAGTGAAAGAGGAGAGTGAAAAAGCTGGCTTAAAACTCAACATTCAAAGCACTAATAAGATCATGGCGTCTGGTCCCATCACTTCATGGCAAATAAATGGGAAAATAATGGAAATAGTGAGAGGCTTTATTTTCTTGGGCTCCAAAATCATTGCAGATGGTGATTGCAGCCATGAAATTAAAAGACGCTTGCTCCTTGGAAGAAGACCTATGACCAACCTGGACAGCATATTAAAAAGCAGAGACATTACTTTGCCAACAAAGGTCCATCTAGTCAAAGCTATGGTTTTTCCAATACTCATGTATGGATGTGAGAGGTGGACTGTAAAGAAAGCTGAGCGCCGAAGAATTGATGCTTTTGAACTGTGGTGTTGGAGAAGACTCTTGAGAGTCCCTTGGACTACAAGGAGATCAAACCAGTCAATCCTAAAGGAAATCAACTGAATATTCATTGGAAGGACTGAAGCTGAAGCTCCAATTCTTTGGCCACCTGATGCAAAGAACTGACTCATTAGAAAAGACCCTGATGCTAGGAAAGATTGAAGGCAAGAGGAGAAGGGGACGGCAGAGGATGAGATGGTTGGATGGCATCACCGACTTGATAGACATGAATTTGAGCAAGCTCCAGGAGTTGGTGACGGACATGGAAACCTGGCCTGCTGCAGTCCATGGGTCTCAAAGAGTTGGATGTGACAGTGACTGAACTGAACTGAAATGGTCCTATAACAGTTCCTTTTTTTGTTCCTGTGTCTGGCAATGACATTTTAGAAATAGACAATAATACCTCACTTACCTGGCAATAGTGTTGAACAGAAGGGTGATAAATAAGTAAAATGTCTAGATAATGGGAACATATCCCAGCTGCCAGATTGAATTTATTGTATTATTTTGCTTTTTATAGTTGACTGTGTATGTGTTTTTTTCTCTTCACAGAAGATATTGCTTGTAATTGAACTTTTTCTTTCTTGTGTTTCCCTTATGGAAATTAGAAAAAAAATATATTGGTACCCGGCCATGTTCAAGACACTGTATTATAGGACCTGTGAGTATAGAGGCTAATGGAGACCTTGAGCATTTTTACATGCTCTTGGTAGATGTCAGTACCTCTGTGACTAGTCCCTACCTTTCCTATGTCAAGGGCGGCTTCAGAAATATTGTAGTATTTTGTCTTCTGGGACAGAATATGAAATCCGGAAGGAAAAGGACTGTTTATTATTCACTTTTTTAAAAGTGTAACTTCCAGAGGAAAAAATCATGGAGGACTACAGTTTAAAAAGATTTCAAACAAATGTTAGTGGATTGAATTGGTGGAAATGGAAAATTCTAGAAATTTCACAATTATTGAGGGAAAATGTGATTACATTTTTTAATGTTAAGGAGAATTTAAATATGTTTTGCATTAGTAGCTTTATATGGCTGGAAGTATTTATTTAGAAAAAAATATAATGCATGATTTTATTATGCCTCATTTTAAGTTTGCTTTTTTCTTGAATAATCAGATTTGGTACACACATGAAATATTTTTTCTGAGACATCCCAGAGTACTGAACTGTTCAGTATCCAATAACATTTCCCTCAATTTTTTGGAAAAGAAATACACTTTGAATGGATGGAATAGTCAGCATTTACTGTAAGAGACAGGATAATATCTTTTCTCACTCTTAATGAACAGAGAGCTAAGCATTCATTTTTAGCAAAGGAGCTGGACAATAAAAACCATTCTTTTCCTTTTTTCTGTTATATGATGGCGAAATGGATTCTCAGAAATTAATACCTGATTTTAATTGCATCCCTTGGAAAACTCTGATAGGTAAAATATTTAAACTATGAAAATGAAGGCAAGAGGATTCATTCAAGAAAAAGAACTTTCAATTTTTACTGATGTATTACTTACATACAATATGACACATGCATGTACATGAATGAAAATGTACAGCTTAATGAATACAAGGTGTTACTATACCGGTATAACCCCTACTGATAGGAAGACACAGACTGTTATCACCAGCTCGAAGAACTCGCTTGTTGCATTTCTTAATACCTTCCAGAAGTAATCAGTATAATGCATTTTTTTTACTATAAATTACTGTCATCAGTTTCTTGAGTTTATATCATTGGAATGATAAATTATGTTCTTTTGAATTTTTTTAAACTATAATGTCTGGTTGCTCTATGTAGTAGGCAACAGTTGTTTGTTCTTTATGGCTATAGAGCAGTCAATTTTATAACTGGTGTAATTTATTAACTGATTCTATTATTGATAGACATTTGCTTTGATGCTAAGTTTTGGCTTTTATGAATATAACAGCTATCATGATTCTTCTGTCCAGTTTACACGTGGACCAGTCATATAAGAATTCCACTTCCTTTATATCATTTTCAACACTTGGTTTTTGTAATTTTAGCCATTTTTTCTAGAAGCTGTCTTGTTTTACCTCTCATGTTAGTCTACAGTCTATTTGGAATTATTTTTTCCATTTTGGATATAGTGTGGGGGAAGTAGTCCTTTTCTTCATTTTCAATCAAGTGCTACTTATTGGAAAACTTGATTCATTGTTTTCCATACTTAATGGGATGGCATCTTTGTCATAAACGAGACAGCCATATATGTGGTGAGTTCTTGACTTTGTTCTGCTTTTTTATTTTTAAAATTTATTTTAATTGGCGGATAATTGCTTTACAGTGTTGCATTGGTTTCTGCCAAATATCAGCATACATCAGCCATAAGGATACATATATGTTCCCTCCCTCTTGAACCTCCCTCTCACCTTCCACCCCATCACCCTCCCCTAGGTTGTCCCAGAGCCCGGATTGAGCTCCCTGTGTTCTACAGCAACTTCCCATTAACTATTATTCATACAATAATGTATATATTTGAATGCTGTTCTCTTAATTAGTTCCACACTCTCCTGCCCCTGCTGTGTGTAAATCCATTCTCTATGTCTGAGTCTTTCTCGCTGCCCTTCAGATAGGTTCATCAGTACCATTTTCTGGTTCCCATATATATGCATTAATATATGACATTTATTTTTCTCTCTTACTTCACTCTCTATAACAGACTCTAGGTTCATCCACCTCACTAGAACTGTCTCAAGTTTGTTCCTTTTACTAGCTGAGTAACATTCCATTGTATATATGCACCACAGCTTTTTTATCCATTTATCTGTCAGTGGAATCTAGGTTGCTCCCAGGTCCTAGCTATTGTAAATAGTGCTTCAGTGAACATTGGGGTACATGTGTCTTTTTCAGTTATTGTTTTCTCAGGGTATATGTCCTGTAGTGAGATTGCTGGGTCATATGGTAGTTTTATTCCTAGTTTTTTCTAAAGAAACCTTCATACTGTTCTCCATCAGTTCAGTCCAGTCGCTCAGTCATGTCCGACTCTTTGTGATCCCATGGACTGCAGCACGCCAGGCTTCCCTGTCCTTCACCAACTCCCGAAGTTTGCTCAAACTCATGTCCATCGAGTCAGTGATCCCATTCAGCCATCTCATCCTCTGTTCCCCTTCTCTTCCTGCCTTCAATCTTTCCCAGCCTCAGGGTCTTTTGTAATGAGTCGGTTCTTCACATCAGGTGGCCAAAGTATTGGAGTTTCAGCTTCAGCATCAGTCCTTCCAGTGAATAGTCAGGACTGATTTCCTTTAGAATGGATTGGTTGGATCTCCTTGCAGTCCAAGGGACTCTCAAGAGTCTTCTCCAACACCACAGTTCAAAAGCATCAATTCTTCGGCACTCAGCTTTCTTTATAGTCCCAACTGTCACATCCATACACGACTACTTGAAAAATCATAGCTTTGACTAGACGGACCTTCTCCATCGTGTCTATATCAGTTTATATCCCCACCAACAGTGCAAGAGGGTTCCCTTTTCTCCACATCCTTTCTAGCTGTTCTGTTTTATAAGTTACTAATGTAAAGCTATTTCTAACACCCTTTTATTTACTGTAGAGATGTGGTTATTACTCAATTTCATTTTCCTTCTTTGTCTTATGAAGAGTTTAAAAAACAACTTTTGGCATAGTTGGTTTCTTTCCATTATATATCTTGCTTCTACTCAATTGTTTTCATATTCATTTTTATTCATTTGTTTCACCTATTATATTTGAATTTAGCTTGCTATTCACTTCCCAAGTACTTTTGAAATGTTTTTAAACTTTCATTTTGAAGTAACTTGAGTTACAAAATATTTGCAAAAGTAGGACAAAGAGATCCTATAAACTTATCACCCAGCTTCACTACATGTTGACATCTTATGTAACTGTAGTACAATTAAATAATCATGAAATTAATATTAGCTATAAAAATCGGTGCCATTTATAAGCCTTCTTTAAATTTTTCCAGTTGTGCCACAAATGTCTTTTTCCTATTTCAGGATCAAATCTAGGATGACATATTGTATTTAGTTGTCATGTCTCTTTATTCTCCTTTGACTTGAGCAACTTCTCTAGACTTTGTCTATCTTTATGACCTTGATATTTCTGAAGAGTGCTGGCCGGTTAATTTGAGGAATGTCATTTGATTTGTATTTGTCTGATGTTTCTTCATGATGAAATTTAGATTACTCATTTTTGGCAAGAATACCCCAGAAGCGATGCTGTGACCTCAGTGAGTCATATAAGGAGGTAAACGATGTTGACATGCCTATTCCTAGTGGTGATAAGTTTGATCACTTAATTTATCAGTTTTCTGCACTATAAATTTACATTTTTTGCCCTTTGTAGTTCGTAAGTATCTTGTGGGGAGACAGTTTGAAATATACAGGTATCCTGTTTTCTCGTATATCTTTGTCCACTAATTTTAGCCTCCATCACTGACTCATGGCTCTGTAACAGCTATTATGGTGGTGGTTGTGAGAGGTTGATTTTTCTATTTGCATCATTCCTTCTGTATTTACTAATTTGAATTCTTCTCTAAGAGTGAGTTATCTCATCCTTATTTATTTGTTCAATCACTTATGTGGAGTATGAACCCAAGGATATTTGTTATTCCTTGAGATAAAGTTCATGATTATCTGGCCATCAGGAGCACCTTCAGGCTGGCTCCTGCTTCCTTTTGACCTGCCATCACAGTTTGAGCACTGTGCTGACTTTCTGGCCCCATAGGATCCTGAGGACTAACCTTGCCCCATTCCCTTGTCGTGCTCATCTTTGCCATGTTCCTGAGATCAGCCTTCCTCCCAGGATTTTGGGTTCCTCTTATTGAAGAAGAATACTTGGAAACCAAGTTCTGGATTCTTGGTGTGTTCAATAAATTTTCACAATTGCTTCTAGGATTTCTCTCCCCTGACAGAAATAGGAGATGGTTGTGTATATACAAATACACACGTGCACATTACACATGTCTGTATCTGTCTTACATCTATTTGTGTGTATACACACACACACATAATCATGAGTTCATATTGATACATCTGATTCTAGTCCATCATCAGAGTTCATTCTAGCCAATTTATGTTTCTAGTAGCTCTTGTTTTTAACACCAAGAAACTTTGTTTATTATCATCAATGTATTTATTAACTCAGTCTGAAAATGTACATAAAGTAGTTTCACAATTGCAGTCTTATACCTCTGTGAGAAACCAAATCTTTAACTAGAGTGCAGTATGTGTACAGGTCTTTTGTCTTCAGCTTAATTTTTTTTTTTTTTAGTTTTCATAATGTTTATTACCCGTTCAATTCACCACTTGTGTCTTCAGCTTTAATGTATGCAATCAGAACACTGTTTCTGAAGTTTACTTAGGTTAGTTCTGTTGTTCCCCATCTTTTTCATTATGGTTATGTTACTTATTTATAATGCAGCGTCTATGGAAGGTGTTAATTTATGAATATTGTCATCTTCTGTTGCCTTACCAAATTCTTCTATTATTTGAGGTACTGTTTATATTGATTCTTTAGCATTTTCCAGGTATCATATCAACTAGTAGAAATAGTTTTACCACTTATTATTCTTGATTTACTTCATCTGATTGCATTTGCTAATACTAATAATAAAGTGAAAAATAACAGAGCTACCGGACCTCCTCCAGAAAATATAAAATGTAAATATAAAATATTTACAAACTATTAAAACTTCGGTTTATATTCTGTTAAGAAAACAAGATTTGGTATTGTTATATCTAGAAAAAAGGAAACCATAGAAAAACAGTCTGGAAGAAAATGCACCGTATTATTAGCAATGACTATGATGATGTAGTTACATATTTTTAGAAATATTTGTATTAACTATATTTTATTCTCTGCAGATCTGTACTGAAGATATTAATTTTATAATGAAAACATAATTTTTATCAATTTGACTTTAGTACACAGTCATCTTTGTTCTGTAAATTTGATTGTTAGCAATTTGAAAAAGTTGCCTTTTACCTTCTCATGATGGTAAATTACACCATGAATCAGGTCCTTCATGATAGAGAGGGAGAGAAATTTCTTTAAATGTTGTTTTAATGTGTTTGTTTCATGTGCTGAAACTTACTAATTCGTTTCTGAATCAGTCTCTCTCCTAAAACTTAGTAAATTTGAGATGCATTTATAAAAATAGCACTTTATATTAAATAGTTAAATTTGCCATATTCCCTGCTTTTCTGTGGAGAGCATCAAACTATGACAGACAGCCCCTCCAATATGAAAGCGTTCAGATGCAACAAGAATGTTGAAGAGCATCAGACCTGGTTTAAGTGCCAGTGCTACTACTTTTTTGTCTAACTTCAGCAAATTGCTAATTCCCCAAATCTCAGTCTCCTTATTTATAAAATAAAAGGAGTAACATCTATTCTGAGGATGAAATGAGGTCATTTCTATAAAGCACCAACCCAGTGCTTTATTTTATGTGCTCAGTAAATGAACGATAATCTCCTTTTAACCAAGAATAGGAAAAAAAAAAAAAAAAGAAAATACCTGCTCTTCATGGATCACTGTTAAAAGCATTTTATTTATATTAATTTCATGATTCTTTTCGTAGCCCTCTGTGGAGGGCACACATAGCTTCTCGAAAAGATAGCCTGGGTGGCTGGGCTGTGACATGAAGTTTGTTCCTCTGATCTGGAGACCATGCTCTTGATGTCTAAATAAGCCTGCCTCTGAGCTGTGAGTGTAAAGAGGAGAGTAAGGCTGCTATTCATGTGTATAAGTAATTTGGAAACTCGGTTAACAGATTCGCATTTCCTGTGTTCCAGGTGAATGGTGCTCCTGAGCACCTTCTGCGAGTACCACTCACACCTGTTCCGGGGACACTTTGTCCAAAGGATCAGCAAGCATCCAGTTCAATTTCAGATTCATGGGGTTGCTGCAGGCCAGATACTGCTTGTCTCACTAAGACAAGGTAAGAGTTTAAATATTTCCTTCCTCTTGAGGATGATTTTTGATGTCATGACCTCTTCTGAAATATTTCTGCCTTGATATCAGTCAAAAAGTTACAATCACTAAATAAGAGCCGTGGCAGAGGGAAAAAATAGGCTACTGTAAAAAGACTTAGGTATATTGATTGCTATATGTATTAGATAAACGTGTGCTGATATGTTTGAAGATATTTTTTATTACTTAATGTAAAGTATAATGTGTTAACATTATTGCAAGGGGAATTTCATGACAAGCATTCTTCTTTTAAAATATAACTGCAGTTTGATTTTATGAAACCTGTAATTGCTACAAACTTCTATGGCTATAAAATCAGTAACGAAATTGGAGAGGCTATCTTTTAGAAATTGGTTGTGATGAAAATCATAAAGATACGATTATCTTTATGCAGATCCTGCCCTGACTGTGAGCTTTCCTTACCTGTACTTGTAGTGCATGTAACTACTTCTGCATACCTTTTTCTTAAAAGTTAAAACTTTCTGTTCCAATGTACGAAATTGCCGGTCAGTCCATTTGGGGTTAATCATTGAAACAGAATTGAGGCTGGGAAAAGGTAGTAAAATCGAATTGAGTTGCAGTGTTAGAATAGTTACTGCTGGGATTGTTTGGGGAGATGAAGAGAAGAGCAAGATGACTCTGCATCGCTTAGAAAGATGGTCCAGTGGCCACTATATGGGCAGAAAAGAAGGGATGGAATAGGTGTTTTGGTCATGACGTGAACTTATCTTGGGTGGATAGATGTTGAGAAATAAAGGTTATTGAAACGTTTTCTTTCTAAAATGTTTGACTTATTCTGCATCTCAGGTATCCGAGATTCAAGGTGAGTCAGTACCTCTGAGAATGGAATAGACATTTTCATGGACTAGACCTCCTGGAATGCATATTCATGTACAGTGTAACAGCTTTTCAAGTATTTCATATACAGTGTAGGGGAAGGGATGTCATGAAGATTTCCTAGTGAGCACGGCCTGGGAGATGAAAATTAGGAAGGCTGAATGTGTGAAAATGCCCCTGGTCATAGCATGGTGGCTGATTACATGGGCTATAGGGGACCAGATCAGTTTTTCTGGCTTGCATCCTGATACTGCCACCTTTTGGCAACAGCTCCTGTGGTAGTGCTGCTATTGCTTTAGATCTTCTCTGTAGCTCAGATAGTAAAGAATCTGCCTGCAATGCAGGAGACCTGGGTTCGATCCCTGGGTCAGGAAGATCCTCTGGAGAAGGGAATGGCAATCCACGCCAGTATTCTTGCTTGGAGAATCCCATGGATGGAGGAGCCTGGTGGGCCAGTTCATCGGGTCACTAAGAGTCGAACATGACTAAGCGACTAACACTGCTGCTACACGGCTGCCTGTGGTAGTTGTGAAAATTAATTGAACTGATTTTCAAATTAGCACACAATAAGTGTTCAAAAATGGGTATGATTGTGCAAGTATTTATAAGGACTTTTTTTTTTTTTGGTAAGGACTTTTGCAGTTTGACCAATTTTTGATCTTATTATCATTTTCTCTTTGAGGACTTAAATTTCTTATCTGTAAACCTGCCTACTATGTTGATTTTTCTTTAATCTCACCTGGCCAGCCCAGTTGGAAAGACATTACTGTATTTTTCAAGAGGAGATGGTTGGCTTTCAAATATGGCATGTATTATATTTCTCAAGATCATTGGTATTTTAAATTTTATGATATCAAATCTACTTTCTAGTATCTAGTATAGGGTAAATTGTCTAACTTTTCTAAATAGTCTCATCTTTGAAATGGGAACAATAAAATATTTATGACAGTTTTTGTGTGGAATAAATATGTAAGTTACAGAGCATGAGCCCAAAATACTCAGTACATGTGGTTACTATAACTATTACTACCCTTATTGTACTTATTCTTCTTAGTCACATACTTATTTACTTCTGATGTGATTGTGACATCAGTCTTTAATTTGTGGAACTTTAAGCAGACTATTCTGTAGTTACTAAAATACTGATATATGCAAAGTCTTATACCACTTTTTAACTTTTGAAAACATGATTCACCATCATTTTGTTCCCTCGAAATACAGTATATTTCATTTGAACACCAATCTTATTTTCGTGATGCTGTTAAATCTCTAAGGACAACTGCTTTTAAAACTCCTGAGACTTGATCTTTTCTAGAGAAAAATTAAAACTTACATTTTAAATTGTTTCACATGTTGGTGATACTTAATATCAGAGTTTGTTCCTTTTATCCATCCAATCTTTCTAACTTTGCACTCTGTCCTATCTCCATGGTTCTGAATGTTTAGAACTTGATTCCATAATCCAGCCTTATAACTCAGGTTATATTTGCCATAATGCAGTACTAGGTTTGAAATAACCAGTGAATTTTAGAAAAGTGAAAAAAGTGGCTTCTTTCATATTAAGATTTGATATTGACCAGGCAAAGCTATGTTCCAGGGTTCATGATAATGTTCACTATGAACTGTTGTAAACAGTAGAATCAATTAAAAAAAATTTTTTTTCCTCCGTTTTATTTTCTTTTTCTGGTTTTGTTTCCAAAATGTTTTAAAATAAGTTGTGTGAGTGAATAGGAATAAGACTGTATGAAATGTTTCAACAGCATGCATCTAAAGATTTATGGCATATGTAGGATTAACCAATAAAATAAATTTTTCAGTAGATCTAATTTACCTTTTTATGTAATCTGGGCCTAAACCATATTTTTTTTTAATTTTTATTTTTTATTTTACTTTACAATACTGTATTGGTTTTGCCATACATTGACATGACATTTTGACAAGAACAATTATTTCACTAAAGCTTTGACAAGTAAGTATATCGTAAGATCTTTTAAAGTTGGCAACAAGGTAACATTAGTTTCTTTTAATACCTTTTATAACTTTATTTGCCACTTAAAGTATCTGTATAGAAAAAAGGACTTAAATTATATAGGAAAGTTAGAAACTTTTTACTGAAAAGACAGCAAAATTTAAACTTTCTCTTTAGTAGTATAAAATGTTTCCTTCCTAATGTTTAAAATTGAAGAACTTTAAGAGTGTTTATCCAAACATTTACTGTATTTTCTACTCATATCTTTATAATTTTTATAGTTGAAAAATAAGAAATTTTTTAAAATCTCATTGCCTACCATTAAATTCTAAACATTATCAAATGCAGAGTATTTGTTTTAGGTGATCTCATTGTTACTAAATAGAATCACTCAGTGTTTCTAGAAAGACTCCATTACAAAATTAGGCGATCAGAGGAGATTGTCAGTTTTGGAGCATGTTTTATCCCCAGGTGTTTAGTTTTGCCTTTCATTTTATCGTGTTTTCTACTTCACTATTTTATCAGACTTTTTGAGGCTAAGACATCCTGCGAAGTAAGGTCGACAGTAATTTCTCTCGTGTTCAATGTCTCACAGAAATAAGCAGTGTCAAGCATGTCAGTGCCACTTTCTTAATGTTTCTGGACAATCCATCCTAATTTAGTTTCTGAGGACTCTTTTGATTGTTTTCTAGGAAAGGGAGGAATGGAAATTAGGACTTTTTTGTAGAATGGGAAAGGTGTGAGGAGAAGCTTGAGGTGTCTGATTGCATGCTTCTAGTGTATCCCAGAACAGCTCCTGAGAAGAAAAATCCCATTACTTCTCCAGTGACCTGAAGGGAACGAAATACTTGGTATTGGTATTGTGTGTGTGCGCGTGCTCAGTCACTTCAGTAGTGGCCGACTCTTTGTGACCCTATGGACTGTAACTGGCCATGTTCCTCGTCCATGGGATTCTTGCCTGGAGAGGGTTGCCATTTCCTTCTCCAGGGAACCTTCCTGACCCAGGGATCGAACCCATGTCTCCTGCATTGCAGGCAGATTCTTTAGCCACCAAGCCACCTGGGGAGCCCATTGATATTGGTGGTTAACAAAAATTTAAGGCCTTTATGTGCTGTGACCTCTCATTAAGTCATTACCTAATCACATTTATATTGTTTATTACAGTGTTTACTGATAACCCAGATATTGTGTTTCATTAATTTGAATTGTGTTGGGAAGTCTGCAGAGAAAGACAGCACTTCATACTTAAGATTTTTATTTTTCAAAGGGTATAATGTATCATTCGACTTAGTCTAAGTTCTTATTTATTTTTATTTCTACTTTACAGTGAAAGGGAAAGTCGCTCAGTCGTGTCCTACTCTTTGTGATCCCATGGACTATACAGTTCATGGAATTCTCCAGGCCAGATAACTGGAGTGGGTAGCCTATCCCTTCTCCAGAGGATCTTCCTAACCCAGGAATCAAACCGGGGTCTTCTGCATTACAGGCAGATTCATACCAGCTGAGCTGCTGGGAAAGTCCTCACAGCTCAGTTGGTAAAGAATCCACCAGCAATGCAGGAGATCCCAGGTTGATTCCTGGGTCAGGAAGATCCCCTAGAGAAAAGAGATAGGGAACCCACTCCAAATTCTTGGGCTTTCCTGGTGGCTCAGCTGGTAAAGAATCTGCCAGCAATGTGGGAGACATGGGTTTGATCCCTGGGTTGGGAAGATCCCCTGGAGAAGGGAAACGCTACCCAGTCCAGTATTCTGGCCTGGAGAATTCCATGGACTGTATAGTCTGTGGGGTCACAAAGAGTTGGGCACAACCGAGTGACTTTCAGTACTTTATAAGAAAGCTGATAGTTTTCCCCTTATGTACATTTTTCTTATTTTACTTTTATATTCTTATTATTCTTACTATTATATTCTTATATAATGGCAACCCACTCCAGTATTCCTGCCTGGAGAATCCCAGGGACGGGGGAGCCTGGTAGGCCTCAGCCCATGGGGTCACAAAGACTCAGACACTTCACTTCACTGAGCAACTTCACTTCTGAAAGTATATAGATAATAGCAGTAACTCATAATTCTTGGTATGAATTGTCAGGAAAGAGCATAGAATTTCATACAAGCCTGGAATTAAATAAATTATATTTATGAAACATTTATATTCACCTTAGGTCTTAAATAGTATCAAAACTCTATTTTTTAACAATATAGAAATTTTTCTAGAAGTCATTTCATCTGTAGTCTCTAATTCAGGTTCACTTTTATAATATAATTTTAAGAAGATTATGATCTGGTGGATTTTGCTTTTATATTCTTTCTAAAAGTTGATTTTATCTAGGGACGGCAAAATATTTAATCTGTTTCTTGGCATATTTACACAAAGAGATCTACTCAGGTGTACTGAAAATCTGACTGTGTGATTAAGAAGTCAGGGTGATTGTCAAGCAAAGAATAAAGTGGGTCCACAAATATCTTCCAACTTTTATGTTTGCCCTGAAACTTAAGTCTGTGTGAAGGAAGGACTGAACACTGAACATGGGTCAGAGGACTAGGTTGCTGACTCTGATTTTAGGCCACTCAGTTTCTTGGCCTCTTGAGATTTAGTTAATTTTTCCTTAACAAACACACTTCACTGGATTATTGTCAGAATTAAATGAGTGAGTATTTGTGAAAGTGTGTTTGAACTTGAAGGCTCTTTGAAAATGGTGCATGTGGATATTGCAGTTACCAGTGGTGTAACGTGGGAGCTTTTATTAGAGGAGTTTAGAGAGTCTAAAATTCTGTTAAATCTTTCAATTTAAAGAAATAGAAAGATAAGCATTTTCAGTGGGCTTAATATCACACTTCCTCTTACATGTCTTTCATCTAGCACGGGATGATTTCTGTTTTTTGTGGCTAGAACATGTATGTTCAGAGTAAATGGTAAATACTGACATTTGATGCTTTTTGTTAAATATTAAACCCTTGGTAGATTATTCAGAAGACTTGAGTTCCCCATCACTGGTGTTAGAGAAATTTTAAGCAAGGAATAGTAAAGACTCTATAAATTTAGCAGTTCTGATGAAGTCAATTAAAATTATTTATGTTCCATAATATAAATTGGAAACTGGAGTAAAATGTAGATCTTTTTATATCATATTGATATGTGATCATATTATATGTGATCAGGAAAGACAGGTAATTTATAATAGGCATAAGTTTGCCTTTATGAACTATGTTTCTAGACACCAAGCAGATAGTTTTTCTGGTGTAGATAAAAACTTGGTCCTGACTTACTGAGTTAGAAGACATGGAAATTCATGAGGTGGTATCGAAACCTGGTTTTGTCTGAGTCCGTAGTCAAGGCTCGTTAGCACCGTGCATACCTTCTTCATGTATATTATAAAGGAGATCATGATCTGCAGTGTGTTAGAAGACTCTTCTGTCCCCATCAGCTGGACACACAGTCTCAGCATGATGTAAATTGTAAAGTGCTTATAGAAGTTGTTTTGAAGGAAATTTTTAATGCATGAACAAGAAAGATATTTTTAAAGCTCTGCTACTAATTTTAGACCTTTTACATCTAATAAATGACCCTTTTAATGTCTTGATTGGTACCTTGGTGACCTTTGGAACAATTCATATATGACTGCATAGGAGAAATAGTTTATTTGCATAATCTTATTTTGAAGAATAAGCAACTCCATGCTCTAAGTTCTCTTAACATTTTATTTATTCAACGTGTGTCCTACTTACCGTCTTGTCCTACAAAGAATGCACACTTGACAGTGACCCTCTCATCGTGAGCTCCTAGAGGGAATGGTCTGTGATCTATTCATCTTGGTGTCCTTGCTCCCAGCTAGAGTTCCTGGCACATCATAGGCACTCAATAAATATTTAGGAAATGAAAGCTGGATAAAAATAATCAAGTACACGCCCAGGGTCATATAACAAGTTGGTGTCGTAACAATCGTGAAAGTCTTACTTTTTACTTCTCATCTACTGACACATTCTGTGACTCATTTATTCCAGAAGTATTTATTAGATGTGTACTGTGTACCCAGTGCTTCCCTAGATACCAAGGATACATTGATAAGCAAAATTGATGAAAAGCTCAACCTTAATGGGCCTTGCATTCTAGCTAATAAAAGTACACCTGGTCAAACTTTTAAACCTTTCATGAAATTAAAACGTAATTTTTCAAGAAGTTATTTATGACTGTAGTTTCAAAAGCAATTGCCATAACAGTGGAAAATAAATGTAAAGCTTCACAAAATACTCAATGGTCCATGAATTAAGACTGCTTGGGTTTTTAAGTGATGTTAAACATAGTGATAAGATTAGATCACTGCTCAGCATTCATTATGTTAAGAGGTTCAGCAGAGTATATTGTATTTCATAGTTTTCAACTCTGTTTTTAAATGTAGTGCTATTTCAAATTCCGCTAATAATTTTTTTAAAAAAATACAAAAGGAAGGAAATATTGAGACAGTGGGTGGGGAGAAAGACTGGTGGCAAAGGATATAGAAAGGAACATTGTGAAATACCGCATCTAAATAGATTTTCATTTTAGCTATGAAAGGGTATGTTAAAAAGCTAAAATTGCTTACATACAAGAGTAGCAGATGGATGCAAGTATTCCATCAGTGATGTTAATGAGATTACCACTTAAGTATTGATTTAATTTCTGATTTGGACTGGCTGATAACTCTCTTTATTTCTTTATTAATTGGCATTGGCAATCAGCTCCTAACATAAAGCCCTCAAATGTTAGTGTAAAATTCAATCTAAAATAGAGTGGATGATAGTCTTTGAATTAGCCATTGAGCCAATGCCTTATATGAGCAAAGAGGAAATTAGATGTCATAGGACCGTTTTGTTAGAAGGAACAGAATTCCTTTCTAGCTAGCTTAGATAAGGGGGATTTACTGGGATGACACATGAGGAGTATTTACTGTAGGTTTGCTGTAGGAGTTCAGCCTGGCAGACAGGCAGCTCTGACTCTTGGGCTGGTGGTCTTTGTGGGTTACATGGCCTCTCCTCTTTTGTACTTTGTTTAAATCTACTTCATTGTCATCTTTCTACCCTCAGAACTGCTCCTTCCATATTTACATGTGGCCAGTGCACTGGTCTCCAAAATTTCAGACAGACTTTCCAGAATGGCTGTCCAGAACTGACTCAAACTCTGTGGACCTGATTCCACTTCTTGTATGAGTGTGATTGATACACCTTGATCATTATTCATTTAAACCCAGTAAGCAGTAGTTAGAAGAGAGGGGTTACATGGCACATATATAAGCTCCCTCTATGCCAGTGGGCAATACAGAGACCCAAGAATGGAATGTGGGGACAGGTTGGCTCCTGTATAGTAATAGATGAATCATAGTGTCTTAATATTTATAGGCAGATTAGCTTTTATGGTTGATTTTTGGGCTTCTTAGATGATAAATAGAAAGCATATATTTTGATACATCAATTTGTTCCCTAAATAGCAGCAGAAACCAACCAATAGTGTTATAGTTCTACATTATAAAAATGTCACAAGTGATTCATGGCATATATTTAATATGCATACTTTAAATACTTGAATGTGATAAATTGCTGGTATAATTTTTAATTTAAGAGTTGAATGATGTTCATACTTCCTCTAACACCATAGCATTTCAATTCTGTGACATGGCTGATTGCCTTCTTTGGATACATCTTGCACCAAAAATCTGGAATATTTGGTTCTTGATGACTTCAAACAGGATATGGGTCATTTTATGGGCTTCCCAGGTGGTGCTAGTGGAAAAGAACCCGCCTGCCAATGTAGGGGAATTTGATCCCTGGGACAGGAAGATGCCCTGGAGGAGGGTATAGTAACCCACTCCAGAATGCCTGAAGAATCCCTTGGACAGAGGAGCTCTGTAGGCTACAGTCCATAGGGTAGCAAAGAGCTGGACTCAACTGAAGCAATTTAGCATGCATGCATGCACACACTCTTCTTACATTCTTAGGTTTAGCTCGGACGCTTTGATGTCCAGACTTGGACACATTACTTAGAAAATGGACCTTATTTCCTGCTGAGTGTCTCCTTACCTTTTTTTTTTTTTAAACCACAACTATGTCAAACTCCAGCACGTTTCATTTCAGTCCCAATCATCTGAATTTTCAACTACCATATAAACCTAAGAATCCAAGTGCAACTAAAACAAGCTTAAATTGCTGTTTAATGAGCTTTGATGAGGCGTCTTGACTTTTTGAACCATTGAATTACATGTTCAGTTTTTATTGCTTTTACTATGCAGAGCTCTAAGTTCATTGCTGAGGCCCTAGTAGTGATTCTTGCTCTTTTTCCCTTCTGTAGATAGTGTTGTGGGAGGGAGTGAGCGAGGGATAAACAACAACTTTCCTATTTGCAACTTTTGCCATTTAGTTCGATATTCTTGTTTGTTCTTAGACATAACTTTAAAGCCATCCACAGAAAGATGACTGCTTCAACTCTAGAAATTCACCCCTATTAGGATCATTGTTGATTGCCCAGCCAACGGTGCTTTGATTTTGAGGTGTTAACTTTTGTCTGCATTATATCTTCTTGTGGCTGTTTGGTCTACATTTCATAAAGTCATTCTTAAATGAGTCGTGATACATCTGTTACATTAAATGATATATAGATTTGCACACAATATTAATACTTATTCAAAGTCAAATGTAGGCACTACTGAGCTTTAGAAATTCCTCGTAGCATTCTTCTTTGATTTTTTTTTTTTTTGCCCCAAAGATTTGCAGTACCACTAGAATGTATTGCTAATGTCATATTTTCTATAATTTAAAGTCAAAACTCAAAGGAATATATTGCTTTTATTTAAAAGCATTCTTAAGATAAAATCCAGACTAAGACAGAAGTGGGTCTTAAAGTGAGATATGGTATTATTAATGGTTGAGGTTGTAATTTTCAAGCCTCTTCCCTGTCTCCCTTTAGGAGACTGGAAACTTCTGCTCTCTTCTGCACCTGCAATTCTGCCAGAATTGAGCCCTCTGTTAAATGAGGTTTGAATTTCACCTGTTTGACTTGATGCTGTGAAGACACATCTCTAAACTCAGGCTGGGACATTTTTGTTTATTTTCTCTTGTTCTACAAACTCTTTTGCAAATGGAGGTCAAGAAGCTTCCAGTCATCGTAGATCTGGAGAACTTAATTTGCTACATACAGTGATAGTGAGATGCTTCTGGACAATCAAAGCAGGCCAGGAAATCATTGCTAATTCTCAGGTTTCGTGTTGGCCAATCAAGAAGTTGACTTACCTCATTTCTTTTGGTCATCTTATATACAAATGGCATTAAACATAGAAAATGTCAATTGATACTTAAATTGTCGCAGACTGAGATGTGAAATGAGCTGAAGTGGGGAGCTTTCGTCCATCTATTCATTCATTTTAAATATTCAGCTGGAAATACCTGTGGAGAGCCTTTCATACATGAATGGCCCAGATGTGGATTCAAAGGAAGAGCTTGTTGTTGCTCTTGTTTTAATCTAAGGATGTGGTCAGTTACAAAATGACCATAATTTTTTCCCTCCTGGGGATTGAGGGTGAAGCTGTAAATGTTCCCATCCAAAAGCAGTTTTTGTTTTGGCCAATGGGACATAAGCAAAAATGATGCAAACAGAGGCTTGAAAGGTTCTTGCTTGGTGAAGCTGCCCCTTCCGATGCTTCTGGTCCTGGTATCCATGAGAAGCAGCACTGGGCAGTTTGTTAGATGATGAGAAGCACATGGCTCATCACTCGCCAATTGCCAAAGCTGTGAGTGAGGACATGGTGACTCAGCAGACTCCGTTGACCCTCCAGCTGATTTGAAATGCATGACCAGAGATCAGCTGAACCTGACCCAGGACATTTATTTGGACTAAATAAATGGTGGGTGTATTGTATTCACCCATGGAATTTGGAGGTGGTTTATTAAACAGTAAGGGTTAACTGACATAGGATGTGAGAGCAATACTCCTTTAAAACAGTTCCATTGGAAGGCAGGTAACATATACTGTCATCAAGCTTAGATTACCAGAGTTTGCAGACAGAGAATTTTAGAAAGATGGCAGAAGTTGGGGAAGAAGAATTTAGTTTTAAGGTTAACTGTAAATCTGAGCAGAATTTGGGTATATATGAGAGTAGAAAGGACGTGATAGATGACAAGACGTAACTGAGAGGTGAGAAGGAAACATGGGACTTAAATGTAAAATCTTAACTTTGTAATTAATTTGGTGGAATATATCCAAATGATCTCACACCTCCGTGAAAGTTCTAGCTTACCTCCAGCCCAGGCCATTTGAGGTGATAGCTCCAGAAATAAACCTGAAATATTCTAATATTTCTGTCCCTTATATTCCTTCTGTTATGCTTCTAGTTTTAAGTTCAGAGCAAAAGAAGAGTTTAATTGGGTTGTGAAATTTGGATGAGGCCTAAAGAAGTGTGTTTGGAAAAGCAAGTGCTTGTACTAATCTCTCCAGTCACGTGAAGAAGTTTTACTTTACTCAGTTTATAAGTTAGGAATGAGAAGTTAGTTAAAAAGCATTCTGTTTCCTCTTTTCTTAGCTCTTCTATCTTACTGTGCACAAAATATCATTCTTCTGCATTTGAAATGATTAACCCCTACTTTTGCTTTTCAGTATATGACAAGATTATGCCAAATTGAGAGTTGTTGTAACTAATTGCTAATCAGGGTCTAATCAAAATTGTCATAATATATCTTGTTAACAGTACATGTATATGAGCTGAAATTTAATTAATACGCTTTTTATTTCTACTGAATTCACAATATGCTGTTTAACTCTACTTCTCCTTCAGATCATGGTCAAAGAACCTCCTCAAACAGGCCTTATTTACCAAACTATTTCAGTTTTATTAGGGGTTTCATCGAGCTGTGCTCACTTTATGGGACTTCTTTCAGAGTTTGTTTGCACTTGCACTGAATGAAGTCTGTTGTCTTCATTGAATTGTAGGCTTTTTGAGAGCAATGACCAAATATCTTTGTATTTACTGTTTTGTTCTCGGTGTGGAGCTCAGTGTCTGGCATCTACTAGGAACTGAACAAATATTTGGAGGAAAATAATGTGTTAATGTAGAGATATCTCTTTTGCTTCCATGGGGCCCCAGTTTAAATGCTAACATTGGAAAGGTGAGCTGAATTTATTCCGGTCAGAGGCAACAGCTGAGGTCCTAAGTGGAAAGAGTTTAATACAGTCAAGCAGCAGCAAGTCCAGGCAAAACCAAAGCTAGGTGCTCCATAGGGGCACATGGGTTCAGGGAGGGAGTCAGGACCACATTCATGTGGGGCTTTCTAGGTCATGGTGAGAGCTTGGAGTTTAAGTGCAGTGGGGGAGAGACTGCAGGATTTAAAACAGGGTGATGATGTCATGTGTACTGAGGTCACTCTTGCTCCTGTGCAGAGAGTGGGAGGAGCTTAGGAGGTGGGTCAGAAGCTCTAATTAGTGAGGGTTTGGGCCTCTTCTTGGTTCATGCTTAGAGTATGGAGAAAGGTAGATGAATTTGTGATGTTTTCTGAAGAATCATTGGGATGTGCTTGACAGATAAAGAGGAATTTCGATATTTCCCATGTTTCTGTCCTTAGTGATTGAGTGCCTGGTGTTTCATTCACTGATGCTAGAAAACCTATGTGTGGGGTGCCAATACATTGGAATAGCAGTGGAGAACCACAGCTCTGCGAGTGAAATGATGGGAATCAGTGTATCACACAGGCATTAATGGAAAGAAAGCTAAGATGGCTTTATTACTGTCAATAAGGAGATTTTAGAACAGGAAATACTACCCAGAGAAAAACAGGAATATTTCACAGTGATAAAGAGGTCATTTCATCAGTAGTCCTAAATGTGTCTGTATCTGAGAACAGAGCCTCCCATCACAAGGTGAGTTTGATGGGAAGGAGAAATAGAGAAGTCTGTAATCATAGTTGGATATTTCAATACTGTATTCCCTTAACTGATGAAATGGGTGGAGGAGGAGGTAAGGTGTAGAAGACTTGATCAACATTGCTGTCATACATGATCTGTTTGAATATTTCACATAGCAGCAGGGAACATACACCCAGAACATTCACTGGGAGAGATCATATTCAGGGCTATAAGACAAATCTTAACAAACTAAAGAGAATTGAAGCCATGCAATGGATGGTCTCTGAGCACAAAAGAATTAAACTGGATCTTTGTAAGAGTATCTGAAAATTTGGCAAGTGCTTGGAGATCAAACAACACATATATAATCCATATTTGAAAGACAAAATTACAGGGAAAATGAGAAAATATTTTGAACTCACTGAGAATGAAGTAATTTCAGATCAAAATGGGTAAGATGCAGCTAAGTAATAATTAGAGGGAAATTTTTTATATTAAATGCTTATGTTAGAACAGAAGTATCAAATTAATGGGCTAAGCTACTGCTAATGAGACTATAGCAATATGAGGAAATTAAACCCAAAGTGAGCAGAAGGAAGTAATAAGCATAAATCAATAACTCAGTGAAATAGAAACAGAAAAATAAAAAGGCAGGGTTTAAAAAAATACTAATGAAATTGGGGAATCTTTAGCCAGACTGATCAGAGAAGAAAGGATAAACAAGTTACTGTTAGGAAAGACAGATAACATGGAATAACTGGGTTACATTGCAAGGATGAGAGATTAATTTAACATTCAGAAGTCAGTATAATTCATCATTACAGTATAAAAATTATAACTCAAAACGATTATATTAGTAAATGCAAAAAAAATTAACAAAACCCATAACAAGAACTTGCAGCAAATAGGTGGGATATGCTTCAGCTTCATAAAGGATGCCATATTTAACAGTTATTTTTCATTGTTAAATCAGAAACAAGGCACTTAATGCCTGGCTACCTCCTCATTTTATTACATAATACCCAGAGTCAAGAAATGTCATAAGTGGTAAAACAACATGTTCTTGCAATAGTTTCTACATTGCCATTATTATTTTCCTTTTAAAAAAATTATTTATTTTTTAATTGGAGGATAATTGCTTTACAGTGTTGTGTTGATTTCTTCCATGTATCACCATGAATCAGCCATAGGTATACACATGTCCCTTCCCCCTTGAACCTCCCTCCCACCTCCCACCCCATCCTACCCCTTTCAGTTGTCACAGAGCACCAGGCTGAGCTCCCTGCACTAAACAGCAACTTCCCTTTAGCTATCTGTTTTGCTTATGGTAATATATATGTTTCAATGCTATTCTCTTGATTCGTCCCACCCTCTGCTTCCCTTGCTGTGTCCACAGTCTACTGCCTATGAATCTATGCCTGTCCTGAAGATAGGTGCATCAGTACCATTTGTCTAGATTCTATATATATGTGTTAATATATGATATTTGTTTTTTTCTTTCTGACTTGCTTCAATCTCTATAGGTTCATCCACCTCCTTAGAACTGACTCACATGTTCTTTTTTTTTATGGCTGAGTAACATTCTATTGTATATATGTACCACAACTTCTTTATCCAATAACCTGTTAACAGACATCTAGGTTACTTCCATGTCCTGGCTAATGTAAACAGTGCTGCAGCGAACATTGGGGTACATGTGTTTTTTTCAATTATGGTTTTCTCAGGGTATAAGCCCAGTAGAGTGATTGCTGGGTCGTATTGTAGTTTTATTCCTAGCTTTTCAAAGAAATCAACGTACTGTTCTCCATGGTGGCTATATCAACTTACATTCCCACCAGCAGTGCAAAAGGATTCCTTTTTCTCCATATCCTTTCCAGCACGTTATTATTTTCAATCATCAAACTAAATTGGTTTAGTGTTTTCCTGAAGTGACGTTCTGTTGACCTGCTCTCGCTTTTCTCGAGGTGTTCAAAAGCTGTCTTTAGTGTCTATGTGGATAGACACTGATGAGGATCATCAGTGATCTTGGAGGCAGATTTTAAAAACAGTGTGGTCTGTGGGTGGTCTGTGGGGTGGAAGCTACTTGAATGTGGAAGTGGGTGGAGATAGATAAACTCTCAAGTACCACATACAGCAGCTTGGCTATTTTCCACCATAACTAAAGGGTCAGTGACAAATCGTCCCCACCCCCAGAGTTGGAGTTATTGAGTATTTTGCTATAGTGGCCTCTCCTTGTCAAGTGACTGCATGCTTCCCATGACGATCAAGCCCAGTAACTGGTCAAATGTTTATGATTATTCATCGTAATACTTATAATTACATTGTATCTGTATGGCCAACACAGTTTGATCCTGTGTGCTGTATTTCTGGGCTTCCCTGGTAGCTCAGTGATAAAGAATCCATCTGCCAGTGCAGAAGACACAGGTTTGATCTTGGGGTCGGGAATAGTCCCTAGAGAAGGAGATGGCAACCAACTCCAGCTCCACTATTCTTGCCTGGGAAATCCCATGGACCAAGGAGCCTGGCGGGCTATAGTCCATGGGTTTGCAAAAGAGTTAGACATGACTTAGCAACTGAGCATGCTCATACTCTGTATTTCTACCAACTCATCTTAATTATCTTAATATTAATCTCATGTGTTTATAAATTTGGAGTGAATATAACTACTGACAACACTGAAGTTTCTAGGTTTTACATGTTGAAAATTATTTTCTGTATTTGACTGTAGAGTTCTTAAGATGAGGAAAAGGTAGTGATACTGCTTTGTAAACCTTTTTATTTTATGACCAATGACAAAATAACTGTTAATTCCGGTTGTATATAGGGCTATTTATTCAAAACTATCTACATTTCCATCCTGAAACTCTGAGAGTAAAAGTGTTGAAAGGTTATTTTAGTGTTAGCATCCAGAAAAGTTTCATTAAATTTCATAATGCATAACAGATACGGGGATGGCAAGTTTGGTAATTTTTCACTTCTTTTAAACAACATTTAAGAATCATAAGTTAGTCCTTTTCAACATTGTGGGTTTGTAGGTTTGCTGTGTATGTGTGTGTAAAATTATAACTATGGTTTCCACCTCAAATTTATTTCAAGCCTGAAAAGGGCAACTTTAATCCATTATAAATGAGAGCCAGAATGAATTAAAATCATAGTTTTTGATTTTGCTTCCAGAAGAGAGAATAGGGGACTGTGGCCCATTGCGTGTACAGTCCCTCATTTGACAGCTTTCCTGTTGGTTTTGCATTTTTGCCTCCTACTCAAGTTTTGCTACTGCTTTGGCTAAGAAGAGAGTCAGAATGTACTGTGGGGGTGTGATCAAGAGAACAAGAGAATTACAACTCTTCAGACTATGACAGAATATACCATTTCTTGAGCTAAAATTAAAAAATAAATATATTTAATTCAAACAGACCTTTAAAATGTACATTCAGTTTAGCTCTTAAGCTTGAATGCATCTAGAAAGAAAAACAGAGTTCATCAATCAAGTATCTTCTTCCATATTTGGTGTTGTTATGGTCACTTCCACCAGCCCACCAGCTAAGATGATGCAAACAGCTGTAAAATCGTGGGAGGAACAAACAGTAGAAGTATGAGCAATTATGCACTATATCACTCTGTCTTTCTTTTCACTGCTGCCTTTTGATGGTATGCTGTGGTTAGAAGGGGAAAGTGACCCTGGGGATCTTCTACTTTGTTTCCAGAATATCTTTGAAAGTGATTCTTCTGGAATGTAATTAAAACTTGATAATGAAATTCTTACCAGGAAGTATTAATGGCAAAGACAAGGCTGAAGGTGGAGGAGAGAGACGACCAGTGTTGGGTCAAGTTCCCTTGGAGGGCTGAGTCCTGAGAAGGGTGGATAGAGGTGGCCATAGGATGGAAGATGGCAAGGATGGACATCAGGGAGTGAGAGTTCCTGCGCTGCTCTGCCAAGTTCTGTGTCTGAAGTTCAGCTGTTACTTTCAACTCAAAAAATTTCAATGGCTACCGTCTGTAGTATATAGACCACGTGGAGGATTAAGGACACAAATGACCGATCAGCCTTCTCTTATTCCTCATTCTCACATTTATCCTGTCCCTTGAGATGCTGCCTTCTTTTTGTAACCAAGAAGATTTGAACCTTTTCAAGAATATCTTTCCCTACCTTGTGTTCCTATTGTAACCAGTTGTGTTTCTGCCTTTCATAATAGCTTATAACTCCCTGAAAGAGGTAAAGTTAATTTCTGTTCTGGAACCTTCCTTCTGGTTTGTTAATTCATATATAATAGAGTTTGTCTCATTTACTAGGTTTATCCATTTTGGGCCCCACACTGGATTATGTACTGCTTTTTCTCTTTGTCTTGTCTTCATTCTTAGCATTTCTACTACAGCATGATTAGATAACCACTAAATGTTTCAAATTGAATATATAGAAGACAGTCTTTTAAGACATGGTTGTCGTGATTAGAAAATCTCAAAAAGGAATTAAGACTATGGAAGATAGTCTTACTATTCTTTGCTGTTCTTAAGATGGTGCATTTATAACTTTTAAAATTTATATGACAGAGGCAAGTATTGGTAAGACAAGCAGAGCTTGTTTTCTTGTAGAGAAAAGATTCAGATATGTCTTGATGAAAAATTTTATGTTAATCAGAAGTCCAGTGAAATATTTTAAATATTAATAACAAACTTAAGACATTTCAGGACTTGAATATGAAAGATTATCTTCAGGATACTGTTCTTATTTAGGCAGTTAAATACAGTTTTTCAAAACATTGAAGAATGGTGCCTTAAGTCACCATATATGTTCTTAATGAACTTGCAAATTGAAAATGACAGTTTTGAAATATAAAGAGAAGAGACCTTGCTTTTCCCAGATTTTTTTTTTTTCTTTTTTGCCCCGAGATGGAACTCTCCAGTGTTTTCTCCAGAAAGGCCTTTCTGAGTTTATTCTCACAGTACTTTCCCCTGTCCTGTTCTCTACTTGAAAAGCAATTCCACATCGGGTTACTGAAAACTTGCGCTGAGAGTTGGTTTAGCATATTGTTTTATTAGAGTTTGTCTGCACTTGAATTGGGCTTTGATTTTTAACATCATGTTAAAATGTTCAGATTTCCTACCATTTTTCAGGCTGTACAGTTTTATGGTCCAACAGTTCACATCTTAAATAATTCTTAGAGAAGGAAATGGCAACCCACTCCGGTATTCTTGCCTGGAAAATCCCATGAATGGAGGAGCCTGGTGGGCTGCAGTCCATGGGGTACAAGGTCAAATACCACTGAGCAAAGAGTCAGACACAACTGAGTGACTTCACTTCACTTCATACTTTATACAGATTTATAAATTTTGTTGTGTCAAGCAGTTGCAATGAACTACATTTTCCTTCCATTTATGAAGGTTGAAACCATAGCTGAAACGTTCTTGTTTTAATGATGTCTGAAAAAGAAAGAATTCTGGGAAGTGTGTGAACCATTTGCCATATCTGGATGCTATGCTGTGTTTCTTTATTTTTGGCTAAATGTTTCCTTTTTAATGTCACTTCTTGTGAGTAGAGTAATATCGCTATTAAAAAGAAAAGTTTTAAATTTTAATGTATTTTAGTCACTCTTTTGTACATTCCCAATTGCGACAGCTGCTAAAGTTTGTGTTAAATCATTTGAGGGATCAAATTCTAATTATTCCTCAACTGTCTGACTTTCTCTTCCATTCCAATCTGTATTTGAGATTCTGGAGGGATACAAAGATACTTAAATAGAAACAAAACCATGGATGAATAGTGAGTATGCAGCCCACTTTGGGAGGTTGTTAACTTTCAGACTTTTTCATATCTGTGAATTCAGTAAGAATTATTCACAAAATAGTGACTCCAGGGCTCCAGAAAACTTTTCTTTACAATCCTTTACTCTTAATTTCAGAAGCAGAATATATAAAAAGAAATAACACTCCTTTATTGTTGGAATGTACAGGAAACTACATTGGATAAATTTTCAAAGATAACTCCATTCCTTGATACCTGAAAAATTGTACTACTAATTGAAAACAAGTACTGTGTATCACATTTATACATCATGTTGTGGTAGGTCATGGTCTGGCAAATTATTAGAGCAAATCAAACATACTAATAAATTGAGTCATGTGAGTGGACCATATAATTCAGGGAACATAGTAACAGATTAGGAGTGGTGTGTTAACAGAAATCCCATGGCCGGTCATAAATAGGTGTCCCCACTGTGGGAGGGCAGAGTAGCAAGGAACTGTGGTCTACAGTCCACCTGCCAATGCAGGCGAGGCATGAGACGCAGGTTCAGTGTCTGGACTGGGATGAACCCCTGCAGTAGGAAATGGCAACCTGCTTCAGTATTCCTGCCAGAAACATTGTATGGTCAGAGAAGCCTGACTGGCTCCAGTCCATGGGGTCTCAGCAGTCAGACACGACTGAGCGCAGACGCACATGGGCACGTGTAGGAAATAGGAAAGTACACAGAGTTCTCCCTGTCCCCCTGCTCTTCCCACTGTGTAGCACAGGGAGCTATATTCAACATCTGGTGATAAACCGTAATGGAAAAGAGTATGAAAAAAGAATGCATATGTAAAACGGATGGAGGAGAAAATGGCACCCCACGCCAGTGTTCTTGCCTGGGAAATCCCATGGACAGAGGAGCCCGGTGGGCTACAGTCCATGGGGTCACACAGAGTCGGATGACAGAGTGACTAAACAGCAACAGCAGCATGTAAAACTGAGTCACTTTGCTGGACGGTAGAAAAGTTGAGATTCTGGAGGGATACAAAGATTCTAAGTCAGTCTTTGTTTTCATACAACATTGTAAGTCATTGTACTGTAGTGTAAGTATTAAGTCAGTGGAAGTATTGTACTGTAATAAAATAATGATCGGCATTTCTCACCTACGAAGCATGTTACCCATAACTGTGAGCTCCTTGTGATGCCTGTGTGAAATGATTATTGCTTTCAGAGGATGCCATGCTATGGATTAATAATTCACAGACAAACATTAGCCATCACAAGTGAAATCTCTCAGGTCAAACCTTTATCCATTCACTCAACTTTAATTGAGTGCTTTCTGTGTGCTAAATTTTGTGCTTCTTGACTCATTCCTGCTTCAGAGTAAGACAATTAATATGATATATCATGCAGATATTAGAGATAATCTAAATATTATGAAGTATATTTAAAAGATTCATGAGGTTATTTTTTTCTGTAATAACTTGTACCTGAGCTGAATTAACTTTTATTAATTTAACTTTAAAAATCACTTTCTTTTAAAATTAGTTGACCTTCAGTCTAATTTCAAAGATATAATTGCAATGGACTTGGTAATTATAATAAATATCATTTTATTCATAATACCTAAAAGATTATAACTTTTCCACTGTCTTAATTCTACAAACAATTTGAAGTAATTTACTGTTTTAAAACTCCTGAAAATGAATATAATTAGAGACTGTTCAAAAGACTTGTGTGTGCTCAGTTGCTCAGTCGTGTCTGACTCTTTGTGACCCCATGGACTGTAGCCTGCCAGGTTCTTCTGTCCATGGAATTTTCCAGGCAAGAATCCTGGAGCGGGTTGCCATTTTCTCCTCCAGGGAATCTTTCCAACCCAGGGATCAAACCTGCATCTCTTGCCTCTCTTGCATTGGCAGACGTTTTCTTTACCACTGCACCACCTTAGAAGCCCTGTCAAAAGCTAATTATTAATAACAGGAGAAGGAATTTCCAGGGATATTTTTATAGCAAATACACATTTAACTCACTGCAAAATGTCTAAAAAGTAACATGGTAACCTATGCAGTCCACATTATTATCTAAAAGTATTAATAGCAATAATGTATACACCACTTGCCATATGGCAGGTACTGATGTAATCATGTTACATATATAATTATGTTCTTACAACTCTAAGGTTCAGTTGATGGTTACTAATCCAATTTTGCAGATGGGGAACTTGAAATTAAGTTAGTTGCTCATCTACTAGGAGACATAGCTGAGCACACCACCCTAGCAGTTTGATCTTAGGGTCCCTGCTCACAAACCCTCCTTCAAATTAAGTTAATGCCTATATTAAGTTTTAAATATTACAGATAATACATTTTAATTTAATTCTTAAGATTTAATTTTGAGGAAAAATTGCTATTGTTCTTCAGATGAATGTTTATATTGTCCCTCTGTAAACCATGAAGGTATAGCTATTTTAGCTTGTTGACATCACCACATTATTTTCATTTCTGTAGATACTGGGTATCTCATTGTCTCCTCTTGTCAAACCTCTTTGATTTTTTTTTTCTTTCTTTGTCATATGTCTGCACTCCATTCCACTGAAATAAGTGGCTGCATTTTATGCCGTAATCACTCCCAAGGTTCTGTTTTCTGGACTTCCTTGTTAATTTATTTGAACATGTGTGTTTCATTATCCAGACGCTGGGCTAGGTGCTGGGGAAGCAATGGGATAAAAGACCGGCAAACCTAATTCTTGCCATTATGAAGTTTATATTTTAGAGGGAGAGTCATGCTATAAATCATTATTGTATGATCAGTTATTTCATTACAATTATAGAAGTCCTATCACTGGAGAAGGAAATGGCAACCCACTCCAGTATTCTTGCCTGGAGAATTCCATGGAGAGGAGCTTGGTGGGTTGCAGTCCTTGGGGTCACAGACAAGTCGGACATGACTAACACAGCACATATAGAGAAGTCCTATGAGATTCTGAAGCCAGCCAACTTGACGTAGTAGGGGATTTGTGAAGCCTTCTTGAAGGAAGTAATATTCGAAACGAGAAATAAATGAGAATAATAACAATTAGACATTTGCAGTTTGGGAAATCACAGAGGTTCTTGAAATTGTGTTCAATTCTTAGCTCAGCACTTGGTTTCTCCTTCCAGATGTCCTTCCACAGATCGCATGCCTTGTAATGTAGTGGGTGGTTTCTTCTGGGCATAGTTTCTAGAAGCAGAATCTGCTTACCCGGCCCTGAGTCAGTTTGATGTCAGCATTTGGCTGTTGCTCGGGCATTTGAAAAATCAGCTTCCAGTGGTTGTCTGGACGCAGATCTAGGTTTGCTCCATTTCATCGGCAAGCGGAAGATAGCTCGCTCTCTTCCCCACAGAATCCTCATCTGTCTCTACTCTTGTGGGTAACTGCAGGTTTTGAAGCTGGTCTTGAAGCTCACTATCTTTATATTTGGCCCTAACCTTTAACTTCAGCCACCTGGTGTGAAGAGCTGACTCATTGGAAAAGACCCTGAAGCTGGGAAAGATTGAGGGCAGGAGGAGAAGGGGACCACGAAGGAGGAGATGGTTGGATGGTATCACTGACTCAGTGGACAGGAGTTTGAGCAAGCTCCAGGAGATAGTGGAGGATGGGGGAGCCTGGGTTGTTACAGTCCATGGGGTTGCAAAGAGTTGGACACGACTTGGTAACTGAATAACAACCACCGCCACTTTAGTTCAAAGAAGTTCAACTTCTTTGTCGTTGTCTTAAATTTATTCCGGTAAGAGATGCCATCATTTCAGAAGGCTGCTTCCCGGCAGTCTTCTTGCTCTCCCAGTCCTCCAGGTTGGTGACCCCTCTTTTTGTTCGGATGAAAGCCTGTGAACTTTTCTTATCTCAGAAATGCTAGTAAGCCAGGACCCACTTGTAAGGGAGAGATGATGTCTCAGGCTGTGAGATGATCCATCTGGTTCTTGACAGCTCAAGTTTTCACTTTCAGTGAACTGCCAAAGTTTTTCTCTTGTGCTCCTGCTCACATGAGTTAGTTTTTACAATCAGTTTTAAGTGAAAGAGAGATCCTCAACTCACCGGAACAAACTTCCCTTGTAGAGCTTCTGGGCTCAGACCTTCTCTTAGTCAAGTCTTTTCCTCGGATGGCTTCCATGACGCCTACTGAGACCACCCTGTGCAAGGCCGTGACTGCCTCCACTTCCATTCCTAGGCCCTTTCTGTTAACTAGCCCAGCACTGGGTGTTTTGTTTGTTTTTTAATTCCGCAGCACCTAGCACCTCTAACCCACCATAAAGGTCCCTTACTAGTCGCAGCAAGTGTTTATTGTCTGTCCTTGGTGCTGTGGTGTAAGCGCCACGTGTCAGATCTTTTCTCTCGCAAAGAGTCGGACATGATTGAGCAACTAACATTTTATTATACTTTAAAAGCATTTATATTTTAATAAATGCTAGACATAATAAAAAATTCTGCATGTTGGTGTAGAATTTAGTATATCATGAAATGCAGTGTGAGGTTAGATTAGTAATTATGAGGACCCATTATGTTCAACTGCTTTTTCTTCAGAATTGGAGTTGAAACTATTTGAAATGTGGTGTTAAAGACCATGGACTCTGGAGTCAATCTGTGTTCAAATCCCAGACTGCATCATCTTAGTTGTAGGATACCAAACAGGTTTTTAAATATTTTTCAATTTTTTTATATGTAAAGTACTTTAAAAAGTGCCTGACAAAGTGTTGGTACCAAGAACACTCATTACTGAGCTATCCCTTAGAAAAGAATTTTAATGAAATTCTTGGCATTGGATCTAGAGGAAACCATATGTATGATACAAAAATAGAATTAAGTACCAGTAATGCACTGCTAAAAATGTTCTAGGGTAAAAATTTCTGAATGATACACTAATGGCCTATAATTTCTTGTGTTGGAATCTATGTAGAAATCTCAAGAAGGAAGTAAACAGAACTTGACTTTAATATGGGTCTGGATTGTTCAGAACTTGTTACTGAAAGCTATTAAAGCCTAATATTATTATTTCACAAACGTTGTTCTCATATATTGTATTTGGTGGTATAGATAGAAGCTGGAAAGGCATCCCTGGCCTTTGGGGCTTATTATCTAAATAAAGCAGACAGAAGTGAAACAACCACTATAATTATCCCAGTGGGCACTCTAAAAAAGTGAGGCTGAGGCATAAATTAGGAAGTTTTATGATTTAGAGGGTAAAAAGTTTTTGTCTTTGTCAAAGTTTAGCTGATACAATAAAATGCTGAATAGTTAGTGCCCAGGAGCCTAGATGCAGATGGATTTTGCCCAGAGGGAGAGCACTTCCTTAATCAAATAGGATGCTTGTGCCTAATCCATTGGAATTTTACTTTGACTGATGCCTAGGCTTCCTTTGTTTATTGCTGCAGTTTTGGAGTTGTTTTTCTCTTTAGACCTAGACTTTAGAGAAAGAAATGTCAGCATTGTTTGCACGCAAGCATAGGGTAAAGGTGCATTTAATGACCCAAGTAAAGAAGAGCTTGAAAGAATTGAATCCAGGAGAGAATTGTTAAGATGGTGCATTAGGCATGGGATTGGAGAATTGCTGACATTTGTGAAAAGCCAGGATAGGGAATCTTTTTTTTTTTTTTTGACATTTTTTCCTTCTTGTAATAACTTTTAGTATCAACTCTTTTACCAGCTTTCAAATATACAATACAGAATTAGTAACTGCAGTTACCAAGCTGTACATCACATCCCCAGGACTTATTTTATAACTGAAGTTTGTACCTTTTGGTTACTTTCACCTATTTTGCTCCCCTTCACCCCCACCTCTGGAAACCATCCCCATTTCCCCCTTTTCTGCAGAGCAAAAGGAAAACACCCAAGTGGGAACAACTAACTCTGAAGCTGATGCAGAGTCAGGCTACCATTCTGCATTCACTGCGCAGCTGTTCCCCTGTGGTTCCTCCCCTACTGTATGGGGGCAATTAGCTAAGTCATTCTGGAATTCTAAATGAATTCTATTCCTTTCCTCCCAACCCTTCTCTTTTTTTGCCTTTTAAAAAATTAATTTATTTTAATTGGTGGCTATTTTCTTTACGATATTGTAGTGGTTTTTGCCATATATCCACACAAATCAGCTATGAGTGCACATATGTCTTCCCTGCCCCTACCCAGGAGAGGGAATCTTATGTTCCAGAGTGACTTGGAGAAGCCTGGAAGCAAGAATAAAGGAACCCTTTCCCTTTGTGTATATAGAATAATATTTACTATTTAAATAGTAAAAGGGAAGGTGACGTTTTTGTTGATTTGCGATGATTCTTGTGTTCTTACCTAGTGAATGCCTGTTTACATGCCGGGGAACTTAACCCAGGATACAAAGGGGAATCAGATGATTCCTGTCCTCAAAGAACTCATAGCCTGGTGTAGGGAAGACTATAAAAACAGATATGCTATGGAAAGCACAATGCTAAAGATATATTCATGGGATTATGAAATGAAAGAGACCTCTAATCAGATTGGAGGAGAGGAATGGGTTCCAGGAACCTTCTTGAAGCAGTGACAGATGAGCTAATAAAGAATGAGATGGGAACCCAAGGGGAAAGGCAGGGGTTGTGGAGGGATAAACTAGGAGTTTGGAATTAATATATACACACACTACTATATATAAAATAGATAACCAACAATGACCTCCTATGTAGCACAGGGAACTATACTCAGTATTTAGTAGCAACCTATAAGGGGAAAGAATCTGAAAAAGCATAGATAGATCCATCTATCCATGTTCCTGTCTGTGTATAACTGAATCATTGTGTTATACACCTGAACCTAATATGACCTTGAAAATCAACTATACTGCAAATTAAAAAAAAAAATGAAATGGAGAGTTTCCTGGGGAACACAACAGTTGAAACTTCATCATAGAATTATAACTTGAAAAACACCAAATTAACTACACATACTTGTGTACACTCATTGTACACACAGAAAAACACACAACAGTCCTAAAAAGAGGATGAAAACAAAGTGTGTAATTGAGTGCAGTTAAAGCAACTGGCGGCCAAGGAATTGAGAAGTATCTTCTGAATGAGGACTAGCGTTTGCCACGGGAAGGATTCCAGGCAGACCAAACCCTGGTGTAGATTTTTATTGTCTCATAAACAAGGACAGAGTCCAGGGATTCTAATAAAGATTGCAAAATTCCTCATCTGAGGCTTTCCTTTATCTCCTGTCATTTAACTAGAAGATAAAATATGGATAGATCACCACATTTTTAGCTTTCCAAGTGTAGCTTAGAAGAAAACAAAACTGATTTCATAGATCATTACAGAAATCCAAGAAACCACTCATACTGTCTCAGAGCAAACACTCTGGTCTTCCTTCTCTAGACTTTTAGAAGTGGTGTGAAGAGAAAGGAGATAGACCTTATGTTAAGAATTTCATTTTTCAAAACCCTACAAATGAAGTCGTAGTGCCCCCATCTTACACAATAAAACTGAGGTTTAGAAATGCTAAATAACTTGCAGGTTGCGGAAGTAAAAGTTCTAGAGTGAAGATTTGCCTTCATTCCTAAGGAGTCAACACTGTTGGTTTTTGTCACCTGCCGTGCTGATTCCACCGTGTTACCTCCTTGACTTTCATAACTGTCTTCCATTCTTGGTTCATCTTGAAGACTTTGGGCTAAGGAAGAAAGCATGAGCTAAACAGAAGTTTCTTTATGTCTGTTTAGAGTTCAGTTCTGATTAAAGTTTTGGAGAAGGCAAAGGCTACCGTTTAGAAGGAAGTGCTTAGTCCATGGTGACTGGCCATTCAGAGCTGACCTCCTCATCCATGCCTGCTCTGGTATCTTCAAATTCCCAGCCAAACTGCAGAACTCAGTGCAGATTCCCTTGTTCTCGCTTGCTTTTGACACCTAACTCAGCGTTTTAAAACTTGTCTTTTCTGACCTACAAAATTCAGCACGGACTTACATCTTCCCATGTATGTTGCGTTATTTCTCTGTGCACTATTTTCATTTCCCATAGATTTCTGTGTGTGCGTTATTTCTGTGTGCATTATTTTCACTTCCCTATGTGGTTAAAGGCCCAGTGTGCACAAACGGTGCTGTAACTTCTGACCCTGAAGCACAATGCTGATCACACATTTTCAATGAAAGCTCTTGTCAGAGAGGATACCAGTAACCAAGTCTCGAAGTGAAAATTGAAATTGTATGTATTGTCATATTTTGGCTACCAACATCTAATCCAATTATGTACAGGTCTAGAGTTTGTGAAATATCCCCATATGCATTGTATCATTTGACACTGCGTCAAATAAATGTACTTACGTGATTTCATTGTGATAATGATCAGAAGATGTTTACTTTTCAACTCACTTGCTAATGAATGAAACTATCACACTGGTTCTTCTGGTTTCTTCATCATGAAGAGGCTTGGATTTCACATGTCTTACTCTCTAGTAACTTATTTTAGCCTGGTTGGAGCGTTTAAAAGGTGAAGTTCATCTTACTTGGCAAAGCGTGTGATAGCACTTTCTTAGCTTGAGGCTCCCTGTTTTGTTCATTAGGTTTGCTGCCAGCTTTTCACATTGAAGTTGAAGTTGTCCTTTAGCGTTTTCCTCCTTTTCCCCTTTCCTTACGGAAGGTTCAATAATAGATTTGTTACATTTGTACAAATTTAAATCTTTAATTTGTGAACACAGCCTGTTCTTTCTTTTAGAATTCTTTGTTGAGTAACCACAGGACAATCTCTGCATTTTTATTGTTAATCCTGATGGAAAGGTTTGATTTTCTTTCTTCTGGGAAAAAAAGATGTTTAATGTTTTATATATATATATATATATATATATATATAGTCCCAAACTAGTGAATTCTCTTCATACTTAGGGTTTCTCTCATTCGATTTATCTTCCATAAATTGGAAACATCACTTGAGGTAGCTATGACAGCTACAAGCTGTTAGATACAGTAATTTTGACTCCTGTTTCATGTTTCTGGTATATTTAATAGCTGCTTTTTATATGTTGTTGTGTTAGTCACTCAGTTGTGTCCGATTCTTTGTGACCCCATGACCTGTTGCCTACCAGGCTTCTCTGTCCATGGAATTCTCCAGGTGAGAATCCTAAAGTGGGTTGCCATGCCCTTCTTTTTATGTGGCTCGAAATAAATCTGTATTTATTAAGTGTTTAGTGGAAGTCAGCTCACGGCCATAGGCTGCCTGTATTTGGCTACAGATATTTAGGCAGCAAGCAGTTTAAGCACAGGGAGAAGGCAACAGCCCAGCAGGAAGAGGCTCAGACTCAAGACAGTCTGGGGGGTTGCATCTTGTGCCCGCTTGGCCACTGGTCAGGTGCACAGTCTTCCTTGAGTTATATAGTCTAAGCAACCCTTGTTTTCCTCATGTGCATATGTGAGTAATGTGAATAACAAATGTTGCTGCCATATCAGTGAGCAAAGCATGTCGCAACCATCAAGCCGTCACATGACAGCTGCCTCACCCCATGGTGAGCCCTGAGGGGACTCAGGATGGAAGGAGGATGCTCGCCTTCAAGCCCTCAGCCACTGGGGCCAACCACCCCGCCCCACCCCACCCCACCCCTCAAAGGCACACCCCAAGGAGACTCAAGGTGGTAAAACATAAGTTACTGGCCCACCTCGACATTCTCCTTCTCTTTCTCTCCTCTTTTTATTTTCATATCCTTCTAATATGCTTTAGTGTTAGTCTCTCAGTCCTGTCCGACTCTCTGCGACCCCGTGGACTGCAGCCCACCAGGTTCCTCTGTTGAAGGAATTCTCCAGACAAGAATACTGGAGTGGGTAGCCATTCCCTGCTCCAGGGGATCTTCCCAGCCCAGTTATCGAACCCAGGTCTGCTGCATTGCAGGCAGATTCCCTCATCGTCTGAGCCATTTACATTAAAATTTGTGGAGGGACAGTAATCTGATTGTTTGAAGAAGGAAAACCGGCTGTTGTCTCCCTGCTTCCAGTGCAGGCTTTCCATCAGCCCCTCCTCATGCACCCTTGTGCTCACCTTCCTGAGAACCTGGGGGTCAGACCTGTGAATCCGCTTGCCAGCTTCCTTCTCTTAGCACCTAGGCGATGGCTTCCTCTAATCTGATTAAGCCTTTATCAGTCGTCTGTCACTTTTCAGATTCAAAATTGCCTTGCTCTCGCCCTGTCTTCTGTAATTTCCTCTCTATGATATTTCAGAAGTGGCATCATTCATGAGACTGACATCACTGTGCTCAGCAACTTCTCTAAAAACAAAACTAAAATTCCTCTGACAAGTAAACGGTTGTTATGCCAAGTTTGCCTGAACTCTCCTCCTAGTTTCCACACACTCTTCTTTCCATTGTGGGTTGTTTTAACATTGAACATGATGAGTAATATTGTGAAGTGACTAAAACCATGGGCTTTGGACTCAGAAAGACAGAGATTGATACTTCAAATTACTGGCTTCAGATACTGAGAATGTTAGCATCTCTTTCTGACCATGACATTATTGTTTGTAAAGTTGGAATAACTATGGTACTTCACTTATAAAATTGTGGAGTCTTACCTGGGACGGCATATGTATTCAACATGTGTTCTTATGGACGCCGTGTGACTTAATTGTTACGATTGTTTTTTCTTGTTACTGTTATTGTAAGTGTGTTCATTGTCTTTTCTCCTTCCTTTCTGGTTCCCCCGTGCTAACCTCCTCATCTGGCTTTACATGGACACCCAGGCCAGGAGCTTCTTGACTTAAGTGTTGTTGTTTTCTTCTGTATCCCCACTCCAGGGCTTGGCACATGATATAAAAGAAATACTTATTGAATTAGTGAATGCATTTATTTAATATCATTAAGACTGAATAGACTAAAACCTTTCTTCTTCAGCTCAGAGAGAAAGAAATGAGCCAAAGCCACTCAGATAATCTACCAGTATTGGACTAACTGGACTCCACTCTTTCCTTCATTGATTTTTTTCTCCATGGCTCCTAAGGACCAATCACTGGTCTGGGAGATGGGAATCCAACACTCAACAGAAAAGATTCCAGCTCTTAAACTCTAGGGGACAGAAATAAGTATAAACCAACACATGAATGAGATCATTTTTCTTAGTGGTAAGTGCCACCAAGAAAATTAAACACAACAAATGATCCATTAAAGTGAGTATCTTTGGATTCAGCGGTCAGCGAAGAAAGTGGCTTTTGATCTGACAATTGAATGACCAAAAATTGCCCGACTGTGAAACTCACTCTGGAAATGAGTATTTTTCCAAAGGGAACAGCTAGAAGACTCTAATGGGCTAGAATAGATAAAGAATTCCTACAGATCAATAACCTATCATTCAATGGGCAATGACCAAAAAAACAAACATATATATCAATATGTTAGGAGTCAGAATGTATTTTTGTAGAGTCACTAAGTCATGTCTGACTGACTCTTTGCTACCCCCATGGACTGCAGTACACTAGGCTTCCCTGACCTTCACCATCTCCCAGAGTTTGTTCAAACTCATGTCCATTGAGTCAGTGATGCCACCGAACCATCTCATCCTCTGTCTTCCCCTCCACCTCCTGCCCTCAATCTTCCTCAGCATCAGGGTCTTTTCCAGTGAGTCAGCTCTTTGCATCAGGTGGCCAAAGTATTGGAGCTTCAGCCTCAGCCCTTCCAATGAATATTCAGGGTTGATTTCCTTTAGGATTGGCTGGTTTGGTCTCCTTGCTGTCCAAGGGACTCTCAAGAGTCTTCTCTAGCACTACACTTCAGAGGGTATAGCATCTCCATCTATGTCATGAATAAGACACTTGAACTATTTTATCTGATCTAAATACTCTAAGAGAGAAGTTATTTTGGAGCAAAAATAGTGGTGAACAGGAACAATATTAGTGCTCAGAGCCAGGTCTAGACTATTGTTTTTGTTAATACAGGTGTGAGGTTTAATGCAAATATTAAGAGGATTCCTAGAGGGAAAATATAGAATTTTTTTAAATTGTAAAGTCTGGAAGAGCATGACATGTGTACTTGTGAGTATGTTTTTATGCAGGGTGAGGATAGCTATTAGGGAAAGCCTGAGGGAAACTCCACTCAAAGTTTTGTGTTTTATTTGACTTTGATAGAGATCAAGGGATTTAAAAATTTATTGACCAGTGGTGGTAACTCGGATTGTAAAGAATCTGCCTGAAATGCAGGAGACCCAGGTTCAGTTCCTGGGTTGAGAAGATCACTTGGAGAAGGAAATGACAACCAACCCTAGTATTCTTGCTGGAGAATCCCATGGACAGAGGAGCCTGGTGGGCTACAACCCATGGCGTTGCAAAGAGTTGGACACAGCTGAATGGCTAATGCTTTTCCTTTCACTTTCATGGTAGAATAGAGTTGGCAGGCATAATTTGTAAGTGGTTACAGATTTTTAAAAAACTAGTATGTTAGCAAAATAATGCCCAAAGTGATATTATAACAATAATATTAACAAAGTCATAAATAAGATGAAAGAGTGAGATCAGATATTATTGTTGTTGCAGGTTAAATCCTCTATTAAAAGACAAACACTCTTAGAATGAATCAAAAAGCAATACCTTTCTATGTATTTTGTATAAACTGCTGATCCAAAATGAAAGATCTCGCTTTTTTTTTTTTACAAATAAAGATGTGAGCAAAGTTTTATCACACAAATGAGAAAGAAAATTTGCCATTTTGTTAGACTGTGTTTCTTCTGAATGTTCTGAGAGGATTTGTTGGTACATGTGAAAGCTAATGATTGCTTGTAATGAAACATTTACATGCAGTTTTAATAATTTTCTAATTGAACTTATCCTGAGGAATTACTTATACCCCTGGGCAATATTTTTATGATAGAAGTTTAAAAAATAGAAAAATTTCTGTGATACAGTAGAGGATGGATTGGTTATAGACAAATTACAGTTTAGAAGGATACTATACAGCCATTAAAACCTGATATCTGATATTATCCTTAGGTAATTTTTTTTGACAAAAACGTTCTGGCAGAATGTAGAACAGATGTTAATTTTTTTTCCCACTGTTTTTCATATACTCTGAATTTTTGTGATGAGTCATCACAATTTTTAAAAATCAGTTTTATTTTTAAAAGCAAGACATTTCTACTTAGAGACAGTATAACAAAAGGAGCTTTTCATTTTCATAGATGCTCATTACAGACTCTTTTTGGCTCAACTAAGTAATATGTTTAGAATTGAGGCTACTCTTTGGTGCTAAATCATGGTCATGGAGTTAGCATTTGTACTACATTAGAGAGTTTTCAAATAACTTGAAACACATAGGAGTGATTTACATACAAGAGTTATTTCTTCCAAGAAGTCCAAAATGTTTAGAGATAGACCTGTTGGATGTTCTTTCAAATAAAATTTATGTGAGTAGAGTGCTGTTAGATGGTATTATTATGACTAGAAATACATAAATATAGTATATTTCGGTGGTTCATAAATTATATTGTGTATCAGAATTACTCAGATGGCTTATTGAAGAAGAAATTGCCAAGCTTCAATCCCAGAGTTACTGATTCAGTAGGTCTGGGCTGAGGCCCAGTCATTTGCTAATAACTCTAACAAGTCATTCTCTAACAAGTTTCCAAGTGATGCTCACACGGCTGGCCTAGGAACCCACTTTAAGAACCTCTGATGTTAATTCTGACACTGGGAAGGCTTTCAGAGTACCCTGCTTTGTAAGCTAGCAACTGAGCCTGTCACAGTTTCATGGACAAATACGCATAGAAGACACTAGACCCTGGAGACACAGATGATTTATTATAGCAAAAGTCACAGCCCGAGAACTGCCTTTCCTCTGGTTCCCTCCCCCGCTTTCTGCAGTCCACCCTATGATGTGTTTAGTTCACTCAGTCATGTCTGACTCTGTCACTGCACGGACTGTACCCCGCCAGGCTCCTCTGTCCATGGGGATTCTCCAAGCAAGAATACCGGAGTGGGTTACCCTTCTGCAGGGAATCTTCCCAGCCCAGGGATCGAACCCAGGTCTCCAACATTACAGGAGGATTCTTTGCCATCTGAGCCACCAAGGAAGCCTAGGAATACTGGAGTGGGTAGCCTCTCCTGTCTCCCGAGGATCTTCCCGGCCTAGAAATCGAACTGGCATCTCATGCATTCCGGGGTGGATTCTTTACCAGCTGAGCTACCAGGGAAGCCCAGCAATGCGATAAGAATGGATGTTCGTCTGTGCTTACAGCAGGTTTGTATCCTAGAAGAGGAAGACCTCAGTTAGGAGACTCTGAGCTTTTGTTGGCTGCTGGCCCATCTGCCTGCCTGTATCACAGGGAGAGAAAGATTGATTTTCCTTTATCCTGGAAGGTAAGCAAATCTCTCCCAGAGGCTCAGGAAGGAGAAGGTCTTGTCTCCAGTGTTCTCTGTCCTAATGGAGATCCTGTCGCTAGCTTCTCAGGCTGAGTTGCAGAGATCCCCACAGTACCCTTGGCTCAGAATCCCAGGATGCTGTGAAAGTGTGAAAATAGCCCAGGATAATAAAATAACCAGAGACCAGTGTTCCCACAGTGGTTATAGTGGATAGGTGAGAGAGACAGTCATGGACAATTTATAGTTAAATATATTTTTATTTCTCCTTCATTAATAAGTTTTAGTAAGGAGTTGCTCATTTTCTCATGTATATATTATGAAATGTGAAAAATGAAAGTCACTCAGTCGTGTCTGATTCTTTGGGACCCCATGGACTGTAGCCTGCCAGGCTCCTCTATCCATGGAATTCTCCAGGCCAGAATACTGAAGTGGGTAACCTTTCCCTTCTCCAGGGAATCTTCCCAACCCAGGGATTGAACCCAGGTCCCCTGTTATTGCAAGCGATTCTTTACCATCTGAGCCACCAGGGAAGCCCAAGAATACTGGAGTAGGTAGCCTATCCCTTCTCCAGGGGATCTTCCCGACCCAGGAAAAGAACTGGGGTCTCTGGCATCGCAGGTGGATTCTTTACCAGCTGAGCCACCAGGGAAGGCCTTTATGTGTTAGACTTCCATGTTATTTTGTCCACGATATTGTTTCTTAGGTGCTGTTCAGCAGAGATGCCTTTTCTCCAGGTCACAAGGCTGCATGGTTGAAAGAGAGCATCCACACAGTCAGATTCACTGGCTTGAGAACTCCTCCTTTGCCACTTGCTCACCTCTTCTCTGGATTCTAAACCTTATGTAAGCTCTCTGAACCCCAGATTCATTCCTTGTAAAATCAGCATACCTTTCTTACTCTATTAGGAGATAAAAATAATATATACCTAGTGCTCTGTATGGGCTTCCCAGGTGGTGCTAGTGGTAAAGAATCTGCCTGCCAGTGCAGGAGACCACAAGAGATGCAGGTTCGATCCCTAGGTTGGGAGGATCCCCTGGAGAAGGAAATGACAACCTGCTCTAGTTTTCTTCCTTGGAAAATTCCATGGACAAAGGAGCCTGGCGGGGTACAGTCCATGGGGGTTACAAAGAGTTGGACAGGACTGAGTGGCTGAACACACGCACACACATAGTGTGCATACACATACATACACACACACAGTGTTTTATATGACACCTACTACATAAAAGGTGTAAAGTAATGAGCTATTCCAAACTAACACGCAGACCTACCCCACATCCAATTGATGTGAAATACAAGTGGCCTTACCTGGAATAACTCCAGATGACTCACTACTTATGGAAAACTGCTCTTTGATTAAAGGTGTTGCAAGTTTAAATCCATTCATTGTCTGAGCAGGAAACAGCTGCTTTGCCAGGAGACTTCCCAGGCAGATGCCACCTGTTCTAGCCATTAGTCCACAGGTGATGGGAAGATGGGACAATAAGGTTTCTAAGGACCATCGCCTGGCCTCACAAATGTGGTTCCAGGTAGTTATTTATTCCCCTGAAGCTGAGGTTGCCAACATCTAGCTGTAAAGAATTACTTTGGAACACAAAATGTTTTATCCAACAGAGAATGTACGTATTACAGAGCTATTCATCAAGGCAACCAAGCTGAAAGTGGTATTAACTGCAGGATTTAGGAGAGAAAGAAACTGGAATTAAACTATAAAGTGACTGAAAATTGAAAATAAAAGAACTAACTGAATTCTAGATTGTAGAAATTCAAGTCATGATAGCAGAGAATGTGTAACTCCGAGTGTGAGCATGTGTTCCATTTGGGTGGTCTAATTTATTTGCTCATGGCCACTGCGGTTCTGAGACTGGCCTAGCCTTCAGCCTGCTTGTTTTTTCCCACCAAAATAGAGCCAGTCTTTCACCTTTTCTATCATGCGTCTGTGTGGTGTGTGCACATGTGCTCGCTTGTGTGTGCTCTGCATTTGGGAGGGCTGTAAAGGTGAGTGACACAATCTCTGTCTTGAGTGAATTTACAGTTGATGAGAAATGGAAAGGAAGGGAATGCACAAAATGATAATAAAGCAAAGTCTTAGTGAAATCAAGACAAAGGGAGACTGGGCCATAGTGTGTGTCTATCTTCACAAAAGTTGGCTTGAGTGTTGAATATTTGCCAAGAGTTCAGATTATGAAATGAGTATCTCATATTATACTCTTTCCTCTTGATTAACCTTGGGCTTGTTGTTATCCTTTTAGCCTGTTTCCTCATGACTAAAATTGTATACTACAGTAAAGATAAATGAAATGATGGATGGCTACGCCATAGTAAGCATTCAGTAAACACTGACTCAGCTGACTCTCTTACTTTAATCATTAGCATCTTTAAACACATTTAATAAAAGCCTTTTCTGAGTGCAGGAGAGGCCTGTCATAAAACTATATCGTAACAGTTCAGTCGCTAGGTCGTGTCTGACTATTTGCAACCCATGAACTGCGGCACGCCAGGCTTCCCTGTCCTTTACTATCTCCCGGAGTTTGCTCAAATTCATGTCTGTTGAGTTGGTGAAGTCTAGAAGGATAAGTGGTAAATATCCGGGAAACACTTTAGCTGGAAATAGAACATAGCAAGTGTGGTCCATCTGGGGAGAATATATGGTTTGGCTTCATTAGAAAATAGAATATTTTCAGAAGGATTAGCGGGAAGTGAGGTGGGGAGAGTTATTTATACTCAACTGATAAAAGGCTGTGAATGTCATGGTGAGGAGAGTGCTTGATTCACGAGTGAAAATCAAAGGCATGTCTCAAAAGATAACAAACTGTGAGTGTGAGATACTCCAATATTTGGCTCAGTTTAAACCCTTGGAATTTATGTCACTGATTTGTTTATAGTTTGGGATGGGAAAGAACTGGATGGAGACAAAGACATGGAAAGTACAAAGTTTAAAAGACATACATTTTTGGCGTACCCCCGGATATATCATTCTATAATGTGAGAGAAGTTTTCATCCATCTGATCTGCTGACTTAGACAGTTTGATAAAACAAGGAGAAGGGAGTGGCAACCCACTGGGTATTCTTGCCTGGAAAATCCCACGGACAGAGGAACTTGGCAGGTGACAGTCCATGGGGTTGCAGAGTCAGACATAACAGTGAGACTAACACTGTACTATATTATAACACTATATAATTTTAAGTAAATTATGATTCATCTAGCCAGTATTCCTAAAGTGGATTAGGCCCTTAGTAAGTTAATATATTTGATCTGTCCTTGTAGATACTAGTTTTACAGGTTCACCGACTGTAATGAAGTCATTACTTTTATGCACTAAATTTGAAGTCTGTTCTCCTCCTGAGTGAGAACGTGTATTAAATTCAGGAAGTGAAGTAGGCATACTTCATAAGTGAAGTAGTGTAGTTTTTAACAGTGATCACCTTTTGCTTAAAACATTAAATCCTCCCTTTGGTACAGTCTAGGGTTACAGGTACGGTGGATAGAAAATGGGCCACAGAAAACCATTGAAATGCTACAGTCATGATTTTCAGTGCTATAAGGGTTTTTCTGAGCTAAACCTTTTTGCCATAAAAATATTGATTCTGTATTCAGGAAAAAGAATGCGAACATAACATCTTTAACAAATGCCAAATGGTCTTATTCATATGTGGATAAAAATGAATCTTAATAATGACATGTAGTCTGGAGAAGGGCTTCCCAGGTAGCTCGATGGAAAAGAATCCACCTGCTAATGCATGAGATGTGGGTTTGATCCTTGAGGTTGAGAAGATCCCTTGGAAGAGGAAATGACAACCCACTCCCATGTTCTTGCCTGGGAAATTCCGTGGACAGAGGAGCCTGGCGGTCTGGAGTCCATGGTATCTCAAAGAGTCGGACACACCTGAGCATGCACGCATGCAGTGTCTAGAGAACTTGGTGTTCTGTGACCTAATGGTTTTGTCTTTGTGAATGGAAACCTCCAAGAGGGCACTCTGCTTTTAAATGAATCAGTATTGTTTGAGTCTGTTGTTTAATCTGATTTTGCATGAAACAGAGTTCTTATTTTAATCATTGTAGCTATGATCTCTATTAATATTATGATCTCTATTAACACGTAGACTGGCTCTTACCCATCCTTTTTCCTAGAAATTAGGAGACTTGTTTCTGAGCCAGAGTTGGCTGTCTCCTCACCGACTCCATCACAGGCATTTTTGGAGGTATATTTGTAGGTAGTGTGTTCTCTGTTCCCAAATGCCTGTGTGTGGTACCCATGCTTCCTTCTTGGAGTCAGTCCTTACTTTCCTGTTTACTTCTATCATCTTGCTCTGGGCAGAGAAGAAGCACAAGGTGGCAGCTTCCAGACAGAATCATAATTACCTTTGTTCTTAAGTAGTTCCTTGACCCACCATAGATTGTCTTCTTTTTCCTGTGTCCTTTGAAATACTATGTGTATAAGTTTCCTGGTGGCTCAGATGGTTAAGAATCTGCCTGCAATGCGGGAGACCCAGGTCTGATCCCTGGGTTGGGAGGATTACCTGGAGAAGGGCATGGCAACCCACTCTAGCATTCTTGCCTGGAGAATTCCATGGACAGAGGAGCTTGGTGGACTACAAAGAGTCAGACACAACGGTCAGACTATCACTGTCGCTTGGAATACTGTGTGTATTGTAAGTACAGCTTTATCCAACTGGGTAAGCGATAATATTCACAATTCCAAAGCTGTCCCTTTGGTGGGAACACATAAGTGGGCTACAGAATCTCCTCTGCTCACTTAGGCTCTTGTTAGTCCCCAGGAGGATTGGGACAGACTTCAGGCATTGACAGCAGTGTTGGGCCTCTGCTGTGGCATGTTTGGTCCCATCTCACAGTATACCTCACCATCTTTTTAGCCTGTGTCTCTCTTTTACCCTGTGGGGGAAAAACGTCTTGAAATTTCTATCAGGTTTAATTTTTGCTTATAAGAAAATGTGATACAGGGGTGTCACCCCCAAGTCCATAGGTGTGTGTGTGTGTGTATTTAACCCCCTAGCCCATTCCTGGAAAGATACTAATTTAAAAGATGTAGAGAGATGTTTGCTGTTCGGGGCATAATCAAAGAACACTATAATAGATATTTTTCTTCTAATTTTGTAAATAATGAGAAATTAGTGAACTGTTTTATTTTATGAACAAAGATAAATCATGAGACTATGAGACTGACAACATACAAGATGTTTATTTGTTACTAAACAAGCATCTCGCTAGAATAAGTCTACTGATTTGATTTAAAACCATATATTCAAGCAGCCAAAAATTAATATAAATCAACTATAATCCAATAAAAATCTGTTGTTGTTCAGTCGCTCAGTTGTGTCTGACTCTTTGTGACCCCATGGACTCCAGCACGCCAGGCTTCCCTTTGCTTCACCATCTCCTGAAGCTTGCTCAAACTTATGTCCATTGAGTTGATGATGCCATCCAACCATCTCATCCTCTGTTGTCTCCTTCTCCTCCTGCCTTCAGTCTTTCCCAGCATCATGGTCTCTTCTAATGAGTTGACCCTTTGCATCATGGGACCAAAGTATTGGACCTTGAGCTTCAGCATCAGTCCTTCTAATGAATATTCAGGACCGATTTCCTTTAGGATTGACAGGTTTGATCTCCTTGCTGTCCAAGGCGCTCTTCTCCAGCACCACAGTTCAAAAGCATCAGTTCTTCAGCGCTCAGCTTTCTTTATAGTCCAACTTTCACATCCATACATGACTACTGGAAAAACCATGGCTTTGACTAGACAGACCTTTGTCAGCAAAGTAATGTCTCTGTTTTTTTAATATGCTGTCTAGGTTTGTCATAGCTTTTCTTCCAAGAAGCATGAGTCTTTTAATGTCATGGCTGCAGTCACCATCTGCAGTGATTTTAAGTGTATTTTAAGTGATTTTAAGAATATACTTAAATATTTTCATAGCAGTGGCAGTTACTGAACATTTTGATAATGAGTGATTAGGCTTTTTGCTTTTATTTCTGCTTTCCAAGACCAGTCATTTATCATGTATGTAATTAAAAATTTAAACAATGAGAAAAAATAATTTCCATAACAAGGATGTTTTTCATGGTTGGGCCCACTTTTATGGTTGCTATCTCTGCTTAATTAGGGCAATTTCATATTACTTGTGCTATTCAGCTTTGAACATTGAGTTCATTAATGGCAGAAAATGGATTGAAAACACCTATTTGTAATGTTTTAAATGAAAACCATTGAACAGTGATTTCAGTACATTGTGGGGATTTTGGCAGAAATATTTGTCACCTACTGAATCAGATTCTGTGTGTAGGACTCTGACAAATGTATCTTAAACAGTGCCCCCAGCAGTTCTGACATACAGCCCCAATTTGAGATCTGCTAGCCTAGAGACAGCTTTGACAAAATACTTTTCCTCTTAATTTTATTTTTTTGCAGTTTGAACTTTTTCTTCCTTTAAGATCAGTGCTTCATAATTTTTTCTTGTGATTATCAGTATTCATTAACTTTCTAAGTGTGTACAGAGCTAGTACCTTCTTGGGCTTCCTTTTGCCAGGAAAAAAATTCCAGCTATCGAAAATTCCCTGGTAGTCCAGTGGTTAAGATGCCATGCTTCCACTGCTGGGGGCCTGGATTTGATAGCTGATCAGGGAACTCCTGATAAGGGATTCCCTCATAGCTCAATTGGTAAAGAATTGGCCTGCAATGCAGGAGATCCTGGTTCGATTGCTGAGTTGGGAAGATCTGTTGGAGAAGGGATAGGCTACCTACTCTAGTATTCTTGGGCTTCCCTTGTGGCTCAGGTGGTCAAGCATTCGCCTGCAATGCGGGAGACCTGGGTTCAATCCCTGGGTTGGGAAGATCCCCTGGAGAAGGGAAAGACTATCCACTCCAGTATTCTGGCCTGGAGAATTTCATGGACTGTGTGGTCCATGGGGTTGCCAAGAGTCAGACATGACTGAGAACCTTTCATTTCACTTCATTTCAAGGAACTAAGATCTCACAAGCCTCATGGTGCACCAATAAAGAAAAAAAATATTTTAACTGTCAACTCAATGTGAATTAATAGTGAAGTATACAGTACCATGTAGCACCATAGTTCTGTTTCATACAAGAGCCACAGCTGTACCTCCATCGTCGTAATTTCTGAGACCTATTGTTTGCATTAAATTTGTGTATATGTATATATGAGAAATAATCCAAAATATATTCTTTAAGGAATATATACATCAAACCTGGTGAACAGCTAGAATATAGAAAGCTACTTTTTAGTAGGTTCTTGAGTCATCATCCTTTTTGCCCTGTTAGTGCTCCTCATGAGGAACCAGCCTCTGATGTTCTAAATGTTTGTGACCCCATGGACTGCAGCACACCAGGCTGCTCTGTCCTTCACTATCTTCCATAGTTTGCTCAAGTTCATGTCCATTGACTCAGTGATGCTATCTATCTCATCCTCTGCCTCCATCTTCCTCTTTTGCCTTCAATCTTTCCCAGCATCAGGGTCTTTTCCAATGAGTGGACTCTTCACATCAGGTGGCCAAAACATTGGAGCTTCAGTATCAGTCCTTCCACTGAATATCCAGGTTTGATTTCCTTTAGGATTGACTGGTGTGATTTCCTGGCTGTCCAAGAGACTCTCAAGAGTCTTCTCCAGCACCACAATTCTAAAGCATCAATTCTTTGGTGCTCAGCTTTCTTTATGGTCCAACTCTCAAACTGATGTGTTAATATCATTGAATAAAATGTGTGCAGATATGTGGCTGACTTCTTGGCAATGTCTACTTACTAATTATGTCTTCATTATCATATTTAGCATGTTTCAAAAGATTCTTACCCCAGACTGCTTTATCTTTTGAAAACTTACTTTACAAGCTCTATTCATGATGAAGTCTTTCATATTCTATTTAAAATTGCACACAAGGATTCTTGAGGAAAAGGTGTGTAGAGAGAAATATAATGAAATTATTCTCATCAGAGTTGGCAATCCATCTTGGTTTTTATTTTATTTTTAATATTGATTTTGTAGGGTCTTAACACATAACAACTAATCTATTTAGGTGTTAGCACTGGCTTAGCAAGCCTAAACCTTCTCCTTCTCATATCGTAGACAATAGCTCTTAAAATATTTAAAGACACAAATATTTTCTTAACTATCGCATTTTGCAAAGTTTCAGGATCATTTATGTAATTTGGAAAGCCCTTGAAGTTATCAGTGTTCGTGTTGAAAAATGACTCCCAGAAATTAGCATTGTACACCAGATGGGTTCCAATTTGTGCAGTCCAATGAGATAATCATGTTCTTACTGTGTTTATTACTTCGGTTCTGCAGCCAAATGCCTCATTAGCCTTTTTTGACAGCCATGTATACAGTAGACCAATACTGAGCCCTAAAACCACATCCTGTTGCTTATCTCGCTCATTTTGTTATTTTTCACTTGACCCACTATCCAAACAAGTGTTCCCCATCCTATATGTGGCTAAGACTGACCTTGTAAACAAACTCATTACACTCTTTGCCACTCAGTCATGTCTAACTCTTTGCGACCCCATGGGCTGTAGCCAGCCAGGCTCCTCTGTCCATGGAATTCTCCAGGCCGGAATACTGGAGTGGGTAGTCTTTCCCATCTCCAGGGGATTTTCTCAACCTAGGGATCAAAACCGCGTCTCCCCCATTGCGGGTGGATTCTTTACCATCTGAGCTACCTAGGAAGCCCAAGAATACTGGAGATGGTAGCCTATCTCTTCTCCAGGGGATCTTCCTGACCCAGAAATCGAACCGGGGTCTCCTGCATTGCAGACAAATTCTTCACCACATGAGCTACCAGAGAAGCCCTTATTTCTGAAAGTAAGTATTACCAAAAGACATGACAGACAAAACAGTCAAGAGAGTTAGTGTGGACTGGCTTATGACATCTTTCCTGTAATTATTTGCTGTGATCACATCCATCTTCTGTACAATTTAAATTAGAGGCAGCGGCCGTGGCAGAACTGGCGAGAATGCTCTTGTCTTTCAGCGCTGGACCAGGGCCACAACCACAGATCAGGTTGCTTCTACTTTATAAGTGCATAAATTTAGCAACCTTTTGGTTTTTCAACAAATACTGTTAAAGGTTTGTTAATGTGTTAACAATGGCATTAATGTCTTCCATGGCAAACCCCTTTTTTTTTGAGGTCTTTAGCATTTTACTGTTTCTGAAATGCTGGCAACGTTTAACATATATCAAATGTATTCCTTCAGTTAGATTGCAGTGAAGTTTGATGAGCTTAATTAAGGTTAATATATGGCTGTGTACAACTATTTTCATTTCTACAAGGGACTGATTTATTGGAGTGAATGTTGTCTTTACTTGCCTGTACCAACTGTATTCACGAATCATTTTGTCTCATCATCAGAAAAATTTATCGTGTTTACTTTTGTAAAAAAACATTATAAATATTTTTAGCATCTAGGAATACTGATCAGGTACATTATTACTGAAAAGTTTTAGACATTTCTTAGTGACATAAATACTTGTGATAAAGTAGGGTGACTTTTGAGTTCATTAAATTAACCACCATTCTTATAGGACTTTCACTCAAAAAATCTGTGATACAAGACAAAATCACAAATATAGGAAGTATATATATTTATATATGTTCGTGCATGTGTTTATCCATATTTTTATTTCTATGTAGCATGTGTGTATGTATTAACCTAAGGAATTTAAGAAGTGAGCTCAACTTTGTGTTTTCCAGAGAAACCCTGAATACTTACTTTTCTACTTACTGTAGAAAAATAGCTGTGATGTGAGAAATAATATAAAATAGAAGCTGACACATAGTAGTGAGTGAAAGCAAATTATGGTAAATATAACCAGCATCCTTGCAAGCTTTGTAGATGTAATACATTTCTAAAATTTGAAAGCAAGCAAACAAACAAAATACTACAGTGTACTCTAACATTTCTCCAGTTTTTTTTGGTATCTCAGAAGCAGCTGCCTTCAGGCCATTGACATAGCATTGATATAAATTTTGATCACCTAACAAGTATTCCTTTTGGAGATTTCAAATAATGAAAGCCAAAACTAGGATAAAGTTAGGTTGATAGTTTATTTCAAAATTAATGTATTACTAATATAATTATTAATATATTAGCAGGTAGAATTAACATATTTCTTGTAGGCTGTGTCACTATTTAACCAAAGGCAGTTTTAGGATTAGAGGGAAATGGATATTTCTACTGAGGCTGTAAAAACGGAAAATAGGCTTATTTTAGAAGAATACAGTGGTTGGAATTAGTAATGATAGCTTAAAATTTTCCTAATAATTCTGTGTCAGAAGGAATCCATCACTGAGTATGTCCTGTCAATTCTCTGTGTGCGTTACTGTCAGATTCGCCCAAGTAAAAGATGGGGGTTCTTACTTACTTTATAATTGGCAAGATAAGACACAGGGAACCTTCTATAGAAATCTAAAAAGAAATGTGTCATTGTATTGTTTTTATCAAACTGTAGAAGAGTGTACACCCACATTTGATAAATTAATGTTTAAACTTAGTACAAGCCAGTGAAGGATTGGTGAGGCGGGAAGAGGGAGGAGCAGTGTGGAATTGTGGGAGTATCCCTAGCTTGGGAAAATACATAAAAACAGACTATTCACATGGTTTTGAACAAACAGTTTATTCATGCTGGGCCTCAGTTTTCTCATCTGTCCTAAGTGAAGCCGTGAGTCAGAGATAAAATCTATTTTGTTCATTGATACAGTACAAGAACTAAGATGAGTGCCTGGCAAGATTGTTTTTCCATTAACATTTGTTGAATAGATGGATGAATGAACGAATAATTGCCAGAGTATTTAGGTGGATTCACATTCAGTTGTGTCCGACTCTCTGTGACCCCGTGGACTGTAGACCTCCAGGCTCCACTGTCCATGGGACTCTCCAGGCAAGAATACTTGAGTGGGTTGCTGTGCCCTCCTCCAGTGGATCTTCCCGACCTAAGGATCAAACCTGTGTCTTTTATATCTAACCTGCATTGGCAGGCGAGTTCTTCACCACTAGCACCACCTGGGAAGCCTAGATTCACATTATATACTTTAATTACTTTTTGCCTTGAAGGGTTGCCAGGACTTACGCATGCTTAAAAAATCTGAAAACTATCTTATACAGATTTTAAGATTTCATTCAGTATTAGGAATGTGAAGTTCCTGTTGAAGTTAAATAGCAACCAAACCAGTGTTCCTTATTTGATAAAATCAATTGAGAAGAATGTAAATGTCAGAAAAAACTATTAATATTTCAAGAAAATAAGAACAAAGAACAGTGCCTGGAAATTATAAAATGTCAACTTATTTTCATTCATTATATTGAAAAAGAAATTGGGCAAACTATATAATGACTGTTTTATGAATAAATTGTTTTTTGGTTAAAAAGCAATCACAGGTATACTGTGATAATTTTCATTGCAGTAATATGAATTAACATCAACAAAATTGTCTGACATGCTTTAGTTGAATATATAAAATATAAAATTAATGAGAATCACAATATTGGCGTTATATACTTAAGTTTTATCCATATTTGAAGAGTTGAAAGTCATTTTTTATTATGTATAAATTTGATATAATAGAATTTACCTGCTTTGCAAAAAATATTTAATTAAGAAAATAGCTAATTTGTTTAACATTTCTTAATGATACTTAGAATGTTAAACACATTTAAATCATTTTTTAAAATAAAGATATAGGCATTCAAATATTTGGACTATGGGTAGACGAGATAATTTGTTTACCTACAATTATGTCTGAGTTATACTCATCATGCACTTTATCACTAGAACCAAGATTCAATCAACATTTTGTTTTTTAAGCCCATGAAATCTTTCCCACATAAAAAGGTCCTTTGGCTAGTATCTTATGCTTAGTCTAACTTACAGATAGACTTTTGTGATAACCAAAATTATGGTCAGCACTTCACACCATCTACACATATCAGATTATCACGTTGTACACCTTAAACTTACACAGTGTTGTATGTCGATTGATCTCAAAGGTGGGTGAAAACAACCAAATGTTCACAGCCTCTTGCAATCACTATAAAAAGACATTACTTGGTGTATCTAAAATGCCCAAGATTGGGGTTATTGGCCCCCCAAAAAGTGTTAATACCAGTGCCACTTTTGGAATTACCCTAATAATGTCAAAAGTCAAAACTAAGGATGTTTAAGGTTTTTCGTTTCATAATTTGCTGCCACATATATTACTCAGAGGACTCTGTGAAGTGCTAATACTTCTGATTGATGAAAGAAGAGGCACAGAAAATTTAAGTGACCTAAATATAGTCACACAGCGACCAGGAACCATTAAGAACTGAAATCCAGGTCTGCTGCTGCTTGCTTCCTGCTTATTCCCTGGGTCAGCATGGCCCATACAAGCACTGGCTTCACATACGGCAGCTTCTGGTAGGATTCTAGCTTGCTTGAGCAGCGACTAGACAGACCTTACTGGTGTTTACACCTGCATCCAAGGATAAGGAATTCTTTTATGCTTGTTTTGGAGAGAAGAGGTAAAGATTTGTGTTGTTCACTTATGAGAACCATAGCACTCTTTCAGATCATCATTCTGAGAGTGGAGGTGCTGTTATTCCAATGCAAAACAACCCTCCCGTGCATATTTGTCTTACACAACGTGCCATATTGTATAAACTATAGTTTGTAATGAGGACATTAATATCAATACAAACAGCAGCTACTGAACAGACACAGATGTGAAGAATGGACATGTGGATCTGGGGTAGGAGAATGGGGAGGGTGGGATGAATTGTTAGAGGAGCACTGACATGTATACACTATTGTGTGTAAAGTAGGTAACTAGTGGGAATCTGTTGTGTAGCACGGGGAGCTCAGCTTGGTTCTCTGTGATGACCTAGAGGGCTGGGATTGGAGAGGAGGTTCCAGAGGGAAGGGATACATGTATATGGATGGCTGATTCACATTGCGGTACAGTAGAAATATCACACTATAAAGTAATTATACTCCAATTAAAAAAAATAACAAAGAACCAGAGGTAAGGAGGGCCTTTTATTATCATCTAAATCAATTTGCACATATCCAGAAATCAGAAAATCAAAAGCTGTCTTGAGTGTCAGGTCCCATAACTAAAGGGCTATTGGATGGTAGATATGTAAGATAAAGAAGGAGAAGGCTTTTAGAGGACTGGGCACAGAGTCAGGGCAGACACTATATTTCTAATGATTGGAACTCCACAAATAAAATTTGAAGCCAATGTTACTGCTATTTGGGCAAATAAAAATTCAGGCAGCCCAACTACATAAAGGGAAAGTAGCAGATAGCTTTGTGCTATCCTGCCGAGTTCTGACACCATAGTATCTCTAGAAACTGTCTGGGTTACAGTAAGATGTGGTAACAACCCACTACACATAATTAGCACTAAATAATCCCAGAAAAGATGTAGCAGCCAGTGCAATTAAAAAATAATGGCTTTTTAAATACAAGTCGGCTCTGAGCAGCTTTCTTTTCTTTTTTTTTTATTTTTTTATTTTTTTAATTTTAAAATCTTTAATTCTTACATGCGTTCCCAAACATGAACCCCCCTCCCACCTCCCTCCCCATAACATCTCTCTGGGTCATCCGCATGCACCAGCCCCAAGCATGCTGTATCCTGCGTCAGACATAGACTGGCGATTCAATTCTTACATGATAGTATACATGTTAGAATGCCATTCTCCCAAATCATCCCACCCTCTCCCTCTCCCTCTGAGTCCAAAAGTCCGTTATACACATCTGTGTCTTTTTTCCTGTCTTGCATATAGGGTCGTCATTGCCATCTTTCTAAATTCCATATATATGTGTAAGTATACTGTATTGGTGTTTTTCTTTCTGGCTTACTTCACTCTGTATAATCAGCTCCAGTTTCATCCATCTCATCAGAACTGATTCAAATGAATTCTTTTTAACGGCTGAGTAATACTCCATTGTGTATATGTACCACAGCTTTCTTATCCATTCATCTGCTGATGGACATCTAGGTTGTTTCCATGTCCTGGCTATTATAAACAGTGCTGCGATGAACATTGGGGTACATGTGTCTCTTTCAATTCTGGTTTCCTTGGTGTGTATGCCCAGCAGTGGGATTGCTGGGTCATAAGGTAGTTCTATTTGCAATTTTTTAAGGAATCTCCACACTGTTCTCCATAGTGGCTGTACTAGTTTGCATTCCCACCAACAGTGTAGGAGGGTTCCCTTTTCTCCACACCCTCTCCAGCATTTATTGCTTGCAGATTTTTGGATCGCAGCCATTCTGACTGGTGTGAAGTGGTACCTCATTGTGGTTTTGATTTGCATTTCTTTAATAATGAGTGATGTTGAGCATCTTTTCATGTGTTTGTTAGCCATCCGTATGTCTTCTTTGGAGAAATGTCTATTTAGTTCTTTGGCCCATTTTTTGATTGGGTCGTTTATTTTTCTGGAATTGAGCTGCAGAAGTTGCTTGTCTATTTTTGAGATTAGTTGTTTGTCAGTTGCTTCATTTGCTATTATTTTCTCCCATTCCGAAGGCTGTCTTTTCACCTTGCTTATATTTTCCTTTGTTGTGCAGAAGCTTTTAATTTTAATTAGATCCCATTTGTTTATTTTTGCTTTTATTTCCAGAATTCTGGGAGGTGGATCATAGAGGATCCTGCTGTGATTTATGTCGGAGAGTGTTTTGCCTATGTTCTCCTCTAGGAGTTTTATAGTTTCTGGTCTTACATTTAGATCTTTAATCCATTTTGAGTTTATTTTTGTGTGCGGTGTTAGAAAGTGATCTAGTTTCATTCTTTTACAAGTGGTTGACCAGTTTTCCCAGCACCACTTGTTAAAGAGATTGTCTTTACTCCATTGTATATTCTTGCCTCCTTTGTCAAAGATAAGGTGTCCATGTGTGTGTGGATTTATCTCTGGGCTTTCTATTTTGTTCCATTGATCTATATTTCTGTCTTTGTGCCAGTACCATACTGTTTTGATGACTGCGGCTTTGTAGTAGAGCCTGAAGTCAGGCAAGTCGATTCCTCCAGTTCCATTCTTATTTCTCAAGATTGCTTTGGCAATTTGAGGTTTTTTGTATTTCCATACAAATCTTGAAATTATTCTAGTTCTGTGAAAAATATGGCTGGTAGCTTGATAGGGATTGCATTGAATTTGTAAATTGCTTTGGGTAGTATACTCATTTTCACTATATTGATTCTTCCAATCTATGAACATGGTATATTTCTCTGTTAGTGTCCTCTTTGATTTCTTTCATCAGTGTTTTATAGTTTTCTATATATAGGTCTTTAGTTTCTTTAGGTAGATATATTCCTAAGTATTTTATTCTTTTCGTTGCAATGGTGAATGGAATTGTTTCCTTAATTTCTTTTTCTACTTTCTCATTACTCGTGTATAGGAATGCAAGGCATTTCTGTGTGTTGATTTTATATCCTGCAACTTTACTATATTCATTGATGAGCTCTAGTAATTTTCTGGTGGAGTCTTTAGGGTTTTCCATGTAGAAGATCATGTCATCTGCAAACAGTGAGAGTTTTACTTCTTCTTTTCCAATTTGGATTCCTTTTATTTCTTTTTCTGCTCTGATTGCTGTGGCCAAAACTTCCAGAACTATGTTGAATAGTAGCGGTGAAAGTGGGCACCCTTGTCTTGTTCCTGACTTTAGGGGAAATGCTTTCAATTTTTCACCATTGAGGATAATGTTTGCTGTGGGTTTGTCATATATAGCTTTTATTATGTTGAGGTATGTTCCTTCTATTCCTGCTTTCTGGAGAGTTTTTATTATGAATGGGTGTTGAATTTTGTCAAAGGCCTTCTCTGCATCTATTGAGATAATCATATGTTTTTTATTTTTCAATTTGTTAATGTGGTGAATTACATTGATTGATTTGCGGATATTGAAGAATCCTTGCATCCCTGGGATAAAGCCCACTTGGTCATGGTGTATGATCTTTTTAATGTGTTGTTGGATTCTGATTGCTAGAATTTTGTTGAGGATTTTTGCATCTATGTTCATCAGTGATATTGGCCTGTAGTTTTCTTTTTTTTGACATCTTTGTCAGGTTTTGGTATTAGGGTGATGGTGGCCTCATAGAATGAGTTTGAAAATTTACCTTCCTCTGCAATTTTCTGGAAGAGTTTGAGTAGGATAGGTGTTAGCTCTTCTCGAAATTTTTGGTAGAATTCAGCTGTGAAGCCGTCTGGACCTGGCCTTTTGTTTGCTGGAAGATTTCTGATTACAGTTTCAATTTCCGTGCTTGTGATGGGTCTGTTAAGATTTTCTATTTCTTCCTGGTTCAGTTTTGGAAAATTGTACTTTTCTAAGAATTTGTCCATTTCTTCCACGTTGTCCATTTTATTGGCATACAACTGCTGATAGTAGTCTCTTACGATCCTTTGTATTTCTGTTGTCTGTTGTGATCTCTCCATTTTCATTTCTAATTTTATTGATTTGATTTTTCTCTCTTTGCTTCTTGATGAGTCTGGCTAATGGTTTGTCAATTTTATTTATCCTTTCAAAGAACCAGCTTTTGGCTTTGTTGATTTTTGCTATGGTCTCTTTTGTTTCTTTTGCATTTATTTCTGCCCTAATTACAGACAAGCAAAAGCTGAGAGAATTCAGCACCACCAAACCAGCTCTCCAACAAATTCTAAAGGATATTCTCTAGACAGGAAACACGAAAAGGGTGTATAAACCCGAACCCAAAACAATGAAGTAAATGGTAATGGGTTCATACTTATCAATAATTACCTTAAACGTAAATGGGTTGAACGCCCCAACCAAAAGGCAAAGACTGGCCGAATGGATACAAAAACAAGACCCCTCTATATGCTGCTTACAAGAGACCCACCTCAAAACAAGGGACACATACAGACTGAAAGTGAAGGGCTGGAAAAAGATATACCACGCAAATAGAGACCAAAAGAAAGCAGGAGTGGCAATACTCATATCCGATAAAATAGACTTTAAAACAAAGGCTGTGAAAAGAGACAAAGAAGGCCACTACATAATGATCAAAGGATCAATCCAAGAAGAAGATATAACAATTATAAATATATATGCACCCAATATAGGAGCACCGCAATATGTAAGACAAATGCTAACAAGTATGAAAGGGGAAATCAACAACAACACAATAATAGTGGGAGACTTTAATACCCCACTCACACCTATGGACAGATCAACTAAACAGAAAATTAACAAAGAAACGCAAACTTTAAATGATACATTAGATCAGTTAGACCTAATTGATATCTACAGGACATTTCACCCCAAAACAATGAATTTCACCTTTTTTTCAAGTGCTCATGGAACCTTCTCCAGGATAGATCACATCCTGGGCCATAAATCTAAACCTGATAAATTCAAAAAAGTCGAAATCATTCCAAGCATCTTTTCTGACCATAATGCATTAAGATTAGATCTCAATTACAGGAGAAAAACTATTAAAAATGCCAACATATGGAGGTTGAACAACACACTTCTGAATAACCAACAAATCACAGAAGAAATCAAAAAAGAAATCAAAATATGCATAGAAACGAATGAAAATGAAAACACAACAACCCCAAACCTGTGGGACACTATAAAAGCAGTGCTAAGAGGACAGTTCATAGCAATACAGGCACACCTCAAGAAACAAGAAAAAAGTCAAATAAATAACCTAACTCTAAAACTAAAGCAATAGAAAAGGAAGAATTGGAGAACCCCAGAGTTAGTAGAAGGAAAGAAATCTTAAAAATTAGGGCAGAAATAAATGCAAAAGAAACAAAAGAGGCCATAGCAAAAATCAGTTTTCTTTTAAGATGCAGAAAATAGTCCAAGGTTCATGTACTAATCTACTAGACATCCTTCATGGAGCAGATGATGTATACCTTCCCCCCACATGAAACCCATACAAACTGTTATTACTTTCAGAATACGAATGTGCTTTGGGTTCAGAGTCAACATGACACGTCCAAAAATTGTCAGTTAAACAGTGCACACTGGCTTACACACATACACACACATGCCTGTGTGAAGTTGAATTGTAAATAAAAATTGAAGAATTTCATAGGCAAGTTTTGTGCAGTTCCATGTGTTTATTGGAATTCTTTTGGGTGGAAGAAGCAATGTTATTGGATTAGGAAAGCCTCCATTCTTCACGGTCCCAGATCAAAGCCTGTCTGTTTTTCACAGTCCTCTATGTCACCTACGTGCATAGTAAAATGATCAAAAAAACATCGAGAGGAAGAGAAACCTCCCACTGTTTTGGTGACAACATTTTATTTCAACTTTTTCTCCTTTTTAAAAACATCATGAGCTAACTTGTTAAGAAAGTTTTTTATGGTTAGAAACTATTTTCCAAGTTTAACAAGCAAGAAAATATATAATGAAACTAAGATCATTATTTATGAATATTTAATAAATAAGATATTTCTTTAAATATTACTTACAGGAGAATTCCATGGACAGAGGAGCCTGGCTGGCAGGCAACAGTTCATGAGGTAGCAGAGAGTCAAGCATGACTGAGTGACTAACATTATATGTAATATATAGTATATATTTGTGCACAAATAAAAATGTTACTTCAGTTCAGTTCAGTCACTAAGTCATGTCTGACTCTTTGTGACCCCATGGACTGCAGCATACCAGGCTTCCCTGCCCATTACCAACTCCTGGAGCCTACTCAAACTCATGACCATTGAGTTGGTGATGGCATCCAACCATCTCATCCTCTGTCATCCCCTTCTCCGCCCACATTCAGTCTTTCCCAGCATCAGGGTCTTCTCAAATGAGTCAGTTCTTCACATCAGGTGGCCAAAGTATTAGAGCTTCAGCATCAATCCTTCCAATGAATATTCAGGACTAATTTCCTTTAGAATGGACTGGTTGGATCTCCTTGCAATCCAAGGGACCCTCAAGAGTTTTCTCCAACACCACAGTTCAAAAGCATCAGTTCTTCGGCACTCAGCTTTCTTAATAGTCCAACTTTCACATCCATACATGACTACTGGAAAAACCATAGCCTTGACTAGAGGGGCCTTTGTTGGCAAAGTAATGTCTCTGCTTTTTAATATGTTGTCTAGGTTGGTCATAGCTTCTCTTCCAAGGAGAAGCATCATTTAATTTCACAGCTGCAGTCACCATCTGCAGTGGTTTTGGAGACCCCCAAAATAAAGTCTGTCACTGTTTCCATTGTTTCTCCATCTATTTGCCATGAAGTGCCGGGGACTGGAAGCCATGATCTTAGTTTTCTGGATTTTGAGTTTTAAGCCAACTTTTTCACTCTCCTCTTTCACTTTGATCAAGAGGCTCTTTAGTTTTTCTTCACTTTCTGCCATAAAGGTGTCATCTGCATATCTGAGGTTATTGATATTTCTCCCGGCAATAGATACATAGAAACTGTATTACTTTTTGAAGCCTTACTTGTAGGTTAAAGATGTCACATAGAATTTCGATGGTATATAGTCATTACGTGATGTATGTGCTCTGTGTTTAGTTGTTTTTTTCTTTTCTTTTTTTAATGGAGGACAGTTGCTCTACAATATTGTGTTGACCTCTGCCACACATCAACATGAATCAGCCACAGGTATACATGTGTCCCAGGTATACCTTGTGGGATAGGATGGGAGATGGGAAGGGGGTTCAGGAGGAAGGAGAAACATGCTTGGTATCTTAAGGAACCTCCATGCTGTTCTCCATAGTAACTGCACCAATTTACATTCCTACCAACAGCATAGGAGAGTTTCCTTTTCTCCACACCCTCCCCAGCATTTATTATTGTAGACTTTTTAATGATGGCCATCCTGACTGGTGTGAGGTGATACTTCATTGTAAACTACCACTATTTAAAAATACTGCATAATATTTTCCAGTCATCAAAACAAAAGCAAGAGCAAAAGTTGTAGCATCTGGGAAGATCTCAACAAGATGGGTTTTTGAGTCAGTTGACATTTGTACCTCCTGGAAGGATTCAGGAGGAAAGTTGCCCCTGAAATCCTGTATCAAGACTTTAAAAAGTAATCCACAGGGAAAGAAAGGTTCCCTTATGAAAACTGTGACTTCATAAACATTGGAATGACAGGATCAAACAATAAAAGGAAGTGACAAATAAGGAATAGTATTTATCACGAAAACTATTTAAGGTGTAAGTCAGCTTCTTAGCATCTGAGACATAGCCGCACAAAATGTATAACTATAGTTTGTAGAAAATTGTTCTTGGAACTTTACTTTTGGAAAGTAAGCTTGCAAAAGAGCATCTGCTGACTGAATAAAGAAAACTAAAGCTACTAGTAAAAGCCACAGAATGTTGGTTTGGAGGAGTTAATTGGGGGAGAGGTGGGCAGGAAGAGTTGGGAGCTCCCACCTTCTACATTTAATATATAATTAAAAGCTATTTTATTATTAAGGAAAAATAGTAATTCTGTTTCTGTGGTATGGGTTTTTTTTTAATGCCCTTTGTTTTCTTTTTTTTGTTTCATTCTTTTTTTTTTTTTTTAATTTTAGTTTTTTATTTCTTAAATTTTAAAATCTTTAATTCTTACATGCATTCCCAAACATGAACCCCCCTCCCACCTCCCTCCCCATAACATCTTTCTGGGTCATCCCCATGCACCAGCCCCAAGCATGCTGCATCCTGCGTCAGACATAGACTGGCGATTCAATTCACATGATAGTATACATGTTAGAATGTGATTCTCCCAAATCATCCCACCCTCTCCCTCTCCCTCTGAATCCAAAAGTCCGTTATACACATCTGTGTCTCTTTCCCTGTCTTGCATACAGGGTCGTCATTGCCATCTTCCTAAATTCCATATATATGTGTTAGTATACTGTATTGGTGTTTTTCTTTCTGGCTTACTTCACTCTGTATAATCGGCTCCAGTTTCATCCATCTCATCAGAACTGATTCAAATGAATTCTTTTTAAAGACTCCACCAGAAAATTACTAGAGCTAATCAATGAATATAGTAAAGTTGCAGGATATAAAATCAATACACAGAAATCCCTTGCATTCCTATACACGAATAATGAGAAAGTAGAAAAAGAAATTAAGGAAACAATTCCATTCACCATTGCAACAAAAAGAATAAAATACTTAGGAATATATCTACCTAAAGAAACTAAAGACCTATATATAGAAAACTATAAAACACTGATGAAAGAAATCAAAGAGGACACTAATAGATGGAGAAATATACCATGTTCATGGATTGGAAGAATCAATATAGTGAAAATGAGTATACTACCCAAAGCAATTTACAAATTCAATGCAATCCCTATCAAACTACCAGCCACATTTTTCACAGAACTAGAACAAATAATTTCAAGATTTGTATGGAAATACAAAAAACCTCGAATAGCCAAAGCAATCTTGAGAAAGAAGAATGGAACTGGAGGAATCAACTTGCCTGACTTCAGGCTCTACCACAAAGCCACAGTCATCAAGACAGTATGGTACTGGCACAAAGACAGACATATAGATCAATGGAACAAAATAGAAAGCCCAGAGATAAATCCACACACATATGGACACCTTATCTTTGACAAAGGAGGCAAGAATATACAATGGAGTAAAGACAATCTCTTTAACAAGTGGTGCTGGGAAAACTGGTCAACCACTTGTAAAAGAATGAAACTAGATCACTTTCTAACACCGCACACAAAAATAAACTCAAAATGGATTAAAGATCTAAATGTAAGATCAGAAACTATAAAACTCCTAGAGGAGAATATAGGCAAAACACTCTCAGACATAAATCACAGCAGGATCCTCTATGATCCACCTCCCAGAATACTGGAAATAAAAGCAAAAATAAACAAATGGGATCTAATTAAAATTAAAAGCTTCTGCACAACAAAGGAAAATATAAGCAAGGTGAAAAGACAGCCTTCGGAATGGGAGAAAATAATAGCAAATGAAGCAACTGACAAACAACTAATCTCAAAAATATACAAGCAACTTATGCAGCTCAATTCCAGAAAAATAAACGACCCAATCAAAAAATGGGCCAAAGAACTAAATAGACATTTCTCCAAAGAAGACATACGGATGGCTAACAAACACATGAAAAGATGCTCAACATCACTCATTATGTGAGGGCGATCTGGTTGCGACATCTGTCACCCCATTGATCGCCAGGGTTGATTCGGCTGATCTGGCTGGCTAGGCGGGTGTCCCCTTCCTCCCTCACCGCTCCATGTGCGTCCCTCCCGAAGCTGCGCGCTCGGTCGAAGAGGACGACCATCCCCGATAGAGGAGGACCGGTCTTCGGTCAAGGGTATACGAGTAGCTGCGCTCCCCTGCTAGAACCTCCAAACAAGCTCTCAAGGCCCTTTGTTTTCAATAAGAGCTCCTGTTAAGAAAATCATTATTCCAAACATTTAAAAATTATTCCTTTTGTCTGATGAAACTGCTAAAAGAGTAGTCCATTTGGTGGAATGTTAATTTATCACTAAATTATTATCATAAAAAACTCACTTCTGAGGTTTTGAATGAAAAGATCATCTGTCCTATACTGACCACTTTGTTTTCCTCCAAAAGGGTGCCATTTGAACCACTGGGATGCACTGATGCAAGAGGCCACAAGGCAGAAAGTTGTTCCTGAAAGCAGATGCCTCCAGGGGTCTAGCAGCATGGGGCATGGCTTTGCATTATACTTTGCACAGGCTGCAGCCTTGAAAAGGACAGAAAAATAAAATCATTGTAAAATGGTCTATATAAGAGGTGCCACATATGAATTAATCTGCCAGGTATCAGTCACTCCCTAAAACTTTAAACAGTACAGCTATGTGTTCCGTCCAGAAAACTGATGTTTTCAGAGCATGAAATCTGGTGCCCTTAGTGAGAGCAACTTTGAGCATTTGGTCTGCAACTTCCTGTTAACACAGAGCTTCTGAACAATTATTGATAAAATTATGTTACTATAAAATGTGGAGGATTCTGTCATGAATAGCTTGAGTTTGCATTTTGATCATTAGTTTGAAACAAGGTGCAATAGAGAAGCAATTTCCAAGGAAGGGTTACAGAACATTAGAAACAATTTTAAATAGCAGCTCAGAATAAAAGTATTTTGGAGGTCAAATATCCAGTGAGTTCTCATGGTTCGAACTTTCTAAATAACTGTATACATTTGTAGCATGTCTATGTATCATGTCTATGATGCTTATTAAGTAGACATTGACATTTTTCCTTCCTAGTTTTAGCAATAATTAGTGATGCTTCCAATTGCTCCTTTCCCATGATTTTTATTTCTGAGTGAAAGTAAAATATTAGAAAATGAATGGCATTGTTATTTGTTTCATAAGGGGAGTTATTTCTACTTACAAGAGAGTCACAGTTATAGTTAATATCATGTGAAAATGAAATAAATATATTCAAAGGTCAAACTGGTAATTCTTAGATTCACTTATGATATTTTGCAGTAATTTGGCAGAAATTCAATGAATAGAAATAGATTTATAAAAAGAGCTTCCTGACACTACAGCATAGTTAATTTTCATTATGACTACTCTGATAAACCAATTTTTAATAATCATTCTGATATGTATAATTTTTTGTTGCTTAGTCTCCAAGCCATGTCTGACTCTAAGCTTATGTCCAGCCACTGTTACCCCATGGACAGTAGCCCGCCAGGCTCCTCTGTCCATGGGATTTCCCAGGCATGAATACTGGATTGGGTTGCCGTTTCCTTCTCCAGGGGATCTTCCCAACTGAAGGATCAAACCCATATCTCCTGCTTCGGCAGATGGATTCTTTACCACTGAGCTATCAGGGAAGCCCCAGCCTAATACCTGCTTTGCCATCAAATAAGCCTTTACTCCTTTGTCTACATTTGTATCTCCCTTTCTCCTTCATCTGTGATTCTTTTCCTTCTCTGGTATATTTTTTATTTAGTCATACTTTAGAGTAAAATTATTTGAAAATGCTATGCTTATTCCCTTTCAAGGGTTCCCAAAGGAACAATCAAATTGAAACTCTCATTTTCCAATAATTTAAAAAACCTATAATCTATTAAAATCTAGTGAATTATCCATGTTCTATCCAACCAGATCTTACGAAGGTGAATTTGGGCCGTGTCTGATAGCTCAGTTGGTAAAGAATCTGCCTGCAATGCAGGAGACCCTGGTTTGATTCCTGGGTTGGGAAGATCTGCTAGAGAAGGGAAAGGCTACCTACTCCAGGATTGCTGGGCTTCCCTTGTGGCTCAGCTGGTAAGGAATCCGCCTGCAATGAAAGAGACCTGGGTTTGATCCCTGGGTTGGGAAGATTCCCCCAGAGAAGGGAAAGGCTACCCACTCTAGTATTCTGGCCTGGAGAATTCTGTGAACTGTATAGTCCATGGAGTCGCAAAGAGTCAGACACGACTGAGCGACTTTCCCTTCACTGAAGAGTTTGCCTCAGGGTTTGTCTGATGGCACAGAAGTGGAATGCACTGCCCTCTATAGTAGTAATCATTCTGGTCAGAAACTGAACAGCCTCTGTGGTTGCCAGCAGCTTCCGTTGACCTTTGGTAGTCATACCTCTGTGTAGTCCTGTTCCAAATTTTAGTCATTATTTGTGACAGATAGGACCTGACAGAAGTAATATTTTGTCACTTCCAAGATAAGGTTGTAAAAGCCACTGCATTATCTATTGTGGTCGGTTGTTCTTGCTTTCTTGAATCAGTGACTCTGAGGGGAGCTGGCTGCCATGTTGTCAGCAGCTCTGTGAACGGATGTGTGTGGTGAGGAACATTTGTCGTCGACAGACTGGAGCCTTCCATCAGCAGCCTCCTGAGTGAGCTTAGAGGCAGGTCTTCCTGCCCCAGTCTAGCCTTCAGATGATGACATCCTGAGCTGATAGCTTAACTGGAACCCCATGAGAGATCCTGAGCTAAGCCGACACCACATTCTTGAATCTCAGAAACTCTGTACTGTAACAAACCTTGACCGTTTTAGGCTGCTGAGTTTTGAACTTATCTGTTCTGTAGCTTTCAATCTGACACCATCTGACAGAAATATTTCCTTCAGGTGCAGAATTGGATTTTGCGGTTGCCAACATATTGTTCTAGTAGTGGTTGAGTAAGTAGTAGTAAGTGGGGAGAAGTTTCTCATTACACATGATAAGCAGACAATTCTAACAGTAGGATTTAGTTGAAGTAATTATACGGGTAATAAAATGTTTCTGAAAGGGAAAGATAAATACCCAGAAATCTTTATGGTTTCCTACTGATAGCCTATTCATCTCTGATACAAATTAGAAATTCCAAAGATTAGGAGAGCTAGTATGCAGACAGCCTCACATTAATCATAGTATTCAGACAGCTTTTGTCTGAAAAATTAGATTTGTCTGAAATATATTTTGTCTGATATATATTATTAATAAATATGTATTTACCTTACATTACAGTTATAAGAACAGATATTGATCTCCTAACTATCCTGCTAGGATCTTTGTATTTGTTTAAACCTGTTGTCATAAAAATATCCCATATCAATATATAAACATAAGAAAAAGTCAAACAAAAGGGAAAAAACTGAGAATAGATGAACTAGAGTAAAGTTTGTTCTGCTAATTTCCATGGTGTGTGAGGGAGCACGTTAGCAAACTTATGCCTGACATAAGTCTCTGATATCAGACTTACCTAGGAAGTCAGACTTATATAAAGTTTACTCTCAGATATTTTGTTTATATTACCTAATAAATGACTAAAGGTTGTACATATAGCCCACATGCTGATGTCAGAAGTCTTCAAGTAAGAATATCCCAGAGCCCTTTTTTTTTGCATGGAAGGCAGTTGATCCTTGATGGCTGCTGTTGCAATACATAGATAAGTGTAATCTTCTGAAATTCCGTTACAAATGTTTAGTTTGGTTTTAACTTTCTCCCTGCCTGGATCCCTGGAGGGATGAGAAAGCAATTGAAATAATTACCTTGACTCCCTTCTCCTTCTAGCCATTTTTTGAAAAAAGAAAAAAAAAATTATTGGAGTATAGTTGCTTTACAATGTTGCTTTAGTTTCTGTTGTATAGCAAATTCGACCAGCTCTATGTGTTCCTCTCTCTGGATTTCTTTCCCATTTAGGTCACCACAGAGCACTGAGTAGGTGCTATACAGTAGATTCTCGTTAGTTATCTGTTTCATATATAGTAGTATATATATGTCAGTGCCAGTCTCCCAATTTATCCCCCTGACTTGGGAGGATAAATCTGGATATTGTCCATACGGTTGTTCTCTATGCCTGTCTGTCTTCCTGCCCTGCAGATAGGTTCATGTGTACCATTTTTCTAGATTCCACATAAATGTGTTAATATACAGTGTTTTTGTTTTTCCTTTTTCTGATTTGTTTCATTCTGTATGACAGTTTCTAGGTCCTTTGTAACGGGCATGCCCATGAGCAGTGAAATAGGGATAAAGTGAGCAGACCAAAAGGAAGCCTGAACAGGTCTATGCTGATCATTTAACTAGTCAGACACAGACACACCCAGTTCCCTAGGAGTCCTCCAGTCCTTAAGGTGAGCACTTCTACCATCATTGCCACTGTATGGATTTTCTGTGCTCCTGACACAGAAAATGGATGGGTATCATGGTTTTCTCGACCATCCAAGCAAGCAGTTAATGAAACCTCTGGATGCTTTATCTGTGGCAAACACAAATCCCCCTTCTTTTTTAAATCGAGGGCTGTTTGTTCAAACAGTTAGGTGGAATGAAGAGGTACTTATCGAGAGAAGTGCTGGGAGTTTGTGCTGTGTTAGAGTCAGTGTCATTTATTTTAGAAAATCAGCTTAAAAAAATTAGCTCTCTAGTCAAAATAATCTCTCATGTGTTCTACAAATTTCACATTCCATTAAATCATTGAGATTAGTAATCACATTGTAGGAAGCAAAATATCATGAGAGAGTTCCTCATACAGAACAATTCAGTGTTAATTGCATTAATCTGCTTAGGACTTACCCCAAAATCTATCATTCTTTGAGAGGGAGGGTTTTAACTGATGCCCAGGAGAGAGGAGGAGGAATCTGAGTTCTAGGTAGGTATTTATTGCACAGCCAGAGGAACATTAGGAAGCAAGTGAAAAACACAAAAGGAAATTCACAGGAGAGAGAGGAAGTTTCCATAGATAAACTCTGCCTTCTCCATAGTTTTACCTCGGGCTGTGGTAGCAGTTGGTGTACCTGGAGAAATCCCCACCGTCTGCTGTCGTCCCCTGCTTCCAGTTTGCCTCTGTAGGAGGTAAGCTTCCAGAAGCAATTGGAAAGGCTCACCATCTTAGGTTCTATCCCTTCATCTCAGAGTCCCCAAGGACTAGCCCAGTTCATCTAGATGTACCAGAATGACTTACATTTCCTTGTGTATTTTGATCCTTCACTGTGACAAGTTGAAGAAAAAAAATCGAGTGAGATTAAGGAATAGTATCGGAATTTGGTCCAAGGCAGGGATGCTGAGAAGCTGGGTGGCTGGCAGCCTGGGCAGAAGTCCAGACTGGGGAGAAGCAGGGGTGAGGTGGAGGGGAATGCAGAGTTGAAGAGTAGATGTAGGTGGAGAATGACTCTAATGAACCAGTTATGGATATAAGGGTATAATTTGTCCCTTTCCCCACCCCCTTGAAACCTTAAGTTTGTTTTCTATATCTATGAGTCTCTTTCTGTTTCAGAAATAAGATCATTTGTATAATTTTTTGGACTCCACATATAAGTGACACTGTATAAAGTCTTTCTTTCTCTGACTTCATTTAGTATAATAATGTCTAGGTCCATCCATATTGCTACAAATGGTATTATCTCATTCTTTTATATGTCTGAGTAATATTCCATTGCCTGTATATACCACATCCTCTTTATCTTTTTATCTCTAGATGGACATTTAGATTGCTTCCATGTCTTGGCTGTTATAAATAGTGCTGCCGTAAATATAACATTCAACTTTGTGTTGATAACTGTGGATCCACCTAGTGTGAAAATAAGTCCTGGTCCAATCATGACAGCTCATATTTGTGAATCCTTATGTGTCAACATTGTTCTTAGTGCTTTACAGGACTTATCTCTTTCAGTGCTTCTCAAACATCTGTTAGGTAGGTGATATTATGCTCATTTTACAGACATGAAAACTGAGGCACACTAGAGTTAAGTAAGCTGCCCAGAAACACACTGGTAGATCACTGGCCCCACCCTGGGAGGCTGAACACACTGCGCTTGCTTATTATCATTCTACCATTCTTATTACCATTCTGCCCACAAATTTCCCACATTCTGCATCCCTGAGGGTTTTGAATCTTGTTCCCTTTCTTGTCAGGACACTGAGTCAGTAGTTCATTTGAACAATATTCAGTTTTATTTCTATTTCACTGCATGTCATTAAATGCTAACAGTTATTCAATTTAGTGTCACTTGGTATAAAATGCATTCACTCCTTTTTCTTAAATGGGACAACTGTTTGGTGATAATGCAGGAGTATATTGTAAGTGCTGAGTATTTTCTGATGATAGAACTTGGACAAACATGCAACCACCTGGTTGCCTGCATGCATGCACAGAAATTGCACAGAAAATGCTTTTACTTCATTAGTTAAGGAAATCAGAAGTGTTGAATTCTAGCTCACATTTTAGCAGTTTGTTTTCTGGCTGTATTCTGACACCCTGCAGCAAAATCTTTGAGTTTTTATACTTTAGCTTTTACTAAATGTAGAACTACATGGCTATTGCTTTTATTGAAAGATCTAAATGGATATTTTTCTTTCGCCTTTGACAAGAAGAAGAGGTATAGCAGAAGAGACTATAGAATCTTCCTGTTAGAAGGGACCTTAGAAGGTACCTAAAGTAAAGTACTTAGAAAAGTACTTTATAAGGTCCCACTCCAGTATTCTTGGGCTTCCCTGGTGGCTCAGCTGGTAAAGAATCCACCTGTGATGCGGGAGACCTGGGTTCGATCCTTGGGTTGGGAAAATCCCCTGCAGAAGGGAATAGCTACCCACTCCAGTATTCTGGCCTGGAAAATTCCATGGACGGTATAGTTCATGGGGTCGCAAAGAGTCAGACACGACTGAGCGGCTTTGGTCTTCCCTGTGGCTCTGACAGTAGAGAATCTGGCTCCAATGCAGGAGACCTGAGTTTGATCCCTGGGTCAGGAATATCCCCTGGAGGAGGAAATGGCAACCCACTCCAGATTCTGGCCTGGAGAATCCTATGGACAGAGGGGCCTGGCGGGCTATAATCCATGGGGTCGCGAAGAGTCAGACATGACTGAGCAACTAACACACAATGCTCTTATACAGCTTACCAATTAGAAATAATTTTTATATAGTATTCCTGACACTTTGAATGATGGTGGGCAAACTTCTTCACTAGGTGTTCTGTTCCATTTTCAAGCAGATCTAGTTATTTAATAGTTATTCCATTATTGCGATGAGTTTCTACTCATGTTTTCTTTGTCTCTGGTATTAGCCAACATATTTTTCACTAGGTGTCCTGTTCCATTTTCAAGCAGGTCTAATTATTTAAAAGTTATTCCATTATTGAGATGAGTTTCTATTCACTTTTTCTTTGTCTCTGGTATTAGCCAACATAGCCACTGCCTCACTTCTTGGCCCTTAATAAGAGTGCAGTATATTCTGATGGTTGAGGAAAGCTCATTCACCTTTTAACACAGTGACTATTCAGCTCAATCCAGCTAATGGCTATTCACAGCCACTAGAAGTTAGATTGAGTCTCTGCTTCCCAGTTTGGGGGCTTAAGAGACAGAATTATACAGGGATAATTGTAATTAAAGCAAATCTCCTACATACGAACGAGTTCCATTCCAAGAGCATGTTTGTAAGTCAGTTTGCTCATAATTCCAATGAAGTTAGCCTAGGTGCCCAATTGACACAGTTAGCTATATAGTACTGTATTGTAAAATAGGTTTAAAATACTTTTCACATAAATAATCCGTAACAAACAAGCTGCCCCAAATTTCGACTCTTGACAAAATTAGGGTACCAAGAGATTGTGTCTTTCCTTTCCACTCTCGTCCCATGAACAGCATCTGTCTATGCTACCTTTTTGATAAGTCATGTCATACTGTTAATGCATTTGAGTGAATAGCCAATTAAAATGTTCAGTCTTTCTCAGATGGCCTATTTTTAGCCAAGGCTTTCTGATCCTCTCTTAATGGTGTTTTATTTTGATTAATCTCTGTGCATTTCTTGATGATATTAGGTTTCACCCAGTTCACCATGCCTCATCTTGACTTCTTGATGAGATTATCAGAATTCAGAGTTTGTCTGTGATGAAATCTCAGATTTAGCTTTTGCTATTTACCTATCTGATGATAGATATTGCATCTTGGGGCAAAGCAGCACAGATCTATTTGCTTCTGAGAATTTGATGCTTTGTAAAAGAAATGAGAATTCTCACTCCTCTCCCCCATATAAAATATATACCTAATATTTATCTCAAAATATGACTATTACATAACAAAAGCAACTTCACATATCAAACATTTGTTTTTATATGTCAGCACATAACAAAATGAACTGAAACACATGTCCCTGAAGAAAGTGATGTCAATTTATTTTCTAGTTCAGACAAAGGCAAAGGCATTAAATATTTAACAACAAAATAAATACTCCTTTTTTTTCCAGCTTATATGATTCTGAAATTATACATTGTTTCCTTGGTTTAAGATCATGTCTTTGTTATTATGAAGACAAGAACTCCTTTGAAGATGAAAACAATTTTATATAATAACAAGGAAAGAAAGTGAAAGTTGCTCAGTCATGTCCGACTTTTTGTGACCCAGTGGACTATACAGTCCATGGAATTCTCCAGCCTAACTCTCACATCAATACATGACTACTGCAAAAACCATAGCTTTGAGTATATTGACCTTTGTCAGAAAAGTGAGCAATTGCTTAATAAGGAAATAGAAAATGAAGTGGCCAATAAATACTTTTTTTTAATAATTCCTTTCATGTTGAGAATCACATTCATTCCTAAGGGTTTACTTTTTGTTGGGTTAGTTTATATTTTGGAAGATAGGAAGTCAGTGAGTAGCATAAAATCAGAAAATTCTGAAAGTAAAATTAATCAAGGAAGAGAAATAGAGCTTTGGGTCTCAACTCAGAGTTGGACCATAAAGAAGGCTGAGCACTGAAGAATTGATGCTTTCAAACTGTGGTGCTGGAGAAGACTTGAGAGTCCCTTGAATAGCAAGGAGATCAAAATAGTCAATCCTAAAGGAAATCAACACTGAATATGCACTGAAAGGACGGATGCTGAAGCTCCAATACTTTGACCACCTGATGCAAAGAACCGACTCGTTGGAAAAGACCCTGATGCTGGGAAAGATTGAAGGCAAAAGGAGAAGGCAGTGGCAGAGGATGAGATAGTTGGATGGCATCACCGATTCAATGGACATGAATCTGAGCAAACTGCGGGAGATAGTGAAGGACAGGGGAGCCTGGTGTGCTGAACACACCTGGTGTTCTGGGGTCGCAAAGAGTTGTACAAGGCTTAGTGACTAAATAACAATAAATATTCTGGGAGACAGTTTACTGAGAGAAGTAAATTATTGCTACCTTTCTTTAATAATTATGGCTTTATTATTTTTTTTAATTGCATTTTTTGTACCCTGCAGCCTGCAGGATCTTAGTTCTCCAAACAAGAATAGGACCCATGCCTTCTGCAGTGGAAGCACGGGACTGTCAGAGAATTCCAATTATGCTTTTAAAACAAGGTTTTGTTCAGAATTCTAAAATAGCACAGTTTTCATATTAAATCCTAGGTGCTTAGCCAGATGCTGCTAAGTCACATGGTATTTACATTAGTGTACGTTATAAATGCTGAATTGTAGAGGTAAAAACCTGGTAGGTTGGCATTGGGCTATCTTTTCCCTTCGGACCTGTAGGACTTCAGCTGAGTGTCCTCCTCCTCCAGCCCCTTAATCAGATAGTGGTCCATCTGGCCGTGTTGATGCTTTAGGCATTGTTTATACCATGTGGACATTTTGTTCACCACTTCTCTCATCTCATTGTTATGGGTCACCACACCTTTCTGCTTACCCTGACTGTTCAGTATTCTGTACTTCCAAGGTTCTCAAAGTGTGAACATAAGTAATCTCTTCACTCTGCACAGTTCTCCCCTTAAAGGAGAATAAATACATCACTGTTATACAGTCCCTCGAAAGCATCAATTCTTTGGCACTCAGCCTCCTTTATGATCCAACTCTCACATCCTTACATGACTACTGGAGAAACCAGACATTTGACTTAAACAGACCTTTGTCGGCAAAGTGAAGTCTCTGTTTTTTTTAGTATGCTGTGTAGTTTTGTCATAGCTTTTCTTCCAAGGAGCAAGCATCTTTTAATTGATGCTTTCAAATTGTGGTGCTGGAGAAGACTCTTTGAGAGTCCGTTGGACAGCAAGGATATCAAAACAGTCAATTCTAAAGGAAATCAACACTGAATATGCACTGAAAGGACTGATGCTGAAGCTCCAATATTTTGACCACCTAATGCGAAGAACCGACTCATTGGAAAAGACCCTGATGCTGGGAAAGATTGAAGGCAGGAGGAGAAGAGGGCGACAGAGGATGAGATGGTTGGATAGCATCACTGACTCAATGGACATGAGTTTAAGCAAACTCTGGGAGACAGTGAAGGGGAGGGAAACCTGATGTGCTGCAGTCCATGGGGTCATGAAGAGTCAGACACAACTTAGCGACTGAACAACCACAATACAGTCCCTAGCAGTGTCTTATTGTTGCTCCTTCTCTTGGTCAGAACCAATGCCACAGCCTCATTGTGGGAGCTCTGACACTTGTTCTGTGCTGGGGAAAGGACCCAGACATGGACTCTTAATCTTTCTTCCCAGCTACCTTCATCCTTTCTCTTTATCGTGGCACTTTTCCCTTGTGTCCTTGTGCTGTCAAGAAGGCCTTGCATTCAAGACCAGAAATAGTCCAGTTGTATTCATAGCTTTTTCTGCTTTTCAAGGAGGATACATTTTCAGTGATTTATATAATTTCAGTACTTCAAGTTCTCTCAAGAGAGATTGTTAATACAATGCAACATACTTTTCCAAAGCTTTAACATAAAAGACATGTAATTGTAAAATGTAAACCTTGTCAGTCATGATGTGTATGCCTCACACTCACTCACTCACTCACATTCTTCCCCTAAGAATTACAAGTTGAACAAGTCAGAGGAAATTTAGCAAAACATACTGAAGTGAAATGAATTCTTTTGAAGGAGTAGAACTTGTGTACAAAAGTATGATTTTTATTTGCTAGGATTGTGTTTGAGGAGGTGTTGCCACAGGGCTGGCCAGAGGGCAGAGCACCCAGTGCTTTGCTTGAGTAATGTGGAGAGTCAGGAGTTCAGCTTGCATTAGCGTCTGCACACTTGTGCTTTGCCCTGAGTTGTCAGCATTCCATGCTTTCCTGCAGTACATGTTCCTGCATGTGAACATAAGGTGGCCCAGTAGAATCTAATCTCTCATTATTCTGCCAAAGAAACCAAATTAGAATGATTGATCTTGAGTTTCCTTAGGATTTGTTGAAAATTTCTAGATAAAAAGTTTACAGCATTTGACCTTAAACCTCATGGTCTTTGTATTTTCTTTGGCAACAAAAACTGTTTATATTTAGTTTATTTGGGGAAAAGCTTAATTTATATCACCTCAACTGAGATTTAAGGAGTAACATCTCTTGGCCTTGGTTTTAAATCTGGGGCATATGAAAGTGATATATATAAAATGGCCCAGACTTCAGGGCTGGTCTAACAGTGTTGGAAGGATGCTGAGTTTTGGTGGTGGTGCTGTTCTTTTCATGCTCATATGTGGCACTTTGCAGGATGAGGAGAACAATGGTCACTAATGAGTTTGCTTCGAAAAAGGAAAAAAATATATACTTAATATCTGCATACTATTAGACTCAATCATGACCCATCCAAGACACCACTCTTAACCTCTAGTCAGCTTTTCTGCATTTGGAAGCACATCCAGGGTCTAAAATAAGGCTTATTGTCAGTCACATTGTTTATTTGGCAGAAGACTATGATACTACATTCTGAGGTCAATAAGCAAGAAATCTATAAAGTTTTAGCATACTTTTACATAAATGCGCACATCTTGGCCTGTTGCTATTTATGGAACTTGGAGACAGTTGAAGTTAAAAGCATTTATATATAAGTAAAGTCAGTTTGAAAGAAAGTCAAAGCCAAGGGTGAGAAAAAATAATTTCCTCGGCGAGACGATGGAGAAGAAAACTTTTCTTTTAATAAAGGCATGAGTTAAAAACTGCAGAAATCTGCATCTTAGATGTCGGTGAAAACAGGTTTTGTGTTCCTTTGTCAGTTCCCTGGTTTCTACCTATGCTTCCCAAACAAGTTCAGTAAACTGTGGCAGAGGTCAGTCCTAAGGGATAGATAAACCTGACTGTGTACCGTATTCCATAATATATTCAGTCTCAGTCCCTGTGCTGGGCTTTCAGTCTGGTCTGCCTGGAACGAATTCCTGCCTTTATTTCCCACTCTGTCCCAGCACCTCTTCCCTGCTTTGTCCAGCTTGGTTTGATTTCCTTATCGGTCGGTCCTGCTAATTTGGGGCCTTTATTTATTATGGTTTCTTCCTTTCCACCTTTATAGGCTCTGCCTGTCCTCGTAGAGTTTGTTCTATTGAACTGCATTCTATTTCTGAAAGTGTAGCTCCTGATGGCAGATTGTCATGATTCATGCTTTTGTATGTTAATATCTTCCTGTGAGAGAGCTACTTCAGGTCACGTCTTATTGATTTGTGTTTCTGCAGCTGTCAATGAATCAACATTCCCTGATTCTAGGTGTTTCTGTGAGAATTAGGAAATAGTCAGATGGGAAAAATTGTTTTTAACTTCAACCGTTACCCAATTTCCATAAGCTGGAGCAGGCCAAGATGTGCATGTTGATATAAAAATGTACTAAAATTTTAATGATTTCTTGCTTTTGACCTCAGAATGTGATATCATTGTGTGTCTTCTGCAAAATATAAGCAATGAGATTGACAAGCATTATTTTAGATTCTGAATGTGCTCCCAAAACACAGGACAAGTTGACTAGAGGTAAGAGTGATGTCTTGGATGGGTCATGATTGAGTCTAATAATATGTAAATATTAGATCTGACTCGATTACCAGCTGTTGAGTATCTCAGAATTAACATCTTGTGCTGTCAATTTTCTATTCATAAGCTTGGTGATCACGGGCATGGTATTTTCTGAAAAACGGAGTGTTTCCTGCCATGTCAATAAGCAAGGATGTCACAGTCATCAGGATTCCAGCTCCGCTGGGCACTCAGAAAGGATAACAGTACCTATGATCAGGCTGCAGCCACTCCCTAAGGTGAGCACTGAGGGACTTGGAAAAACTCAGGGTACTGACCCTAGATAGCTGAGATGCATATTAAAGGAATGGTTTCAGTGAGCCCAGACTCTTGCATCTTTCCATATATAGAGAAGCACTAAATTCCTTGCGATATCTCAGTTCAGTTCAGTCGCTCAGTTGTGTCCGACTCTTTGCAACCCCATGAATCGCAGCACGCCAGGCCTCCCTGTCCATCACCATCTCCTGGAGTTCACTCAGACTCACATCCAACGAGTCCGTGATGCCATCCAGCCATCTCATCCTCTGTCATCCCCTTCTCCTCCTGCCCCCAATCCCTCCCAGCATCACAGTCTTTTCCAGTGAGTCAACTCTTCACATGAGGTGGCCAAAGTACTGGAGCTTCAGCTTCAGCATCATTCCTTCCAAAGAAATCCAGGGTTGATCTCCTTCAGAATGGACTGGTTGGATCTCCTTGCAGTCCAAGGGACTCTCAAGAGTCTTCTCCAACACCACAGTTCAAAAGCATCAATTCTTCGGCTCTCAGCCTTCTTCACAGTCCAACTCTCACATCCATACATGACCACTGGAAAAACCATAGCCTTGACTAGACCGACCTTAGTCAGCAAAGTAATGTCTCTGCTTTTGAATATGCTATCTAGGTTGCTCATAACTTTTCTTCCAAGGAGTAAGCGTCTTTTAATTTCATGGCTGCAATCACAATCTGCAGTGATTTTGGAACCCAGAAAAATAAAGTCTGACACTGTTTCCACTGTTTCCCCATCTATTTCCCATGAAGTGATGGGACCAGATGCCATGATCTTTGTTTTCTGAATGTTGAGCTTTAAGCCAACTTTTTCACTCTCCTCTTTCACTTTCATCAAGAGGCTTTTAGCTCCTCTTCGCTTTCTGCCATAAGGATGGTGTCATCTGCATATCTGAGGTGATTGATATTTCTCCTGGCAATCTTGATTCCAGCTTGTGCTTCTTCCAGTCCAATCTGGTCTACTTTAATTCACAAAAATACTTTTGATGTTCAGACTACCTGCCCTTGGTTGCAAACTTCTAAATAACATGAGTCCTCCCCGCTTCTCCTGGGAGCAGTTCTCTCTGGGTTGCTTGAGATGTTATCTCCTGGGCCTGAATAAAACAAACTCTTACCTTTAGGTTGTGACTATTTTTTGAGCTGACATTACCTTCTCTGGTTATGAATGTCTTCAACTCCAAGACAGTTTGTACCAGTTTATCCATCTCTGATCAACCTTGCAGCTCCAAAGTTTTGGTTTTTATTGAATTGTTGATAACTGCAATCATCAATAGAAGTAACTTTTTGTGCAAAATAGGGTACCTGTGGATCATGACACTTAGAAGAATTATTTCTAGGAATTAGGATGCCAAATTTAGGTCTTGAGAAGAAGGAATCTCCTGGGTGCCATTTGCCACAGATGAGTCTTCCCTCTCTCTGGTCAGCTGTTTCCTTAACATAGCACAACATGGACACAATATATTTGTGCTGATCTTCAAAGCTGTTGTGGATCAAGGAGGCAGAAAGAAGGGGAGGCAGGATGAAATGTGAGCTGTCACCTGTGCTATGTCACTCAGTTGTGTCCGACTCTTTGTGACCCCGTGGACTGTAGTCCTTTGGGCTCCTCTGTCCATGGAATTCTCCAGGCAAGAATACTGGAGTGGGTTGCCATGCCCTCCTCCAAGGGATCTTCCTGACCCAGGGATCAAACCCGCATCTCTTATGTCTCTTGCATTGGCAGGTGGGTTCTTTACCACTAGTGTCACAGAGTCTTATTTTTGTCTTCTCTGAAGCATGTAAATATTAGAGAGGTGATGGAAACAGGAAGGGACTGACCCAAAGGTGGTAGATAGAGTGTCAAACCTGAGAATGAAAGAAGGTAGAAACACACTTATATGTGAAATCCAAAAGAATTATACAAATGAAGTTATTTGTAAAACAGAAAAAGACCCACAGACATAGAAAACTAATTTGGGGTTACCAAAGGGAAGTGAGGGAAGGAATAAATTTTGGGATTAACATATATACACTATTATATACAGATTTCCCAGGTGGTGCTAGTGGTAAAGAACCTGCTTGCCAATGCAGGACATGGGAGGGTCCCCTGGAGGAGGGCATGGCAACCCACTCCAGTATTCTTGCTGGGAGAAGCCCATGGACAGAAGAGCCTGGCTGGCTACAGTCCATAAGATCGCAAAGAGTCAGACATGACTGAAGCAACTTAGCACCACACACATTACTATGTATAAAATAGATAACCAGCAAGGGCCCACTGTATAGCACAGGAAACTACATTAATGTCTTGTAATAACTTAGAATGGAAAAGACTCTGAGAAAGAATACATTTATGTGTGTATATAACTGAATCACTTTGCTGCATGCCGAGACTAACACAATATAGTAAATCACCTACACTTCAATTAAAAAGTAAAGACCCTAAAATTATTTTTAAAAGGTAGAAATGGTGTACCAAGTACAGACATAAAAGGAAGACATTTAGTTGAATTCCAGAGGAATTTAGTCTTGTCTTCAGCAAAATCAACCAGGGATTGGTTAAGTATTTGTGCTTATTCTGCTCCAAAGTTATTAGAATCTAGAACCTAAATGGGGTCACCTTAGAAGCAGAGATAATGTCCCTTGATAAGAGTTCTAAGAATTCTCTCTTTCATCTGCTGTGTTTGAATGTTTCATATTATTTTCCTTTTCTCACTGAAACTTTTCCTGTGTAACTCATTATAGCATCCTGGAAAAGGTTAGTTAGGATGGATGAATGGAGTTGAATGGCCTTAAAATCCTACCGCATAGATGACTGTATTTCCTAGGATTTTTCTTTTATGAGACTTTACAAGTCAATGAACAGTTCTTTGAAGAGCAGGTGGTTGAGTCTATGCTGATAAATAACCATATAAGGTGCTTCCTGTTGTCTGCCTATACCCTCTTCTAGGGATTTCAAATGCCAGCACCAGTGCTGGGCTTGTTGATAAAATCTTTTAACTGCTCTGGTGCCTTGAGTCTGAAGATCAATCTCCAAGTGTCTTGAAAGCATCCAGCTTCAGAAATTCTCAAAAGTAAGAAAAATGAGACTTTGTTTACGAAAATAAAAGGTGGCTTATGATTAGCGGAGCAGCCATTGTGAGTTGTGAAATGGTTTCTGATATCCTCCAGCTCTCCAGTGATAAACATCTGAGACAGTGTTCTCTTGTCTCATCCACAGTGAATTGTTATCTTCAGTGGCTGCACTTGAATTCTGCAAATACTATTTGAATCTGAAGGTAAACCTGACTGCTTTGTGTAGTGTGGAATATTCAGCTTCTCCTTTCTGAGCTGCTGGTTTATAGGAAAAGCTTAAGTGTTTAAAAGCCCACTGCTGTAAGACTGAGGAGTGTTCTATTGTGTTTAACAAAGGAGTCTAGAATACAATACTTTATGAGAATATTGCTGATTTTTTTCTTTTTTCTTTCTGACTCACTTGCTTGTAAATTATTTTCAGTGGATTCAGTGAAGCCATGGCCAGCCCCAACTTCAGATCCTTTCCCAGGTCCCCCTATCAGTACTAAAAAAAGGAGTTTTATTTATTTTCATAAGAATATTACCCCCATCCCTAATTGCCCTTATATCACGTTCCTATTTACCATGGCCTAAATGCATAGATATGATTTGCACATTCACAGTTTCAGAATCAGACAGTGAATTCTTAGTCTTTTTAAACACTAAGCAAATTCTGCAAAGAGAGCTTGGTAAGGCAGGTTTTCTGCAACTTTGCTTACCGAGAAGAACACAGAGGGTAGAGCTGGGGGCCCCCTCTGATTCCATCTGCTTGACCATGACTAATTCTTCTCCTCCAGAGCCCTATGCTCCCGTCTGTAAGGTCAAGTTCTTAGACTAAATGAACTTGACAGACTTTCCAGCTCTAGAAGTTATATAATCCCTTGCCTGGAAAACTTTCCTAAAAAGATAAACAATTTGTAGGATTTATGTCTATGAGGATTTTAGAGAGAAAGATAAGCAGCCAACCCATCTCTCTCTCTCTCTCTCTGTGAATGCATCTAAGTATGGTTTGCTGGAGGCTGGATTCTCTTAGAATCCCCTTTACTTGTGTGTTTCTAGGCGTGTTTACTGCTCTAACATTCCAGTTTGACCAAGTTTCCTGGGCCATCGTAGACTTTTTGTTTGAGGTATTGAATGAATCAAATATGACACCTGAGTCAATTTATGTGGGTATATTCTTCCTAAATCCGTACCTTAGGATTTTGTTTTCTCTTTTCAGTATTATCTGCTTTTAAATAAATGACTTAAGCAATTAGACGTTTCTTTAAAAATTCTTCCTTTATAATCAACTCTACGTGGAGACTGTAGGTGACATACTGTCAGTCCATTCATAGTAGGGAGTCACATGGAATAGGTCTGAAGATTCAGCTTTTCTCCTTGAAGTGATATTTCCCAGTGAAAATCCTGCTTAAGAACGATGGTGACAGGCATGAGAAGAGGCAAGATCACTAATTCTAAACACAAAGTTATAAGAACAAATGTTCCTGAGCTGAAAAATTAGCCCATCAGTAATCTAATTGTCGTAAATAATCCACTTGCCAGTGCAGAAGACATGAGACATGGGTTTTGATCCTTGAGTCAGGAAGATCCCCTGGAGGAGGAAGAAATGGCAACCCACTCCAGTATTCTTTCCTGGAGAACTCCATGGACAGAGGACCCTGGTGTGCTACAGTCCATCGGGTTGCAGAGAGTCAGACACGACTGAGCACACACACAATCCAATTAAACATAAACTGTATAGCAGTAGCAAAATACATGTTCACGGTCATCTTCAAAACTGTTGGGTTGAGGACTTTCTCAGGTACAGAAAATGTGACACCAGAGCTGCTGAGTTTATTTGTCCCTGTTAACTACTCAGGGAGGTGACAAGTGTGAATGTTGGGCCTAATAGCAAACACAAAAGTGAACATGTTAGTTGCTCAGTCGTGTCTGATTCTCTGTATCCCATGGACTTCTCTGTCCATGGAATTCTCCAGATGAGAATACTGGAGTGGTGCTATTCCCTTCTCCAGGGGATCTTCCCAACCCAGAGATCGAACCTGGGTCTCCCCCATTGCAGGCCGATTCTTTACCGTCTGAAACATCAGAGAAACCCCAGTAGCAGGCATGAGCTCACTACCAGTTATTATTGCCAAGGCCAATGGGATGATAACTTCTCCCACCTAAATAGTTCCCCTCTCAGAAAATAGATAAAACAGGGCAAACCAGTACAGATGCAGCAGGCGTGATGGAGGGGGCTGAGTCCAGTAGGGCCCAGACATCAGATAGGACCTGCACCTAGATTGTACTGCGATGACTTTAGCTTTATGCTCAGAGAGAAAGGAAGCCATTTCCTAGGTTTTGAGAAATGTGATTTGACATTTTTTTTGAGGTATAATTGACATATAAGATATTCATTTTAGAAATGATTGACTTTTTAAGAGGCTCAGTCTGGCTACTGGGCCAAAAATAGATTGAAAGGGAGAAATGAGGTCTTTTGTAAGCTTGAGAAGTACTGTTAGAACAGACATCTGGGTGAAGATGGCAAGGGGCAGCTTGATGGATGAGCCCGGGGTTCAGGGGAGCTTCTTTCTGATGTTCCCAGCTCTCTTTTATATATATATATAATCATGGTGGTGTGTCTAACACATCTCTCTGCCCCCTTGAATAATTAACCAGATTCAGCAGCTTCGGTAAGATAATGATATAAAAGGCAGTTAATTAAAGTAGAGAGCCATTTGTGAGGCTGATTTGCTGGGAAATAATGAGAAAGTTTGACTTCAGGAGAAAATAAATCCTTATGCAGTGAAATGTTCACAAGTGTTGTGGACTTGAAGGCATAAATAGCCTTAAGGAACTGAAGATACGGTTAGAGTTCCTGTTTTGTGTTCTTTATTTCACTGTGAAGGTCATTGTTAATTGTTTCCTTTGAGTTTTAAAGTCAACATCCATGCTTGCTTCTTAGTTTTTTTTTTTTTCCCTCCCTACTAAGCTAATTAATGCCATAGTATAGGAACCCCAGGACAGGCTTGCGGAAGTCAGCACAGGGCCTGCAGCTGGAGCTCCTGCAGGAAGGGCCAGGGAGCCAAGAGGCCATGTCCTACTCTGCCATTTGAGGGTGACTCTGAGCAAAATCACCAAAGTTTTGTTCATCTCTGCATCCCCCAGTGCCATGTTAATACCCATGAGTGTGTGTGTGCTAAGTCACTTCAGTGGTGCCCGACTCTTTGAAACCCCATGGACTGTAGCCCGCCATACTCCTTGGTCCATGGGATTCTCCTAGGCAAGAATACTGGAGTGGGTTGCCATGCCCTCCCTCCTCCAGGGGCTTTTCCCGACATGAGGATCGAACCTGAGTCTCTTACATCTCCTGCATCGGCGGAATTAAAATAATTTTGCCATGTCTGTCACTGGCATGAATTTGAGATCTCAGTATATATTGCATTCTTAGAAGACAGGGATGTAATTATATAGCAGAAACAGAATGAAAACTTGGGTTCCATTCCCATCTCTCTCCTTTAGTGACTTTGAAAATGGCATTCAGTCGTCTTGACTGCAGTATCTTTATTTGTCACATCTTTGCTGTGAAACACATACAGGATAACGTTTATTGCTTTTTAAAAAATATTTTTTAATTGGAGGATAATTGCTTTACACGTTATGTTAGTTTCTGCTGTACAACAGCATGAATCAGCTATATGTATACATATATCCCCTCCCTCTTGAACCTCTCTCCAACCACCCCCTATCCCAGACCCTACGTTGTCACAGAGCACCAAGCTGAGCTGCCTGTGCTATACAGCAGCTTCCTGCTAGCTAGCTATTTTACCCAGGGTGGTGTATTAATATATATGTCAGTGCTACTTTCTCAGTTCATCCCACCTTCTCCTTCCCTTGCTGTGTCAACAACTCTGTTCTCTATGTCTGTGTCTCTATTCCTGCCCTACAAATAGATTGATCAGTACCATTTTTTCTAGATTCCATATGTATAGGTTAATATATGGTATTTTGTTTTTCTCTTTCTGACTTCACTCTGTGTTACAGGTTCTAGGTTCATCTACTTCACTAGAACGGACTCAGCTTCATTGCTTTTTATGGTTGAGTGATATACCTTTGTGTATATGTACCACTGTAATTCCATTATATATATGTACCACAACTTCTTTATCCATTCATCTGTCAATCGTCATCTAGGTTAACATTTGTAAGGATGTTTTGGAATTTTATTTTATTTTATTTTGCAATAATATGGTGTAGAAATGAAGCAGCACACTGTAGCTGTTGAAACCATGAAAGCTGAGGCTGAACCATGTGCGTTCAAATTTTGATTCTGTTCCTTACTAGCCAGGTGAACTCGGCCACGTTGTTTAACTTGTTTTCAGTTTCCTCATCTGAAAAATGAAGACTGAAAGTGTTCTGTCTACTATCCCAGGCAGTTCTGAAGATGATACGCCTTAATTCTAAAAAGTAACAGCACCAAACTCACTAGTTCATGCAGCTGTGATTTACAAGAGGCATCCCTCCTGGGAGTGTGAGGATCACTCCCGGGGCTCCTGGCCCCTTCCTTTTCCTCCCCTGCCCCCTCCCAGCTGCTGCTGTCCATGAAATTCTAAACCTGCCAAAGCTGCTTCACTACGAACATCCTAAGACTTCAGTTTAAAATAAGAGACCTTACCTCGTGGGGCTTCACGGTTCTGAAATAAGATATTGTGATGAAAGCATTAGTATCTCTCTCCCTGTTTTTTTTTCCTCCTGAATGGAGAAATAAAGGTAAAATGAATGAACAAGTATCACAAAGAATTAGCAGCATCTGCCTGCAATGTGGGAGACCTGGGTTCAATCCCTGGGTCGGGAAGATCCCCTGGAGAAGGAAATGGCAACCCACTCCAGTACTTCTGCCTGGAAAATTCCATGGACAGAGGAGCCTGGTAGACCAGGATTCTTAGACACACTCTCTCATCTTTGTTACTCTTTTTCATCCTGTGATAAACTAGAAGAATCTGGTTTGCTGTTCTGAAGGATTACCCTCAAGACTGAAGTCTTGGTAACCAAGGAGGTGTGGTGTAGGTAAATGATGGGGGGGGCGGGGAGGGGGGCTGTGGGGATATATACTGTGGACCATTGAGGCACACCCTGGCCCTGGGAAGAGGATGTTGTGGGATCAACCTGTGTCTCCTGCATGGGCAGGCGGATTCTTTACCACTGTGCCACATGGGAAACCCCTTTCTCATCAACAAATGGAGCTAAAAATGACAGGTTTTCAGTGTTTATGTTTGAACATGTGCTTAAGGCATTGGATTTTTATCAAAGGTTCCCCATTCCATAAAGATGACTCAAAGTGGAACCTTGGATACAGGAAAAAAAAAAAAAAGATGGATCTGAACCCTCCTCTTTGCTTTTTGCTCCCAACCTCTTTGCTTTTTCTTCGGCACGTAGGTGTGATCATTTTGGGTGGATAAAGAACATGTGTGCATTTCATTGATAGAAATGCTCTCAAGCTCTCTAGAAATAGCAGCAAAATCAAATCTGACTTGAAAAGGAAGCCTAATGCTTCTTTGCAAAGTGATACTGCCCAGGTGGGTTCTGACGACACATCATTATTTCCTGCTGTAAGGGCAATGAATTGCTCTGGGAGTCTGTGTATTATCTACGCCGCTGTTATCTGGAACTTACTTCTCCTTTTACATTGTGGGCCTATTGCTTATAAAGAAAAATAGCTTTGCTTGGATTAGGACTTTTAAGAGATTGAATGTTTGTTTTATTACATTTTTTTTTAAGCAGAGCAGTATACCTGCTAAAACAGCAAGCTTTGCTTTTTTCCCCCCTGAAATGGCTTACTTTATTAAAGAAAGGTGCTGAAAAATCTCTTTGGAACATAAGCTTTTGAATGTGAGTGTATGTCTTTTGTGGATGCCAGGCCACATACGTAACACATCACAATATTTGTTGTTATATAGTTGCTAAGTCATTCCTGACTTCCTTGTGACCACATGGACTATAGCCCACCAGTCTCCTCTGTCCTTGGGATTTCACAGGCGAGAATACGGGAGGAGTGGGTTGCCACTTCCCTCTGCAGGGGATCTTCCTGCCCCAGGAATCGAACCTGCATCTCCTGCATTGGCAAGCAGGTTCTTTATCATGGAGCCACAAGGGAAGCTCCCATCACAATATATATATCTGTAATACTGATGGAGGAACCCGTATGCATCAAATGTTAGAGCTTCAGTGGCAGGTTAATATGGGAATATTTGGACTCTGCAGAATTACTAGACTGAGCCACATGACTGGGCCTGGTGTTCTCCTAAGCACATACAGTGTGTGTGTGCTAAGTCACTTCAGTCCTGTCCGACTCTTTATGACTTCATGGCTGTAGCCCGCCAGGTTCTTCTGTCAGTAGGATTCTCCAGGCAAGAATACTGGAGTGGGTTGCCATTTCCTCTTCCAGGGGATCTTCCCGACCTAGGGGTATAACCTGTATCTCTTACATCTCCTGCATTGGCAGACGGGTTCTTTACCTTCAGTACCACTGTTTGAATATCAGAGTAATGTTCTGAGTAATAGCAGTAGTCGTTAGAAGAGTAATAGCAGAATGTAGCCATCATAACTGCCAGGCTGAACAATACAAAATTGCTAATGCTGGATCATTAATCTATAAAGTGGTAATTTCACAGGACTTAACATTACTACAGTTATAATAAGAATAAAGATGGGCTGAAGGTTTATGGAATTTTATGAACTGTTCAGAAAATATACTACCAGACATTTGGGGCATGTCTATAAGAAAAGTTCCACAAACATGGTATGCTATCCAGTGTACTTGACTGAGACCCACACTGTTACACTGGGCTACAGCAGACATCATTGAAACACACATAGTTGGAATTTATGTTATACCCAATCATGTATGAACTAAAAGCAGTTTCATCCTATATTCTATAGTCTCTCAGTATCTTTGTGATATAGCTAGTGATATAATCCTTCCTGTTTGATAGTTGTAGACAACGATGCACAAACCCAGGAACTTATCTACAGTCACAAGATAAGGCTTGGGAGAGGGACAGCCTTTGAAACAAAATCGGTGGAGAATGACCAATGATACTTACTTTCTTGGCATTGCCATTTCTCTTATCACTAACTTGGTGACCTATATCAATATGATTACTGTTGCATTTAAAGCAGTATTTACTGCAGAATAGGTACTGCATGATTTTATGTAAATAAGTCATCTGAATTAGATAATTTTTTCCAAAGATAAATGTAACATGAAGATGTTGGAAACCTAAAATAATCTCAAAATAATCTCTCTAAAATACACCCCCACCCCGCCCTTCTGTGCACAAGCCTCACAAAGTGTTGCAATTAAGGGCAGCTTCATCCACAAGATCAGCCTGGGGTGTGGGGCAGGGGAGGAGAGGTTAACAGATGTGTGTGCACTGCCAGAGTCTGTGTGGGATGCTGTCAGCACACTCGTGTGACCTGCAACAGCTGAGCGGCTCAAGGCGCGGTGCGCAGCCACATCTCCAGCCCTAGGCAGGCAGCCCAGAACGCCTGATTCCCAGTCCTGCCTACCCCTCTCCCCTGGTCTCCACCCTGGTGTCCTGTTTTTTTATTTTTATTTTTTAATTCTCTTTCGATGTGGACCATCTTTAAAATCTTTATTGAATTTGTTACAGTATTGCTTCTCTCTTATGTTTTGGTTTTTTGGCCACGAAGCATGAGGGATGCTAGCTCCCTGACCAGGAACTGAACCCATATCCCTGCATTGGAAGGCCAAGTCTTAACCACTGGACTGCCAGGGAAGTCCCCTCGTGTCCTGTTTTTGAAAAGAACTTTTCAATGAGCAAATTAGCAAAATTTCTTTGTTCCCTGTCACGTCTTAAACGAAATCCTAACTCTTTGCTAAGACAACAGATTTTTTTTTCTAAGCTCGTATTTACTTTCAGGGCCAGCTCTGTCCCCAGCTGTCCTTCACATCTGGCCACTCGTATTCTCCATCATTTCAGATTTGTCTCCTGGAATGCTGGGCATAGATGCTCACATACACTGGAGCAGTCAGCTAAGTGAACAGCTAGTGTCCTTGAAAAGGTGATCCACACAGACCAAGTTAATTCCCTGGATGTAAAAAAAAGTAGAATGCATAAAAGTTCAAGATGAATCTTGGTAAAGTGATCGTGTGGACAGTATTCCTTTGGCCTCTAAAAAGACTGGGGAGGAAGCTATAAAATGGAATGAATTTTGTTGTTATGGAAAACCACAGTCTGTAAAAAAAAAAAATCAAAATTATGCAAGTATCAATCAAACGCTAGAAGGATAAATGGGAACCATTTTTGAGAAGCAGATATATTGGTACCTCATGGTTTCCATGAAGGAAGGCCTTTTTTCTACATAAGGGCAGGTGACCATCCCAGATGAATAAGGGAGAAAGTCCCTTATTCATTTAGTCCCCTTACATCTCTGGCCTCTCCGTATGCTTACAGAATCCAAACTATTCAGGCACGTACTGATGTGTAGCAGTATAATGGCTGTGCCCAAAAGCCACGTTTTAAAAAGATTGAGTAAAGGGAGGAATGAGGTGATATCCTTTTTATTGCTGGTGTCACTCCGTCTCTTACATCCAGGGCTTTGGGATTTCGCCTTTCTGTTAGTTTCAGATTGGCAGCAAAGTTTTTCCTTTTCCTCATTCATCCATTCAATAAAAATTTACCTGTTTGTAGGTGCTGTGTAACTTCTGTTGTATGTTTACATTTTATATGAAACCATTAAATTTTTTTATTAATGCTGAGTTGATTTATAATAGTTTGGGTAAATAATGTAGTGATTTAATATTTTTATAAATCATACTTCAGTTTTTTCCACTTATTTTTATTAGTATATAATTTCTTTACAGTGTTGTGTCTCGACTGTACAACCAAGTGAATCAGCTGTATGTGCAGATGTATCCTTTCCCTCTTTAAAGTTTTAAAATAGTGGCTGTATTTCCTGTGCTGTACAATGTGTCCTGTATCTTATTGATTTTATGCGTAGTAGTTTATGAACTTGCCTGATAGCTTAGCCAGAGGAAAGGTATATGCCTCAAGGTAAAGAATCCACCTGCATTGCAGGAGGCATAGGGGATGTGGGTTCCATCCCTGAGTTGGGAAGATCCCCTGCAGGAGGAAATGGCAACCCACCCCAGTATTCTTGCCTGGAGAATCCTATGGACAGAGGAGCCTCGCGGGATACAGTCCATGGGTCACAAAGAATCGGGCATGACTGAGCACACACACACTCACAGTAGTTTATACTTAATTCCCACCCTTGTCTTGCCCTTCCCCCACCCCTCTCCCCACTGGTGGGTACTAGTTTGTTCTCTGTATCTGTGAATGTTTCTGTTTCATTATATTCATTTGTTTTATTTTTTAGATTCCACATATAAAGGGTTAGTCACTCAGTCGTGTCTGACTCTTTGTGACCCCATGGACTGTAGCATGCCAGGCTTACCTGTCCATGGAATTTTTCAGGCAAGGATAATGGAATGGGTTGTCATTTCCTTCTACAGGGGATCTTCCTGACCCAGGGATTGAACCCAGGTCTCCTACATTGCAGGCAGAATCTTTACCGTCTGTCTGACCCACCAGGGAAGCATAAATGACAACAGTATATATATATGAGTGATATATATCCACATATAACTGATAACAGTATTTCTCTTTCTCTGACTTATTTCACTAAGCATAATATCCTCCAGGTCCATCCATGTGGCAAAATTTCATTCTTCTATGGCTTAGTAATATCTGTGTGTGTGTGTGTGTGCGCGCGCCCGTGCGTGCTCATGTGTGTGTATGCCGCATCTTCTTTATCCATTCATCTGATGATGGACACTTGAGTTGCTTCCAGATCTTGGCTATTGTAAATAGTGCTGTGATAAACACTGAGATGATGCGTGGATCTTTGGGGGCTGGTGTTTCCATTTTCTTCAGATAGATCCTGCTGAAGAGTAGAATGGCTGGATCATACGGTTGATCTAGTTGCAGTTTTTTGAGGAACCTCCATACTGTTTTCCTTAGTGGCTGCACCAATTCATATTTCCACCAACAGTGTAGTAGGGTTTAAATAAAACCATTTTCTCTAAGAGCTGTATTTTAAGCTGATGTGGTGTATTCTTGTCTTGTTGTATCTACAGACTCTTGGTGAGATTTCATTGTAATAACTTAATGCAAACGAAAGGCACTCTAGGAAAATTCACAGATTGGTTTCACTCTGTGCTACAACCAGCATGTGCTTCCCAGGCGGTAGCATCAGTGTCACCTGGAAATTTGTTGCTGTTCAGTAGCTCAGTCGTGTCCAACTCTTTGTGACCCCATGGACTGTAGCCCTCCAGGCAAGTCTGTCCATGGGGTTCTCCAGGCAAGAACACTGGAGTGGGTTGCCATTTCCTCCTCCTACATTGGCAAACAGATTCTTTACCTCTGAGCCACCAGGGAGGTCTAGAAACATGTTAGAAATGCAAATTTGGGGGCCCAACCTTAGACCCACTGATTAGGCATCAGAAATACAATATTTGAAGACCACCAAGTATTGGAGTCCCTTGGAGGTTTGCTCAGTCACACAGACTGAACCCAGTCCCCAGAAAGTGTAGCAGAAGTAGCCAGCAACATGGGAGATTTTGAACAGTGGTGGAAGACATGACCCAGGGCCTGATGATTTATTGCCTAGACTATGAATAGAACAAAAGTGATTTTCTCAAGTTAACCAAGAAGAGGTGAAAAGGCTGCTTTTTTACTGCTCTAGTTGTCAGTGTCTCCATAAAAATGGGAAGTAAGTGATAGTGATGACCCAGTGAACAGTGAGATCAGAAGCCATGTGCATCTTGGAGAATGTTTGCTCTCCATCATCACTGAGCCAAAATGGTGGTCTAGAACCCACATGTTCATACAAGAATCCCATGAATTGTTAATCTTTCAGCTTACCTTGAAATAGATTCCAAAATTTTGCCAATTTCCAATAAAATACTTTTTATATTTCAGTACTCTGAGCAACTCAATGTACATCATAAAAGGTAAAGTAATTTCTATGGATCATAGCTAGAATTATCCAGAAGGATCTGATTATGTGTGTCATGCTAGAACACTTATGATTTTACTGTAATTGTCTTATTTTCACATTTATCCATCTTTAGGAGGAGAAAATGATTGCATGGCTTAATCTTTTTCCTCTAGGTTTACTATCATTTTACTATCAAAAGTAAATTTTACTTTTATCAGAAAATCTGATTACAAGGTTATTAGTCCGGTGTCATTGCCGACAAAGGTCCTATAGTCAAAACTATAGTTTTCCCAGTAGTCATGTATGGATGAGAAAGTTAGACCATAAAAAAGGCAGAGTGCTGAAGAATTGGTGCTTTTGAAATTTGGTGCTGGTGAAGACTCTTGAGAGCCCTTTGGACTGCAGGGAGATCAAACCAGTCAATCCTAAAGGAAATCAGTCCTGAATATTCATTGGAAGGACTGATGCTGTAGCTCCAATACTTGGCCACCTGGTGTGAAGAGCTGACTCTTTGGAAAAGACTCTGATGCTGGGAAACATTGAGGGCAAGAAGAGGAAGGGGTTGGCAGAGGATGAGATGGTTAGATAGCATCACCCAGTCAGTGGACATGAGTTTGAGCAAACTCCGAAGATCATAAAGGATAGAGAATCCTGGCATGCTGCAATTCATGGGGTCACAAAGAATCGCACATGACTGAATGACTGAACAGCAACAACAATTATTTATTATTAGTCTGATGTTATGATCTGATATTACTGTTATTAGTCTGATACTGATTTTCTAGAAAATTTTAAATTAATGGGTTGTTTTCTGAGGATCGTAAATCCTTTTCCTCTCAATTCTCAATTCTTTCCTAAAATATATTTTATGGTAACTTTTGTTCTGTAAAAGTGCATTTAAATCTGATAATATTTAAGTTGGTCTTCTCTGGTGTCTCAGTGGTGTAAAACCCACCTGTCAATATAGGAGACATGGGTTCAATCCCGGAGTTGGGAAGATCCCTTGGAGAAGGAAATGGCAACCCAGTTCAGTATTCTTGCTTGGGGAATTCGACCAGAGGAGCCAGGCAGTATACAGTTCATGGGGTAACAAAAGAGTCAGATATGACTCAGCGACTGAACAAACTATTCAAATCTAGTAATATTTAAATCCAGTAGCACATCTGCAATAAAATATAATAAAGTCATGGCTAACTTTTATCAGTTAGCTCATTCTAACTGATAAAATAGACCAACTTCATTTTGATGCATAAATACCTATGTAATAAAAGTACATTGCCAGGGGTATAAGAAAAAATATGCATTGTAATATAAATATACCTGTATATCAGAGTATAGAGGAGCCTGACAGGCTGCAGTCCATGGGGTTGCAAAAAGTCAGACATGGCTAGCACATGCACGCACACACACACACACACACGCACACACATGCATATATATAAATACTGTGAAAACCAAAGAAATAGTCATTCATTGGGATTTATTTACTATTAAAAACAACAGCTTGAATCTTATAACTAGTACTACATTTTTTGCCTACCTGAGAATTTCTTACAGAAGTAAATGACATGACAAAGGAAGTTTTGCTTTAGAGGGCAAACTTGACATGCTTGAAGAGCTAAGAAGATGAAAAGATATTTAGATAAACAGAGCATGGAAAAAGAGGATAAAAGATACGGGTAAGGAAATGCTATGAAAGGTCCGGGCAGATTCAGTGTTGATTTGTTGAACTACATCCAGACTGAACAACACATTTGAATTGGACTAGGTTGGATGACCTTCCAAAAGGAAGGATCTCACTTTTTCCTTTCTGAAGCAATATTATTTTAGACTCTATTATTGAAAATATCTGTGAATATGCAGATAGCCAAGAAGGCTTGTGTAGTTTGATTTTAAATTGAAGACACTTTCCTTAGCATGCAATTTGAGAAAAACAGGTGTTGAGATGCTGCAGTTCTGATTGTATCTCTCAGAGCCACTGACCCTGATTATTACTTCACCACTGGCTCTTTTTTTATAATATCAGACTGTTGTTTAAAGAAGCAAATCAAGTTTTGGTAGTATTTCCAAAAGAAGATATGTATTTTTAAAATTGTTTTTTTTCTTTTGATCTCCGGAGATCTTCTAAGTGTATATCAGTAACCTCAGATATGCAGATGACACCACCCTTATGGCAGAAAGTGAAGAGGAACTAAAAAGCCTCTGGATGAAAGTGAAAGTGGAGAGTGAAAAAGTTGGCTTAAAGCTCATCATTCAGAAAACTAAGATCATGGCATCTGGTCCTATCACTTCATGGCAAATAGATGGGGAAACAGTGGAAACAGTGTCAGACTTTATTTTGGGGGGCTCCAAAATCCCTGCAGATGGTGACTGCAGCCATGAAATTAAAAGATGCTTACTCCTTGGAAGAAAAGTTATGAGCAACCTAGATAGTATATTGAAAAGCAGAGACATTACTTTGCCAACTAAGGTCCATCTAGTCAAGGCTATGGTGTTTCCTGTGGTCATGTATGGATGTGAGAGTTGGACTGTGAAGAAGGCTGAGCGCCAAAAAATTGATGCTTTTGAACTGTGGTGTTGGAGAAGACTCTTGAGAGTCCCTTAGACTGCAACGAGATCCAACCAGTCCATTCTGAAGGAGATCAGCCCTGGGATTTCTTTGGAGGAAATGATGCTGAAGCTGAAGCTCCAGTACTTTGGCCACCTCATGCTAAGAGTTGACTCATTGGAGAACACTCTGATGCTGGGAGGGATTGGGGGCAGGAGGAGAAGGGGACAAGCGAGGATGAGATGGCTGGATGGCATCACGGACTCGATGGATGTGAGTCTGAGTGAACTCTGGGAGTTGGTGATGGACAGGGAGGCCTGGCATGCTGTGATTCATGGGGTCGCAAAGAGTCGGACATGACTGAGTGACTCAACTGAACTGAAGTGTGTACTAAGTAACTATAGACTAGAAACCGACTGTGCCCATTAGCTAAAATTGCTTAACCAATACTTTAATGGTCAAAGCTTTCTAACAAAAAAATTTTTGTTTCTCTAGCTTCTTGTTTTAAAACCTAGGTTCCATCAAATGAATCTCCCAAACACTGTAAATATTTTATTTAACATATAGAGGGCAGATCACAGTGCAGCCCTTCATGCATCCCATGCTTAATGACGTTCATCACTGAGGCTCTCTTGCTGCTGCTGTTTAGTCACGCAGTCATGTTTGACTCTTACGCAACCCCGTGGACTGTAGCCCACTAGGCTCCTCTGTGCATGGGATTTTCCAGGCAAGGTTACTGAAGTGGGTTGCTGTTTCCTTCTCCAAGTGATCTTCCTCACCCAGGGATCGAACTTGAGTCTCCTGTGTTTCTTGCATTGCAGGCAGATTCTTTACTCAGCAAGTCATCCAGGAAGAGCAAATTTAGATGTTCGGGAAAATATATGGATCATTTGTTATCAGTGTTCATTCTTGTTTCTACTTCTCACAAAATTGTAATTTCATAAGTCAGAGGCTTGGGGGACATTTCTCGCATCCAGTCTGCCAGAAAGTTACTCCAAGTAATTTAGACACAGGGGGTCTGTGGATTATTCTCGGAGATCTTTTCCTGAAGGTTATTCATTTCTAATCATCTGAAAAGAGCAGCTTCAGTTGCCAGTGCATTTGTTGTCAGTGGCCAGTAGGGGCAGCTACATATTTCAATTAGAATTAATGATGCTACTATAATTGTATAATCCATTATGTTGTATCATCATGTTCTTTTTTACTAAATAAATCTTCTCAGTAGTTACTGGATCTAATTTTTGAAGGAAGCAGACCAAAAATGAAGAGTGAGATGAGATGATTTCTCAAACTTCCACTGTATATTTGAACAGTTGAAAAAAAATTTTTTTTCAACACCAAAAAGATTTTGCTGCTTCTCCTTAATTAAAAGGGAATACAATCCATCTGAATGTTTTCTGGAACTGTCAAATTGACTTAAAAGGCTAACTTTTTTCTTTTTTAGAATCTAACTTCAGATGTCAGCTTCTTTTTTTCCACTTGACAAAGATACACAGGTTATCAATAGAAAATAGTTTGGAATTGCTGTTTAGATTTGGGTCATAATTTGTGGAGGGTCTGCTAAGAACTTCTATAGATATAATCTCATTTAACTCAAGGTACTCTGAGGAAGGTGGCATTCTCCTACAAATGATGAAATAGACTGAGAGGCAGTCTGCCTTCTGCAAAAAGAAGGATGATATACCTGAAATACTCTAAATGGTACATGTCATCTACAGATTGTTTTTGCAGGTAAGGAATCCTAATGCGTTTTTCATTTGGCATATATAATAATATTGCTCCATAATATTTTCATTATAGCTTTACAACTCATAACTCATTTCACGCTAGTCATGATCCGTGATAGGAAGTAATTACAAAGTGATTCATGTTAACATAACTTAGCTTAAGTTTCATCATTTATGCTGTCAGTGGAGCCATTTGCACATACTGAATTTCTTTTACTCAAAACTCAGCAACAATTGCTTTCCTTTTTTGGTCCCCAAAGGGCATTGTTTAGGATTTCTTGCTACAAACAGAAACTGATTCGAATGTAAGCACATCAGGAATTCATTAGAAGGATCTTGGGGAAAGTAATACATTTGAAGGGAAGGCAGAGTCGGTGTCAGACAGGCAGGACCTGGATGCTCCAGAGCTCTTGGTGGTAGGGCCGTTGTGACTGAAGCACCAAGTACCCAACTCTCAAAGTCAAGGCGTTAATGCTCACCATGTCTTCTGTCTTAGGTTTCTCTGCTCTGTTCTGATTCCTAACAGGAGACTTCCAGGGGCCCTTCTAGCTTCCAGGACTTACCGTCTCCCTAAGACTAGGCCCTTTGGAGGTGGGGAAATTCCCCAAAAGGAACTACAAGTACTATTAAGAAGGGGAATGAATGGTAGCTGGTGAAGAAGAGAGCAGACCTCTCCCAGCTGAGGGGAAACAGTAATAAACTCTTTGTTACTCTCCTGAGTTTCATGCACATGTGTACACACACACGCATACATACATACATGCTTACACAGACACATAGGTGTGTATATGCACATGCACACAGCATGTACACACGTGCACGTTTGCATATACACATGTATGCATGCATCCACATGCACACACATATATACACATGCATACACACAGACGTACAGATCAGAAGCAACAGTGTCACTCTTTTAATCACAGTAAAATGGACTGGAGAATGAGGTCCACTAGCCTCAGTGAGTGGAATCCACCCAGTGAGGATTGCAACCGGTAAGCCTTACCAGACTCCCCTCTTAATCCGCATGGTCACTTGTGAAGCTGTGAGCTCCAGTGCCCCCAGCAGAGGCCCCGATTGCAAGGCAGCATGCAGACCGGCGTATGGCCTTCTCCCTGGCAGATGAACCCAAAAGAAGGGGCAGAGGCTGTGTGAGCCTGCTTCCTTCCTTCCCTCACATTACCCACTAAGATTCATCCCTTTTGCTATGGGGAGGCATGTGGGGGAAAAAACAGATGCTGCTCTTCTAGCAGGAATCTTTTCACCAAAACATAAGTCCAGGGAATTCAAGGCCACTCACTGAACAATGTCCATTATAAGTTTAATTTTTTGTATCATAAAGATGATTCTTTCACAGTGTAAACTGGTCAATAAAGAAAGGTACAAATAACAAAATGAAACTTTCTCATAATATTACCACTCCCTAAAAGACAGTGTTAACATTTTGATGGCCATGCTCTTTCCATTTGAGACTTTTAGGTACACATGCATGCCTATCTGTCTTAACTTTTAACACACATCTTAACACATGATACACACACAGAACTAAGTCTTTACTATACCTTGCGTGTGGATTTTTGGAACAACATTTAATAACATTTTACCATTTGTTGAGGCTTTTGGGGGGACCAGCTCTCTAAAAGGGGAAGCCGATAGGGTTTCTAAGGATGATTACGGAGATGCTGTAAGAGGTGATGCTTTTGTCTGTAGAATCCTGAGAGAGGGACTTTGCAAATGGGCACAGCTACCAGTGGTAATGACTGTGCATTGTGTTGGTCTCACAGCATCAGTGCGATGACAGTGTTACCTGTCGTCTTAGCTAGAGACCATCTTATCCTGTTCCTCAACTTTACAGATGAAGAAAGTAAGAATGAAGAAATGTTAGTGAGATGCATCTATGCCAGGTCCTATGCGTCCCACCCCACCATGACATGTGACTTTACAAAGTCAAGAAAATAAAAGAGACACAAACGTTACAGGAGAATGACGATTTAGTAGTTTGTGTGATACGCTAGATGGTCCACCTGTATTGTATAACTGAATCCTGCAACAATTCTTGCAACCACAGTTACTGTGTTCATTCCTTAGATGACGATTGTGAAGGTCAGAGTTCCTCCAGTCTGGTTCCAAACTTTTTAAAGAACGTTACATGAAATTGGAACTCTGACCATAGTATACATCTCTGAGTACAAGAGAATAAAGGAGAAGAACCCTTATTCTTCACTTGTATCAGGAAAGGGTACCAAACTGCTGATAAGTCAAAAAAATGATGGCCATTACTATGTTTTAACTATATGGTATTATTTCTCTCTTATTACAGGTTAACCAAGTAGAGGGTATAATCATTGGGAGCAAAGCGCTTAGGCAATTTCCTAGAGACACACAGGAGAATGCAAGTATCATACCGGAGCCTGCCCAGTATGATGCCCAGTTCACCACATGTCTACACTAGTGAGGCTATGATTCAGGGGAGCAGTGGGAGTAAATTGTTACAATATGAATTGAAAAAGTTTCCAATGAAGGAACTACACTGGATTACAATTGGGGAGGACCTTGGCTTAATTTGATAATTGGTGAGTTCGGGACTAATAAGCAAGTCACCCTGAGCACCCCCCTCCTGGGGGCTTCCTCCATCCTAAGCCTGAGCCACTCAGTAGCCATTGACCACTTTCTTGTTGTCCAGTTGCTAAATCATGTTCAACTCTTTGTGACCCCACGGGCTGTAGCCTGCCAGGCTCCTCTGTCCTCCACTATCTCCCGGTGTTTGCTCACGTTCATGTCCATTCAGTCTAGGTGATGCTATCTAGTCATCTTGTGCTCTGAAGCCCCCTGCTCCTCCTGCCCTCAGTCTTTCCCAGCATCAAGTTCTTTTCCAGTGGGTTGGCTCTTCGCAGCAGGTGACCACAGTATTAGATCTTCGGCTTCAGCATCAGTCCTTCCAATGAGTATTCAGAGTTGATTTCCTTTAGGATTGACTGGCTTGATCTCCTCGCAGTCCAAGGGACTCTCAGGACTCTTATCCAGCCACAATTTGAAAGCATCAGCGCTTTGGCATTCAGCCTTCCTTCATCCTCTGGGAAATAGTGGAGTTATCATAGTGTTCTTTCCCCAAAGATTTAACATTTTATTTTATTTTTGAGTGATAAATCCACATACTTCATAAAGCAAAATGGGTCAAAGGAATATCCATAGAGAATTTGTATTCCTCTCCATGTCTGCATCTGGCACACACATAATTCTAACACGGCACTAATAATTCTTACTGCCCTGGTAGCGACCCTTCTGTGTAATCCCCTCTTGTTTGTGGGCAGACTTTGTGACTTATACTTTTTTAACCATTTTTAAAAATTATAGTTAATTCACAGTGTTGTTTCAAGAGTACAGCAAAGTGTTTGCATTTTTTATTTGGTTATACATATATGTATATTCTTTTTTAGATTCTTTTCCACTATAGGTTATTACAATATCCTTCCCTGTGCTATATAGTAGGTCGTCATTAATTATCTATTTTGTACATAGTATCAATAGTGTGCATATGTCAGTCCTTCAAACATTAACAGTTTTCATGTGGTTCATCTGCTTTAAATACCCTGTTCTGTCCTGCTGTTACCCCTGGCCTTGAGGTCACTTCCGCACATATGAGAGTGAAAGGAAAGGCACCAGGCTCATTTCCTGTGCACAGGTGACAGGATCGTATTTCCTCTCCCTGATTCCAACCTTGCTTCACCGGTACCTTATTTTACTAATTTTCCCATATTAGAGCACCTTGAACCTTGCCATTACCCAACAAGTCCATGTGTGAAATTTTTAATTGACCACAGACTGTTCCAATAGTATTCCTGTCTTTTATTCTTATTATTCCTTTTCTTTTTAAAATTTAACTGATACTGCTGCGCCATCACTCCAGTTGTTATTTTTCTGGACTCTCAGTCTCCTGGATAATTTTATTTCCTCCCTGACTAGTTATTTCATTAGGATTTGCAACAGCTCCCTCAACTCCTTTACCCCATAGGCACTGGACTTGACGCATCCTGATCCTAATCTTAAATCCAACCACAATTTCCCTTCTGCTTCTGTTTTCAACAGCTAGGGAGTGTCTACTATACACAATTTATGATATTTGGCAGGGAGATATTAAATATATGGTTTATGAGTCAATAAATGCATGAAAAAGATACAACATCTCTCCTAACTGGCTGTCACACATTTATGATTTCCAGTGTCAGATGGTTTATTAATACCCATTGGCTAGCAACGCTTATAACCCTTTTCAGTATCACACAGTGACTGAGAAACTGACATTGGAGGTGCTTCCTTGGGCCCTGTAACATTTCTTAGCCTTAATTTCTACATCTGTGGAAGGGGATAATGATAGTACTCACTTTATGGGTCTTTTTTTCTTTTTTTTTCTTCTCTTATGGCACTTATTTTTCTTCATTAAATATGTGTGATTTTAAGTTTTTTTTTTTAAACATGCTTTTAGAGTTCCATTTAACACATATTTAATGGGTGTCCACTGTGTTTTGGACACTGTGAGGGTACAAGATGAATGCACTGTGCCCTTTGGTTCCAAGAAACACTTCATCAAGTGGCAGAAGAAGATGTGCTTCCAGTGAGCTGGAAAATAGGCCTGAGGAGGACGTGTCTTAGAAGAGAAGAATGAGAATATCCTGGACTGAACTCAGCAAAGGGAACAGCACTGACCTGGGCAGAAGTCAGGATACCATTGGCAGATGAGGTAAAACAGACTCTGAAGTTTTCTTTTTCATCCTGTACCAAAAAAAGAGTTTAAACAGTATGTTCTAGGATCAGCGAGCTTTTCTGTTCCTTCTGCAGTAAACATCCTAACTCTTCTTTTTAGATTCATTTTTATGATTCAGTAAGAAAAGAGACAAAGAATGTCAAGATGTGTTATATCTCAATGAGGCGAGAGGGGTGTCATTCCTTGAGGGTAAGGCTGAAACTATTTCTCCCTCTTACATAACTGCTAGTTATCAGAGGAGCACTGCATTCATTTACTCATCATAGTTTTTCTAAAGGACTATGTATCTGCTAAAATATAATTCAAAGAAGTGTGTATATTTTGATAACTTGTAAAACAGAAGCACTGGATCATCTAAAATGTTTTCCATTTGACATAGTCTTTGTAATCAAAGTTGAAAACTTATAGAAATGTTCCAAAGGAAATTCTTGTTCTCAGCAGGGAAAATGGAAGAATTTGTGGTTTGGAAATTAAATTGACTGGGTGAATAAGTAAGAGCCGACTGAAGACTTAGAGCCCTTGAGCTAGGTGGTATTGAGCATTGGGTTGAATCATAAGTTTTCCTTGGTTACTGTCAAATGGAAATAGAAATTAAATTTAAGCAGAGCTTATTAAGAATTGTTAGTCTGAAGAACACTTCATCAGTTCTAAAGTATATAAAAGTGTCATGGCTAATTAAAATTGAATTTTAATTAGCTGCTAATATAATTTGCTGTCTTAAGAATCTGCTGTCTGGGAACCTCTCCAGTACTTGGTCGAGACGTCCCGGGTACTGTTATTTGTATTCATTTGGGACCATTCTAGTTCTGTCTAGTTGACCTTCCAGCCAAGAAACAAAAAATAAAGAGAAGAAGAAACTTTACATATCTTGAGTTTGGAGAACAGTTTCGTTTTGAGGGTTTTTTTTTTTTTGGTGTGATTATTTATAAACATGTTAAATACTTCTCACATTGAATTTGAGGTGAAAACTGAGATACGTAGGCTTCAAAACCATGCTCATCAAAACACTACAAATTTTCTTTGGTATAGTGGAGTCATGACAGGAGGAAGATACAACTTACGTGTACTGTGTTTACTTGTATTAAAATAAGAAAAGGAATAAAGAAATGGTGACAGGCTGTGAGTAATCATAAAGAAATAGAAATATTTTTTCCCAGATGTCCTATGGTGTTATTTCCTATGCAATTCTCTATCTCCACCAAAAACTGTATTCTCTCTCCAGTCAAAAACTAATTGATCACTATTGTAGGTTTGACATATATGCACAAATTCCTTGGGAATACTTCCTCTAGGCAGGGATGCTTACTTTCTGTCTCCTTGAGTGTGGTGGGGCTTAATTACACAGAGTATGATAAGGGAAAAACTGTACTTAGAGTACAGAGAATTGGTTTATATCATCTTCACCAAGTTTAGATAAATGGCTTATCCCACCAGTGATGTCATGTTGTCATCAGGCACCCCAACACGATGTGCTATTTCACCTTTCCAAAACCCATATTTCTAGTCTATTTCTGCAAAAAATGCCAGAAAATTCCAAATGAAGGGACATTTCTATAATATATCGAATCATTACTTTTCAAAATTTTCAAGGTTTGGAAGGAGAAGGGAAGACCAAGGAACTCACGTGGAGTATAGCAGACAAAGGTGACGAGACAACAAAATTCAAAGTGTTTTTTTCTGGCAGAGATCAAGACCAGAAATGAACAGTAGTGGGAAAACTGTACAAATTCAAGTAAAGTCCTTAGTTTAGTTCGTAGTATTGTACCAATGTTTCTTAGCTCTTGTTTATTCTCTGGTTATATAGGATAACTTCAGAGAAACTAGGTGAAGATTATTAGAAACTTTTTGTAATAAGTCTTATAATCTAAAGTTATTTCAAGATAAAAAATTTTAAAAATCTGTATTTTTAAGGATATTTGCAATTCATGAGGAATATGCAATTCATGAGACATCATGGTCCTCATAATTAGTTACCCTGGTAAACAGGTTCCAAGAAGGCTGTCTGTATAATCTTTGCCTTCTATATTCCCACACGTGTGCACATTCCTTTCATATTGAATCAGGACTGAGCCGTGTGCCAGTATACTACAGAAAGGATGATTTGTGCTTTCCAAGGTTAGATCCTCAAAAGATGCTGTGGCTTGCATCTTGATCTCCTGGGTTACTTGCTCTAGGAGGAAGTTGACCTCCAGGTGTGTGAAGACTCTTTGCAAACCTGTGGGAAATCCTGTGTAGAAAGCAGTAAGATCTCTGTCTAATAGGCAGCACCAACCTACTAATTAAGCCTAATGAACCACCTAATAAATGATTTTCTAGCCTCAGTTAGGCTTTCATATGTCCAGAGCCCAGCCAACATGTGTCTTTAATCTCATGAGTGACTTTGCATCAAAAATACCAAATTGATAATGACCGCTGTTTTAAGCAGGGCTTCACTGATAGCTCAGTTGGTAAAGAATCCACTGACAATGCAGGAGACCCCGGTTTGATTCCTGGGTCAAGCGCATCCCCTGGAGAAAGGATAGGCTACCCACTCCAGTATTTTGGGGCTTCCCTTGTGGCTCAGCTGGTAAAGAATCTGCCTTCAATGTGGGAGACCTGGGTTCGACCCCTGGGTTGGGAAGATCCCCTGGAGAAGGGAAGGGCTACCCACTCCAGTATTCTAGCCTGGAGAATTCCATGGACAGTCCATGGGGTCGCAAAGAGTTGGACATGACTGAGTGACTTTCACTTTCACTTTATTGTTTTAAGCTATTAAACTTTGGACTATTTGGTTGTGCATTAATTGATGATGAATACAATTACTTAAGGCTTCCTGGGTAGGTCAGATGGTGAAAAATCTGCCTTCAATTCAGGCAATGCAGGAGATTCATGTTCGATCCCTGGGTTCGATCCCTGGGCATTGAAAGATGCCCTGGAGGAGGAAATGGCAGACCGATGACTATTCTTACCTGGAAAATCTCATGGACAGAGGAGCCTGGAAGACTACAGTCCATGGTGTCATAAATAGTCAGACATGGCTTAGAAGCTGAGCACTAATTGATGATAAATACAGTTACTTAAGGGCTTCCCTGGTGGCTCAGACAGTACACACAATCTGCCTGCAATACTGGAGAGCCAGGTTAGATCACTGGGTTGGGAAGACCCCCTGGAGAAGGAATTGTTACTCACTCCAGTATTCTTGCCTGGAGAATTCCATGGACCACCAGAGGAGCCTGGTGGGTTATAGTCCACAGGGTTGCGCCTTAAGTCACATTAACCTTCAGTTGAGCTTCTTTCAAGTATGAAGAATGTTTTTGAATGTGAGCGGTCTATCAATAGAGTAAGACATCAGATAAAATTTTCCTGTGACTAATATTGCATTCTTTACCAATGGCATCTGTTTATGTGTTAGGTGGCAGGAATTCTGGGGGCAGTTCTCTGCCCAATTGTTTTCTCTTTGTGAAACTAATACATAAAATTAAGTAAATTAATGAGTAAATTTAGCCTAAGTATAACTAAACAAAGCATTGATTTTAGTAACACCTTATGCTAAAATTTTGAGCTATTTTGGTACACTCCAAATATTTTTTAAAGTATTTACTGATATCTACTATTTATAATGGACACATGAGTCAGTCTTGACTTACATGGAAAAGTAGACAAATGTTGGCATTCACTGTGCTTACAGCCTGTTCCCTACTAACTTGCATATTTTATGGACATTTAATGTTCACTTCTTGCCTACTGATATTCTGCCTTCTCAATTGGGTATAGTGATATTCGTTATGATTTAAATACTTTCTGTATTACTCATGGTCCTGGCAGGAAGTAAGTTGCACTCAGGTGGTTTAAATGAAGAAACTTTTCAAAATAAAAGTCTACTTGTGGAGTGGTTTGCAGGACTAAGGAAACAGAAGATGTTGCAGCCCCCAGAGAGTAGCGATGGCAGGAAGAAGTTACATCTGTTAAAAATGAAGAAACAGGGGATGAGCCCAGAGAGGGCTAGAGCCTTAGAAGAGATCATTCAGTTGAAGCAGTAGTCTTCAAAAGTGATAATTGTTTCTAAAAATGTTGCCTGAGCAGTGAATATGCAACAAAGGAATACCTCAGTCTCTCTCACCCTACTTGCTGATCTGCAGTCCTGCAGATGATTCTTACATACAATATCCAATCAGATGCTAACATAACAATCTGTCCTAGAGATCAGCCACCCAGGTCTTCAAAGCAGAGCAGAGAAGTATGAAGAAGGGATCTTGGAAAGGGAACAATGGAGGACAACCAGCGTACCTTCATATGAAATTGCTTTATTGGTAGCAGGCATTCTGATCTTCTTAGATCATACTGAAAATGTATGTAAATAGAAGAAAAAATTGTAGTTGCTTGAGATTTTTTTCAAATATTAATATAAATTGAAATAATTACAATATCCCTGGATATGGGGTATATATTTCAGAAAATAAGTAATATAAAGCTAGTGATAAGTAATCTTGATGTAAGTGTTGACTATACAAAAAACAAACCCCAGTGGGTGACCTCTTCAGGACCGTGGACAGAGCTCACACAGTTGCTCTCACAGTGGTTTTCAACAGTATATTGTGCATTTCCTATTTCTCGAGCTTAATTTCTCAAGTTACATTGAAATGATTGAAGGTATTGTCTGACTGGTTTTATAAACATGTTATGAGATTACAGCTAAAAACTTCATTAAAAGGATCAGGCTCTTTGTTCTGTATGTTTTCTCTCTTATGGCAGGACCTGTGAGCATCTGCCATGATGATCCTATTAAGACTAAATCTCTTCTGTATATAAATTGTGAAAGATGATGTTTTGTGTTGCAGAACTGGGTGCTGGAAAAGTTTTTCACCACTACAGCTTCAAGAAAATTTGCATTTCTGGCACAATATTGTAATAATTTGGAGTAGCTTTTAGAACTGTGGTAATGGCTTTAAATAGCAAGTGACCTTCAACTGTTGTTACATAATCTTGAGATTTATTAGGATCATTATAGATAATGCAATTCCAGATGACCTCACTAAGCACATTTTCCCAACTATATTGACGAGATCATTTCCTTTAAAACAATAAAATATAATACTGGGGTGTTTCGCATTTAGCCCATCTTGTCCACATACCAGCAAGATGGTAGGAGAGGCAAAATCACGTTTAGAATCAAACCCCATACCTGCCAGAGACGCTTAGAGGGCTTAAACAAACGTTGTGTGCACCAGAACCTAGAGACCCCACAGAGACTGAGACAGAACTGTGTTTGGGTGTCTCCTGACGTACGGTCAGCAGGGGACTGCTGCATGAGCAGGGGCTCTGGGTGCAGTAGACCTGGGTGTGGCATAAGCCCTCTTAGGGGAGGTCTCCATTAACCCACCATAGAGCCACCAGAACTTACAAAGGACTGGGAAACAGACTCTTGGAGGCCATAAACAAAACTTTGTGTGCACCAGGACTCAGGAGAAAGGAGCAGTGACCCCACAAGAGACTGACCGAGACTTGCCTGTGAGTGTCCAGGAGTCCCTGGTAGAGGCATGGGAAGCAGTGGCCTGCTGCAAGGGTTGGGGGCTCTGCATGCAGCAGGGCATGGGACCTTTTGAAGGAGGTCGCCATTATCTTCATTACCTCCACCATAGTTTGGCCTCAGGTCAAATAACAGGGAGGGAACACAGTCCCACCTATCAACAGAAAATTGGGTTAAAGATATACTGAGCATGGCCCTGCCCATCAGAACAAGACCCAGTTTCCCCCTCAGTCAGTGTCTCCTATCAGGAAGCTTCCATAAGCCTCTTATCCTTCTCCATCAGAGGGCAGACAGAATAGAAATGACAGTCACAGAAAACTAACCAATCTGATCACATGGACCACAGCGTTGTCTAACTCAATGAAACTATGAGCCATGCTGTGTAGGGCCAAGCAAGACTCACGGATCATGGTGGAGAGTTCTGACAAAACGTGGTCTACTGGAGGAGGGAATGGCAAACCACTTCAATATTCTTGCCTTGAGAACCCCATGAACAGTATGAAAAGGCAAAAAGATAGGACACAGAAAGATGAAGTCCCCAGGTTGGTAGGTGCCCAATACGCTACTGGAGATCAGTGGAAAAATAACTCCAGAAAGAATGAAGAGATGGAGCCAAAGCAAAAACAATACCCAGTTCTGGATGTGACTGGTGATAGAAGTCAAGTCCAATGCTGTAAAGAGCACTATTGCATAGGAACCTGGAATGTTAGGTCCATGAATCAAGGTAAATTGGAAGTGGTCAAACAGGAGATAGCAAGAGTGAACATTGATATTTTAGGAATCAACAAACTAAAATGGACTGGATTGGGTGAATTTAACTCAGATGACCATTATGTCTACTACTGTGGGCAAGAATCCCTTAGAAGAAATGGAATACCCATCATAGTAAACAAGAGTCTGAAATGTAGTACTTGGATGCAATCTCAAAAGCAACAGAATGATCTGTTTCCAAGGCAAACTATTCAGTATCACAGTAATCCAAGTCTACGCCCCGACCAGTAACACTGAAGAAGTTGAAGTTGAATGGTTCTATGAAGATCTACAAGACCTTCTAGAACTAACCCCCCAAAAGATGTCCTTTTCATTACAGGGGACTGGAGTGCAAAAGTAAGAGGTCAAGACATACCTGGAGTAACAGGCAAATTTGGCCTTGGAGTACAGAATGAAGCAGGGCAAAGGCTAGCAGTGTTTTGCCAAGAGAACGCACTGGTCATAGCAAACACCCTCCTCCAACAACACAAAAGAAGACTCTACACATGGACATCATGAGATAATACCAAAATCAGATTGATTATATTCTTTGCAGCCAAAGATGGAGAAGCTCTATACAGTCAGCAAAACAAAACCGGGAGCTGATTGTGGTTCAGATCATGAACTCCTTATTGCAAAATTCAGTCTTCAGTTGAAGAAAGTAGGGAAAACCACTAGACCATTCAGGTATGATCTAAATCAAATTCCTTACGAATATACAGTAGAAGTGACAAATACATTCAAGAGATTAGATCTGATAGACAGATTGCCTGAAGAACTATGGACAGAGGTTTGTGACATTGTACAGGAGACAGGGATCAAGACCATTCCCAAGGGAAAAAAAATGCAAAAAGGCAAAATGATTGTCTGAGGAGGCCTTACAAATAGCTGTGAAAAGAAGAGAAGTGAAAGGCAAAGGAGAAAAGGAAAGATATACTCATTTGAATGTAGAGTCCAAAGAAGAGCAAGGAGAGATAAGAAAGTCTTCAGTGATCAATGCAAAGAAATAGAGGAAAACAATAGAATGGGAAAGACTAGAGATCTCTTCAAGAAAATTAGAGATACCAAAGGAACATTTCATGCAAGGATGGGCAAAATAAAGGACAGAAATGGTATGGACCTAACAGAAGCAGAAGATATTAAGAAGAGGTGGCAGGAATACACAGAAGAACTGTACAAAAAAGATCTTCACGACCCAGGTACTCAAAATGGTGTGATCACTCACCTAGAGCCAGACATCCTGGAATGTGAAGTCAAGTGGGCCTTAGGAAGCATCACTACGAAGAAAGCTAGTGGAAGTGATGGAATGCCAGTTGAGCTATTTCAAATCCTGAAAGATAATGCTGTGAAAGTGCTGCACTCAATATGCCAGCAAATTTGGAAAACTCAGCAGTGGCCACAGGACTGGAAAATGCCCGTTTTCATTCCAATCCCAAAGAGAAGCAATGCCAAAGAATGCTCAAAATACTGCATAATTGCACTCATCTCACATGCTAGTAAAGTAATGCTCAAAATTCTCCAAGCCAGGTTTCAATAGTATGTGAACTGTGACCTTCCAGATGCTCAAACTGGATTTAGAAAAGGCAGAGGAACCAGAGATCAAATTGCCAACATCTGCTGGATCATCGAAAAAACAAGAGTTCCAGAAAAACATCTACTTCTGCTTTATTGAGTACACCGAAGCCTTTGACTTATGGATCACAACAAACTGTGGGAAATTCTGAAAGAGATGGGAATATCAGGCTACCTTACGTGCCTCCTGAGACATCTGTATGAAGGTCAAGAAGCAACAGTTAGAACTGGACATGGAACAACAGACTGGTTCCAAATCTGAAAAGGACTACGTCAAGGCTGTATATTGTCACCCCGCTTATTTAACTTCTATGCAGAGTACATCATGAGAAATGCTGTACTGGAGGAAGCACAAAGTGGAATCAAGATTGTTGGGAGAAATATCAATAACCTCAGATATGCAGATGACACCACCTTACAGCAGAAAGGAAAGAAGAAATAAAGATCCTCTTGATGACAGTGAAAGTGGAGAGTGAAAAAGTTGGCTTAAAACTCAACATTCAGAAAACTAAGATCATGACATCTGGTCCCATCACTTCATGGCAGATAGTTGGGGAAACAATGGAAACAGTGACAGGTTTTATTTTGGGCAGCTCCAAAATCAACTGCAGCCATGAAATTAAAAGATGCTTGCTCCTTGGAAGAAAAGTTATGACCAACCTAGACAGCATATTAAAAAGCAGAGACATTACTTTGCCAACAAGGGTCAGTCTAGTCAAAGCTATGGTTTTTCCAGTAGTCATGTATGGATGTGAAAGTTGGACTATTAAGAAAGCTAAGCACTGAAGAATTGGTGCTTTTAAACTGTGATGTTGGAGAAGACTCTTGAGAGTCCCGTGTACAACAGGGAGATCCAACCAGTCCATCCTAATGAAATCAGTCCTGAATGTTCATTGGAAGGACTGATGCTGAAGCTGAAGTTCCAATACTTTGGCCACCTGATGCAAACAGCTGACTCATTGGAAAAGACCCTGATGCTAGGAAAGATTGAATGCAGGCAGAGAAGGGGATGACAGAGCATGAGATGGTTGGATGGGACATGAGTTTGAGTAAACTCCTGGAGTTGGTGATGGATGGGGAGGACTGGCTTGCTGCGGTCCATGGGGTCACAAAGAGTCTGACACGACTGAGCGACTGAGCTGAACTGTCCACATATTCCCTGGAGAAGGGAATGTCAGCCCACTCCAGTATTCTTGCCTGGATAATCCCATGGACAGAGGAGCCTGGTGCACTACAGTCCATAGGGTTGCAAAGAGATGGACATGATTGAGTGACTGAGACACACACACACGTGTCCAGTTATCAGAAACACCCAATAATGCTACACTTCAGATCACTGCATAGAAGGCTGCAATTATTTTAGTGCAGAATTATAGACTAAGCCCCTGAACAAAGGGTTTCAAAACATGGATCAGTTCTTGGAATGCTTCTATAATTTAGCAAATATGAGGAAGACTAAATTAGGCTAGTTTTCCTTCCTAAGTTTTAGTTCTCTGTAGACATGTTTCGTACTCAGTTGGAGAGAAGAAAGTTAATTTTTATATTTTTATTAAGTGTTAGTCAAAAGAAAGCAATGTTTCTAAAACAGCTGTTAAAGAAAAAAATACACTAATTATCTATGTAACCTAATGGTTTTAAAAGAAAATGGTAACATTCTAGATACATACTATTCCCTTGATAGTCTTTGTCACTCCGATCTTGAATTATGTCCTTTTATTTTGCCTCCTATATTTTAACTTCTCCATAGTAGACATTATGGGTTTTGTTCCAGTAAATGTTTGTATAGATTTACCCACGTATTTGCCACTTTCCTATCCCACGTTATTCTTACATCTCAGATTCCGTCTGGCATCATTTTTCTTCTGCCTAAAATGTATCTTTTAAAATTACCTTTAGGGAGTAGCCACTGGTACTACATCCTCTTTAATTTTTATTTCATGTGAATAAGTACCTAATTCTGTTTTGTTCTTGAAAGATGTTTTCACTGATTATCCAATTCTAGGTTGAGAGTGTGTTCTTGTAGCCCCTTAATAACAGTTCAGCTAACTTTCCGCTGTCGCCGTCATTTCTGAGAAATCAGCTGTTTATAGTGAATCCTCTAACGACAGACACCTTCTCTTTTCACTTTTCAAACTGTATCTTACTCTGCAGTTTCACCCTGTGTGTAATTGTGTTTTGTTTTGTTTTGTTGTTTTTTACCATGCTAGGAATTTTTGTACCTTCTCAAAGGTACTCACTGTAAGAGTCAAAAACAGACATGGGCTCTGTGTCATGAAGCTTGTAAAGAAATAAGAGAAAATGAAATAAATACTAGGAACAAACCTGGTTTGGGGTATATTGAATATGATGCATCTTGAAAGTTTTTAAGTGGAGGTACAAAGTGGATAATATATATTTATATATATATATGTGTGTGTATATATATATAAACTCAGAAATTTGGATTGAACATGTTATGTTTGGACATCATATAGATGAAGGAAGAAAATAATATCATAGATGATTGAGAGCTTAAAATCATTATGTAGAGTGAGAAGAGATGAAGTCTTAGGATAGATCTTGAGAAATTCCACTATTCACTGGCCAAGGAAATAGGAAGTGAAGACTGAGAGGAAGTAACAAGGAATTAGGGAAAAAACAGGAATAGTCTGTGTTCATAAATTATAGTACACTGTTTAAATAACATGGCCCTGAAATCAGACTACAGTGGGTTGAGGAGTAAGGGAAAGCAAGAAAGTGGAGGCATGATGTCTTACGCAAGGCAGTGTAGCCTAAAGTATGAGGCAATGAAAAGCAACCTTGAAATTTCAATGAGCACAAGATAGCAAAGATTGATTTGGTGCTCAACTGTTAATCCACTATGGGTTAACATCAACTCTGCTGATGTCTTGAATCATTTAGAACTAGTAGGAAGTGGCAGCTATTATCAGGGACATTGTTGGTCTCATAGTGGGGAAAATAAAGTGACAGGACCACGCAGTTGTTGTAGAAGCTTCTTCTTGAAAGTGTCACCTATCATATTCAATAAAAGTGAAAGGGTTAGTCGCTCAGTTGTATCCAACTCTTTGCGACCCCATGGACTATATATAGCCTGCCAGATTCCTCCATCCATAGGATTTTCCAGGCAAGAATTCTGGAGTGGATTGCCATTTCCTTCTCCAGGGGATCTTCCCAATCCAGGGATTGACCCCAGGTCTCTGGCATTGCAGGCAGACCTTTACCATGTGAGCCACCAGGGAAGCCCCATGTTCACATATAATTTCATTAAGTAAAGAAAGTCACATGGCCAGACTTAATGTGAGTGGGGAGGGAATATTTTCAGTAAATATGTAATCTAGTATGGTTAAGATCTCATGTGTATAGAAATTTTTCTCACTATTTTTATTGTAAGTGAGGACAATGGGAAATGAGAGACCATATGATTGAGAGATTTTTTTAGGAGAGATAATTAATAGTGCTCAATTGCCATGGGAATGAATCTAGCTGTAAGAGAATTATTGACTGTATTGGAAAAACAGGGTCTGGCTGGTTTTTTGAGGTTTCTAAGAAATAGGATTCAATTTATGAAGGGTGGCCCTGGCCCTAGATAGAAAAAGTTTCTCCCTCACTAATGAAATAAAATTTTTAAAAGGGATAAGAACTCCTCTAAATAGATTTGTAGGTTTTTCAGAGGGTGCTAGATAGAATTCCAATATATATGAGATTTTCTCTTTGCTTTGTGAAGTAGAATACAAGAAATACACGAAGACAATGGGGGAAATTAAGGAAGGTGTCCTACATCAAGGAAAGTGGAGAAGTTTTGAAATACTCACTGTGGAGAATAGTAGAGAGAATGGAACAAAAGATATACTCAAATTGCTAAACAGTCCTGAGAGTAAATTTGATTTTTCTGATTATAAATTTACAGTGTCATCATCTACCCCCTTGTTTTTTTCTCTTGCTGTATTTGCTCAGGTGCAGGCAGAATAAAGCAGTTGAATTGTATTCATCCATTTGGGGTCTTGCCAGATGGAAGTGAAGAAATAAGAAGGGCAAAGGATATTAAGTTCTTGGCAAGAGTGTAATTGAAATCATGACCCATGAAATCTAAGCTGAAAAAAGTACAGCTGAGATACAAAAGATCTGATGCACTGAGATGAAGGCAGATCATACTGGAGATTGATGATGAGGGAGCAGTAGATGCTATCCAACATAAAAACTCAGAGAGGAGCTGTAGGAAGTGAGTGGCTACAGTCAGTCATTTGGGATTTGAGGAGTTTAGGGTGGTGACAAGTTTTGGAATGTGAAGAAGTGGGTGGATTAGGAGACTGTGAAGTTGGATGGTTTACCCACTGTGTCCTGAAGACATCCATTGTCATAGGAGAGAGCCTGTGTGCTGGTGACAACAGCTTTGGTGAATAAAGAGTGATCTGGTTATCTTTAGCTTCTGGTGACGAGAAGAGAGACTTACTGGCCTTCCAAAATATCACACTTTTCAATGAATAGTTCTTTTTCCCTGAGAAACTAGGAGGAGTAATTGTAGATAGAAACAGAGAACGAAAAAAAAATCTAATCTTCAGAAAAAGCACTTGACAAAATCCAACACTCATTCATGATAAAACTATCAGCAAGCTAGGAATATAGAGAAATTCTTCAACTTGATAAAGAACCTCTACAGACTTCCCACAGCTAACACATTTTGCTTAATGGTGAGAAACTAGAAGCGTTTGTCCTTAAGACTGAGACCAAACCAGTAATCTCCACCACTCCTATTCAACACTGTACTGGAAGTTCCTGCTAATGAAATAAGACTAAAAAGGAAATAAAATTCATACAAATTGAGAAAGATGAAATAAAGCTGTCTCTTCACAGATGACATGATTGTCTACATAGAAAATCACAGAAGGAATTGACAAACGCACTAATGGAACTAATAAGCAATTATATCAAGGTTACAAGATATAATATTCATATACAAAGTCATCCTTTTAATATACCAGCAATGAACAGTTGGAATTTGAAACTTAAATGCTACTTACAGTAGCATTTAAATTAGCACCAGAAAACTTAAAATACTTAGATATAAATCTAAAAAACATATTCAGAATTTGTATGAGGAAAACTATAAACCCTGATGAAAGAAATCAAAGATCTAAATAGATGGGTATCCCATGTCCATGGATAGGAATAGTCTCTGTGGTTAAGACTCCTTTCCTTCCTAATTTGGTCAGGCGATTTAACAGAATCTGAATAAATTCCCAGCAAGTTTTTTGGGGGCTATCTACCAACTGATTCTAAAGTATGCATGGAAAGGCAAAAGGTCAAGAATAGCCAATATGATACTAAAGAAAAAGAACAAAGCCAGAGAACTGACAAATTAATACTGCTTGACTTCAAAACTTAATATAAAGCTATGGTAAGTGAGATGGCATAGTGGTGGTAAAAGAATAGAAGTAATACATCAGTGGAATAAAATAGAGAGTCCAGAAATAGATTTATCTGTTTATAATCAACTGACATTTTACAGGAGAGAAAAAGCAATTCAATGGAGGCAGAATTGACTTTTGAACAAATGGTATCTTAACAACTGGACATGCATATACAAAAATAATAATCTATACAGATCATACACTTTTCATGAAAAAATAAGCAAAAATGGCTCATAGACAAAACTGTAAATCACAAAACTATAACACTTCTGGAAATTAACAAGATAGTAAGCTAGATGACCTTGGGTTTGATGATGATCTTTTAGATGTAGTACTAAAAGCACCGTCTATGGAAGAAAATATCAAGTTGGGATTAACTAAAATGAAAAACATCTGCTCTGTTGACACTGTCAAGAAAAGCCACAGACTGAGGGAAAATATTTGCAAAAGATGTATCTAATAAAGGACTGTTATACAAAATATACAAAGAACTCTTAAAACTCACAGAGGGAGAGGGTGGGATGATTTGGGAGAATGGCATTGAAACATGTATACTATCATGTAAGAATCAAATCACCAGTCTATGTCCAGTGCAGGATACAGTATGCTTGGGGCTGGTGCACGGGGATGACCCAGAGGGATGTTGTGGAGAGGGAGGTGGGAGGGGGGTTCATGTTTGGGATCGCATGTACACCCGTGGTGGATTCATGTCAATGTATGGCAAAACCAATACAGTATTGTAAAATAAAAATTAAAATTAAAAAAAATAATAAAATGAGCAAACGACTAGAACAGATACTGCAGGAAAGAATACATATAGATGGCAAATAATCATATGAAAAGATGCTCCATGTCTTGTATCATGCTTTGTTGTTATTTAGTCACTAAGTGTGTCCGACTCTTTGCGACTCATAGACTGTAGCCCGCCAGGCTCCTCTGTCCATTTAATTCTCCAGGAAGGAATACTGGAGTGAGTTGCCATTTCCTTCTCCAGGGCATCTTCCCAGACCCAGGTATTAAACCCATGTCTCCTGCATTTACAGGTGGGTTCTTCCACTGAGCCACCAGGGAAACCCATCATCATCCCTTAGGGAAATGCAAATTAAAACAGTTACTACACCTTAGAATGGCCAAAATTCAGAACACAGGCAACACCAAATGCTGGTGAGGATATGGATTAATATGAACAATATTCATTGCTAGTAGGAATGCAAAACAGTATAGCCACCTTGATAGGTAATTGGGCAGTTCTTGAATAAAAAATAAATTTTTAGTATATGATCCAGTAATGGTGCTCCTTGGTATATACCCAAATGAATAGAAAACCAACATCTGCACAAAAACGTGCCCACAGATGTTTATAGCAGCTTTGTTCACAATTGCCAAAACTTGGAAACAACCAAGATATCCTTGAGTAGTGAATGCATAAATAAATGATAGAATATCCAGGCAATAAAATAATATTCACTACTGAAAATATGAGCTATTAAGCCATGAAAAGACACAGAGTAACATTAATTGCATGTTATTAAGTAAAAGAAGCCAGTCTGAAAAGATTGCATGCTATATAATTTCAATTATAGTTGACCCTTGAACAAAGCAGGGGTTAGGGTTGCTGACCTTCTTTGCAATCAAAAATCTGAGTATAACTTAGTTAGTCCTTCATATATATGATTCTTCCCCCTGACTCTGCAGTTCCACGTCCATGGATCCACCCAATAGCAGATCAGGTAGTGGTGTAGTATTTACTATTGAAAAAAACATGGTTATAAGACAACCTATAAAGTTCAAGATCTGCCGTTGAAAAAAGCAAGAGACTTGTAGAAAAATATCTGCTTCATTGACTACGCTAAAGCCTTTGACTGTGGATCACAACAAACTGGAAAATTCTTAAAGAGATGGGAATACCAGGCCACCTTACCTGCCTCCTGAGAAATCCGTATGCAGGTCAAGAAATAACAATTAGAACCAGACACGGAACAATGGACTGGTTCCAAATTGGGAAAGGAGTACATTAAGGCTCTTTATCGTCACCCTGCTTATTTAACTTATATGCAGAATACATCATGAGAAATGCCAGGCTGGATGAAACACAAGCTAGATTCAAGACTGCTGGGAGAAATATCAGTAACCTCAGATATGCAGATGACACCACCCTTGTGGCAGAAAGCAAAAAGGAGCTAGAGAGCCTCTTGATGAAAGTGAAAGAGGAGAGTGAAAAAGCTGACTTAAAATTCAGCATTCAGAAAACGAAGATCATGGCATCTGGTCCCATCACTTCATGGCAAATAGATGGGGAAACAATGGAAACAGTGACAGAGTTTGTTTTCTTGGGCTCCAAAATCACTGCAGATGGTGACTGCAGCCATGAAATTAAAAGATGTTTGCTCCTTGGAAGAAAAGCTATGACCAACCTAGACAGCATATTAAAAAGCAGAGACATTACTTTGCCAACAACGGTCCATCTAGTCAAGGCTATGGTTTTTCCAGCAGTCATGTATGGATGAGAGATTTGGACTGTATAGAAAGCTAAGTGCCAAAAATTGATGCTTTTGAACCGTGTTGTTGGAGAAGACTCCTAAGAGTCTCTTGAACAGCCAGGAGATACAACCAATCAATCCTAAAGGAACTCAGTCCTGAATATTCATTGGAAGGAGTGATGCTGAAGCTCCAATACTTTGGCCACCTGATGCGAAGAACTGACTCATTGGAAAAAACCCTGATGCTGGGAGAGATTAAGGGCAGGAGGAGAAGGGGACAATAATGGTTGAGATGGTTGGATGGCATCATCAACTCAGATGGACATGAGTTTGAAAAAGCTCCAGAAGTTAATGATGGACAGGGAAGCCTGTTGTGTGCTGCAGTCCATAGAGTCTCAAAGAGTCAGACATGACTGAGCAACTGATCTCATGCAACTCAAACCCATGTGGTACAAAGGCCAACTGTAAATGATGCTCTGAAGAAGGTGAAACTATGGAGACAGTAAAAAGGTCACTGGTTGCCAGGAATTCTTGGAGAGTGAGGGAGGAATGAGTAAGACAGGGCACAGACAATATTTGGGGCACTGAAACTATTCTGTGAGATACTGTGATGGTGGATGCATGTCATTAGACATTTGTGAAAACCCATAGACTGTACAACGTAAAGAATGAACCTTAATGCAAGCTATAGATGTTGGTGATTAATAACATGTCAGTGTTGGTTCATCAGTTGTAACAACTGGACCATACTAACGGGAGATGTTCATTATAGGGGAAACCGTGGAGGATTAGAAGGGGACTTTGTATACTTTCTGTTGAATTTTTCTGTAAACCTTGAACTGCTCCAATAGTCTATCAATACAAAAAATCAATACTAATCCAGTTCCTTACCCGCCATTTGGAAGAATCAGATAGCTGTTACCTCCACGTAAGTGTTTTGTACTTGTCTCAAAAACCAAATCTTCCAATGATAGAGGCAAGGGACACCAGCACACTCATTCATTTCATTCAGTGTATATTAAGCTCTGATGTATTTCTTAATGCTCAGCAAAATACACGTGAATGTGTCTAGAGAGATGCATTTCTTAATGTTCAGCAAAATAAACATGCATGGGTGTATGACATGCATTTGTCTCTCCTAAGTATTTGAAATACTCTCTAAACAGTGAATATGGATAAAAGATAATAAGGAAGAAAAGTAAAGAGAAAGGACAGCTAACTTACCATCAGTTGGTAAGAGGCAGTGAATTTGCAGGAAGCAGCATGTTCTAAAGTTTCTCCAGGCATATTCCTTTTTGTTTCCCCTTCTTTGGTATAAACCCTGACTCGGTCCAGTGAATTCCCAATGTCCTTCCTCCTTCCAAAACCAATTCCTACTCACACGCTTGGCGAAGAAAAGCTACACTGACCTGCAGAGAGGCTGCCCTGCCAGCAACGTGATGTTTTACCTTTGCTGTGGAAACTGCATTAGAGCTTGTTTTAAAAACATATCAAGCCATTATTTGTGTGTTTAATACCTGCCAACATCCTTGGCAGAGAAAGGATGCTCTAGATTAGAGCTGAGCCTCATCACTTTTGGCCAGTAAGTGAGCCAATCTGTTTTAATGATGGGGCGGGGCAGGAAAATGTGCCTTTTACTTGCCACGTAGAACCAGAAATACTGACTGAAGTAGCAGAATGGTGGCTTTAGTTCCAAGAGTATTTACTTTGCAGGCTTATTTGGTCAGTCAGTTTAATAAGAGCACGCAGTGTAGCTGGCAGAAACCTGCATCTTATGAATGTACAAAGAATGAGACTCTGTGTATCCCTTTCAGTATCTGTTCATATGTTCACTTTTTCTCTCAACAGTCCTAGAAGTTGTGTGAATTTTTCTTTCAATATTGACATAGGTCATTGTTAGTAGCATAAATGCTACATAAAATAGCGTTTTGTCCTGCCTAGCCTTTACTTTAAGATATTTCATCATGACCTCTCCCAGTTGATGTACATCTAGATAATATCTTTGTGTTTTCATAACATTTAAGTTTTTTAAAATCAGGGGTGCTAATTAAATGTATACAAGAAAAATAATTTTTATATATGGCAGAATTTTTAAGCATTTTAGAAGAGTTTATCATATTATCTGTTAGGTATAATAGGATATGAATAGAACAAAATTATCTTGCATCTTACATAAATGGTGTGTGTGTTCAGTCATTCAGTCATGGCCAACTCTTTGTGACCTATGAACTGTAGCCTGCCAGGTTTCTCTCTCCATGGAATTTTCCAGGCAAGAACACTGGAGTGGGTTGCCATTTCCCTCTATAGAGGATCTTTCCAACCTAGGGATCGAACCCCTGTCTCCTGCATTGGCAGACAGGTTCTTTACCACCGTACCACCTGAGAAGTCCATATAAAAGGTGGCTGGTGCAAAATACAATGAGATAAAGAGAATAGAAAGAATGCAGCTGATATTATAGTAAAATAAATCACAGCTTTCCTGATAAATTAGCCTGAATTTTCTATTTCTCTTTCCTTAACTGTTTGCAAGTCTAAACTGTTTATTTTATTGTGCATTTTCTTATCAGAGGAAAGACACTATCAATAATTGCATTATAATCCTAACAATTAAAGTAAAAACTCTGGTGTGTGTTTGTATGTTTTGTTCTGTTGAGGTTCCTTCCCTGAATGAACCAGATAATTAATCATATTCTCCAGAGTGGAAAATTGGCCTGATTAGACCAAGGTCAAAATGCAGTTCACTGCTAAGGTTAATTAATTCCAGTCTCCTGGCTAAATTAATAACTAGTTTAGCCATCCAGTGGTCAACATGTATGAGATCGTGATTTGCATTTGTATTAGGGCCGGTGGATTCAGGGTAGGAAGGTATATGGGGCTTTTCTCTACTCATTGCACGCTATAAATCAATGCTGAATTTATCACAGATGGCATTGAAATGAGGAATGTGTGTTTGTACACTCTGCTTCCACCTGTTACTGAACCAAAGTCAGGTCGGCTTGCTCATGTGCAGTAAAGCCAATCTACTGACACCTGGCTGTGGGGAAGGAAAATACAGTGTTGACTGCAGGGCACCAAGCAAGAAGGGGCAGCTCATGTTGAAAAGACCCAAATTCCTAGATGACTTTCTGGGAAGAGGTTTTCAATGCAGTGTTAGGGAGGGGGCTGCTGGGTGTGTGATCAGCTCGTGGGCAATTCTGGATTGATTGGCATCAAGATGAAGTTTCAAGATCATCAGCCTCTAGTTTGAACCAGTCTAGGGTCTGAGTTCAGTGGTCGGCAGTTGTCGTCCGGCGGCAGTCTGCTTCCTGTAACGACTTAGGAGTGTGTCAGGTCTTCATGGCTTTCAGGGAACTGGGAGCTTGGTGATTCTGCTCTGTGGCTGGTTGACAGTCTATAAATTGTTACCAGCCTCCTAGCCAACAGCTGTTCTTTGTTTCTACATCTTCTCATTTCCTAGTCATTAATTGTTTTTTAAATTTTTTTTAACTGGAATGTAATTGCCTTAGAATGTTGTGTTCATCTCTGGTGTATAATAGCATGAATCAGCTCTGCATATACATATATCTGCCCCCCTTGTGAGCCTCCCTCCGACCCTTCTAGGCCATCACAGAGCGCTGCGCTGAGCTCCCTGTACGGTATAGCAGCTTCCCACTGGCTATCTGTTTTCCACATGGTAGTGTATATGTGGGACTTCCCTGGAGGCTCAGTCTGTAAAGAATCTGCCTGCAATGCAGAAGACCAGGTTCAGTTCCTGGGTTGGGAAGATCCCCTGGAGAAAGAAATGGCAACCCTCTCCAGTATTCCTTCTTGGGAAATCCCATGGACAGAGGAGCCTGGCAGGCTATAGGCCACGGGGTCGCAGAGAGTCTGGACATGACCGAGTGGCTGCACCACCAGGACAAGCATATATGTGTCAGTGCTCCTCTCTCAATTCATCCTGCCCTAGCCTTCCCCGCTGTGTCCGCGAGTCCATTCTCGACATCTCCCACTATCCCTGTCCTGAAGATAGGTTCCTCTCTACCATGTTCCCAGATTCCATGTACATGCTTTGATATGCAGTTTTTGTTTTTCTCGTTCTTTCTTCAGTCTGTGTAACAGGCTCTAGGTTCACCCATATCACTGCAGTTGACCCAATTTCATTGCTGTTTATGGTTGAATAATATTCCATTGTGTATACATAGTGCATCCTCTTTACCCTTCGTCTGTAGATGGACATTTAGGTTGCTTCCATGTCCCAACTATTGTAAGCAGTGATGCCATGAACTTTGGGGTACATGTATCTTTTTTGAGTTATGGCTTTCTCAGGGTATATGCCCAGTGGTGGGCTTGCTGGGTCGTACGATAGTTTTATGGAGGAGGCAGCTTTTTTTTTCTTTCTTCTTTCCTCGGATTTTTGTCACCTGAGGACAGTTACCGCTCTTTTCTTCTCTTCCCACTACTGGGCAACTTAATCACCATCCACAGCTATTTTGGGGTCTGTAGGATCTTTCTCCTCTCTGCCTATGGTAACTGCCATTTTACCTGCCACCTGAGGGCACGCCTGAATAGTGTTTTCACAGCTCTCATCATCCCTCCCTCCCTTCTCTCTTCCCCTGTCATTCCCACTTCTGTCTCTCTCTCTCTTTTTCTCTGTCCCCCAACCCCACCCAGTTGGTCCTGGTGAGCAAGGGGACCATCTTCGTTATTTGGAGCTTAAAGTTTGTGGAAATCAACATGTTTTCTCTTATTGTCCCATTCCTCCTAAATTCCAATGCTGTATTATGTTACTGGTGTGATGGAAATGGGCGCAAATGTGCTCCCAGCTCCACCTGTGATTAAGACCCCAGCATTCAGTTAGTCAGGCTGAGGAAACAGTGTTTTTCCATTGGTTCAAAATGTGTTTCCATGAACGTAAAGGAAAACAAACTATGATTCCATATGCTCTTTTCTATGATTTCATGCAAATATATGGTATTTCAGGTACACCGTGTCTCAACATTGCTTGTCTCAGTTGGCTTAGAGACTTAATTATAATTGTAATATTTTTCCATGAAAATTAGGTTCTCTGTTCCAAACACAGATTTATAAGTGAACTTCCAATCACAGCAGTGCAGGTGGAGACAGCCTGTACAGGAAATCATAGTGGCAGAGATTGCTTGTTTTAGAATGCTTGTTTTAGGTCATTGTGAAAGCAAGTCCACTGTAAAGGGAAAAGGGCAGCATAATACTTTTGAGACCTATTGGCCCAAACCCCCTAAGTTCCAGGCACCTACATCTCAATAGGTCGAGAAATTAACTCTCTTCACTCCCTAGCCCACTGCATTCTTCTGACATCTTCCAGTTGAGGTACCACCTTCCTCCCAGTCATCTTCACTAAGAACTCTGCATGCTCCTCTTGGTTCTGCCCCTCCAAATCTTCTGAAATAGGCGACTTCCCTCCACTTTCCCACAACTACAGTTTGAATTCAATCACTGTACAACTTCCTTCTCTTGACCCTCTATGCTGATCTTTCACACTATATGAGTTACCTTTTTTAATCAAGCAAAGTTTTAATCAGGTCAATTTTTTGCTTTGAAATTAGCACTTGGATGTATTTCTCCTATTCTGGGCTTCCCTGGTGTCTCAGATGGTAAAGAATCTCCCTACAACGGAGACTCTTGATCCCTAGGTTGGGAAAATCCCCTGGAGAAGGGAATGGCTACCCACTCCAATATTCTGGCCTGGAGAATTCCACTGACAGCAGCTACAGTCCATGGGGGTTGCAAAGAGTCAGACACTACTAAGCGACTAACACTTTCACTTTATCCTGTTCTAAGACATTACTCATCTCTTTCAGAATTTTCCACAGTTTATTGTGATCCACACAGTCAAACTCTTTGGCAAGGTAAATAAAGCAGAAATAGATGTGGTTTTTTGGAACTCTCTTGCTTTTTCGATGATCCAGCGGATGTTGGCAATTTGACCTGTTTCCTCTGCCTTTTCTGAAACCAGCTTGAGCATGAAAGATATGGGAATACCATACCACTTGACCCGCCTCTTGAGAAACCTGTATGCAGGTCAGGAAGCAACAGTTAGAACTCGACATGGAACAACAGACTGGTTCCAAATAGGAAAAGGAGTACGTCAAGGCTGTATATTGTCACCCTGCTTATTTAACTCATATGCAGAGTATATCATGAGAAACGCTGGACTGGAAGAAGCACAGGCTGGAATCAAGTCAGATATGCAGATGACATCACCCTTATGGCAGAAAGTGAAGAAGAACTAAAGGGCCTCTTGATGAAAGTCAAAGAGGAAAGTGAAAAAGTTGGCTTAAAGCTCAATATTCAGAAAATGAAGATCATGGCATCCGGTCCCATCACTTCATGGGAAATAGATGGGGAAACAGTGGAAACAGTGGCTGACTTTACTTTTCTGGGCTCCAAAATCACTGCAGATGGTGATTGCAGCCATAAAATTAAAAGACTCTTACTTCTTGGAAGGAAAGTTATGGCCAACTTCGACAACATATTAAAAAGCAGAGACATTATTTGCCAACTAAGGTCCATCTAGTCAAGGCTATGGTTTTTCCAGTGGTCATGTATAGATGTGAGAGTGGGACTATAAAGAAAGCTGAGCACCGAAGAGTTGATGCTTTTGAACTGTGGTGTTGGAGAAGACTCTCTAGAGTCCCTTGGACTGCAAGGAGATCCAACCAGTCCATCCTCAAGGAGATCAGTCCTGGGTGTTTATTGGAGGGACTGATGTTGAAGCTGAAACTCCAATACTTTGGCCACTTGATGTGAAGAGCTGACTCATTTGAAAAGACCCTGATGCTGGGAAAGATTAAAGGCAGGAGGAGAAGGGGACGACAGGATGAGATGGTTGGATGGCATCACTGACTCAATGGACATGAGTTTGGGTGAACTCCGGGAGTTGGTGATGGACAGGGAAGCCTGATGTGCTGCAGTGCATGGGGTCGCAAAGAGTCAGACACAACTGAGCAACTGAACTGAAGACATCACTGTCCAATAGAACTTTCAGTGATAAACCCTCTGTATCCTTCTGTCTAATATGGTAGCTGCTAGTTCCACATTGTGATTGAGCATTTGAAATGTAACTAGGTCAGCTGAGGAGTTGAAATGTTGCTTGGGTTTATTTAAATTTAAAGAGCCATAGGTAGACAGTGGCTGTCATATTGGAGAATGAAAGTTGAGGGGATAAAATCCAGAATTACTGGCATGGTGTGTAAGATCCTTCCAGGACTACCCCCAGCTTTCCTATCTCTGTCTCACCCATTCGGTACATACGCTGTAGACACGCACGGTTTCTTATCTCATGAGAGCTCGAAAAGGACCTCATGTTCTGACTTGTTCTGTGTGTGCCTTGATTTGTGTGTGTTTTTATCTGGTACATTCTTTCTCTTAACCTCCCGTGAAGTGAAAGTCGCTCAGTCGTGTCCAACTCTTTGCGACCCCATGGACTGTATCCATGGAATGCTCCAGGCCAGAATACTGGAGTGGGTAGCCTTTCCCTTTTCCAGGAGATCTTCCCAGCCCAGTAGTAGAACTAGGGTCACCTGCATCGCAGGCAGATTCTTTACCAAACTGAGCTATGAGGGAAGCCCACTTGAGCACCTATAAACCCTGAAAGAATGCTTAAATGTGATTTCTGAAAAGCCTTCTTCCACCTCCTCAGGTGTCCACTGACTTCTTTTTTCACTGCTTCCACAAAAATACGTATATCCCTTAATAAAGCATCAACTACTGAGTGTTATTTATTTCCCTAGCTGTTATCCTAAATTTCATTTTCTGCTTAAGCAGTCAATTAGAAAGTCAGTTTCAAAATTATTGCTTATGATAGATACTAACTATATTGAGAGGGAAAAAAGATTCAAGCTAAATTTCAAATGAATTGTGAAAAGGAACAATGAAAATAAAGTGGGAAGAGGAGCACCCCAGTGATCACCACTGCCTACTCTGTGCATAGAAGCCTTTTGGAGGAATTTAAGGGAGTGAGTTGACTTTGACCTTCATAGAACAGCTAACATTTTCCTTTACAATTCCAAACTGAATTTTTTTGCTTCTTCCTTTGTCTGTATTTCAGATGTGTTCCTGCTTGATGTCAAATTTCTAAAAGCTAATTAAATGATAGATTTTTTTTCATTGAGTACACCATATATCTTTCAAGGTTAAGCAAGAATAAAACACTTTGCCTGGATTTTCCATTGTGAAATTGATGGGGGGTGGTGGGTAGTGGAGGGAAGGATATTTTTAAAGTGATACACTGCAGTAGAGGAAAAAAAAATCCTGTCAGTTAAAACTACTAGATATAGCCAGTCTTATAAATGTTTTATAATAATTGTAAAAACTCAAAGTGAATTAATGATATTTTCAAAATTTCCTGGGAGAATGACTTCTTTCTCATTGAATTATCTTGGCAACATTCCCGCCTTTTGAGCTCACTGGAGGGTGAAGAAATAGCATTCTTCTTGTCCTGATTTTATGGAAAGCAAAGCAATCTGCTGTGTTTCTGAGGATGCTGTTATTACCATTTAAAATAAATGATGATTTAAAAGAATCTGTTCCTTGGTACCTATTCAGGCGATTCTAGTTTCATTGACACTATTATGTACAGACAGTTGAAAGAATTATGGCTATTAAGCAGAGTTTAATATTATAGAAAATGAATACATAATGACTGGATTTCTATTACTTCCTATTTTTATTATGAAGAGTTATATAGTCAACCAAATTTGAAATTAGGAACCTTTTCTGGACTGACAGTCAAGTCTAGAAATGGTAGTAATCTTTTAAGTCTCTTGATTTAATGGGAATGGTATCAAGAATAAATGCTGAGGAAGAATTTAAGTGTTAACCCAGGTTCCTCCTCTTTTATTCCTTTCTGACCTCCTGCAATTCTGTGAAAGTACCTTGCTTTCTGCTCCAAAGCACCCTTTGTAGACATGTGTGTATCACTGAATGTACCAGGATACGTGGTAATTAGATGTGTGTATTTCTGCATCCTCATTCGCCTATGAACTTCTTTAAGAAGAGTATCATGTACAGTTAGTAACCAGTGCATTCTCAAGAGCCTTACACACAGCCTTAATTTAGACAGAGACTCATATTTTGTGTTGGGGAGGAAGAACAGGAAGAAGAGAGGAAGGATAAGGTTATTTTCTGGGCACTGTGAATGATGAAAATATTCTCATTAAATAATATGAGATCTGAAAGTTTTAAAGTATGTTAAAGTAGAAGCCTTTAAAACCCATGGCAAAACCATTGTATATTTTAGCAGATTAATTGATAATCACTTCTATATTAAAGATCTGAAAAATGGAGCTAGATTCTACCTGTTCCTAAAGTATTTCCCTAAGACAAATCTGAGCCCTTTGAAAATGTTTAATATTTATCCAAAAATACTATAACAATTTGAATGAGAAAACTAACTCAAAACAGAGACAACCGATAAACAGAAAACCTGTGGAAAGTTACTCAACGTTTAATTAAGAAATGAAGTTAGGCTTAATTTCTCATCCATTAAAAAAAGCTCACAATTAAAGTGAAACCAATCAACTTTGCTAACTCAGTTCAGTTCAGTTGCTCAGTCGTGTCCGACTCTTTGCAACCCCATGAATCGCAGCATGCCAGGCCTCCCTGTCCATCACCAACTCCCAGAGTTCACTCAAACTCACGTCCATTTAGTCAGTGATGCCATCCAGCCATCTCATCCTCGGTCATCCCCTTCTCCTCCTGCCCCTAATCCCCCCCAGCATCAAAGTCTTTTCCAATGAGTCAACTCTTTGCATGAGGCGGCCAAAGTACTGGAATTTCAGCTTTAGCATCATTCCTTCCAAAGAAATCCCAGGGTTGATCTTCAGAATGGACTGGTTGGATCTCCTTGCAGTCCAGGGGACTCTCAAGAGTCTTTTCCAACACCACAGTTCAAAAGCATCAATTCTTCAGCGCTCAGCCTTCAACTAGAGTCCATATAATATCTGTACTATTATAAATAGCATACAGATATAAGTATATTTGTTATACAAAAGTCATAACAAAATGAGTAGCCATTGACATCCTAAATCTTGTTTCTTAAATTCTGTCTAAATATTTCAAAATACACGAATGTTATATTGGGTTGCCCAAAAGTTCATTTGGGTTTTCTGATCTAATGGAAAAACCCAAATGAACTTTCTGGCCAATCCAATAGCTTTTAGGAAATGATAGGGAAAATTACATGTAAGGTACAGTATTCATTTAAGAAACTATTGAGCACCCCTAAAAGGTGACCTTTAACAAAGTCTGCATACCACTAAGTAAATGCTTGTAATCCAGTTTTAACTAAATAGACACAAGGTGGAAAACTGTCTATACATACAATGGAAAAAAAACACAAAAGTGAAAGTGTTAGTCACTAGTCGAGCCTGACTCTTTGCAACCCCTTGAACTGTGTAGCCTGCTAGGTTCCTCTGTTCATGATGTTTCCCAGGCAAAAATACAGGTGTTGGTTGTCATTCTCTTCTCCAGGGTATCTTCCTAACCCAGGGATCAGTCTCCTGCATTGGCAAGCGGGTTCTTAACCACTAGCACCTCATGGGAATTATTTTCTAATCTTATTAGAAAATTTATAAGATATTATCTAATTATCTTAATTCACCACATCTTATTCCAGTTGTAAATCACACCATAGGTACCCCGTGACTTGGGGAAAAAAAGTTTATGTTTAAACTGTGACATGCCACTGGTTTTAAGAATTATTCTATTTTGTAGACATTGAAGTGTTTCTAAAATGGCTGAAAACAATGATTCTAGCTTGCTGATAGTCACTCCTCCTCTACCCTACTCAGGAATAGATGTCTGAATGCTAGCAAGGGAAGCCAGAGATGTAAGCCACTAGGGCAGGCAGGAGGCCAGATCTCCTTAAGGGGGAATCAGAGCTTCTGTGCTGTTCCCTGAGCCGTTTACCCATGGGCTTAAATTACTTTTGCATTGGTTTCCACTCATAAATACCCCATCACCATTCATTGCCAATAAACAGGGCAGGTGCAAAGTGGGGCCCCTTGTTCAGAGCTCCACCCACGTGTGCTGGAAATGAGCAAGTGGGGGTGGAGCCTACTTCTTGGTGATGCCCTTCCTTTCAGTTACAGGTTCCTCCTCTCACCACAATGCCTGCTTTTCTTGAGTCCCAGGCAAGATAACTGTGTTGTTTGCCTGTTACTCCATAACTCCAATGTGGTGAGGATGTCTTTGTTCTAAGGATAACATTAAATGTATCTTAATTGGTTTTAAGTATATCCTTGAGAAACTTCAGTGTGTAACAAAGCATTTGATATGTATCTATAAGGAGTTCAGGGAGAAAGGTGAATTGTAGCTTGAGGCCAAACACGGTAAATACTCTGCCCTAAGTCAGGTGGTCCTGTTAAAGGTAATTTTTTTTTAAATTGCAAATTTGGAGCCTTTTACAAAAACATGGTCACTTCAGAGTCTAGCAGTTTGCTGACATCCCTAGCAATGAGTAAAACTCTTTTATCCTATGAAATTTGAGGCACTTCATTTTTGAGGTTAGAGTTTTTATAGTACCATCAGTGACAATCCAAGTATGTTTTTAAAAGATTAGAGTGACATCTGTCTGATGCATTATTTAAATATGCATTGTTCATATATGTTCTTTGATCTCTACTATCGTTTAGTGGGCACACTAATTGTTTTAGTATTGAAAAAGAAGCAAACGTCAGGGCATTTATGGAGACAGAGGTTGATTGCTTTTATTGATAAAAGCCAGATTTGAGATGCTCTTGAGTTCTGGTTTTGTCTCCAGATGTGGGGTGTATCTCAAATAGACTGCAACCCTCTCTTAGGAGTCCAAGAATCTGTGTCAGTGTCTTTCTCCGCAAAACTTTTCAGTTTCCCGTTTAGTGAAGCAGCTATGGGGCTCTGGGCAAGCAGCACTGTCTTCCTACCCATCTCAGTCAGCGTATTCTCCCTACTTCATCTCCAGTACTCAAGAGTTTCAGCTGACTCCTGAATGTAAATGGTTTTCAAGTCTTTGCATCCTAACTTCTAGAACTCCTACTCCTATATCTATTCCGCTGCCCTCTTGAACTCTGTATGAGCAGAGTCATCATCCCTCTTCATACCTGCCCCTTCTCTGATTTGTATCTCATATGAAACATTACTGTCATCTCAATAATCCAGGCTGGAAACATTGGGACCTTCTGTAACTTCATGCTCCCTCTTATTCTTCATGTTTAATTAATTGCAAGTCCTATCAATCTGATAGGGATTTTTATAATCTCTTATATTGTATGTCTCGTGAATCTTGAGTGGAAATGGCTTAATTTAGTAGTCTTCAAGTGCCTTTGGACTGTCTTATGATAAAATTTTCTACTTGACTGTATTCTGTATTCCTGCTTTTCTGAATATGTAGTCATTAGTGACAACAATTCCAACTTTTTTTAATCCTTCAAGTGATCTTTGTGATTGTAAGTGACAAATCCTTATAAACTCTGTTAAATAATAGAAGGTATCCCTACATATCAAAACTGGCATAATATACTTAAATTTTTTAAAATATAAAGGCAGAATTAATAACTATATAGGTAGAGTTCTTATTAGGTTTTGACTCAAAAATAATTTGTAAATCTAGAAAATATTAAGTTGAAACATTAGGACATGTTTTAAATGAATACATATAATTATTAATATGAAGTCTTTTTGGGTGTTCTAAACAATTTCAGTGTATCTTTAGCCTTGAATTTACTATTAAAACTTGATGAGATTTTTCACCAGTAGCTAAGGTAGTGATTTAAAGCTTGAAGAATATATATGCATGTTAATCATTTTATTGCTGTATCTTTCAATAATCTTACAAACCATTTCAAAATTTCAACTTTAGTTTCAACATTAGAAAAAGAGAAACCAAGAAAAATCTTTAAAATAACAACTTCTAGAAGTTAATCTTTTCTATACCTAAGCTATTCAGTTGAATTTACAGTTTTTCCCTTGAGCTTTAGAATCCGAGCCATTGACAGTCCTCTTTATTTCTGGGGGTGCTTTTGAATTCATCTAGATTTCAAAATTATACTCAAAACAGAAAAGTCACGGAGGGACCTCCCTGGTGGCTTAGTGGTTAAGACTTCACCTTTTAGTGCAGAAGCACAGGCTCGATCCCTGGCTGGGGAGCTAAGATCCCACATGTTTTGTGGCCAAAAAGCCAAAACAAAACAAAACAAAACAAAAACCATAAAGCAAAAGTAATATTGTAACAAATTCAATATAGATTTTTTTTTAATGGTCCACATCCAAAAAAAAAATCTTAATTTTTTTTTTTTTAAGTCAAGAAGCCAGTGTAGAGGAGAATGTTCAAAACTCTGGCTTTTGGCTTTATTTCTCTTAATTTTTTCTCTCACACTCATTCATTATTTGATTTAACCAATATTTATAAAACACTTAACAAGACACATGTTTTTTCTCCAGGCATCATCAAAACATCCATTTATAAAATCCTACAATATATAGTCATTGCTAAAATCATGTCCTTTTTCAAGTGAAAAACCACAAAGCTGCTTCATTTGATTTGTTGTTAAATTAATTTTTCATAGATTCCAGGATTAAATTGGTGTCAGTCCAAGGCCTGACTTTTTTTCCCATAAAGCTATGGGTTTGAGGCCATTTCACAAAGTCGTGATGTTGGCTCCACTTTAGTACAACTACAGGCCTTCCCTGAGCATCTAGATTGGCATAGGACAAATTGCAAAGGTGAATTAGTAAACTATTTAGCTGATGATTTCGTTTGACCTAGTTTCAATAATGTATGCATAATTTGGAAAATATAAAGAAAACACATTAAAAAATGAGATCAAAAATGGATTCTTGCCACAGCACTGGCTGTTTCCCAGTCGTGAAATCCAAGCCAGGCCTGCATCCAGCTCAGCCTTTTCGCTGCACCCTGTTTCACAAGAGCTGCGTTGTCATCTCAGGGGCATGAAGATAGTCAGCTCCTCATGCCTCTCCCCGAGGGTGTTTGTGATGGCCCTGGCTTCCGGTTCTGTTCCATGGCTGCTTGAGCAGCCTGCAAACAGGATACACATCAGAAATTGAAAGGGAACATCCACAAGGAGAGATGTGAAAATCTACCATCCTATGTAGTTTTCCTTTACCCTTCCAGGGTGAGTGGAATAAGACGTCTGGTCCTGGGACCTGGGCCATCAGTGCCTGCCTTTCTTCAATCAGCAGTTGTTTCCTCTCTTCACCTCCTTTCTCACCTGCAGTTTGACAGCAGTTAGTGTCAATGGCACCCCACTCCAGTACTCTTGCCTGGAAAATCCCATGGATGGAGGAGCCTGGTGGGCTGCAGTCCATGGAGCTGCGAAGAGTCGGACACCACTGAGCGACTTCACTTTCACTTTTCACTTTCATGCACTGGAGAAGGAAATGGCAACCCACTCCAATGTTCTTGCCAGGAGAATCCCAGAGACGGGGGAGCCTGGTGGGCTGCCGTCTGTGGGGTCGCACAAAGTCGGACACGACTGTAGCGACTTAGCAGCAGCAGCAGTGTCAACTCTTTACTCAAAATATAACCTGAATTCCTCCTAAGCCTGTAAAACCCGTGACTTGATCTGCCCACACAGCTTCCATGTTATCCCTCCACCTGCAGCAGCCACCCTGGTTGCCTTTGATACCCACCTCACAGAAACACTCACTCTTCCCTTTGCCTGGATTTTGCTTTCTCTGTATTTTCTCTTGGCCTCTCCTCTTGGCTTCAATGTTTCTTCCTCTCAGAGGCACATAATATTGTTACACATCAGAGAAATAGAAAACAGATCAACAGATTCTGCCTTCACCAAGTCTATTCCTGTTCCGTCCTTCTAATAGGATGCCTTAAAGAGCGGTGCAGACAGCAGAGTTCAGACTAATTAAGGTTTCAGGGTAAATATGTTGCCGTGATAGCTTCTGCTTTTAAGAATTAGATTACTTCCTTTTATTCCAATACCACTTCTAAGGACTGGTTCTTCTGGGGAGAAGAATAAGTGACAGACATTATCAAATCACATGCTTCGAATATCCCCATCCTTTGAAAGATACCCTTACACAATCCATGATTGTTTTACTCACTCAGCTTTCTTTTACTCAGTCACTGGACTCATCATGCACTTTGGAATAGAATACACATTCACCCCAGAATTTGGGGGGTATTTTTAATGTTTTTCTGAGGATCATGTTTGATTGTGACAAATTGAATCACATTCCCTTACCCTTAGGAAATTTTATATAAAAGAGTTTATTTGGTAGTCAGGGAAAACATGATGTCCCAAAGTAAATATATTATTGATTCTTTCCCCATTTAGTTAATTATATTATCTAAATTTGATTATCCCTGTCTTTCTATCATATCTTTACAGTGAGTTCTTGTGTTACTTTTTGTTGCCCTTGATGAGTGAGTCATTCAAGAAATATGTATTGGGCATATATGCACATCTTGTGCACCCATGGAGCTTACTTTCCACTGGAAAAGATAAATTCTACATATCACAGTGCATCTTAACTTTTGGACAAGTGCTCTAGAGGAAGCAGAGAATATAAAAGGTGTCCCAACCTCCTCTGGAATATGGCTTCCCAGGTGGCCCGACAGTAAAGAATACATCTTAAGTGCAGGAGCCACAGGACACTAGGGTTCAATCCCTGGATAGGGAAGATCCCCTGGAGAAGAACATGACAACCCACTCCAGTATTCTTGCCTGGAGAATCCCATGGACAAAAGAGCCTGGTGGGCTACCATCCATAGGGTTGCCAAGAGTCGGACACAAGTGAAGCGACTTACCACACACAGGCACTGTGGTTTTCATCATGTAGCAATCAGGCTTTATTCAGAGGAAAATTCATACAAAGGTGTCTTTAGTATGAATTGTTGAATTGAACAAAACATTGAGAAATATGCTTGGTTTATCCCATCTCATAGGGTAATCAAAAATTCATGATGCACTCCTAAAAGATACAGAAATAAATGTAAGACTGTAGGAGAATCATCTGATCTGTCATTATGGAAATGTATTTTGATGTGCTAAATATTACAAAACAGTTATTTAAAGGAAAAAACGTCAATTTTAAATACACCTTCATGAAGGAAAATTTGTAACTTGTGATAACTTTTGATAAGAGGATATATATAAAATACATATTTTCTAGAGCATTTTTTTCTAAATCAGAGATTAATTAAAAAGATTCATCTGTGTCATTAGTTTCTTATTTCATATATATCATACATATGAGGTTACTATACTTTGAAATATTTTAAATGAAAATTGTTCACAAATAAAATTTCTCTGTTCCAAGAATAATTGCATATTATTTCAGAAAACAAATTAACTCCACTTACCTGGTGGCTCTGAGGGCTTCCTTGTTGGCCCAGATGGTAAAGAACCTGCCTGCCAATGCAGGAGACTTGCATTCAGTCCCTGGGTGGGGAGGATCCCCTGGAGTAGCAAATGGCTACCACTCCAGTATTCTTGCCTGGAGAATCCCATGGACCGAGGATCTTGGAGGGCTACAGTCCATAGAATCATAAAGAGTCAGACGCGACTGAGGGACTAACACTTTGCTTTATTGAAAGAGAAGAAAATCCCAGCCCTTACAACTTATATGAACTTACTTTCTTCTTACCTCCAAATCTGGAGGCAAGTTTTCACTGAAAATTCATTACATATGAAGCAGGAAACAGTATTTACTTTTTTATAGATTTTATTTTTTTGGAGCACTTTCACATTTACCAAAAAAAATTATGCAGAAAGTACAGAAAGTTCCCACATACTCTGCTTCCTTCTTCATATAGTTGATGTTATTATTAGCATCTTGCGTTAGTGTTATATTTTTTCAAAATTGACAAGCCAATATTTATATATTAACTAAATTCCGTAGTTCATGTTAGGGCTCACTCTTTGTATTGTACACCTTATGAGTTGTCACAAGTATAAAATATCATACATCCACCATTACAGTATCATACGCAGTAGTTTCACTGCCCTATAAATCTATGTTTCTGCTCTTTATCTCTACCTCCTGACCCCTTGAGTCCCTGGCAACCAGGACTCATTATTTCCATAGTTTTCCCTTTTCCAGAATGACAAATAATTAGAACCATAGTTGTTTTTGAAGACTGGCTTCTTTCAGTCAGCAATAGGTAAGTTCCTCCGTGTCTTTTTCTATAGCTTGATAGCTCATTTCTTACATTGCTGAGTGATATTCCATTACATAAATGCACCATAATTTGTTTATCCATTCATCTATTAAAAACATCTTGGTTGCTTCCAGCTTAGGCAGTTATGAATAAAGCTGCTATAAATATTTGTGTGCAACTTTTTATGAGGACATAAGTTTTCAACTACTTTGAATAAATACCCGGGAGTGCCCTTGCTGGGTTGTATTCTAAGCTTATGTTAAGCTTTGTACAAAATTGATAGCTGGCGTTGCATAGTGGCTGTGGCATTTTGCATTCCTGTGAGCAGTGAAATTAGTTCCTGTTACACTATAAGGTCTAGATTCCTTAAACATTTCTAGATTTTTTTTTTTTTTGCATGTTGATGTCTAGTTGTCCCAGTACCATTTGTTGCAAAGTCTGTCCTTCTTTCACTGAATTGCCTTTGCTCTTTGTCAAAGATCAGTTGACTGTTTTTGTGCTGTTCTGTTTCTGGGTTCTCAAATCTGTTCTGTTGATCTAATCTTTCACATATACTGCACTGTTTTAATGACTGTAGTTCCTTAGTAAATCCTAGAGTCAGGTAGAGTCAGTCTTTCAATTTTGTTTTTCTCATCGAACATTGTGTTGGCTATTCTGGGCCTTAGCTTTTGTAGATACGCTTTAGAACCAGTTTATCAGTATCCATAAAATAATTTAAGGTTTTGGTTAGGATTATGTTGAACGTACAGATCTAGTTGGGTGAAAATCGACACCTTGATAATACTATGTTTTTGTGATTTATTTAGATCTTCTTTGATATCTTGTGTTAAAGTTGTGTACTTTTCAATGTTTATCTTGTTCAGTTCAGCCACTCAGTTATGGAAGTTAAAATTTTTCACCCTAAACATGATATCATTTTGTTAAAACTTGTAAACTACCAGTTTTTTTAGTTTATTGAAGTATAGCTGATTTATAATGTTAATTTCTGCTGTACAGAAAAGTGGTTCAGTTATATTTATATATATTATTTTTCATGTTCTTTCCATTATGGTTTCTCACAAGATGTTGAATATATGCTGTACAGTAGGAGCTTGTTGTTTATCCATTCTATATATAATAGTTTGCATCTGCTAATCCCAGACTCCCAGTCCATCCCTCTCCCCACCCACCTCTTCCTTGGCAATCACAAGTGTATTCTCCATGGCTGTGAGTCTGTTTCTGTTTTGTGATATGCTCATTTGTGTCATATTTTAGATTGCACATAGAAGTAATATCATATAATATTTTTCTTTCTCTATATGACTTCACTTAGTATGATCACCTCTGTTTTCATCCCTGTTGCAGCAAATGCCATTATTTCATTCTTTTTTGTGACCAGCATTCTACTGTGTTTATGTGTGTGTGTGCGTGCGCATGTGTATGCGTGCGTGTGTGTGTGTGTGCGCACGTGCGCCATATCTTCTTCATCCGTTTATTTGTTCATGGGTATTTAGGCTGTTTCCACATCTCGGCTATTATAAATAATGCTTCTATGAACCTAGGGGTGCATGTATCTTTTTGAATTGTAGTTTTGTCTGGATATATGCCTAAGAGTGGTATTGTTGGATCATATGGGAACGATTTTATTTTATTTTATTTTTTTGGAACCTTCATACTGTTTTCCATAGTGACTGCACCAATTTACATTCCCACTAATATCAGGAAGGTTTCCTTTTCTCAACACCCTCTGAAACATTTACTAATTGTCAACTCTTTAATGATGGTCATTCTGACCAGCATGAGGTGGTACCTCATTTATAAACCACTATATTTTAAAATACCAATAGTATTATCTAGTCATCAAAATGAAAACAAAAGTTGCAGCATCTGGGACGGTCTTAATAAAATAAAAATGAGACCTATATCAGTAACAACTATGAATTGAAAGTGTTCGTTGCTTAGGCATGTCTGACTCTGCGACCCTATGGCTTATCCATGGAATTCTCCAGGCAAGAATATTGGAATAGGTTGCCATTCCCTTCTCCTGGGCATCTTCCTAACCCAAGGATTAAACCCAGGTCTCCTGCATTGCAGGCAGATTTCTTTACCATCTGAGCCAACAGGAAAGTCACCAATAATTATGAATTAGCAAGAAACAATTTCTTTCATAATTTTTATAATAACATAGTCATAGATGGCAAGGCCCTAGTTTCACCGCATTCATTGCACAGAGATGATAGCTTTTGCTTCTGGTGTTGTGATTCCTGGATTTTTTTTTAACCATGTATCATTATTAATTATTATTATTTTACTTTACAATATTGTATTGGTTTATAATATTTGTTCCTCTAAAAATTAGAAAGGAACCTGAAAAAAGTCATAGTTCATAATTATTGAGTCTTTCCCCTGAGACAGATGAACTTTAATATGACTAAATGTGAAATAATAAACCACTGACAACATCATTCAAAAATACCTGCAAAGATATTATTTCTGCAAAAGAACCTCAGTGATTAAAAGGTCTGTTTATTTGATTTAATCTGTCAGTGACTTTAAATGCCATTTTTCTCTGTTGCAAAGAGAATCTGAGGTAACTTAAGTGAATGAATCTACTTGGAAACTAATACTTAGAGAGTAGTTGGTTTTCTGTACACGTTTTGATACCTGAGTAAGTGACTGCATTTTAAAGTGAATAAGTTAATAATAGGGACAGAAAGAAAGTACTGACCAGTCTTTCAGATGAAAACAATGTAGACAAGCAACGGAAAAATGCATTACATGGTTTAAAAAAAAGATATTTGTTTATTTATTTGGCTGCACATGAGATCTTTAGTTGCAGCATGCAAGATCTTAGTTGTGTCATGCAGGGTCTAGTTCCCTGATCAGGGATCAAACCGCGTGCCCTGCTTTGGGAGTGAGTAGCCTGAGCCACTGGACCACCGGGAGAGTCCCCATAACTTAAATTTTTGAAAAGTTACCAGAATTATCTAATCAATCAAAACAAAGAGGGAAAGATAATCAGATACCAATGCTCTTTAGATATAAATTCTAGTTGTACAGTTTACTCTAAAACTCAGTTGAATTGCTGATTGAATTTTTAAAATAATGTATTTATTTCAAAAGATGAGCTTTTGCAGTCATACTTTTAATAAAATAATTTTGTATAGGAATAGGCCAAATCTCACACCAATAATACAGAAAATGGATAATAATATTCACACTGCTGCTGCTAAGTCACGTCAGTCGTGTCTGACTCTTTGTGACCCCATAGACAGCAGTCCACCAGGCTCCCGTCCCTGGGATTCTCCAGGCAAGAATACTGGATTGGGTTGCCATTTCCTTCTCCAGTAATATTCACACTAAATGAATCATGTATCTTTGTGCATTGTGTGTATATGTATAATAAATGATATGTATGGTTCAGTTCAGTTCAGTCATTCAGTTGTGTCCGACTCTTTGCGACCCCATGAATTGTAGCACTCCAGGCCTCATTGTCCATCACCAACTCCCGGAGATTACTCAGACTCATGTCCATCGAGTTGGTGATGCCATCCAGCCATCTCATGTTATGTCGTCCCCTTCTCCTCCTGCCCCCAATCCCTCCCAGCATCAGGGTCTTCTCCAATGAGTCAACTCTTCGCATGAGGTGGCCAAAGTACTGGAATTTTAGCTTTAGCATCAGTCCTTCCAATGAACACCCAGGACAGATCTCCTTTAGAATGGACTGGTTGGATCTCCTTGCAGTCCAAGGGACTCTCAAGAGTCTTCTCCAACACCACAGTTCAAAAGCATCAATTCTTCGGCACTCAGCTTTCTTCACAGTCCAACTCTCACATCCATACATGACCACTGGAAAAACCATAGCCTTGACTCAACGGACCTTTGTTGGCAAAGTAATGTCTCTGCTTTTTAATATGCTATCTAGGTTGGTCATAACTTTCCTTCCAAGGAGTAAGCTTGGCTGCAGTCACCATCTGCTGTGATTTTGGAGCCTAAAAAATAAAGTCTGCCACTGTTTCCACTGTTTTCCCATGAAGTGATGGGACCAGCTGCCATGATCTTAGTTTTCTGAATGTTGAGCTTTAAGCCAACTTTTTCACTCTCCTCTTTCACTTTCATCAAGAGGCTTTTTAGTTCCTCTTCACTTTCTGCCATAAAAGTGATGTCATCTGCATATCTGAGGTTATTGATATTTCTCTCGGCAATCTTGATTCCAGCTTGTGCTTCTTCCAGCCCAGAGTTTCTCATGATGTACTCTGCATATAAGTTAAATAAGCAGGGTGACAGTATACAGCCTTGACGTACTCCTTTTCCTGTTTGGAACCAGTCTGTTGTTCCGTGTCCAGTTCTAACTGTTGCTTCCTGACCTGCATATATATTATATGTGTATAATATATGTGCAGTATAATGTGCTAAGAATTCAAAAGTGGTTTTCTCAAAACTGGCTTTAGTTTTTAATACTTCAGCATCTAAAATTTCCATCTAATATATCAAGTAAAATATTTTAGAGAAAATTAAAACTTTAAAAACAAATACTTGCATGGTACATATCTTGGAAGTGCAATTAGAGCTTGGGTCGTATATATTCACTAAACACTGAGATCACAGTATCTAAGGGGCACTGTCCAGAGCCTGGGAATGAAAAGATGAAAAACGTAAGGATGACTAAGAAAGTACATAGTCTAGTAGGAAGGCAGGAATCTCTGCAGATCGTTCAAATAAACTGTATTAAGTGATCTGATGTACGTTCCTTCCCAGAACACCGAAGGCCCCAGGTGGTTGCTGGGGGAAGGGAAGAATCTGAGTCCGGTTGCTGGATACTGTGTCACGCATATTCAGTCCTCAAAGTATAGATGGCTTTTGGAAGGTTCTTGAAAGAAAACATTCCTCTACTAAAGCTGGATACACATGGTAGTTTGCATAAGAGCACAATGGGATTTAGAATTACAGTTCTGTGTTACAAGTAAGAAAAGCAGTGGTTGCCAGGGGGAAGTGGGGGTGGGTGAAAGGGATAGTTAGGGAGTTTGGGATGGGCATGTGCACACTGCGATGTTTAAAATGGATAACTAACAAAGATTTACTGTATGTCACAGGGAACTCTGCTCAATGTTATGTGGCAGCCTGGATGGGAGGGGAGTTTGGGGGAGAATGGATACATGTATATGTGTGGCTAAATCCCTTCACTGTTCACATGAAACAACATTGTTAATCAGCTATACCCCAACATAAAGTACGTTTAGGGAAAAAAGCACATGAAATTTCCCTTTTATGTTAAAAAAAAAGGTAGAGGGCTGTGGATAGCTAGAAATGCCACCAGTGCTATTTGCAAAATCAGCACTTCGTGTGTAATTCCAGGTTACACATTTCTGAGGGCCTTGTATAACTCCAGTTTATTAAATCAACTCAGAGTAATGACCTTGCCTCCACACTGAGAGATTTGTCTTTTCTGGGTAAGGTATAATGATGAGTGGCCAAAAGCCTGGTGGGAGAATTCTTGGCTTTGGAAACAGTAAATTTTAATACAGCATTAACCAGGAGAGGCCTAGTTATCTTGTCTCCTCCCAAATGATCTTTGTCTCCATATTAACAAATGTAAACAGTTGTTCTGCCGTTTGGTACTACTAGGATGGCTGTGCATTTTCTTTCTTCAAGGCTTTGGCTCTGTTGCTTAATGCAGCTCTATAAACTTACTGCAGAAGCAAATTTAGATTGTGATCAATATGGGCCATTAGAAAGTCTTTGTAAAGTGGCTCAGCCTTTGAATTCATTTAATTATTTTAGATCCAATGTGGGAAAAGAAAAGGTTACTTTTCTCTAAATGTTTATCCAGAATTATTTCAAATATTTGAAGATCTTTTCTCAGTACAGATTTGCTTTGCATAAACTAGTTCTATTAGTCTAAAAATAGACTCTGCATAGAGTATTATTAACTTTCCTGTGTGGGCATTTATGCACATTTTGTTCTGTCACCGTCTGTAACAAGATGAGAAAATACCCTCAGGTCTCTCTTTATGACTGTGAAAGTTTTCTGGAAAAATAAAATGGAAAACTACTAAGACTGTATTCGATGTGAAGAACAAGTGTTTTGCAGAGCTTAGTAGGAATCTAGGAGGCAGAATGATTTGCATTGTTAAAGAAATGATTCTGTGTGCAACTCATGGGAATTATTTGATGGTTTTCATGGGAATTTACATGGAGCTTAGTTCTTGGCTTTTAGAAGAAAGATTGAAATCCATGAATCTTAGAAGGAAAGAAGAAAAGGGCCACAATGAAGCAGCCGGAGCATAATTTCTAAAGAATAATGAGATGAGAGTTTTGTTGATGTGACTTTATCATGAAATAATCTTTTATTTCTCAACACTGCCTACTTTTGGTAAACATTATAATTTATATATAGGAAAGGAAAATGAAGTCGCTCAGTCATGTCTGACTCTTTGCGACCCCATGGACTGTAGCCTACCAGGCTCCTCTGTCCATGGGATTTTCCAGGCAGTAGTACTGGAGTGGATTGCCATTTCCTTCTCCAGCGGATCTTCCTGACCCAGGGATCAAACCCAGGTCTCACACATTGTAGATAGACGCTTTAGCGTCTGAGCCACCAGGGAAGTCATAATTTATATATATGTGTGTGTAAATACATACACACAGTACACACAACACACAAACTTTCTCTTTTATCTGTCTAGTCTCACATCATCTAAGAAATCCTGACATATCCCTCTTCTTTCTAAATATTTATTTCCTCAATTTGTCTTTCACATTAAATCAATCAAGTCATTCTGTTTTGTGCAAGAATTAAACCTGGTCTATAATTTGCTCCATAGATACTAAGTTATGCACAAAAGGAACTGATAGCTTTCAGCATGTGTTGTATATTCAACTTTATTGCATAATCAGGGTGCCAAGAATTTTATTTAATGTACTTTTTATTTCTAAAGGGAATTTTTGGTTTGTAGTACTAGGAATTGGGATACACATGTTGCTATTGATGTGTCTTCTCTTGGAGCGAAATAGACCCTGGATTTATTAGAACCACTGCTGTTGCTTTCTTAATAAGATCTCCTATAATTTCTTTCCTTGGAGCAAACAGAACATTATCAACCCAAAGTGCCAGCTGTAGATGTATTTATTAGAACAAACCATACATCAGGCCTGTGTGAGAAGTGAAAGTGCCAAATACCAGCCACTTTAAAAAAGAGAGAGAGAAGAAATCCAAAGAGATTTTTAACAAGGGAGCTATAAAGTAAATGAAAGGTTGATTTTTTTTTTTTTTTGGTCCAGATAGAGCAGTAAAAAAAAAAAAAAAAACCAAACACAAAGTAGATCCTTAAAGTTGTATTAGCAGATCAGATACAGGAACTTCAGGTTTTGTTTTGGATTAAAATGTTTTCCATAAGGATGCTAGTGTTTCTTCTCATTTGCTAATGTATATTCTCGTAGCACAGGTGGCCCTTGTTGAATTTACTCCTTTATACTGTGACTGTATATTTTTCAATCAACTGTGAAATTAAAAAATTCTCCCTGAAGCAGTTGGATACACTTTGTTAGTCTGTATCTGATCAAAAACTGCTCAGTGCACCTCCGTGGCATTTCAATGATAATTAAAAAGTGTTTCAGGAGTGATGAATATTTGCAGTTATTGTACTTAACTCACCCCATGTCACTCTGCCAAGAAGCCAATCCGTCGCACAAAGTAACAGAGACCTAATTCTTTCCATGGTCCTTAATTTTGTCACTCCATTTCTCAACAGCCGAAGTGAGAAAATGGCTATGAGAAATGGGTCTGTTTCTTAAGAGAAATGGGAAAAAGCTTAGATGAAAGTCATCTTTGTAAGTCAGGTCAAACAGTCGAGGAGATGTGAGGCATTCTTATCTAAGTTGGGCAGAAAGAGGACATGATTTCATTTTCACTCCAACCCAGCAGTAGCTCCTGTCCATCAGCAAAGGTTTTGTGGGCTGAAACTCTTGGGCTCTCTGCTGATTAGGCTCTCTGTTTCCAGATTTTTCTTCTTTCTAGACCTCATACTAGACACCCTTGTGCTGTTATCTTCCTAAAGCAGAACTTGGAACTTTTAACCTCCCAATAACTCTTTGCTTACGGCCAGTTCCTTCTGGTTAGAAGTGACGTCTCCCACCTCGGAATCTGCCTACACTATGTTGTTGTTTAGTCTGTAAGTCATGTCTGACTCTTTGTGACCCCATGGACTGGACCCCACCAGGCTTCTTTGTCCTTGGGATTCTCCAGGCAAGAATACTGGAGTGGGTTGCCATGTCCTTGTCCAGGCAGTCTTTGCGTTGCACCTGCATTGGCAGGTGGATTCTTTCCCATCACTAGAAGACCACACTGTGGAGCACATTGTTCAGACCGGAACTGGTCTAAAAAAAAATACTAAAAGACTGTTATGAGTGACAGAGAGAACGCATAAGATAGAGGGTAAAACGTATTAACATTTGTCTGGGGAATCTGGGGAAAAAGTCTATGAATATTCTTTGTACAGTCTGCCTTCCATATCTGCATCTGTATGGTTTCCGTATCCACAGATTCCACCAACTGGGGATGGAAAATATTGGAGGGGGGAAGAATTCCAGGAAGTTTCAAAAAGGAAGACTTGAATTTGCTGCACTGGCAACCATGTACATTTTATTTACAGCCATTTAGGTAGCATTTACATTGTTTTAGCAACTACAGTGGACTCTTAAACAATGCCAAGGTTGGGGGCACTGATCTTCCTTGAAGTTGTAAATCTAAATATAACTTTATAGTCAGCCCTGTATCCACCATTCTACATCTTCACCTTTAATCAGCCTAGTCACGTGTGGTTCTATAGTACAGTGGTTAGTGAAAAAACTCTTTTTGTAAGCAGGCCCTTGAAGTTGTTATTGAAAGGGTCAGCTGAATTTGCATATCATTTACATTTTATCACATACCTTAAGTAATCTAGAGATGATTTGAAGTGCATGTAACATAGGTTATATGCAAATCCTATGCCATATATATTTATATTACAGACTTTAGCATCTGTGAATTTTGGTATCTGCGGTGGTCCTAGAATCAATTCCCATTGGATGCCAAGAGGTTACTGTATTATACTTATTCTGGCAACCTTTTTGCATTTAAATTTTATTTCCAAGCAAATGGTTAAAAGAGAAATACATTCAGTATCTGATCCCAATCCATCAAATTCAGTAAGATGGATTTGTAAGAGCCACCTGCTCCCATTACCCAAGGCAATCCACATGGTTATCGTGTCATGTTCAGATTAAGCCTTGCAAGGTGTGCCATGTCTCATGAAGCAACACAGGGGGAAAGTCAAACATGGGGAAATTTTGGAAAGTGGAATGCTTCTGAGAGAGGGTGACCAACTTGCCCAGTTTCCTTGGGGCAGAGGGGTTCACAGGCACAAGAGTTTCAGTGCTAGGTGTATGAAATCCTAGACAAATGGGGATGGATGAGTTGGTCACCATACTTTAAGGGGACTCTGAACAAATGAATTTAGCTGATGCCAAAAGCCAGTGTCAGGAGAGCTGGGAGACATGGCTTGAGCAGAAGCACACATTCCCCGCAAAGGCATTTCGGCTTCATTCCCTGCAGAGTGGGAAAACCATTAAGCTTGAGGTACAGTGGGAGAGAGTTGTGTTTTAGGAAGTGTAAGTTGTGTTAATGGAAAAGTGATCATTGATTCACATGATTGTTTAGAGAAGGAGACCAGGTCAAAGATCTGTGTTGCTCTGTTGCTCATAGATTTCCCCTGCCTACTCAGTGCATCCAGGCTCCTTGACTCAGAAGGAGGGACTGGTTCATAAGAACTGTCACATATCCAGGGCTATCTAATTAACTCTTCCTCACCACCAGGCCCCAAACTTAACTTTGTAAGGTTAGTATTAATATGCCTAGTTTGCAAACATGGAAACTGAAAGGTCAGAGACATGAAGTGCCCACACCCAAGGAAACCCAGCTGCTCTTGCAGAATTAGAAATCACAGCACACTCTGCCTCAAGATTCTTGCTTTTCTGTTCCAGGTTTATAGGTTATAACTTTCCCATAGAAAGCCCTGTGCTTGCCATACCTCTCACCACTTCCTAGTTGGGGTGCAGCCAGTCCCTGGGGGTGTGTCCTCAGGCTCCACCCACCAAAACCTCAGTTCAGTTCAGTTCAATTGCTCAGTCGCTCAGTCGTGTCCAACTCTTTGCGACCCCATGAATCACAGCATGCCAGGCCTCCCTGTCCATCACAAACTCCCGGAGTTCACTCAAACGCATGTCCATTAAGTCGGTGATGCCATCCAACCATCTCATCCTCTCGTCCCCTTCTCCTCCTGCCCCCAATCCCTCCCAGCATCAGGGTCTTCTCCAGTGAGTCAACTCTTCGCATGAGGTGGCCCCTTAAATCATGCTCCCTCAATGTGAATTCTGATACTAATGCAGCTAGAACTGATTTCTCTGCCTTCTGAACACCTAGTATATTTTATTTGTATCATTCACATAGTCCTTCCCTTTTGGATAGTTAATTGAAAAATTATTATGGGTTAGAGAATATGGATTGTGTTTCATCTAGGTTAAACTCAAGAGCTCCTTGATCACAGGAGAGGTAGCCTATGGCCTTGGTCTGAGAACCTGTGCTATTAGAGCTTCCAGTTTCTTTTATTATACATAAAACTGATACAAATTTACATTATTTGTAGGATTACATTATTTATAGAATTACGATAAAAAATAACAAGATAAGTGTATAAAAGATGACTTAACATGGTATTTGACCATTACCACCAATGAAATGATAATGCTATGAAGAGCAAAAATTTGTCTTGCATTTTTCCCCCTCGTTTAAGTCCAAGCCCTGTTTTGAACTTGTGTTTGTTTAATAAATAAAATAAAGATTTATTATATATAGTCATTCATTGGAATAGAAGTGAAGAAAGAGATTTCAGGAATAAGTGTGATTTAATAAATGGCTAGCTATGTGTTTGGTGAGGCCCTGGGGAAAAAGATTCAAAATGCATGAAGTTTTGAGTCAAAAATTCAGGTTCTAAATAGAGGTGGGACAGAGCTGTCATCAATTTTTATTTTATTAAAGATAAAATTATCAAGCTTCTGAAGCCACAGAGGCTGGAGTGAGGCTTCTAGAGGCCAGAGCTTGGGCGAGTATGTCAATCTGGGCCAAAGTGTCAGCTCCACTAGCTGTGTGACCTCGAAGAAATTATCTCCTATTTTATTTTCCATGACTCTCGTGGAATGATAGTAACCCTTCCTGTAGTGAGTGTGAAATATTCTACAGTACATAGTGGGCAGTAGCACTCACTCACTGAGCACAATAATAGCAAGTAGTCAGAACTATTTTAATGTTAAGAGGAGATGATGTAGGAATTTTCACTGATGCATAAACTAGCTGTGTGCATTTGATGAACAGTGAGCATTACTGCCTATGGAGCATCCTCAGGCCTGTTACTTCAGACAGCTGTTCCAGCTGCTGATGTCATTTAGCAGAATACAGAGCACTCACAGATAATTCCCAGAACAATGACAATCTCACTTAACTTGTGATGACATTTTCATGTTCCATAGTCCCTATCAGTTGGAAGGCTAAAAAGAAAAATAACAGATGTACCATAGCTGATAAATTAAAATTTTACTTTTTTTAAGTTTGAAGGTGGGATTCCCTTTTAGTCCCTGCTCTGTTGTCTGCTGATTGACTATTAACAAAGATAAAATCAAAGGAGCTACCTTTATACAGATCACACCTGTATGGAAAGGACCATACATTTGAAATTGCCTTTTTGTATGGGAGAGAACTCTGAGTAGCCGTTACAGATCTCATGTTCCCACCAGCTTCTGTTCACTTCATTATCTTATCTCTCATCAGCTCAAGATGCAAACTTTTCATAGTTTTAGTGATAGGAACCGAGTTTCTAACGTACTGTGATTTTCATATTAGACATAGTGTCTTTTATGTCAGTGTCAACTTGAACATGTGGCCAGAAGGAAAGTCAGGTAAGACGAGCTTCTGACCCATGTTTACCTGGAGAAACAGGTTCTAGGTTTACCTGGAGAACCGAGGGATGGGTAAAATTAAAGAGTGAGTCCAGGCAACTCAGGAAAGCCTTCAGTCCCTGACCTAACGAGTGGATTTCACGACATAGATGGGAAACCTCTTTCTGGGAAAAAGACGGGCTCCAGTATGGGCTAGGATATAATTAGGGTTAAGATGGTTAGGAATATTGAGGGTAGTTCAAGACACCTAGGACTTGTACCCTGCCACATGTGTGTGTACTCAGCTGCCAAGTCATGTCTGACTCTTTGCAACCCTAAGGTCTCTAGCCCTTTGTCCATCGACCAGGCTCCTCTGTCCATGGAATTTTCCAGGCAAGAATACTGGAGTAGGTTTGCCATTTTCCTCCTCCAGGTGATCTTTCTGACCAGGGGTTGAACCCGCATGTCCTTCTCTGGCAGGCAGATCCTTTCCCACTGAGCCACAAGGGAAGCCTGCAGACAAAAAATCAGATGTCTGGTTCATCCGAAGAGGTTAGGGGCAGAGGGTAGAGACTGGGTAAATCCTACTTCTGAAGGAATAATTTATTTCTCTCTTTCAGAGTGGAAGGTGAAAGAAATGGAAGTCAGAGGTAGGGGTGCAGAAAGTAAAGTGGAATTTATATGAATACTGACACAGGTTTTTCTTCTGTGGATAAAGAAACTAGAGATATCCCGGAAGCCAGGAGAAGCCCTCGGGATCCAGTTGGCTGTGCAGTCATGGGAGAAGGGAGGGAAAGGACCATACATTTGAAATTGCCTTCTTATATGGGCGAGAACTCTGAGTAGCCGTAACAGATCTCATGTTCCCACCAGCTTCTGTTCACTTCATTTTCTTATCTCTCATCAGCTCAAGAGAAGGTTTCCCAGGCCGCAGTCTCACTGGCTTCACGCCTGCATTCTCTTCCTCCTTTTGGTTGAGACTTTGTGGTTGGAGTGGGCTGTGGGGTCATGTTTCATAGGAAGAGTATTTGAGGTACTCTTCAAACTTTAGGAAGTAGCACTTGGGTTTACTAATTTTCAGATAGAAGAAGAGGAAGATTAACTGATTAAAATAATGAATGCTTGAGGTGGTTGGACATCTCCCCAGTCTACCCGTACACTTACTAACCCTGGAAAGAGAGACATTCCATGGCCACCTCACCTCTCCTAGTGAGAAAGGACGTGATCCATTTCGGAGACAAGTTTGAAAGTCTGCCTTGACTCGCTATAATCATAGGGGCTTCTAGAAAAAATGAGCATGGAATACCCACGGAAGGCTCTGCACAAGACCTTGAGTCCCACACCGCCTAGCTGATGTGATGGTCTACCCAAGAACGTTAGACTCGTTCTGCTCATGGCTCTTCTAGCTGCTGTCTCACCTTCGGATGCCCTGGATCCCTCAGGATGACATTTTCATCCAAACTCAGAAAAGAGCTGGTGTTCACAGGCATTGTTCCTTCCAAGATTGAGACTGTTATGGATGGCTACATTCGCCTTTGAGTCACAAGGGAAAGAATCAGAGTTGCCTGCCCTCTGGAAATGTCCAGTGATCAGATGTGAAATGTGGCTATCATAGGTGCAAATCCTCAGCTCCTAGGCCTGTCAAGTCAAATTCTCCCTTTTTTCATGTTAATGAAATTGTAGAATATTGATTTTTAATCAACATATTTCATTTTAGATCTTAATATTCCTCAGGTGCTGATGAAGTAGATTTGTAACTACAGTGATTTTTTTCTTTGAAATGATTCCTTAAAAAATTATAGAAAACTTTTTATCTTAGCAAAATAGTTAAAAAAAATTGTTCTCTAACTTTTCAAGGTACATAACAGTTGGGCTGAGAACAACCTAGGAAGTTTTTGCTTCCAAGCGCTTGGTCTTAAGTGCTGTCATCAAAGTGGCTTTCACCCTGTACTGGAGCATTTACAGTTGCTAAGGAATAGTATCGTTGAACATATGCATTCTCACTAGGGTTTTTTTTTTTTTAATTGTTGAAGAAAAATGTCATATTTGACTTTAACGTGGATTATGCTTTTTTCCAAGAATATTTCTTCTAATTTTTGTGTGGTGAGGCAGCTGCCGTTGCTATGCCATCAGCTCTGTTGCTATGGGGGTTGCCTTGGGTGTTTGCCAGACTAGGGTTGGTTATTTCAGCACCCTTATGTTCAGCAGTTGACATTTTTTGTGTTGAATCATGCTGTTTTATCTTAATTCGATGGATAAGCTTAATAATGTTGATCAGCTTTGAAAAAACTGAAATTAGACACAAAGGAATCCGCCTATTTCTCTCTTTAGAAAACTTATTAAGAATTCAAGTGGTCTGTGCAGGACACACGCAGCACTAGATGGGGGTATATTTAGAAATGTGCCTGTCTGCAGTCATGAGATTCAGAGAGAGAGAAAGGGATGAATGTTGATATTTACACAGTTCTCATGAACAGAAAAGTTATTTCAAGTTGGAGGGGTCCACGTTCCATGTTCCATCAGCTTCATTGGCAGCTGTGAAAACGAATATAATGGCTGCTGTTTGGGATTTATTTGCCATAAATACAATTCTCTGTTCTCCTCTCTGCCTTCAAGATAACATGTGTCTCTGGTAAATCTTCTCTACTATCAAACCAATTTTCTAATGAGTTCTTCTTATCTCCATGATACGGTGACATTAATTGAATATTTCGGACGAATGCCAAACTTTCAAATTGTCAAAATCTGAAACTCTTTCAAGATAGAAAAAATTAAAGAAATTAATTATGATGATGATCATCTCCCTTCTTGATCTTTCTTTTTTCCCCAAATGCCAAGAGAAACAACCTTTGGAAAACAAGATCTGGGAGCTTCTGTGCCCTGGTGACTTAGTCACTAGTCTGTTTATTTAAACAGGACAGGACCTGAATGTGTAATTTTTTCTAAATACACATTCACAAGTAGGCTTATAAATGGGACATAAATAAATTGGCTTAATATTGAGGAATATAGATATTACTTCTTAGAAGCATATAAGGACCATCCCTTGTCATTACTGTGCTGGAAAATACGTTTCTGAGTGAATTTGACATTTCCAAAGTAAAATTTATTTTAGCAAATACATTGAATCACTTCCTGGAAACATTGCTTCTCAGCTGCTGAGTGGATTTTTTTTAATCTCAATAATCCCTACCCCCAAATTGCTTTCTGCCTTTAGCAGTTAAAGGGGCTGAATGTATTTGGGTTGCAGAGAACACAATTGAACATTAATTTTAAGAAATTTTTTATACATATAGGTCTTTTCAGACTACTGAGATATACAGTGAAAGTGTTAGTCGCTCAGTAATGTCTGACTCTCTGTGACCCCATGGACTATGGCCCAACAGGCTCCTCTGTCCATGGAATTCTCCAGGAAAGAATGCTGAAGTGGGTTGCCATGCCCTTCTCCAGGGGATCTTCCCAACCCAAGGATCAAACCCGGGTCTCCTGCACTGTAGGCATTTTCTTTAACATCTGAGTGAGGTATATACATATATGTAAATACACATAAAGTTTTTGCAATAAAAATATTGTATTCTTGAATAAAGGTAAGATTTTTGCCTTCCAGAAAGGAAATGATAACTGAAAAAAACTTCAAACCATGAATAGTTTCCATATCCAATTCATGATGGTATAATATATTTATTCCTCTGCATAGTTAAGCCTTAAAATTATGGTATATTTGGAAGCAGAGCTCAGTGATGGAATAAGAACAGAAACATATGTTGGTCTCAAGCTGTGTCCTCATCTCCCCCTTCCATCTACCCTCCCCGCAAAAGCAGACAAAGAAATGTAAAGATCTGACAAACACTAGTGTTCTATTTCAAGATGTGCAAAATAACATGAATGATTCTTTCGGGAGGACAGTATTTGGGAGGGAAGGACATGATGTTATTCTTGTTTACTCCCATAAGTGCTTTTTAGATGGCCTGAAGTATGAGTTGTGTAACATGGCAGAACAACTCTTGTTGACTTTTGCATTTATATTCATGAGAGATATTGGTCTGAAGTTTTATTATTTTGTGTTTTCTTTGGTTTTGATATTATAAAATAAGGTGGGATTTCTTCCTTGTGTTTCTGTTTTCTAGAGAAGATTGTGCAAATTGGCTGTGTCTTTAAATGTATGGTATGCGAGACAGCAAAAGAGACACAGATGTATAGAACAGTCTTTTGGACTCTGGGAGAGGGCGAGGGTGGGATGATTTGGGAGAATGGCATTGAAACATGTATAATATCATATATGAAACGAATCGCCAGTCCAGCTTCGATGCATGATACTGGATGCTTAGGGCTGGTGCACTGGGACGACCCAGAGGGATGGTACGGGGAGGGAGGAGGGAGGGGGTTCAGGATGGGGAACACGTGTATACTTGTGGCGGATTCATGTTGATGTATGGCAAAACCAATACAATATTGTAAAGTAATTAACCTCCCATTAAATAAATTTATGTTAAAAAATAATAAATGTATGGCATGATTTTCCAGGGAATCTATCTGGGTTTGATGATTTCTTTTTTAGTAGTTTGAAATTATGAAATGAGTTTCTTTGGTTATAGGGCTATTCATATTATTTGTCACCTCTAAGCTGTTTTGTAGGCTTATAGTCTTTTAGGAAATTGGTCCTTTTTTTCCCGAACTGTTGAATTTCTTAGAAAAGTTTCCATTGTATTCTTTTATTTTCTTTTTAACAGTTGCAGAATCTATTTATTATTTGTGTCATTTTTGAACTTTGTGATATGCATCCTTTATCTTTGTCAGTCTTGTTAAAACTTTATAAATTTTGTTGATTTTTTTCCCCCAAAACAATAAGCTTTCTGTTTCACTGATATCTCTATTTCTGCTTTGGGTTTATCTGGCTCATCTTTTTCTAGTTTCTCACATGGGAATTTTACTGATTTAAGACCTTTCCTCATTTCTAGTGAAAGAATAGAAATTTATCTCTGAGCAGGGCTTTAACGACATATTTTAAGTGTTTATTTTTGTTCAGCCTGATATTTTTAAAAATTTTGAGACTTGCTCTTTGACACATTGATTATTTAGAAGTCTCTATTTTAATATTGGCACATTTAGAAATTTTGTTAGCCTTCTATTGCTAATTTCTGATTTGATTTCATAGATCAGAAAATACACTGTGTGTGATTTCACTACTTTAAATTTTGTTGATGTTGGTTTTCTGGCCAAGAGCTGGTCAGTCTTGGTAAAGGTCCAGTGAGTGTTTCGAGAAAATCTGTATACTCAGCTATTGTTGTGTGTAGTATTCTCAGATGTCTGCTTGGCTCAGTGAGTTGACTGTGTTGCTTAGATCTATATTTTTGCTGATTTTCTTAAAACCGTTTTATCGGTTTTGAGAGGAGGGTGTTGGAAGTCATCAACCGTAATTCGGTTTCCCTACTTTTCTTTAGAGTACCATCAGTTTCTCTGATATTCAGGGTCATGTTTTCAAGCTCTATTTGTTGAATACACATATAAGAATAGGATATTGTGTCTTCCCACCAGATTGGTGTTTGCATCATTTTCTTATGTCTCTCTGTTTCTCTAGTAATTGTCCTTGTTCTGATGACTACTTTATCCGATATCAGTATAACCACACCTGTTTTTTTAAATTAATGTTTGCATGCTATAGTTTTTTTTTTTTCTTTTGGAATCAAAGTGGGTTTCTTATAAATGGCATTTAGTTGGGTCATGTATTCATTCACTCTATAAATCTCCATCTTTTAGGTAGTGTATTTAGACCATCGGTAATTAAGATACTTGCTGAAATGGTAGTATATAAATTGGCTGTTTCTTTACTTGTTTTGTGTTTGTTTCCTCTCGTTCTTGTTGTCCTATTTCTCTTTTATTGCCTTTCTGTAGATTAATTAGTTTTGAATTTTTCTTGATTTATTTATATGGTTTTTATTGTGGTAAAATATACATAATAGTCACCATTTCAACCACGTTTAAGTATATCCAGTTAAGTTCAGTTCAGTCGCTCAGTCCTGTCCGACTCTTTGTGACCCCATGAATCGCAGCACGCCAGGCCTCCCTGTCCATCACAAACTCCCGGACTTCACTCAGACTCACATCCATCAAGTCCGTGAAGCCATCCAGCCATCTCATCCTCAGTCATCCCCTTCTCCTCCTGCCCTGAATCCCTCCCAGCATCGGAGTCTTTTCCAGTGAGTCAACTCTTCACATGAGGTGGCCAAAGTACTGGAGTTTCAGCTTCAGCGTCATTCCCTCCAAAGAAATCCCAGGGTTGATCTTCAGAATGGACTGGTTGGATCTCCTTGCAGTCCAAGGGACTCTCAAGAGTCTTCTCCAACACCACAGTTCAAAAGCATCAATTCTTCGGCGCTCAGCTTTCTTCACAGTCCAACTCTCACATCCATACATGACCACTGGAAAAACCATAGCCTTGACTAGACGGACCTTTGTTGGCAAAGTAATGTCTCTGCTTTTGAATATGCTGTCTAGGTTGGTCATAACTTTCCTTCCAAGGAGTAAGCGTCTTTTAATTTCATGGCTGCAATCACCATCTGCAGTGATTTTGGAGCCCCAAAAATAAAGTCTGACACTGTTTCCACTGTTTCCCCATCTTTCCCATGAAGTAATGGGACCAGATGCCATGATCTTCATTTTCTGAATGTTGAGCTTTAAGCCAACTTTTTCACTCTCCTCTTTCACTTTCATCAAGAGGCTTTTTAGTTCCTCTTCACTTTCTGCCGTAAGGGTGGTGTCATCTGCATATCTGAGGTTATTGATATTTCTCCCAGCAATCTTGATTCCAGCTTGTGCTTCTTCCAGCCCAGCGTTTCTCATGATGTACTCTGTATCTAAGTTAAAGAAGCAGGGTGATAGTATATAGCCTTGAAGTACTCCTTTTCCTATTTGGAACCAGTCTGTTGTTCCATGTCGAGTTCTAACTGTTGCTTCCTGCCCTGCATATAGGTTTTTCAAGAGGCAGGTCAGGTGCTCTGGTATTCCCATCTTTTTCAGAATTTTCCACAGTTTATTGTGATCCACACAGTCAGTGGTGTTAAATACATTCATGATCATCACTTTCATCTCCAGAACTTTTTCGTTATCCCAAACTGAAATTCTGTATCACTAAACTCTCCATTTCTCTCACTATTCCTTCTCTCTGTGTGAATGTGTTCTTTCTAGGAACCTCATATAAGTGGAATCATGCGCTATGTGTCATTTTGTGTCTGGCTTATTTTACTTAATGTCTTCTAAGTGTACCCATGCTGTAGCATGCATCAGCATTTCATAAGGCTGAATAATATTTCATTCTAGGAATACATTTGTTTTTCATTCGTTAATGGATATGTGAGTTATTTTCACCTTTTGGCGCTTTCGAGTACTGCTGCTGTGAATATCTGAGTCCCTACTTTTGATTCTTTCAGGTATAGACTTAGAGGATAATTCTTGGATCACATGCTAATTTAATATTTCACTTTTTGAGGAAGCACCATATTGTTTTTTGCAGTGGCTTCAGCATTTTGTTATTTTATTTCCAACTTTATTGAGATACACTTACATATTGTTGTTGAATCATTTATGACTTTTTTGTGACCCCATGGACTGTACCCCACCAGGATCCTCCATCCATGGAATTTCCCAGGCAAGAATACTAGAGGGGGTTGCCATTTACTCCTCCAGGGGATCTTTCCAATCTAGGGATTGAACCTGTGTCTCCTACATTTCAGGTAAGTTCTTTACTGCTGAGCCACCAGGAAAGCCCATAATTACATATAACATTATGTAAATATAAGTTATACAAATGGTTGATTTGGTAAACTTATGTATTACTGAATGGTTACCACCATAATGTTGATTGACACTTCTGTCATGTCACATGATTGCCTTTCCGTTTTTTGTGCTAAGAACTTTTAATGTCTATTCTCTTCGTAACTTTTGGATATACAACACGGTATTATTGACTATACTAACCATACTGTACATTAGATCCCCAGAACTTACTCATCCTATAACTGAAGGTTTGTACTTGACTAACATCTCTCCATTTCCTACACCTCTCAGCCCTTGGCAAATACTAATCTACTCTGTATTTCTATGAGTTCAGTTATTTCAGACTCCACGAATCGTTTAAGTGATATCATGTGGTATTCTCTTTTTCTTGTCTGACTTATTTCACTTAGCACAGTGTCTTCAAGGTCCATCCATATTGTCACTAATGGGAAGCTTTTCTTCTTTCTCATGACTGAGTAATATTCCATTTGTGTGTGTGTGTCCATTCATCCATTGATGGACGGTTGTTTGTTTATACATCTTGGCTATTGTTAATGATGCTGCAGTGAACATGGGAGTGCAGATACCTGTTTGCAATCCAATTTTCATTTCTTTGAAACATACCCGGAAGTGGGACTCCTGGATCATATGAAAGTTCTGTATTTAATATTTTCAAGAATCTCCAACTGTTTCCATACATTTCCATTTCCATCAACAGTGCACAAGTGTTCTTTTTTCTCCACATCCTCATGAACACTTACCTCTTATATTCTCATGATCGCCATTCTAACAGATTTGAGGTGCTGTCTCATTGTGATTTTATTTGCATTCCATGATGATTAATGATGTCTAGCACTTTCTCCATGTGCCCATTGACCATCTGTATGTCTTCTTTGGAAGTTGTATATTCAGTTCTTCTGCCCATTTTTAATCAGATTGCTTGGCTTTTCACTATTGAATCTCATGAACCATGCACATCAGTTCCAATTTTTCCACTTTATTGTGAACACTTGTCATTTTCTGGGGCTTTGTTTTCTTTTGTTTATAATGGGCACTTGACAGTTACAGCATTGTTATTGTTTAATCACTAAATTGTGTCCGACTCTTTGCAACCCCATGGACTGCAGCTCTCCAGGCTTCCCTGTCCTCCACTATCTCCTGGAGTTTACTCAAATTCATGTCCGTTCAGTCGGTGATGCTGTCTAACCATCTTAGCCTCTGCCTGCCCCCATCCTTTTGCCTTCAATTTTTCCCTTCATACTTTCACACAGATTAGCTAGCCTTGCCATCTGAAACATGGATCCCTCACTGGGTTTTTTAAAGACACAGTGAAAAATGTAGGAATGAATGATAAAAGTTCATTCAAGCACATTTGCTAACCCTTTAAGATGTTTCTCCAAAAGTTGCCATTCAGGACATTTTCTGAGTGTGAATTCTTGTATATTTACCCCCTCAGAAGAATTTCCTTGATAGCTCAGTTGGTAGTCTGCCTGCAATTCAGGAGTCCCCGGTTCAATTCCTGGGTCAGGAAGATCTGCTGGAGAAGGGATAGGCTACCCACTCCAGTATTCATGGTCTTCTCTTGTGGCTCAGCTAGTGAAGAATACACCTGCAGCGTGGGAGACCTTGATTCAATCCCTAGGTTGGGAAGATCCGCTAGAGAAGGGAAAGGCTACCCACTCCAGGATCCTGGCCTGGAGAATTCCATGGACTGGATAGTCCACAGGGTCGCAAAGAATAGGACACAACTGAGAGACTTTGACTTTCAGAAGCAGCAAATAAGGCGTTCATGAGAGATGGAAACATATTGTGAATAGCACATCCTCTGTAGCTCTGCATGTATGTGGGCTCGGGAGCAAAGGCAGTTATGAACTGATAACAACATACATACTGGCTTCTGATGTGTCTCTGTTGCTGGGATTTAATCAGGATGTTTTAGTATTGACCCTCTGTTCAGAGACTTCAAGGGAACATGATATCAGTCTCATCTACTCGACATACTTATTAAGTGGGAGAGATGGACTGAAGCATTTAGTATCTTGGAAGACAACCAAAGCCTAATTTGTGATCAAAACATAACTATATCATATATTTTTTAATCCCTGGTTACTGTAGATAATGGTGTTACTGATGTTGCAAAATATTGTAATTAAAGAATAGGCTTAGTATAGTACTTTAAATCACACTGCTTTTTGTTTTCCATTATTGAAATAGCTTTAGAATGGCTGTTTCTTTTCAGACCAATAGCAAATACAGCCAGCCTTTGTGACCAAGAGCTCAATTTTGTGACTTTGTTATATTAATTACTGGCAAGAGGAAGAGGTGGTATGTTGATTTCAAAGGCAATTTACATTTTACTGTTGTTATCTTTCTGCCACTGTCCAAGTTGACACAAAATAAGGTATGCATCATTTAAAAAGACTTTAACTAGATCAGTTTCAGAAAATTGTAACTGGGGCTTCAGGATTTCAAGTGATTTGTCTGACTGTAGTTGCAATTAACAGCAGCTATAGAGAATGAGTTTTAACTGTTACAGAGTGAAAGATGATTTTTAAATGTTAAAGAATTTGCTTAAAGAGGTTTAATCTAAGGGGAAGCCCTCTCCTCTAATCTAGGTGGCTCATGCTTCATCTTAAAACTCCTTGAGGGTAGGCACCTTATCTTTTCCATCTCTCTGTTGGTACCACGAACACCACCCCTATTAATGTGTAATGACTGGGCTTTGAGTATATGTACAAAGTAGTAGATAGAACAGATTCTTCCAACTATGATGGCTTCCATATTTCAAGCCAGTGCTTCTTAAATAACCACTTTTTAAAATACCAATGATTAGATTCAAACTAACTTAAATTATGTAATGTCATATTATTTTAAATGCAGTCCGTATATAATACTTGTTTTTCTCTTTCAGACTTACTTCGATCTGTATGGCAGTCTCTAGGTCCATGCATGTCTCTGCAAATTGCACAATTTCATTCCTTTTTATGGCTGAGTAATATTCCTCTGTGTGTGTGTGTGTGTGTGTGTGTGTGTGTGTGTGTATGTCACATCATCTTTAAGCTCTGAGAGTTGGTGATGGACACGGAAGCCTGGCGTGCTGCAGTCCCTGGGTTGCAGGGAGTTGGACATGACTGAACTAACTGACTGATATCATCTTTATCTATTCCTCTGTTGATGGATATTTAGGTTGCTGCCATGTCCTAAGCTGTTGTAATTAGTGCTGCAAATATAATATATTAATGCATATATGTGGAATCTAGAAAATGATAGCGATGAATTTGTTTGCAAGGCAGAAATGGAGACCCAGATGTAGAGAACAAGCATATGGATACCAAGGGGGGGGGGATAAATTGGGAGACTGGGATTGATACATATACACTGTCCAAAATACTATGTCCAAAATAGATACCTAATGAGAACTACTGTATAGCAGAGAACTCTACACAGTGCTGTGGTGACCTAAATGAGAAGGATATCCAAAAAAGAGGGGATATTCTTATATAGCTGATTCACTTTGCTGTACAGCAGAAACTAATTCAGCATTGTAAAGCAACTATTTTTTTAATAGTTGATTGTACCATTATGATATGTGTGCCCAGTCACTCAGTCATGTCCAAGTCTGAGACTCCATGGATTACAGCTTGCCAGGCTCCTCTGTCCATGGAATTTTCCAGGCACAAATACTGGAGTGGGTTGCCATTTCCTACTCGTGATGCCAGATTATAAAACTCCACCAGGAAAGGAATTTTTCTTTTTTATTTACTAGCCCTTCCCCAGTACGCGGAACAGCACTTGGCACATAGTGACCCCTAGATCTTTGTTGAATATATGAATATGTTTTTTAAGGCTGCCTTTGTATAGGATGAAGACCCCAGTTTTCATGTTAGGAAATCTTAATGATTGCCTTGGCTCTGCTACTAATCTGCCATGTGATCTCAAGTATGATACTCAATCTCTCTGTGCCTTTCTTATCTCTGAAATGAAGAAATTAGATTTTATGAATAATAAAGCCCACTCCGTGTTTAAAAGTACATAACGCACGGGCTGGTGATTTGAAGGATGGTTTTGGGAAGTGACTGCTTAGAAACAAAAGTAGAATTTGTGGCCCTGGAACCCGTTTTGCCAACTGGCTTGTCTGGGGTTTGGATCTAAAACTTGGGTCCCTGGCTACTAAAATTTTGGCTCTAACAATTGAACTAATCATCAGCTTACTAAAAGAGAGGGGAAAAAAAGAAAAGGCTTTTGTATACTCTGGCATGGAATAGTGATTTTTAAGAATAAGGAAAGCTGAATCTGACACAGAAGAGTAAAGTGTAGCACAGTGATTAAAAAAAAAAAAAAGAACTAGATTTAAATCCTTGTTCCAATATTTTCTGTGACCTTGGCCAAGTAATTTAATTTCTGTGCCTCCATTTTGGCATCAATAAAATGGAATAATGATAATATCTAAATGAAATCATTTATTGATAGTTTTAGGGACAGGGTAAGCTTTTAAAGTGTTACAGCCAGGCTGATATAAAGGAATTAGGCAGGTGGATAGAAATGAATCAGTGAAGGATAAATCTGTATATTTGGCTGGAATCGACCTCCAAGAGGTGAAGTAGTGGTTGAGTACATGTACGAGATCAGACTGTCCAGGTCTGATATAAATAAGCCGGTACCTTTACTCACTAACATTCATAATTTGGTCAGTTTCTAACCATCTCTGCATCTCAGTTTTCTCATCCATAAAATGGAGCTAATAATAGCACCTCCCTCTTAGGGTTATTGTGAATTTTCAGTGGAACAATCCATGTAATGTGCTTAGAGCAATGTCTAGTGGATAATCAACACTCAATAAATGAAGCTATTCTTATTTTGTTCCATTAAGTTCACACAGAGGGAGGGGAAATTGAAAGGGACACAGAAGATTGCTAGCCTGGTGAATGAAGAGAAAGCAATGCGGATCCAGTAGGACCAAGAAGATTATCATAGTCTAGAAGGCAATGGCACCCCACTCCAGTACTCTTGCCTGGAAAATCCCACGAATGGGGGAGCCTGGTAGGCTGCAGTCCATGGGGTCGTGAACAGTCGGACACGACTGAGCGACTTCACTTTCACTTTTCACTTTCCACTTTCATGCACTGGGGAAGGAAATGGCAACCCACTCCAGTGTCCTTGGCTGAAGAATCCCAGGGATGGGGGAGCCTGGTGGGCTGCCATCTCTGGGGTCGCAGAGACTCGGACATGACTAAAGTGACTTAGCAGCAGTAGCAGCAGGGGCTTGGGAGAGGGGGTTTGTTTGTTTGCGGTTTTTTAAAAATTACTTGTAAACACACTGAACTTTGAGATTGGAGAAAAGAAAGGCTGTGCACATCCAAGATGTTGGTTCATTGATGATAAATATCACAGAGTCTCTAGTTTATTCTTGAGTGGTGAAACTTTTTTTAAGAAAGCTGCCATACAGAAAAGGTTTTTATGTCATCAGCTATGTGGGTTAAAAGATAGAGCTTAATCGTGCCCTAACAGTTGGAAATAGATTATCAGTCTTTTTGTAATCAGGCAGTAGCTGTGATACCACAGTGAGTCATTACCTACCATGTGTTTACTGGTGAGCCCCAAATTATTCTGTGTAGAGAAGTGAGTTGGGGACGGGGGCAGTACCCGGACATCTCAGCACAGAGGGCCGTTTAGCCAAATTCTTGAAGCTGCAAAGCTGTCACAAAATCAGTTGAGATGTGAAGATAGGATGGAAAGAATGCAGATCAAATAAAGAATAAAACAGAGGCTAAGTCTGCAGCTAGCACTTTAAAGTGTATTTCTTTGTGATAAGCTTTAAAGAGACATGAAGAAAGCCTGTGTGTTTCATGACTGAATCCTTTTCCAGTTGATCGGGAAATTTTGGATATGCTGGAGCACACCTCATTTTTTAAAAAATTGTGTACAAAACCCAATTAAAAATGGTCAGAAGAAATGAACAGACATTTTTCCAAAGAGGACATGCCAGTGGCCAACAGGCACATGAAAAGATGCTCAACGTGGCTAATCATTAGGGAAATGTAAACCAAAACAATGAGATGACACCTCACTGATAGCACCTGTCAGAATGGCCATCATAAAAAAAAATGTTGGGTGAGAATGTGGAGGAAGGGGAACTCTCATACACTATTGGTGAGAATATAAATTGGAATAGGCACTGTGGAAACACTGTGGAGGTTTCTCAAAAAACTGAAAATGGAACTACTGTATGACCCAGAAATTCTATTTCTGGATATATATCCCCTCAAACAGTAATTCGAAAAGATACATGCACTCCAGTGTTCATAGCAGCATTGTTTGCAGTAGCCAAGACATAGAAGCAACCTGCATGTCCATCAACAGATGAATGGATAAAGAAAACGTAGTATATGTGTTTTTGTGTGCATACACAGATACACAGTGGAATACTACTCAGCCATGAAAAAGAATGAAATCTTGCCACTTGTAGCTATTTGGATGGACTTGGAGGGTATTATGTTAGATGAAATAGGTCAGAGAGAGACAAATACTGTATGATATCACTTATACGGAATCTTAAAAATATAACAAAATAGTGAATATAACAAAAGCAGATTCACAGACAAAGAGTAGAAACTAGTGGTTACCAGTGGGGAAAAGGAAGTGGAGAGGGGCAAGAGAGGGGTGAGGGATTGGGAAATACAAACCAGCTATAAAATAAACTACAAGGATGTATTTTACAACACATGGAGGATAACCAATTACGATAACTGTAAAGGTAGTATAACCTTTAAAAGTTGTGAATTACTATATCATATACCTGTAACTTACATAATATTGTGCAATAACTATACTTCAATAAAAAACAAAACATGTACTTATTCAGAAAAAGGTTGACTTATTATTCAAGTAGATCACGGTAGAAGGGCCTTCTTAGCAGAGAGTAATAGAAAATTTTCTCCTTTACAAGCATTGTTTCTTACACAGCACAATACATAAGTTCAGCTTTAAAATGTAAATATCCTTTGAAGGTGTCAGATGTCTACATTGTTTACACTTCAAAGTAAACCACTTTGATTTTTTACTTTTCCCTCTTCCCCAACTGAGGATGTGACCTTGAAGGCAATGGAGTTTCAAATGGAAGATTAAAATTAAATTAGAAATTAAAACTGAGGGACATCTAAGGTGAGTTGGCTTGCGGTAGGGAACTTTGATCAAATGTTCAAAGAGTCAACTGGTAAAGAAGACATTGGGACATTTGAGGGGAAGAGAAACTAGATTCATTTAATTCACATTTATTCCAGGATTTTCAGAAACAAATGGTCCATTTCCAAAATTCTTTGTACAGTGCTTAAACCATAATTTAATAATGCTTGAAGCTCTTGTTAGAGTCTGTGCCAGCTCATTACAACAGGGTGAGTGTAAATGACTAAGTAATTAGCAGGGCCCAGGGCAAAATGAAAGGGCAGAGCCCTTAGATTCAAAAAGCAGGACAGGGCATCCCTGGTGGCTCAGTGGTAAAGAATCCACCTGCCAATGCAGGAGACACAGGTTCAATCCCTGGTCCAGGAAGATCCCACGTGCCTCGGAGCAACTAAGCCCGTGCTTCACGGGCTGTGCTGTACTGAGCCTGTGCTCTAGAGCCTGGAAGCCACAGCTGCTGAGCTCACATGCCCTAGAGCCTGTGCTCCACAGCAAGAGAAGCCACTGCAATGAGAAACCCATTCACTGCAACTGTAGCACCCACTTACCGCAACTAGAGAAAAGCCTGTGCAGAGATGAAGACACAGCACAGCCAAAAAAAAAAAAAAAGCAAGGCAGAGAGTTGTTACATGTGCAGAAATCTGAAATCATTTCCTTTCTTCCACCATCTCTCTCTCAGCTTGTCATAACATTTTTTTATTGGCTAATGTAGTTCCAAGTATAAAGAAAAGCACAAGTTTAAATTTGTAGCATGAATTTAACCACTCATATTTACACTGTACAATGCAAATATAAGGCTATCTAACTTTCCTGCAGATTCATGCAATTTGTATGTCATAGATCGTGCATATGTACGTCTTTCTTAGCAGAACAGTGGAAACAGTGCACAAAACTTATTCTACCGTTTTTATTTCATGTCTTGATACACGCACAGTCTCCCTTAGGCTTACTGATGACTGAAAGAGAAAAAGAACTGTGGATTGCCCTTTCTCTTCTTATGTATCATTTTCAGCTTAAGCAGCTGGCTAATACAAGGGAGAAAATGGAATAAACAAAGGATATGATAGGGTTTCTTGGTCATCTGTGTTTCTTTGAATAGCGTTGCCTTCTCAAAGTCGAATGCAGATTCTTGTTCCCGTGAAAAGCGTGGCTGGTGGATGGTCAGCTTCCTCACTTCCTCAGCCACAGTCATACAAATCTCACTGACCTCCCAGGAATCATGGGTCTACCAGAATTCAACTTCTTGCATGTTATATGTGGATGAGGCAGCAAGGTCTGGGACAGGTGTATTATTATTCAGGTGTATTGATGCCCCTGCTCACGTTTATGCTCCATTGCCCCGTTGGACTGCACCCACAGAACTCTGGTTCAAATATAAAAGCATTAAGCAGAGCATAGGGCTGTTCTGAGCATGGAGCCCTGTGGAGCTGCCCAGGAAGCGCATCCATGTGTCCAGCCCTGCTTTGAAGTTTCTTAGACACAGATAGCAAGTAGCAAAGCACAAGTAGCAAAGGGCTTTACAAAGGAAGTGGCAACTCGCTAGGCTTCCTCTAGGCTTCCTCGTTTGTTTTTTATTTGATCAGAGGCTGCCTCAGACATATGGGAGTCACAGAATAATTGCAAACCTACTTCTGAAATTGATTCTTATTCTAAGATCTGCAAGGGTTAGAGGACCTGGAGGCAGATGGCTAGTTTAACTTGGTCTTCAAGCAAACACCATGTTTTATGGTCTATGCATTTGAGTAAAATTTTACAGTAAAACATGAGACTTCAAAAAATGAACTTGGATGGTTTCGAGTTTAATGTGTTCAGTTGAAGAGGCCCTTATAAATCAAGAAATCCATGTTAAAGATAGAATAGTAGACTTTAAAGAATTGTTCCTTGAATTTCCAGAGCTCCCAGTTATACTTCACCAGCTGTGCACTGGTTTCTCTGGCTCAATGACCACATCTCTCCCATTTCCACGTCTTCTTATCCCAAAGGACGACTGATTGTTGCTAAAAATCGAGGAAGATCTAAGAGAAATTGAATGACTTTTTAGGATTTATTTCAGTTCTGTTTTTATTTTCACTTTAGATCTTTCAGCTTGTGCCCCAACCACAATTTACCTTGCTCCCTGAAAGTTCTATTTTATGACTTATTGAGTAGCATTATTAATATTTCATCAGATTTTTTCCTTCATATTTAAGAAAGGACTGCCACAATGTAGAGCATGGTTTCTATTACATCTTGTGGAAAATTGTTTCTTTTCACACAGAGATAGACTTAATCTTATAGTCAATAGAGAAATAAATGTTTGAAAAAGCTGTAAAAAGAAGAGAATTAAAATGTGCTGAGTTCTGTTATGTACCAGTTACTATTCTTTTCATGTATTTTTGTGTTTAGCATCCACATAGTCATTGTGGTAGGTTAAAATAAGAATACTGTCCATGTGAGGCCAGAAAGCCATCTGGAACCTTCCATTCCAGTATTGTATGTCCAAGGCCTACCTGAGAAGCACGCTTAGTACTGACTTCTCAAAGTCAGTGTGGCCAAATTAAGCTCAACTTTTCCCCACAAAGCCTTCTCTAGTCGCTTTGTGTCCAACTCTTTGCGATTCCATGGATTATAGCCCACCAGGCTTCTCTGTCCATGGAATTCTCCAGGCAAGAATGGGAGTGGGTTGCCATGCCCTCCTCCAGGGGATCTTCCTGACTAAGGGATTGAACCCATGTCTCTTGCATCTCCTGGATTGGCAGGCAGGTTCTTTGCCACTAACACCGCATGGGCAGTCCCTTCTCTAGCCACAGCCTTTCTCATCTAAGTGATGGTACTGCCCTCTTCCAATTGTGCAGGCTGAAAACCTTGAGGACAACATTGCCACCCTCTTTCCTTATCTCCTCCGTCCGGTCCATAAGGAGATGCTCTTGACTCTCCTTCAGAAGAAGCCCAGCCTGGACCTGAGCCCTCCTTAGCAGCACCCCCTGAGTCTGAGCCGACATCTCTGTCCACAAAGATGATCTTTCCACCTGCCTCCACCCTAGCAGCCAGCCCTGTGGTCTCTTCCCATGCAGCAGCTAGAATAAGGTTGTAGAAACAGAACTAATATCAATTCTGAGCTCAACCTCCTGCAGTGACTCCCATTTCACTCTTAGAGTAAAAGCCAAAAAGCCTCAAGTTGCCTTTGATTTGCCCTCCCTCCTCCTCTGCCCACACAGTAGCCCCCCTGCTACCCCTTCATTCCTCTGCCTTTGATTCCCCCCTTCCCAGAGTCACTCCATTCCCACTGACCCTCTCGCAAGTCCCGGAACAGCCCCTGGGGACACTCCCACCTTCGGGCCTTAACCTTGGCCATTCCATCTGCTGAAACACCCTTCTCTTGCACATGACTAACTCCCTCACATCCTCCAAGGTATTGGTTACATGGCACCTTCTTACTGAGGTCCCCTTACCACCCGACAGTCAACAAAGGCCAGAGGTGAGGATTCAGTGACACACAATGGATAGTGGGCACCTTTGAAGGTTGAGGAAGGTGGTAGGATGCTGGGCAGATCCTAGAGAAAGGGGCCCAGCAAATGGCCTAAGTAGTTGACTCTCTAACAACCCAGTGGAGTAGTAGAAAGTTTGTTACTGAATCAAACAACTTAAGGTCAAATTTCTGTGTGTGTGTGTGTGTGTGTGTAGTAGTAGTAGTAGTAGTAGAAGAAGAAGAAAGTTTGCTATTGAATCAAACAACTGAAGGTCAAATTTCTGTGTGTGTGTGTGTGTGTGTGTGTGTTGGAGTAGTAGAAAGTTTGCTATTGAATCAAACAACTTAAGGTCCAATTTCAGTGTGTGTGTGTGTGAGAGAGAGAGTTTTGTTTACCTTTCCTTTGCTCTTGTTCTTTCTCAGATATAGAGACTAAATAGCTACTCAGTGACAGGGGGGAAAAAAAAGCAGGAAGAAAAAAATTAAAAAGGGACTCTGGGAAAGGAAAAATACCAGAGAATCAGGAATTCTGCATTCTAATCTCAATTCTGTCACCAAAGGCCAATGCCTTGGGCAAGTCATTTCCTTGGTTTCAGTTTGTTCAGCTTTAGAATAAGGAGATTGGGCAAGAATCAGTAAGTTTCTCAACTTGATCGGGAGAATGAGCCAGGGAGCCTTTGCAAAATGCACATTTCCCTGAATCTACTCATGAACAGACTGATTTAATTAATCTTACATGAAATTCTGTAGTTTGTATTTTTTACCAGTTTTCCAGACAATTGTGATGATCAACCACTCTGGAATCACTAGATTTGATGACATTTAAGACAACCTCCCAATGTTCCATTGTTTAAGATATTGTTTAAGATATTATTCCATTGTTTAAGATATTGTTCCATTGTTTAAGACATTAACAATATTCCATTGTTTACCTAAATATTCAAATCCAAAAATACCACAATTGTAATAAGATTGACTTTTATTGTGTATCTGGGTGTTTCTGTCAAAAATTGCATAATCTTTTCATTTTTTTCTACAGAAAATTAAGAACAATGTCTAGCACAAAATAGTTTCTCAATATTTATGAATAAGTGATCAGTTCCAAATGTTTAAAAAATTGATATTTTTAGTATCTCCTTGGGTAACCTATTTCTCATATGTAGGAAAAAAATTCAGAGTTCATCCGGTATCCTTCAACACTAAGAATACTTAGGAGAATAATCATATGTAAACCAAGACTCATAATGATAATTATACTTGAACATTTTTGATAATGGAAAACTATTTCCATCCTTTATACTATAGATGAACGAGATGCATGTGAAAGTATTCTATTCCCAAGGTGCTCTATGTACAATGAAAATATGTGATATTTTTGTGCTCCTATTGTCCTTGTTTTCAGCCACCCATGGCATCCTAATTCTCAACCTGTCAACTTTGCCAGCCTCACAGTCTTGCTGGGACAGCTTCTGCAGAGAATTGTATTAGCCCTGAACTTTTTGAATGACCAATGTGATTTGTGGAAACAAATACAGTCTCATGAGTTTCAAAAGGGATTGAACTTGGAGGCAGAAATTCTGAGATGTCATTCTGCCTTTGTGTCTCTTAATAAAATTAGTCAAGCCCTGTCACCTCTTCTGGCCTCTAGTTCCTCTTCTGTGAAGTGATTTCTCCATTTATTCAGACACTGTCATAGTGCCTCTGACATTATTTGAATGTGCTACCACAAGCCACAAAATCTATTGCTGGGAAGCAAACAGGAACAGAACTCTGTTGGTACCTTCATTTTTTCAACTCCAGTCATTTGTGCCTGTAACACAAGTGCTTGCCTCCATGACTTTTCAGAAAGGACAAACATAGGTCAGCATAAAGCATGTGATATGACCATAATAGGTATCCCCCCTCCTCAAGTCTTGGCCCGATTAGAAGTTCCATTTTATCGCTTTCATGAGAAAATATTGTTCCTAGTTGGAGCTAATGGTTTAGTTTAGGCCTCAGCCAGTATCTGCTAGGGGCTTCCCAGGTGACTCAGTGATAAAGAATCTGCCTGCCAGGGCAGGAGGTGTGGTTCTATCCTTGAGTTGGGAAGATCCCCTGCAGAAGGAAGGGACTACCCACTCCAGTATTCTTGCCTGGAAAATTCCATGGACCGAGGAGCCTAGCAGGTTATGGTCCATGCGGTTGCAAAGAGTCAGATGTGACTGAGCACGCACAGCACCTAGATCTAGTAATACTCCTAGGAAGAGTCTGCCATGATTGATGTCCTCTTGTGATATCAAAGGAAGTACCCTGGAAAGGATACTTGTTAACCCCCCCCCTTTTTTTTTTAAATAACAGTTATTTAGTTGCTGCATTGTAAAACAAATATCGCACAGGAAGTGAACACAACCTTGTGTATAATATATCATACAAAATGACATGACCAGTGCTTGCATTTGATTACTTTTTAAACAGAATATAGGCGTTAATGGTAGAAAGGTATTAATAGACGGTAGAGTAGCAAACCTATTTGTTATGGTGACATTATTTTGTATTTTTTAGGGTTGATTTTCTTTTGAAAAGCATAAAAGGAAAGTGTAGCATTGTGCGAGAACTCTGCCAGGCGAATTTTCTATGAAACGTTCTTCTCACATCATTGAATTTAATGGTTACCAGAGTCATTGTGATCTTAAGTAAGTTTTTGTTTCAGGGTAGTTACTGTACCCGGGCTTCCCTGGTGGTTCAGACTGTAAAGAATCTGCCTGCAATGTGGGAGACCCAGGTTTGATCCCTGGGTTGGGAAGATGCCCTGGAGAAGGAAATGGCAACACACTCCAGTATTCTTGCCTGGAGAATTCCATAGTCAGAAGAGCCTGGTCAACTGTAGTCCATGGGGTTGCAAAGAGTTGGACACAACTGAGTGACTTAAGACATACACACACTGCATCTAATTACTGCATTTTGTTATATTTCAGAACAGTTGAGCATCACACACCAAAAGGCACATCGGGTTAAAAAACCAAAGTTGTAAAGTTTGGATCTTTTCCTGCATTAGAAGAAAGAAAAATGGAAAATTGATCATCAAAGGTAAAACTATCTCCTTTTCCTTTAAATCATACATTCCTACAGCTTCCTCTTCAGTCACCGTGTGTGAAGCAGTTTTTTTCTTTTATGATTGGGTGGTGAAGTTTAACAAACATATTTCTGGCTTATAATTCTAAGTGTACTAATATGCTGCTGACATAATCTTCTATTGTTTTAACTCCTTAATTGCCTGTTCAGAATTTGGACCAGATGTATTTTATATGTTTAATCTTCATTCTTGGTGTTGATCTAGAGTGGAAGAGCAGGGTGATGCATTTTTCTAAGTCTTTGGGCTAAAATGCTGCACTTTAGGTTAGGCATGGAATCATGGAAGTAGGGGATGCAGTATCAGCTTCTTTCTTCTTGGGAGTGTTGAACGGATTTGAATTTATCACCACAAACTGATCAACTTGATTTATGTGAGGTAAGAAAGACAATGGAAACACTTGAAGTAATGGTATGGTCTCCACTCCTTTCATTTTTATTTTTTTTTATGAAAGAGATTTCTTCTTATTATTTATATAATTTTGAGGGAAACTAGAAATTATCTTAAAGTTGATTGAACTACTCTCATCAATGTTAAAAACTGTCTGCCTTGGAACTGGAATATAGTTTTATGGTCTAAATGTTTTTGTTTTTTTTTTCTGTTTTACCTTAGATTTTTAAATGTATTTTTTCATTTAATGAAAAAATTAAATGTAAATTTTCCATTCTAATTGAAAAGTCTGTTCCAATTAGAAGAAATATTTATGGAACAATTACTGTACTCAAGGGTTTGTGCATTGTTCTATTCTCCTAAGAAACATAGGAAGTAGCTGTGAAAATACTGTTTAATAATCCCCATTTTGAAGATGTGGAAACGAGTCATATATATTCCATAACTTGCCTAAAGTCATTCAATTATATGGTGATATTAGGATATAGAACCTAACTTTGCCTAACCTAATTAGGCTGTCATACATCCCCTACCAAAGACTTTGAAGAAGTAGTTCTGTTTTTTTTTTTTAAATTTATTTATTTATTTTACTTTATTTTACTTTACAATACTGTATTGGTTTCGACATACATTGACCTGTAGTTTATGGAAAGAAAAATGAATGGTCTTGACAATATGTGATATCAGATCTAAAGGGAATTGGTATTGCCAAATATGTTAATAATTGATTGTCTTTGTTATGATTGCTTGCCTGGGACAACTACTTGAGCATGGTTATTTACTGGGGAGTTAATTCCAAGGATTGGGAGAGTGAATGGGGGATGGAACAAAGACCAAAATAAGAGCAAATGAATGAGTTCTCCAAAGTGGACATGGGAACGTGGTTCCCCTGGGACTTCCAAGAGGGTATGAGATTCCCCCCTGGAATTTCCACCTGAAGGATGTATAGCCAAAGGTTCACTCATTGGCTTTTCCCCCTTGTTTGTGGATTGCCCCTGGGTCATTAAATCCCCCACAGTGCTGAGCAGTGCTGGCACCGGTCACTTGTGGTGGACACTGTAAAGGCAAAGAGAATCTAAGTTGGTTCAGGACTGTCCATCTGTGCAGCCATTGCTGAAATCAGAGGTGGGCCAACAGGGTACAATGCAGGGACCAGGAGTGTCTATTGTAGTTCTTTTTACTTTATTTCCAATAGTCAAATAAATAACATAATCCTCCTAAATGAACCATTTCCAGGAAGAAAATGTCCTATGTTTTAAAGACATTGATGAGTGATATCCAAATGGCATAGAACCGAAAGGAACTCTGTTTCAAAACTTAACTTCTTATTCAATAAATTGTCCGTGTTCAGAGGTGAAAAGTACATCCTGGTCCATGTGTACTTTGGACATTATATAGTAAGATTTGAAGTATGACTGAAATATTGGAAAAGAGATAATGGAATCAGATTTTATAGTGCCTATACATACTATTCACTGTATATTGATTTCGTACAGGAAGGTGTCTGTGGATGCACAAAAATGTAATTACTGTCTTTCCTATTTGGAAATAGACCATTAGCAGTGTCATTATTGGTGTGAAAAGCATGACTGTAATTATGCATGTCCGAGCATAAAACAACAAGGATGGTCAGCTGACAAAATAGATTTAACACATTAAAGTGAATAAGGGTTTGTTTGTTGGTTGGTTTTTGGCAATGAGGACATTCAGCAGATGAAAATAAAACCAGGTAAAGGCTGTGGTTTGTTGTGACCTAGAAGATCCTTTGTTCAGAGGAGAGATGTTACCAGGGAACTCAAAGGAACAACTCTGCAGTCACATGAATAAGCAACATTTCAACTGATAAAATTAACATGCAGATTCCTAATGCAGGAAATGAAAATGGCAGAAGGGAAAGGGTGGCCAGAAGAGGCAGGGCAGGGGGACCAGGAAAACAGTGACAGGTGGCAAGACAGAAATCCCCAAAGTGGACGGAATGAAACTGCAGAAATAAGAGAATCCCACAGCAGTGGAGAGATGCCTCTTAGAGCAGACCTCATCTTGAGCCCAGGATGCAGACTGAACAAACGGTCTCCGTTCAGCTGAGGCCTGATAAATCCCTGGGTCATCACAGAAAGAATCAATGTGTCTTCTCACCTAAATAGCACAGTTGTCCCCTTTGTCTTCCTCTCTGTGGTCTCATTAGATTCCAGGGCCTCCTGAATAAAAGCTCTGATCACATCTGCTCTTTGCTCAGAAAATATTCCCTTGTTTACCAAGTCATCATTGTCCAAACTTCTTAATCAGATATTTAAAACCTGCCACTCTGTTTTCAGGCTTAACTTTCTTATTCCTCGATGCCACTCAATGTCTAGACCATTGATTAGTACTGCAAATTCTGTGATGTATCCGGTCTTCGAAGTGATTTGGGTGCATTTGGGTTCTCAAACATAGGTGAGTCTAGGACCGGACCTAAGAATTTGCTTCGTTAAAATGTTCCCAGGCTGTGTCACTATTGCTGGTCTAGGAACCTTACTTTGAGAATCACTCTGGAAAAACAAACGATCCAGGCTGGCACTATGGTTTCTACATTGCAGTTTAAATCAAAGACTGATTGCAGTAAAAGGGCTCCTTGCCAGCATCACCATTGTTGTACTGTGTACTAGATTAAGAACAGAGTCTTTCTCCTGGTCAAATACCGTCTTAGTGTCATAAAATCCCCCACAGTAAGCTTCTTGATACATTTCTATATCCCCTGCTGTGTTATAGGCTTACAAATGTTTATTGGATGGATGGATGGATGGAATGAAAGGAGGGGGAGAAGGAGAGAAGAACAGACAGACAGGTTTGGCAAGCAAGTGTTGATTTCAGCAAGAAACTTGATGCCTACAAAGAAATTGCTGTGGTAAATGTCATTAGGGAAAGACTAATTACCATCACACGAAAACCTCCTTATTGTATAAGAACATACTCCGTATTTCAGGCATTTGATTAGGTGGAATAACTATGGAGTCAGAGCCTGAGCATCTGGGTATCAATAGTATTGTGCTCAGTAATAAGCAGAGTCTTTCACAAAAGACTTTCGCTGTTTGATTGAGTTCAGCAGAGGAGAGATGTCATTTCTATCAAGACAAATTGTGCATTTTACTTTATAAAAGAGCCACTGGCTATGTGCAAGCAGGAAATCACATCTGTTTAATGAATTCCTTTGCAAATGTCTCTTCCTTGAGTTTAAATTTTGCAGCTGCAGCATCATTTGAACGTTTATTCACATTTCGGACAATTGTGCTTTCTGGGTTTTTGCTTTTGTGCGTTCAGATGTGTTCGTGTATCACTGTTGCAAATTCTTTCTCTACATCTTTCATCTGCGCACATCATCCCGTGATTGGCTTGTAAATTTACCCTACTTTTCTTACTAAAATAACTGTTCCTGCTGTCTGCTTTCTGCCTGCTCTTTGATTTAGTCCTGAAATTGGGCTCAAGGCCTACTTTTAGAGCTCAGCGTGAAATTTATTCTGTATGTTTTTAAACCAGGTTCCTACTTGTTTCTTTCTGTTATAGGTTCTGTGTTGGCACCAACTTCAAAATGCGCCCTTGAAAGAGGCTGTTATAATTATGTATCAGCATAAATAATAACAATGAATGAAAACAGGAATCTTGAAAATTTATTTTAAGAATTGATTTCATCATTTACTTTAATGGTAGAAAATTAAAACAGTCAGCTGCTGCTACGGCATAACTGGTGGTAAGCTTCGAGGAAAGGACTAGTTCCAACCTTGTTGTTACCTTGATGTGTGTCCTTGGCTGAGCCCTCAGGCCTCAGCTACCTCCATTATAAAAAGAAAGATTTAGGATAAATGTCACTAAGGGGTTCATTCTGGTTCCTTAGCTTGTAATGTCAAGATGCAGGTCATATGAAATGCTGCTTAAAATCAGGTGTGAGAATATGAGTGAGTCAGTTCATCAACTAATACGATAACCTTTGGAGGGCTTCCCTGATGGCTCAGAGGATAAAGCGTCTGCCTGCAGTGCAGGAGACCCAGGTTCGATCCCTGGGTTGGGAAGATCCCCTGGAGAAGGAAATGGCAACCCACTCCAGTATTCTTGCCTGGAGAATCCCATGGACAGAGGAGCCTGAGCGGGCTACAGTCCATGGGGTCGCAAAGAGTTGGACACGACTAAGTGACTTCACTTCACTTCACTTTGGAGGTAAAGTTGAAAGAACATGGTTTAGGGTGCAGAAAGATCTGTGTTCAAAACTCAGCTCTTCCGCATATTAACAGCATGAGCTTGGAGAACTGACTGCACCCTTTGGTGTGCCTCAATTTCTTCATCTGTAAAATAGGGGCAGTGTAGTCATCATCTGCCAGGTAGCTTTAAAAACGGGATAATCTGAAGAATGTCCAGCACTTAGCAACTGAGCACAGTGAGCTCTAAGGACCTCTCCAGGCCTCTAAGCCAGCTGGAGCCTACCCCATGGTTTTAGAGGTTAGTGGAAATTCCATTCTTCTTCTCCACTATAATTCTACAATGCTAAGAAATTTATATCTGTGACTCTAAAAGATGAACTCTGTTTGGAAAACCTACCTGTAATTTAGTCATCTGAAACCTGGCAAGACAAATAGGAAAATTTAGCAGTAGATTTTCAGCTTGACAGGATATCTGGTTCCATACATTGTGAGTAATTTATACGGAGCAAGCAAGGCCCTTTTCATCAAGACTGACTCCTTCAGTGTCAAAGCTTAAGGTTTGCAAATTGCATTCTGACTCTGACTTTGTTATGTGGCCACAGTTTGGGCAGAAATGAAAGCCTCTTTAAGACTTTGGTTTAGCCTGAATAAATGTTGCTGTGCTCTTGATTTATATCTGATTCCAGTAAGTTCAAAGGTATGCCTTACTTTTTTCTTTCTTGTCCTCTGAAAATTTATGTGTATAGCTAATTTGTACCCAGATAAATTATATTTGGGGCAAAGATGATTTGTTTATTATAGGATCCATGCAACTATTGAATATTTTTCCGCTCTTTTCATTAATTAATTTTTTGAGGTTGAAGTGTCACTTTGATACTGGTTAACCTCAGTCCTTTCTCAGCAGAAATTAAGAACTTCCTCCTTAATAGGAATAGATCAATAAAGTTTTGGTGGACGATTTCATCAATCTTAGCAGAGGGTTTAACCCTGTGGGCTTCTTTACTCTTTCAATATTTTATAAATCCTCTGCAAGTTAATGTCTTTTGAGATAAAGCTTACTATATTTTATTCCTCTATGCTTTTTCATGAGAAATGATTTAGAGCCAGGAACTGCTGGTGCTGTTTGAGTACATTGATTACTTTAGACACCTATAGATAACTAAAATCTAATTGTGGGTTGTTTATTTGTCATGTCTCTGAGACATATCACTGTGAAGATGAAAATCATACTGATGAGGCTGTTTCGAGCTCTGGGTGATAGATATATATATGTGTCAGCATACCACCTACTCACAGTGTGTGGTGATGGTCGTGGTGGAGATGATGGTGTGGTGTTGTCTAGTTAGCAACGCAGTCATCCACACTAGTGTATTTAATTTCTACATAAATCAATTATTACCAAAATTGGCCTTTTCTATTAAAAGATCTATTAAGTACTATCTGAAGGACACATGTGCTCCATTGTATGATAGAATCATTTCTTTGTAAAGCAGAGTATAATAGAATTTATCACAGCTCACATCTTTTTTTAGTATTTGTTGACATTTTTAAAATCCCCAAGGACAGCATTTACTCTGTAGTAAAAGGGTTGGACTGTAAAGAAGGCTGAGTGCAGAAGAATTGATGCTTTTGAATTGTGGTGCTGGAGAAAGACCCTTGAAAGTCGCTTAGACAACAAGGAGATCAAACCAGTCAATCCTAAAGAAAATCAATCCTGAATATTCATTGGAAAGACTGATGCTGAAGCTCTAATACTTTGGCCACCTGATGTGAAGAGTTGCCTCATTGGAAAAGACCCCAGTGGTGGAAAAGATTGAAGGCAGGAGAAGGGGGCAACAGAGGATGAGATGGTTGGATGGCATCACTGACTCGGTGAACCTAAGTCTGAGCAAACTCCAAGAGATGGTGGACAGGGAAGCCTGGCAGGCTATATAGTCCATGGGGTTGCAGAGAGTCAGACACAACTGAGCAACTGAACAATAAAAAGATGCAGCTTGATGAGAATTATAAGGGAAAAAACCAAAATGCATATTGGCAAGGTTTCTTTCATTCCTGCTGTAATCTCATAATGTGCTAGAAATTTTCATCTAAAATATTTACTTAAAGCTAAATTTAGGGAAAAGATGATTCCACTTAAAACAACCAACATGAGTGCAGGGATTTTACTTGCCATTCCAATATGTTCTGGGAATTATAAATCATGTCAAGTACGAATTTGACAAAATAGCTGTAGTGATACACAATTTATTTCTCTCTAGCATGTCAAATATTTGAGGTCTTTGTATTTGTTTATGATTAAAAATATAATAGCAAACATATGTCAGACACTTAGATTTTTACTTGTACAAGGGGGACATAATTTTATATCTACCCTTTTAGGGTCTTTGACTTGGCCTGAGACTTAAGTTGATGTAAGATAAGTGAAAAGAAAGTTGCATAAATGAATTCAGTAAAAGTTTTATGTGACTTAAATGTCTTCGTAAGAAAATAAAGATGAAAAGAAGTAGCGGAATCTAAGTGTTTATATACTAAGTTGAACAAAAGGGATAGAATTGTGGAAACGTAACTAAAATATACAGGTGGCCTAAAGGAAGATAAGAGTTATTTTAACAAGGTGTCTTTGTATAGAATTCTCTTATCCTCCATGCCCTGTCTCTGGTAATAATGATGTTTTCCCCCTGTACAGGGAGGGTATCTTTCACATGGGAGTTTTATCTTCTGCTTTTAGGAAGTGAAGGGACCTCAGAACACCACCTCTCCTCGTGCCTACTGTTTTTCAAGTGGCTTTGACTCAATAATCCTTATGCCAAAGTAACATATTTACCTTCCAGGCATTGTTTTGAGCCCTTTATCTGAGACCTCACTTAATCCTGACTCTAACCTATGAGAACATTTTATACAGCTTCAGGGAGAAATTGACAAATCCACCATCATAGAAATAGATTTCAAACTATGTTTCTTCTTGTTATAGGAAACTCATAAAAATCTCACCGAAGACACAGAAGATATGAACACACACTAAGAGACTTCATTTAATGGCCATAAATGGACTTTTAAAATCAGCAGTTAGAGAATACCAGTTCTTCTTCAGTTCTTATATAATATTTAAAAATTACTGAGCCATAAGCCAAGACCGAGGCTTCCCAGGTGGTTCAGTGGTAAAGAATCTACCTGCAGGGCAGGAGATATGGGTTCAATCTCTGGGTCGGAAAGATCCCCTGGAGAAGGAAATGGCAACCCACTCTAGTATTCTTGCCTGGAGAATTCCATAGACAGAGGAGGCTGATGGGTTGCATGCAGTCCATGGGGTTGCAAGAGTTAGACCCAACTTAGCGACTGGATAACGACAAACCAAGATGGAAATGTACTCTGCATTTCACAGACGAAGAAACTGAGGCACGAGGAAACTCAAGAACTTGGCAAAGAACACAGAACTAGTACGTGGCAGAGCAGGACGCGGGCTCAGGGCAGGCAGAGCCGCCTGACTCCTGCATTAGCTGCCGCACCACATTGTCCTGCAGGTGAAGAGCAGAGAGCTGGCCTTTAAGAGATTGTTTAAATTTATATAAAGGCCAAGAGGGCTAGGATTACCCCAGGTTTTTAGATTACATTTGAAAGCAAGGATGTGCCTGATTTGAGGTCAACCAGTTAAGAGTGATAGTGACATTAGATTTAGGAGAAGATTCACACCGTAAATTATTTGCAGGCACACATGCCTACATACAAATACATAGGCATATTGCGCTGGGGGGGTGTGTGCGCTCGGTCATGCCCAACTCTTCACGACCCCACGGACTGTAGGCTGCCAGGCTCTTCTGTCCATGGGATTTCCCAGGCAAGAATACTGGAGTGGATTGCCATTTCCTTCTCCAGGGGATCTTCCCCACTCAGGGATGGAAGCTATGTCTCATGTATCTCTTGCATTGGCAGGCAGAGTCTTTACCAACTGCGTGACCTGGGAACCCGCTACCATAAATTAAAGTAGATTAGATTTAAGTAGTTGCTAAGTGTTTAAATAGCAAAAGCAAAGCAAGAATGACATCGATTGAGTTATTACTGTAAATTCGTTCTCGTTAATAACCCATCCCTGAATTATTGGTCATGTTTAGATTCCTGTGTGTGAAACAGGACATTTCACTGATGTTTCATGGTCACGTCAAACTCATTATTTTCACTACTCAACCCGTGAATGCCCTCTTCCATCTGTTCCTCCCTGCTCTGCGGCTCTCTGTCCCCATCTATGTCACCATGACCCACACACCCTCTTGCTTAAGCTGGAAACCTGGGAGTCATCTGTGAAATCACTTCCTCCCACCACTTTTGGAAAATTAAAATGAATTTGTTGAATGAAGATCTATATTACCCATCTAATATGTGAATGTCCAGCTGGTCGGTTGATTACAGTCAGAGTGTAGTGATGAGACATTATACTCTGGTGTTTTCTCACGTGTTTGGGTTTCTGGCCACACTATTCCATCCCCATGTATGGGTTTATGTTTTTGCATTTTGTTAGTGGTGGTGTGTTGTTGGTGTTCTGTGTAATACATGCAGGGAGCATCCACTGTAGAACAGCTGAGAGATTCTCTCCTATCCATGAAGGCATTAGATTTGTTGAAAGTTACCGCGTAAGGCCTTTGGCACACACAGATCTCAGCAGTATTGCCCTCTTTAATTATGTCCCCCAGGAAAAAATAATCACTTCCCTGGCAAGGCAGCTTTCCTAATCAAAGACTTCCTGGGCCTTGAGTAATAAGAAACTCAAAAGTTTCTATAGTGGGGCTTAATTGGGCATGTATTTTAATCTCCTAGGAAGATGAAGAAACTCTAAATGGTACATATAAGAAAATATTTCATGAGGGATACATGGATGGTTTCATATATTTTGTTCTATTTTTATTTAAGAGAAGTTACTGGCAAAATAATGTGTGCATTAGTATTAAAAAGTTTGAGTAATGTATCTTCCTTGTAAATTACTGCTTCTTTCCCGATCATTTTATTGTCATTATTTTTCACTTGAACCTTTTTCTAGGTGTGAGAAATTTTGCTTAGTTAGCATATGAAGGAAGGTGCCTCAGGCAGGTAGACTGAAGACCTGAGTCCCAGTAGGATTTTAACAGTAAGAGGAACCATGCCCCCTAACCTCCCAACCCAGGGAGACAGTTACCAGAAAAAAAAAGAGAAGAATTATAGATTGAATTCCAAGGGAAGGCCCTCTTGTAGGGGGCAGAAGAAGAAATTAGCTGGGAAGTTAAAATTAGCTAGACAGTGGTTAAAGCAGTTAAAAATGGATTTTATTCAGGACTATTGCAGTAGGGACAGACAGACCTCAGTAACGAATTGGTTTCAATTCCAAATAAATTATGGACTAGTGGGAACTTGTGCTTAAATAAAGTATGGGCAAGTATGGGCTTCCGTTGTGGCTCAGCTGGTAGAGAGTCCACCTGCAACGTGGGAGACCTGGGTTCGATCCCTGGGCTGGGAAGATCTTCTGGAGAAGGGAAAGGCTACCCACTCTAGTATTCTGTCCTGGAGAATTTACAGTCCATGGGATTGCAGAGAGTCAGACACGACTGAGGGACTTCCACTTAACAAAAACAAGGGACTTATAAGTAAGAAGCAGATGGGAGTCAGTTCAGTCGCTCAGTCGTGTCTGACTCTTTGCGACCCCATGAATCACAGCACACCAGGCCTCTCTGTCCATCACAAACTCCCAGAGTTCACTCAGATTCATGTCCGAGTCAGTGATGCCATCCAGCCATCTCATCCTCTGTTATCCCCTTCTTCTCCTGCCCCTAATCCCTCCCAGCATCAGAGTCTTTTCCAATGAGTCAACTCTTCGCATGAGGTGGCCAAAGTACTGGAGTTTCAGCTTCAGCATCATTCCCTCCAAAGAAATCCCAGGGCTGATCTCCTTCAGAATGGACTGGTTGGATCTCCTTGCATTCCAAGGGGATCTCAAGAGTCTTCTCCAACACCACAGTTCAAAAGCATCAATTCTTCAGCGCTCAGCCTTCTTCACAGTCCAACTCTCACATCTATACATGACCACAGGAAAAACCATAGCCTTGACTAGACGGACCTTAGTTGGCAAAGTAATGTCTCTGCTTTTGAATATGCTATCTAGGTTGGCCATAACTTTTCTTCCAAGGAGTAAGCGTCTTTTAATTTCATGGCTGCAATCACCATCTGCAGTGATTTTGGAGCCCCCCAAAATAGTCTGCCACTGTTTCTCCATCTATTTCCCATGAAGTGATGGGACCGGATGCCATGATCTTCTTTTTCTGAATCAAGAGGGTTTTTAGTTCCTCTTCACTTTCTGCCATAAGGGTGGTGTCATCTGTGTAACTGAGGTTATTGATATTTCTCCTGGATGGAAATTACTAAGAGGAAACATCAGGAGCAAGGGAAGATTCTGGTTAAACAGGCCTGATAGGATTCTTGCTAAAGGCAGACCAGGGTGACCAGATTTCAAAGGTGGAGGGTGAAGAATTTGATCCGATCACAAGGCAATCAGTTACGGAAGGTGGGATATTCTGACTAAACTGACTTAGCAGAATTCTTGCTACAAGTGGGTGATGCAAGCCCAATGAGGATGAGCCTAAGGGGGAAGGCCTCGAGGCTTCAAGGAGATGGACTCCTTAGTCACAGCGAGAGTATTGGTCAGAGGAGGCAAAGAGAGCCAGGAGAACAGCGTTGTGTTTTGTCAGGACAGTGAAAAAGAAAGTTTCGGGATTCAGCCTAGCAAATGTAACTTGATCATGTCCTAATTCTGAATAGAGTGATCTCTTTCAAATAGATTGACATGTCTGCTTATATTGATATGTTTTATTGCATGAAAAAAAAGTGAACTCCTAGATAACAGGACTGATTTTTTCCCCCCGTGCGTTTGGATCCCTCATATGACTGAAGCAACTTAGCAGCAGTAGCAGTACCTCATAATACAAAGTGTATTGCATTACATAAAAGCAAATAAAAGTACTTGCTTTATTTATCTTAACAGGTCTTTATTTTATGTTGCGGGCAGACCGCAGGTATTAGAGGTTTCATTCCAGACCACCACAATAAAGAAAATAGTGTAAAAAAGTGAGTCACAGGAGGTTTTTGGTATTCCAGTACATATAAAAGATACATGCACTGTACTGTACTCTAGTAAGTATGCAATAGCATTGCTGCTGCTGCTAAGTCGCTTCAGTCGTGTCCGACTCTGTGCGACCCCATAGATGGCAGCCCACCAGGCTCCCCCGTCCCTGGGATTCTCCAGGCAAGAACACTGGAGTGGGTTGCCATTTCCTTCTCCAATGCGTGAAAGTGAAGTCGCTCAGTCCTGTCCGACTCCCAGCGACCCCATGGACCGCATCCCACCACGCTCCTCCATTCATAGGCTTTTCCATCGCATTAGGTCTTAAGAAAAAGTACCTACCTTAATAAAGACATACTTTATTGCTAAAAAAAGGTTAATCATCATTTGAGCTTTGAGCAAGTTGTAGCAGCAATATCAAAAATTGCTGACCTCAGATCAACCTAACAAATGTTAATAATAATGAAAATGTTAGAAATATTATGAGAATTACTAGTGTGACACAGAGACCCCAAGTGAGCAAATGCTGTTGGAAAAACAACGCCAGTAGACTTGCTCAACTCAGGTTGGCACAGACCTTCAATATGTAAAACAAATAAATAAATTCAATATCTGGGAAGTGCATTAAAGTCAAACACAGCAAAAAAACAAAAAGGTCTGCCTGTATTTATATCATTTTGAATGCAAGACACTTTAGAGTAAGATTTTAAGGGAATACTTTTTGCCAGAAATTAGTATAATGCCAGACTCTCTAGGAAGGCCATTTTTGCCCTAGAATTATGTGATGTTTGTATGCTCGATCACTATTAGACCTGGTAGAATGAAAATAGAGGTGGAAATAATATTATCAACTTTTATGGAAACTTGAGCAGGTAGCAGGCTCTATGTCATTCACTTTATAGACTGTATTATTTTATTCTCCTCATACCCTATGAAGTGGGTATTATTTTTAACACCATTTTGCTAATAAGCACGAAAGTCACAGAAAAGTTAATTATATTCCCCAAGGTCACACACCTAGTCAGTGGCAGAGCTGGAATTTGAACAGTGACACCATGATGCAGAGTCTGTGTTCACTCCCTCAGTTAAGAAGTATTTTTATGTTGATGTTTGGCAGAAACCAACAAAATTCTGTAAAACAATTTTCCTTCAATTAAAAAATAAATTTTTAAAAACCAAAAAAACAAAAGCAAATCAAAAAAAGAAAAAGTATTTGTATGCCCTAGACCAGGATCCCCAACCTCTGGGATCAATATCTGATGATCTGAGGTGGAGTTGATGTAATAATACTAGAAATAAAGTACACAGTAAATGTAATACACTTAAATCATCCCCAAACCATCTCCCCACTCCAGTCCATGAAAAATCTGTCCTGGGTGTCATAAAGGTTGGCGATCATTGCCCACCTACTATATCAGTGTTGATTTCAGGTTCTAATAGATGGTCAGTGAATATGTTCTTATGATGGTGGGAGGTATGACTGAGGGTATTCGCTAGCTGATGTATAAAAGTAGAATTATTACTTAGTGACGGTTGACTCATTTCAGTGGAAAAAAATGCATTGTCTAAAGTAATCATTTTTAGTTTTCAGATTTTACATACTGTACTGATTCATCTGCAATTAAAAGGAGGCAATTGCAAAGTGACTAGGAAATAGTCAATTATTGTTTGAAATGCCAAGCTTCAGAAATTAGCATTCTAGAATTTGCACAAATGTTAAGCCAGGAAAAAGAAGTTATAAAACACCATTTCAACTGCTGTTTGAAATTCTGCCATATATTAGTAATTGTATTATAATTTAAGTTTTGGAATCATAGGATTTTAGAGCTGGCTCAGAGCATTGGGATCCTCTGTGCCAACTTTGTACTTGATGCCAGAAATGTTCACACCCATTTGAAAAGTAAGACGTTTGACAAGTATTCCTCTAACATTGATGTAGAGTCAATAGAAACAGCGGATTTTTTTTTATGCTATGACATAACTTTGTATGTTTGGCTAGTAGAATATTAGAATATTTAGCCAGTCCAGTCCAGCAGGATCTCTTTGTCATTCTTTCCTGGGACTTTCCGATGCCACCATCTGGCCTTTGGAGAAAAAAAACTTGCCACCTTCTGCCTAATTATTGCAACTGTTTCTGTGTTTTATTCTTAAATCTCATTATTTCTTCTTTCATTTGTCATGTGGAATAAAATGATTGTGACAGAGTAAACAGTATAAACACAAAGACCCTACTTACGGTTCCCACAGTGTCTAGTTAGTAATTCTCTCATGCACGAGTGCACGCACGCACGCACACACACACACACACACTGAAGCTGGTAAACTGAACACAATCTGAATGTTTCCAGTCGCCCTAAGATACAAAAAGTTGTATAATGTATTTCTGAGAAGAATATAATAATGTCATCTATGGTCATTTAAAAGCATAATTTATTAGTAGCCCATATGTTTGTGACTATCATTTTTGCCAGAATCAGATGCAAATAGTCCCTTCTTCAGTAAATCCTTCCCCACATGGCCCCTGCTCTCTCGTCACCCTTTCTTCTGATCCCTGCCATTGGTTCCCTCTCTGTCAGCCAAGGGGGACAGTTTCCTCATAGGTTTTTCCGAAGGTCAGCTACTTGCCACTCCTGCCCAGACGCTCCCTGGTCTTTTTCCTGCTTCAGGTGACCTCCTTGAGGTCTCTGTTAAGATGTCTCAGCATTCCCTAACCACCCTTTAATGTCTACATCAGCTCCTGTTTTGTTGACATTGGTGACACTCGTTGCAATACGCAGTCTGCCCACTGTCCGCATTTGTGTTGTATGTCTGCACGTGTGTGCATGTGTACAGTGGTCATACCTGTCTATTCTACTGGAATATAAACTTCCTAAAGTCAAGGACAGAATCTGTCTTATTCACCACTGTTTTTCTAGTTTCTAATATAGAAGGCGCTCAATCAAGAAATATCAAATAAATGAATGTCCTACAATTAGAAGTGTTGAAATAGAGATATTAAGGCACATTCAAAGATCATTGGGATCTTTACCCATTTTTGCTGCTGCCAATTATGTATTCACTTATTAATTGATCACTTATCATTGAATAATCATTGTTTTAGGTGTCATCTGTGTTCTTAATGTCCTTTTGTTCAGGAGCAGTGATGTGGGTGTATTTGTATGTGTGATGCCTCTGGAATTTATTTTAAAAATTGGGGAAATAAAGAATAATTGTCCCTGTAACTGAGAAAGGATTTTAGATGACATGGAACTTTAAGAACAGCATGAAAGACCAAAAGAGAGGAAAGGCATTTAATGTTCTTGTAATTGAGATCAAATGGACTCCAATAGTTGAAATCCCAATGTTGAAGAATGTTTAGACATGATAGAAAGGCATGTGAATCATGATGTGATTACACTTTGCCAAGCAGATATGATGAGACATCTGTTTAAAATGCGCTAGACAGTGCCCAGAATGTCCTATTCAGTTATGTAATAAATAGTTCCAGATGGTACTGATCTTGTTGTATCATTAATTGTTGCAAATAATTGTTTACCTGGTGGTCATTTGGAAACATGATTTTATAGATTATTATATCATCTCCTCCAATAACCATTTCAGAAAGAAATTATTTGCCTAAGGAATCATACCTATTCTGGAATTCCCATAGACTGAATCTCATAGTCCTGACATATTTCATTGAGCCAGTGTCAGAGTTGGCAGGGAGTAGAGTGGTCAGAGGCAATTTAAAATGATCCAAACCTTCCCACTGATCCATCTTCACTTCCTGTGAGCCACATGTCTCAGGGGAGCCTGCAGTATCCTTGTAATCAGGAGACCTGTGCACTTGTAAGGTTACATATTGACGTGTATGGGTGATGGACCAGGGTACCTGACACCTCTCATCCCAGGATGCACCAGTATTTCCTGCTGTCTTCTTTATGCTTAGGGAAAAGAACAAGAGTCAACCAGTGAGGCCTCTTGAGATTTTTAATAGCACTTACAAGCGACTTCCCTGGTAGTTCAGACAGTAAACAGTCTGCCTGCAATGCGGGACACCCGGGTTTGATCTCTGGCTTGGGAAGGGCCCCAGGAGAAGGAAATGACAACCCACTCCAATATTCTTGCCTGGAGAATTCCATGGACATAGGAGCTTGATGGCCTACAGTCCATGGGGTCACAAAGGGTCAGACGTGACTGAGTGACTGACACAAGAGCCAGGCTGCTGAGATTTTATTTACTGCAGATAGTCCTCTTTTTGCCCACTGCATGCTTGCCCAGCCCATACATTCAGTAGCTCTAAAGGCTCTTCCTTTCTTCATGCCCTCATTTCCCTGTCAGTGTCTCTTTCTATGGAACTTATCAAAAGCACATCTTCATTTCTTGTAATGTGTGTGATGAGCTGTGATCTAGCCATCACATTACAGCAGCCCTTCTATATGGTTTTGCTAATTGGGTTTGGATGGCACAGTTCTGCTATGGAATGGTCTTTGACAACAAGTATCTCTCCATCCCCTTCCCCGTGCTGAGGCAGGAAACTTCTGATGCCTTAGGCTCTTGAATTATTCTGAATGTTCAGTTCAGTTCAGTTGCTCAGTCGTGTCTGACTCTTTGCGACCCCATGAATCGCAGCACACGGGCCTCCCTGTCCATCACCAACTCCCGGAGTTCACTCAGACTCATGTCCATCGAGTCTGTGATGCCACCCAGCCACCTCATCCTCTGTCGTCCCCTTCTCCTCCTGCCCCCAATCCCTCCCAGTATCAGGGTCTTTTCCAATGAGTCAACTCTTCGCATGAGGTGACCAAAGTATTGGAGTCAGATTTAGCATGTCCTTCCAATGAACGCCCAGGACTAATCTCCTTTAGGATGGACTGGTTGGACCTCCTTGCAGTCCAAGGGACTCTCAAGAGTCTTCTCCAACACCACAGTTCAAAAACATCAATTCTTCGGTGCTCAGCTTTCTTCACAGTCCAACTCTCACATCTGTACATGACCACTGGAAAAACCATAGCCTTGACTCGATGGACCTTTGTTGGCAAAGTAATGTCTCTGCTTTTTAATATGCTATCTAGGTTGGTCATAACTGTTCTTCCAAGGAGTAAGTGAATATAGCCTTCATTTATTCTGGAATATCAAGTATAACCTTTAAATGAAAAATTTGCAAGCATTTTGGGAAAACTCAGAAGACTTATGTACAGTTTTTACCACCACTTAGCAGTTCCGTAGGTCATTGGCGCACCATCATCTTCCATCGCCTGAAATGTCACTTTGAAAGTCAACAGATCTTGCATTTGTTTCTGGCATCACCATCAACTGAGCTTGACCTCGGGCATATATTTTGTCCTCCACTTCAGTAAATGGCCACAGAGCTTTGGGGAATTAACTTGGATTTTTGCTGATGTCACATTCTGTTTTCATGCTTCTTAATGCAATATTATCTTTTAAGGATTTGCTTTTCTTTGTAAGTACTCAGCCTTGTCTCTGTTCCCATGCCTTTCTGCTCTGCTCATTTGAATGACATGAGACTGTAAAGCATTTAGAAAACAAAGTGACATAAATGGGAAGTAGTTATAGTCATTCTTCTCATGTGTGAAATCAGCATTTACAGGAGACACATAATTGCCTCTAGTGACTGAGAATACTGTGTTACAAGAACCCCACTGGTGGTCTTGGGGAAAATATTAGGTAGCTAACAAAGAAGACAAATTCCCATTAAAAATAAGGTTTACCCCATACTCAACATGCTTTCTAAAAAACTCGATCTTGCTGTGAACTATTCTGTGATTTTTCTGGACACCTGAACTTATTTTTTGCAGTCTTGAGCCATGTCAAATGAATTTTCTCATGTTTCGCAAGGAGTAGATGATTTAAGGCAGTAAGCCAATAAATTACATATGAAGACTTACTACAGCATACATGGGATTCAGTTCAGTTCAGTTGCTCAGTCGTGTCCGACTCTCTGTGACCCCATGAATCATAGCACCCCAGGCCTCCCTGTCTATCACCAACTCCTGGAGTTTACTCAGACTCATGTCCATCGAGTCGGTGATGCCATCTAGCCATCTCATCCTCTGTTGTCCCCTTCTCCTCCTGCCCCCAATCCCTCCCAGCATCAGGGTCTTTTCCAATGAGTCAGCTCTTCACGTGAGGTGGCCATTAGAATCTTTAAAATCTCCTCTTAAGTTGTATTTTTTGAGGTCTTATTTTGTAAGAAGAGAAATATAGCAACAGTAATATTTTAGCATCTGTTTTTCTATTTTATAGCAAACACGTGGCCCTCACAGTTGTGCTCAATTAATGCTTTTCAGATTTTTTTTCTGAAAAACCATGTTAATTATTAGATAGTTACATGAACATAGTATTAAAATGGGACTTCCCCAGTGGTTCAGCAGTAAAGAATCTGCCTGCAGTTCAGGAGGTGTGGGTTTGATCCCTGGGTCAGGAAGATCCCCTGGAGAAGAAAATGACAACCCACTCCAATATTCTTGCCTGGAGAATCCTCGCGGGCAGAGGAGCCTGGCGGGCTACAGTCCACGGGGTCACAAAGTGTCGGACACAATTGACTGAGCGGCAGCAGCAGTATTATAATACCAAGTTTGCTTCTTGACATCAATTTTTTTTTTCATCAGTGAATCAACTAAATAAATGCTTTGAATGCTTCCTCTATTCTCATTTCTCTGAATCCGAGGGATCCCTCTTACCTACTTTTCCACCTCCTTCTTTTCCCTGATATGTTACTCTGGAATTTGACTAATGATGACAAGAAGAGGGTTGTCAAATCATCAACCTCCTGGTAGGTTAGTAAGAGGAACTTAAATAATTTCTTTCCTGATGGACAAATGCGTATTCTTTTGAAAATGTACTACTGGCTACAAAGCTAATGGGTTGTCCAAAAAGTTTGTTCCATTTCAAGTAAAAATAAGACCTAATTTTCATTTTCACAAAGAACTTTATTAAATGGAACATATTCCCTAACCGAACAACCTTTTTGGCCAACCAAGTATTTTTCTCAGCTATCCAATATCATATCTTGCTTTGCACAGAGTGGATGTAGGTAGGAAGATGGTTTTTGAATAACCTTGAGGATGTATGGTGCTTCCCAGGTGGCTCAGCGGGTAAAGGAATCCGTCTGCAATGCAGGAAACGCGAGTTCGATCCTGGAGGCAGGAAGATCCCCTGGAGAAGGGCATGGCAACCCACTCCAGTGTTCTTGCCTGGAGAATCCCATGGACAGAGGAGCCATGGGGTTTACAGTCCATAGGATTACAAAGAGTCGGACACGACTGAAACTGCTGAGCTCGCACACACAAGGCTCTAGTCTTTGTGGATGACCAAGATTTCCATCTTTATATTTCAACTCACATGGTGGCTTCTAGATCCTTTCCTGAAACAAGATAATTGTTCCTAGAAACTTCAGCTGATATTACAGATCAAATGACTAGGAATGCAAGTGTTATTATGCAAATTTTTGTCTTTAAAGTGCAGCCAGAGGCTACTGCTATAAATAGACAGAAAAATCAAGTGAAGAAAATTCATCCTCTGGACATACTGTTCGACTACCTTTTGCTTTCTTGTCGGATGTTTCCGTTTTCCCTCAAGCGGGGAAGGAAGAGGTTTCATTAATCGGGGACAGATACCTGTAGAGGTTTTATCCTTTTTGGAGGCTGCCTTTAAAAAGTGGCTTTGATGCCTGTATATTTGGGTTTCTATGATAGGGATGCTACTGGGAGGGTGCACAAGAGACACGTGGCAGATCAGGGGAAAAGCCATTTTATGGTTTCAAGCGGCTTGTATCTCCTTAAAAAGAGCTTCCGAAAGGTAGACATTTTTGTTGCCATTGTTCAGTCGCTAAGTTGTCTGACTCTTTGCAACCCCACAGACTGCAGCCTACCAGGCTTCCCTGTCCTTCACCATCTCCTGGAGCTTGCTTAAACTCATGTCCATTGAGTTGGTGATGCCATCCAACCATCTCACCCTCTTTTGCCCCCTTCTGCCCTCAGTCTTTCCCCGCATCAGGGTCTTTTCCAGTGAATTGGTTCTTCACATCAGGTGGCCAAAGTATTGGAATTTCAGCTTCAGCATCTGTCCTTCCAATGACTATTCAGGGTTGGTTTCCTTTAGGATTGACTTGTTTTCAGAACTATAAATATGTAGATAAAATACATGGACACACATACGTATTCTGTATATTTACACATATGAATATTTGGGCAACAGTGGAGATGGTTAAAAATATACTATTTCAGTCTCTTTATGCATTTGTGCATGGTATTTAATACGTCTGGTCAAACCTGGGCTTTTAAATATGAACTTTGTCTTGGGTTGGCTAAAAAGGTGTTATGAGTTTTCCCATAAGGTGTTACAGGAAAAAACCCGGATACCCTTTTTGGCCAACCCACTATTTTACCAGAGAGTTATCTCTTTGTAATTCTAAGCAAACGAGGTTGGGCACAGCCGAGATGCCTGGTGCAGTCTTACAGGCAGGGCAGGGTCAGCTCAGAGACAAAGTGTTTGTTTAATAATGACAGAGAGCGCCACAGCATCCATCTTTGCAGTCGGTTTTTGTTTGTTTGTTTGTTTTTAATGTGCTCCCCCGCCCCTACCCATGAGAGGGTTCACTTACACAAAGCTTCAGCTGCGCCGCTGCTTTGCGTGCACTGTCTTGGCCAGGTGCTTCTAATTGCAAGCTTCCGACAAGAAGCTGGAGCCCAGCTGTGCGGGGATCAATTCCTGCCACTGTGGGAAACCGGAGAGGAAGCCTGAACTAGGTCAGAAAACTGCCTCCCTCATCAAGTCTCTCTGACTCCGGCTGGTGCCCTCATTTCCAGCTTTGCAGCTGCCCTGTCCCTTGATCTCTGTGGTCCCTTGTGGTTCCGGTCACCGTGGTCCTGCAGAAGGGGTAGCACCCACCTGTGGACCCAACTCTGTGCATGGACTTTGAGGCAGATTGTTGGCCCCAGACCAAGATATGGCAAGCAGTAAATCTCCAGCCAAGAAACAAGTCACTCTGAATCTCATCTCATTGACTTGGCAGCTCGAATTGAGTTTCTTCAGTGTCCCTCAGTTTTCCCTGTGATCGGAGTTCATACCCTGGGCTTATGAATTTTTTGAGTCCCTGGCTGGCTCAGCCTTCTTGGGTTGATCGCATTTCCTGGCTCTGTCCATGGACCTTAGAGACCTTGCCCTTCAGTCTGCATTATTCCAGCCCTGTTTCTGCACAGCCAGATACAGGACCTGGGTTTTTACTAATATTGTTTGGTTCTTTGCAATCCTTAGCAACACAATTCAAGACCAGCCTGTTGTCCCTAACGCCTGAAATCTGTTTTTCCAGTCTGATCAGTTGCTCTGCATCTGTTGTGACTCAGCTTGAGCATCGATTCATGAAGGCGTCTCTGGCCTCCCTCTGTGCCCCACGCCCCTGCTGCCAGGCAGGGCTAGGAGCTCTTTCCCTGTACCCTCCTCATGGCCTATGCCTGTCTCAGATACAGACTTTGACTTATATTATAATCATTTATTTATACGTTTTTCACTTCTCTGCCATACACTCTGCTCTGTGTGTCTCCTGATGCGAGGTACAAGGGTGTGATCTTTTTATTTGTTTCTTGGGTGAATGAATAAACTTTCAGGTGTGTGTGTCTGTGTGCTGATTCTCATAACTCACCCTTTGCTTCACTCCTTTTTATTGACCCCGAAGCTTCATCCAGCTATCACTCACCTTTGCTGGCCATCATCTGAACTCAAGCTATGACCCTTGACCGCCAACGTAGAACACATGCGGTTTGCCTAGTGCCCTATGATCCGATTCCCATGTGCCTTGTCTTGCCCATTCTTGCTAGTTGTGGATGATTTCCATAACATACATTGAAGTTTCTACATCTGTTGACAGTGTCTAAACACCTGGCCCAGTTGCTTTCTCTGTCTCAGACTGGAAAAAAATCGTATCAAGATATTATGATTCTTACAAACTCTGAATCCTTGAAAGAACATGCCAAGATCTTATTCTTTAATCAGAAAATAAAATGTATTGATTGAATGAATCATCTTTATCCCTTTAACAGTGATTATTGAGATAGCAAAATATTTTATGGCAATAGATGCTGAAAATTTAGGACTGTTATTTCAAAGTGAGCAATGGTGTCAGCTAGAACCCAGGTTCTCTCTGGGGTCAGAAGCTGTTTTGGTTCTTGTGAGCCAGGGGACCTCCTCTATCATTGCTTCAGGATCTGGGACCCAAAATGCCAGAGATCTTCCTCTCTGGCTTCCCTGGTGGGTCAGACAGTAAAGAATCTGCCTGCAGTGTGGGAGATCCCAGTTCGATCCCTGGGTCAAGAAGATCCCCTGGAGAAGGAAATGGCTACCCAATCCAGTATTCTTGCCTGGGAAATCCCTGGGACAGAGGAACCTGGCAGGCTACAGTCCGTGGGGTCACAAAGAGGCAGATACAACTGAGCAGCTAAACTAACACTTTAACACAAGCTCTTTATAGTTGGTCAGAGACAGGACTACTTTTAGAGACAGTATTCAGACATTGTTCCCAGTAATATTCTACTTTGACTATATTCCTTTTGGGGACAAAATCAACTCACACATTGTCATCAGGAATTTTCCTTGTACCCAGCATTCTGTTGGGATTTTGCCCAAAATCTCTGAAAAGTTGACTTAGATTAAGAGGAAGGGAAAGGATAAGTTTTATATTCATAGGGCAGTGCTGACGAGTTTCCAGAAACCTCTTCAGTCATTAAGCTGTTCAGTCAGTCTCTCTAGTTGTTTCTTCCGAGGTTCAAGGGCAGCAGCATCATTTCTAATTGTTCAGCCCACTCGTCACCTAGGGTCACTTGGTGATACTAGGTTAAATATTACTTGAGATTCTCATTTTAATATGTCCCTGCCAAAACATTGTTTCTCTGCCACAGTCTGAGCTGGTTGTAATAAAATCTATGCATTTTTCCTTTGATGCCTTTCAGGATGTCTGGTCTTACTGAGTCCTCAGCCCGGAATGTTCTCACGGACAGTTCCTTCTCACACTCAGGTCTAGGATGGGTGTCCCCAGGAAAGCTCTCCCTAATGGCCCAGCCAGAGCACTCCCAGCTCCACCCGTCTCACCCCATCACCCCCCAGCCCTGCTTTAGACACATCAGCCATGTCAAGCTGCAAACTTCTTCCCTGACACTCACCATAACGTGAAATCACCTTGTGTTTACTTGTTAAACTGTCTGTCCACACCTCCTCCAAGCATCACTGTTACAGTGTGAGTGCTGAGAAGGGGGAGAGTATTCCTTATGCAGTGTTCCCAGCTTCTGCCAAAGTGTCCAGCTTACTGTCGTCATTCAATACGTATTTATTGAATGAATAAAAGTCATAAAGGGAGTAGGGAAGGAGAAGGAGGGAGAGAGACAAAGGAAAAGGAGGAAGGAAGGAACCATGATTGTTTTGTCAGCATGACCGATGAGTTTGTATTGGGTTGGTCCAAAAGTTCATTCCCGTTTTTCCGGTAACAGGAAAACCCTGAACAAAATAGTTTTGCCAGCCCAGTATGTGGCAGAAGAAGAACCAGGGGAAGTGGTGGCCAGTCTCTTTGCCAGCTTTCAGTGTCTTCTTTTTCAGGAGGAGTTTTCGGCTCTCCCCAGATACTCGTAACACAGATCTCATTCATACCTGTCCATCATTGCTCAGCTAACACTGCCTGTCTTAGAATTCCCAGTTATCCCTCAGTGCTTCACTTCAAGATTCACCTGTGCACAAGGCCTTTGAAAAGTCAGGAGGGAGGTGAAATTCACCTTTCCTATTGGCTTTCTGTCACAACATGGTTACGTGTGGAACATTGTTTCCTTTGCGATGAAGTCTGTGCCTTCCGCTTTTCTACCAGTCAGCGATGCCGTTCAATGACCTGTAATTAATGGGGCATGCTGATAAATTTAGTAGCAGCTCACTGCTCTTTTTAAAATTTGCTAATATTGTCTGAACAACTAGAGGCTTAATTTTATGGATGTTTTTCAAGTAAGTGATGGCTTTTAAAGTTCTCTTAACAATAGTATTATAATTAATCTTCATTAGTTTTTTGTCAAGATAAATATCCATTTTTAGGATAGTGATTGTATTGAAGAGAATACTCCAGCTAAACATGAACTGTAATTCAGCACATTCTCTTAATTCAGCCAGCCCCCTCTGCTGTTAAAAAGTATTTCTTTTCATTTTCAATCGTTTTTTTTTTTCTTAACATCAAAAAGATACTTAAAATTCAGTCATTGTATCAAATGAAGCACAGGTGCGGATGTCAAGTCATTTCATCAGTGAGAATATTTATATATCCAAATGATGTCTCATTTCACAGGAAATCGTATCAAAAGCCCAGGTTTCACCACATTGTTACTGAATTAAAATATGGAAAGAGAAAATTTCCAGTTTAATAATGATCTAATCCTTGTGGGTAGATAAGTAGACAGAAAATAAACATTTTTCAAAGAGCATTTTTTTTCTATTGAAAAGAATAAGAATTGGATGTCGGGGACCCTGGATTCTAGTCTAGCTATGCCACCAATCACTTGGCTCCCCTTAGCCAGTCATCCTCACTGTCTGTCCATATGGTAAGAACATTCCCACCACTTTCCAGGGAACAAGGGTGAGGATTATGTAGGTTCTCTTCCCCAAAGCTGTCACTTAACTGTGTACAGTTTTTTTTTAATTAAACATTTACAAAGAATTGTCCTGGGACTTCTTGGATGGCCCAGCAGTTAACAGACTCCATGTTTCCACTGCAGAGGACAGGAGTTTGATCCCTGGCCAGGGAACTAAGATCCCACATGGTACATGGCATGGTCAAAAACAAACAAACAAACAAACAAAAATTGTCTTGGGGACATATAGCAAATAGAAAAGGAGAAAATCTGTTCAGTCTCCTTCAAGGCAGGAGTCTGTAGCATTTGAACTGTGACCCCATCTCACACCCCGAGTCCAGATGCTCTAATCGAGGCAGATGCAACCAAGAAGATGGAGCTCCCTCATCCCCCAGCTCCCAGTCTGGAGCCACACTTTAACCCAGGAAAGGACAGGCTGCTGACTTTCTCCCCATTTTACAAAAACTATTTTGCAGGCAGGTGTGACTAAGAGATCCATGATTCCTTTCTTCCACTTAACCCCCACTTACAGGCAGAAACGCTCACCCAGGCATAGCAAACCAAGAATACGAGTGCCCGATGACTCTCACCCCAACTCACTTATAAACTCAAGGTTCCAGATGGAGAGCAGTGAGCCAGAGGGCCATTTCTGTCACCCACCCCTGCTGGTCACTCTGGGAAAAGCAAGCCACTGTGTTCTGCCCAAACTCTTTGTGGTGATATGGAGGCTTCCCCAGGGGAAGAGGTACGATTTGGGGATGAGGGCCTCCACAGCTCTGCTGGAAGGAGTTGACTGTACTGGGAACAGAGCATGGAAAACCCCAGCCCTGAGGACATTGTCAAAAGCAGTGGGGACTTCCCTGGTGATCCAGTGGTTAGAACTGCATGCTTCCACTTCAGGCGGTGCAGGTTCAATCCCTGGTCGAGAAACTGAGGATCCCATATGCTGCATGGTGCAACCCAAGATAAATAAGTAAATAAAAGGAAAAAACAGTGGACATCTTGTTAGAAAGCAATTAAGCAGGAGCTCATAGCTCCATGAAACAAGCAGCAACAAGCCAAATAGCAGAGCAGTCAGAAGTTTAACAGAGAGAAACAGTGGAGAGAGCCAAGAAGAGCCCTCCTGAGGTCATGGTGGTCAGAGGGCTGTGCACACATGTTGGGCTGCATTTAGGAGCAATCAGAGCTGGATGTGGACAGACCTAAAACCACCCACAAGCCATCCGCAGATCAGTCAATAAAGGGCAAAAGCCTAGTTGTTCACTCAGCCATATCAGACTCTTTGCAACCTAATGGACTGTAGCACGCCAGGCTTCCCCATCCTTCACCATCTCTTGGAGTTTGCTCAGATTCACGTCCATTGAGTCAGTGATACCATCCAACCATCTCATCATCTGTTGCCCCCTTCTCCTCCTGCCTTCCGTCTTTCCCAGCATCGGGCTCTTTTCCAATGAGTCGGCTCTTCACTCAGCCTCACAGGCACGGGGTTTGGCTGAACACTAGTCTACCTTGACCCAGAGGCAAAACTCCTAGGAAGGCAGGCTTATGAACAAATTCACACCTACCCTTGGCAGTCTGTGTACGCCTGAGACTGCACCTTCTCAGCAGTGCTGGGAGAGGAAAAGCCCCAGCTGGTATTCCCTCAGTAAGTGGAGAAGCAGCCACGTAAACCACTTAAACTGTGATCGCAGTGTGCGAGCCACACACACATCCAGTGGTGAAGAGTGAAAATGTAACTGGCTAATAGAGCTTAAGCACAGCCTTTGACCAATAAGTGGTTTATGCTTTCCCAGGAGAAATTCCTAGGTAGCTAGGATAAAACATAAAACAAGTGTCTACACACAGTGGGGGATGTAGATTTCAAGTCAGTAAAGATTCTTTCCTGTCTGAGCCACCAGGGAAGCCCCAAGTATGAAAATAAAGGACCAAGAAAACAAAAGCAATATTAGCCCACGGAGGAAAAGGCGGGGGTGGGGGGAGGGTGCAGTGGTGGCGGGGAGATTGCCTATACACAGCAGTTTTTACATGATTTATTTTCCTAATTATGGTTTATTAAACTTAATTCTGCACTCAGATTGCCTTCTGTGGATACACTGAGGGGATTAAATGACTTGGAAGTAAACCCCATAGCCCAATATATGCTTTATTTTTCTACACAAGAGACAAATCCTCTAAATATGTTGTGTGTGTATGTGTATATACACACATACATATATACATGTGTGTGTGTCTATGTATATATGCATATATGTGTGTATAGAGAAGGATTTTATCATATATATTATATGTATCTTTGGGCTTTCCAGATGGCACTAGTGGTAAAGAACATACCTGCCAACGCAGGAGATATGAGAGACGCAGGTTCAATCCCTGTGTCGGGAAGATCCCTGGAGGAGGGCATGGATAATATGATTCTTCGCTGGAGAATCCCATGGACAGAGAAGCCTGGCGGGCTACAGTCCTTGGGGTCACAAAGAGTCAGACACAACTGAGCATCTGAGCAGAGATATGTATCTTTATATTTATTCAGCATTCCAAGACTTAAATTGTCTCCCAAAAAACAAGCTAGGAAAGGAAAAAAGAATTAATAAAAATTGATGATTTAAGAAGAAAAATAGTCTTGGAATGATCTGAGTTAGGATTAATGGTAATTAGATTACTTAGCATTGGACTGGGATCCTCTCTGAACTTGACATGGGCTGGAGTCCTAGAGCAAAGATTCCGGGAGTTTGAGCCTTCTCCAGACATCACAGTAATGATGGACTGTTTTACTCCAGTCACCCTGTGACAGGCAGAATTCTGAGAACAACCCTATTGGCCCTCCACCTCGTGTAATCTCCTCTTCGAGTGGGGGTGAAACCTATGAAGATGAGAAGATATCAGCATCCTCAGTAGCCAAAGGGAACTGGTTTCGGCTGGCCCTGTCAGGCCACATGAGGCCTTTCAGAGCATCGTAGGTGAGGTCAGAGCCTCCAGTGTAGACCACACTCACAGCCATTTCCCCCGAAGTTCACCCAGTATTGTTGTGTATAATGCAGGAAGGCCTCCGGCTCTTAGTCATCTGGTGGGTCTAGGGTTAGCACATCCTTTTCCACAACATAATCATGGTATTGAGTCCAGGTCATGAAACCAGACTCCTCCAATAGGAGCTCAATGGTTCACGACGCAACTCAGTCCCACTGGATGGAGCCAAACATTGCAGAATTCTTCTCAGGTGTCCCTCCAACTTATCCCTGTTATACTGTTTGTACAACACGCACAGTTTTGCACACGCATGCTAGTTGCTTCAGTTGTGTCTGACTGTTTGTGACTCAATGGACTGTAGCCTACCAGGCTCCTCCATCCATGGGATTCTCCAGGCAAGAATACTGGAGTGGGTTGCCATTTCCTCCTCCAGGGGATCTTCCCCACCCAGGGATCGAACCCGCATCTCTTATGTCTCCTGCACTGGCAGGTAGATTCTTTACAGTTTTGCACAATAAAGCCTATTTTCAAAAGTCTAGTAGTTCTTTCACCGTATGGCACTTCAGTTATGTCAAGGAGAGAGAGGTTTCTCCTGAGTTTTCCCTGGGCTCTTTCTTCCTCTGGAAGTACTCCAGGCCACAGTGTTGCTCAGAGCTGACCTCCAAGCCTCGATGTATCTGACCAGCACCCAGGAAAGGGCCATGCCCTTTCTCAGACTTAGCATCTCTCTTTAATAAATGCTGCCTAAAATGACCTTAAAATCTTTTGCAATTGCATCATATTAAGGAGCTTATGTTCATAAATCAGGAAATGATCCCCAACCTTATTTTGCATATAGATGCATAATCAATGGCATTAGTTAATAAATAGGATTTAAAAATGAAACAAATATAAGATGCTGTTGGATTCTCTTTGATTTTGTAATAGTTTTTCAAATCTCTGCTTGTAAAGAAACAAGACAAAGTTGTAGTCAGACCAGATGCTTTAAAAGGGAAATCTAGAAAGAAAATCACACACACTCGCAAAACACACGTGGGAACCTAACAAAATGTAAAGGAAATAGAATCCAGTAGCCAAAGTATATTACTATGACTCTCATTTTATCTTTTAAAGGTCTTTTTTCATGTGTACTATTTTAAAAGTCCTTATTGAATTTTTTACAATATTACTTCTCTTTTATGTCTTGGCTTTTTTGGAGAATGGGGCATCTTAGCTCCCCAACTAGGGATCGAACCCACACCCCCTGCATTGGAAGGTAAAGTCTTAATCACTGGACTGCCAACTTTAGCTCAGTTCTCATTTTAGCTGAAAAGCAAGAGAGGCAAAACATTGCTACCTAAACTCATTATTGAGTGAGATTCCTTTTTAAAACAGCCTTATTGAAAAATAACACATCATAAAATTCTCCCACTTAGAATGTGTGCCTCCGTAGTTTTTAGTATATTCATTCACAGTGAGCCATCACCACAGTCTAATGTTAGAACATTTCATCCCCCAGAAAGAACCCCCCTCCCCTGAATCCTCTGCTCCATCATGGTGAGGCAGATGGCACTGTCATCCACTCGGAGTCAGAGGACCAAGTAATCTGGGACGGGGGAAGGAGAAAGAGAGCAGGAGATGAATAAAGGCACATCTATATTTTCTGAAGATTGCCCTGGACTCCCAAGCTTCTCTGAGAAAGCAGACCTCTTCACAACAGTTTTGCCTGGGAAACTGACTGAGCTTGTGGAAAATTCCTGCTGTGGCTCCATATAACCCTAACGGGAGATTCGGAGGCTTAAATAAAAGGCTGTATTGTGTGAATTGCATCCCTCACCACTGCGCCCGCCCCTTTCCTTTCCAAGAGGTTTAGGCTGAAGTAGAAGCTGAGTGCTGCGTTTTGCTTCAGCAAAGGGGCAGTTGTCATCCAGTGGTGCTGTTTTCATTAGGAAATTGAGAAACAAGCACTTGTACTGGGGTGCTTTTCATAAGGCTATGTGATGTCCTTTCATTTTCTTCCTTTCTTTTTAAGTTCTAGGGACCGGGGTGTTAAAGAAAATCTAGAAAATTTATTTTTAACGGACGAATAGAATGTCCATTAAAGGCCAACAGCTATAACCAAATGTAAGGGTTTTAGCTCCCTGAGAGTTACAAACTCTGAATTGATCTAAGAATGATGGTAGCGCTGGCTTTTTCCCCTGTTTAACCTCATCTCAGCCCCAGGTTGGGTGTATCTGGACATGTTTTTACATCAGAAACATCAAGAACTAAATTAGATATTGTTCTGATATGAGAAGCCCTGGTAAACAGACTTCTACAAAAGTGCTGTTTTTCCGTATGCTATTTTTCTAAGGCCAACAGGAGGAAACAGAGTTGTTGGTTATTTTGCCTGCTGAGATAAGCAGCATGTTCCTAGGGGTCGGGGGTTCTGTTGCTCCCTCTGCTGGTTGAGGAGGAGTATTGCTGGCATGCGTGGGCAGTTTCCTCCTCTGCCACAGTTTAAAGAGCTGAATAAAATGCAGTGGTCCATGTTAAAATTTCCAAAAATGAAATTTCTCCCACTCTCTCTTCCTAGTCTCTTCCTTCGCCCTCAGACCGTGGAAAAGTGATCCCCACCGGGCTTGCGGGATCTGACAGCTGAAAAGACAGCCATGTGTCAGGCAATGAGACAGTCATGTGGTGGGTGTGAAAAGAAATTCCTTTCAGAATAGGAAGTCTTGTGTGGGGGTAGTTCTCAGGGAGGATCCAGGATTGTGCATGACCAATGGTTATGTCAGTTACTTTACAACACTGTAAAAATCTTGGCACGCAGTGTGCCTGTTCTCTGAGTTCAGGACATGAGAAACCTCTTTTTCCTGCATGTATTATCTTCAAACTAGAGATAGTTAGTAAACTGCTTCTGCTTTAAAAAATCATTTTTTTAACTTAAGTGGTTTTATGCTTAATTACTGCTTTTCAGTCCTCCTTTCTCTTAGATACTTGAATGTTGGGATTAAAGAAGCAACAAACACTTTTAGAAGTCGATTGTAGGGAATTATTTTAAATAGTAGTGCATTTTCTGTCATCTATATGTTTTTGTGGGTTAACCCAAAGGTTCAAAGCTGAATCAAAATCACTAGTTGAATTAAATACGTTTTGTTCACAGACTCAATGATAAATGAGTATACTGTGACTTCAGGTGACATTTACTAAGATAATTTAAAGCTTGAGGTTTAGACCAGATTTACAGCTTAATTTCAAATGGTCTTTCTACCTCTGGAATCAGACTTCTTCTATTTTCGATAGTATATTCTTGAGTTTTATTGGTTCTCCTTTCTGGGGAGAAATGGTATCTAAAATTAACTTTCAGAGCTTACCAAGCCTCCCTTGCTGTGTCCAGTCAAAGGTGGAGGAAAGCTAAATGTGGTGATGAGGTGAGGCTGTGTGTCTGAGCACCACTTCTGTGCCTGTTCTTTGTTTCATGTACCCATCAGTCACTTGGGACTGATGATCCTTCCTGAACATCCGTCCAGCTAGTCTCAGTTTTAGAACACTGAGCACTCTCATTGCTTAATCTCACAATCACACACCATGTGTCCTTGTCTCCCATGCCACTGGAGGGACTTGATGCAGTGATGTTATTTTGTTTTCTGGTGTGTCTCCAGCACCCAGCATGGTGCCAGCTTTGCAGGATGTTTGTGTGTGTGTGTATGTCTGTGTTTCAATAATTGTTCACTGAATAGTAAATTGGCGCCAGCACCCCCAGAACATATGTGTGTGAGTGTTTCAATCATTATTCACTGAATGAGTAAATAGGGTCAAGTTCTAGGCATTTTGATAATCTGTTTTATCATTTCTTTTGCTGGGAGTTAATGCAAAGGAGCCAGAGCCTTTGACTGTATAGATCACAATAAACTGGAAAATTCTGAAAGAGATGGGAATACCAGACCACCTGACCTGCCTCCTGAGAAATCTGTATACAGGTCAGGAAGCAACAGTTAGAACTGAACATGGAACAACAGACTGGTTCCAAATAGGAAAAGGAATACGTCAAGGCTATATATTGTCACCCTGCTTATTTAACTTATATGCAGAGTACCTCATGAGAAATATTGGGCTGGAAGAAGCACAAGCTGGAATCAAGATTGCTGGGAGAAATATCAATAACCTCAGATATGCAGATGACATCATATTTATGGCAGAAAGTGAAGAACTAAAGAGCCTCTTGATGGAAGTGAAAGAGGAAGTGAAAATGTTGGGTTAAAACACAACATTCAGAAAACGAAGATCATGGCATCCGGTCCCATCACTTCATGGCAAATAGATGGAGAAACAGTGGAAACAGTGTCAGATTTTATTTTGGGGGGGGCTCCAAAATCACTGCTGATGATGACTTCAGTGATGATTTTAAGACTCTTACTCCTTGGAAGAAAAGTTATGACCAACCTAAACAGCACATTAAAAAGCAAAGACATTACTTTGCCAACAAAGGTCCGTCTATCAAGGCTATGGTTTTTCCAGTAGTCACATATGGATGTGAGAGTTGGACTATAAAGAAAGCTGAGCACCAAAGAATTGATGCTTTTGAACTGTGGTGTTGGAGAAGACTCTTGAGAGTCCCTTGGACTGCAAGGAGATCCATTCAGTCCATCCTAAAGGAAATCAGTCCTGAATGTTCATTGGAACGACTAATGTTGAAGCTGAAATTCCAATACTTTGGCCACCTGATGCAAAGAGCTGAGTCATTGGAACAGACCCTGATGCTGGGAAAGACTGAGGGCAGGAGGAAAAGGGGATGACAGGATGAGATGGTTGGATGGCATCACTGACTCAATGGACATGAGTTTGAGTAAACTCTGGGAGTTGGTAATGGACAGGGAGGCCTGGCGTGCTGCGGTCCATGGGGTTGCAAAAAGTCAGACACAGCTGAGCAATTGAACTGAGTTGAATGCAAAGGAAGGGAAGATTAGGTAAACCTATAGGATTAAAAGGGTTGTGGAGTAATTATAGGAAAACTTGTACCTTATGGTATTTTATTCAAAACCAAGAAGGAAAATCCTTGGTTGAGTCACCAAACCCAATCTCTTATTATTAACATTCTTGTTTCCTAGTATATATTCTGGAATGAAGAAAAGAGAAAATATGTATAACATATGTAATCAGGAATCTAAAAACAGGATGTTGCCAGAAAATCAGGATATTTGAAGACTGTTTAGTAATGAAGAGCATACAAGACAGTAATGATTGGAGAAGAAAAATGGGAAAAACTAGAGTTAAACGATAAATCCACTTGGTTCCTTTAAGTGACCAGTAAAATTGGCAAGCTATTACAAGGTTGATCAAGGATAAACAGGGAAACCCTAAAAATAAATGATGCTAGAAATAAGAACAGGGATGTAACTACAGATAAGGTGGTGGCAGATTCAAGAAAGCATAAGAAATTACTTTATACACATTTGGATAGTCTAGATGCAGTTATTTTCTAAGATAACATATATTATCAAAATTGGATAGAGGAATAGAAAATTTCAAGAAAGCAATAATCATAGAAGAAATTAAGGCAATCAAAAATCTGTCCCTAAAATAGGAATGAGATTCAAAAAAACTTTATAGGCAATTCCTACCAAACCTTAAATAGTCTCATTTTTATAATATAAAAATTATTTGATACATTATTTCTTACTCATTCTTAATATAGTGTTGATAACATAGTATATAATATTAACATACTTATGATATATTTATGTATTATGAAGAATAGATAATTTTTAGATTAGAAATGATGTCTATAAAATAAAGAAATATAGTTATAAAACTGTACTCAGGTAACAGAAAAAGATTGGAAATATCTTGGCCGATTAGAGAAAGCCAGCAAAACTCTGAAACCAAACTAGATGAAAGGAGATACTTGCAAAAAGGAAAAACTGTAGCCCAATCTCACTTGTAAATGTAAATGCAAAACTCCTAAATAAATTGAAACATAACAGTTCATCTAAAGAATTAAACATTTTGATGAAGTGTGGTTTATATTGACTGTGTGAAGGTAGGTTAATTTAGAATACCCATGAATGTTATTCTCTATGTTAAAGGGGGGAAAAGTATGGTTGCATGTTGAAGAAAATATATAATAAAACATAGAACCCACTGCTGATTTCCAAAGAATAGCCAATAAACAGTAGAGAGTACTTCCTCTAACTTGCTGTAACAACCATTGTAATCAATACTAGGAAATAAACTGCATATTAGTAAAAGTATCATAGCTGTTCAACAGGATAGAATTCGGTCAGTGCAGTTAATCCCGAAGCGTAGTGAGATAAGAGGAGCAAGCTTTCATTATTCAAAATATTATCGTCCATGTAGAAATCAAAGATAAACAGCTAACTAAGTGTTTGAGTTAGAAAAGATTTAGTCACGTTGATAAGAGTAGAAATCAATAAACAGTTTTCCTATATACCCCCACTTACCGATTACAAAAATTTCTTAAATTCCCTTAACCATAGTAATTTGTATTATAAAATACCTAACCGTACATTTTTTTTCTATCTTTGTTAACATAAGAGAATAATATTCATGGATATTCTAAATCAAACTACTTTCCCGTAATCAATATAAACCACAGTTAAGTACTGTATGAGTTCTGGGGATGTGGTGTATGGTGTGGTGACTATAGTTAATGTACTGTGTTATACATTTAAGCTGTGTTGTATTTTAAAAGTGGCCGAGAGACTTCATTTTTAAAGTTCTCACCAGAAAAAAATAAAAGGAATGATGTGAGGTAATGATGTACTAACTACCCTTATTGTCCTTATCATGGTAATCATGTTACAATATATCCGCACGTGAAATCACCACATAGTACCCCTTGTGTGTGTGTGCGCTGAGTCACTCGGTCGTGTACAACTCTTTGCATCCCCATGGACCGTAGCCCTCCAGGCTCCTCTGTCCATGGCATTTCCCAGGGAAGAATACTGGAGCAGGTTGCCATTTCCTACTCCAGGGTATCTTCCCTACCCAGGGATCAAACCCGAGTCTCTTGTGTCTCCTGCGTTGGCAGGTGAATTCTTTACCACTGAGCCACCTGGGAAACCCATGGTACACCTTAAACTTACACAATGTTATGTTAATTATATCTCAAAGCTGGATAGAAAAAAAATGCTACTAAATAACTCATAGGTCAAAGAAAATGTCATAATGGAAACGTTAATTAGAACATTCTGAAAGGAGTGAAAATGAAAGCAGTACATATCAAAACTTGTGGGACACATTTAAAACAGTATTTACAGAAAAATCAATGCTTTTCCTAATGCAAAGATTAAGTTACAGGTGAATTTAATTAGTAAGAATATAACTTTTATTTAGCACTTTAAATTTTTATTTATTTTTAATTGAATGATAATTGCTTTATGGCATTGTGTTGACTTCTTCCAAACATCAACACCAACATGAAATCAACCGTAGGTATTCCTATTTAGCACTTTAAAGAGCAGTCTTATTCATACTAATTTGGTCTTTGCTCTGAGGAGACCAAGACAAAATGATTAAATTCAAACCCAGATGTAGTGAAAGGCAGACAGCCTGTCCTTCAAAACCCTGTGGTCTCTGGAATGCCTTCTCAGCTCTTTTTTTCTAAAGTTTGACCCAGCAGCTTCCCCTGGGTCTCCTCCGGCTTCACCTCCCACGTGGTAACACATGCTACCCTGCGGCACTGGCTCCCAGGTCTAAACTTTCCCATCGCTTAGCTAGTCCCCACCAAGGAGAAGCAGAGCTGAGCAGTTGTGTAATCTCCACCTCTCAAATAACTGGAAGGTAATTATTTGTCACAAACAACCTTTTCTTCCAGTTTCTGCCCAGCTTGAGTTTCAAATTATTCAGTCACACCAAGGTGATGGCAAAGTCAGTAATCACTTTGAGAAGAAGTTCCCACTATGAGCAAAACAGAGATAATTGGGAATTCAAAAAGAGAAGGAAAATAAAAAGACCTTTGAAACATGGAAGGAGGAAGCCGTCAGGTCAGAGAAATTTGCAGAACATAATTTCTGATCGTTTGAGTGGACCAGGTAATTATATTCTGAATTATCTAAGGAGATCCCTTTGTGTTTAAAGTGGGGAGATACATTATGTGTTCTTCCGGGACAGGGACTGAGATCAGACAAGATGAGTTTGCCAGTACAAAGCCCTTTGATTTAAAAGCTGCATAAAAGGAACTCAACATTATAAAGTTGGTAAAACAAAAACTGACAGAAAGTTTTGCTCTCTATTGCCATATGTTATTAAATTGATGTATAAAAATACTACACGACACTCTAGATCTAGACTAAATATTAACTGGTAGTCTAGTGCTAAATGTGAAGGAAGTTTTTCCTGTGATAAAAAGAGGATAAAGGTTTCTTAAGTAGCAAGCTTCTTTTTAAGCTGGTTTTGCTGAATTAACAAAGGAAGCAGATTCTTCAATGAAGATTAAAGCCGCTAATTAACATGTAAGTGAATCGGATGCTGATGCATATAATCACTGCTTGGGGAAAATAATCAAACCCCAAGACTGCCCACATATTTTTTTTCTGCCTTGGTGAGTTGTCTGTGCAGTAAATAATTAGCTTCTTGATTTAAAGAGGTTGACGTTTGAAAAGATTCTGCAAAGAATATTTTCCCTCTCCTTTTTCATTTACCCATTTAATTCAACCATTCAGTTGCACCAAGACAACCTGATCTGCCTCAGTAATTTTCTTCTGGTATATATAGAACAATATAGAATGATCTGTTCTAAATTTGCAATGTGTAAGTATAGAAAACCTTCCTGATTCATGGATTTGTAATCTACAGTGTTGAGTATGTTGCGTGCTCTCCATTTACCATCCAGAATGTAACTGATACCTGCTCCTTGCCTTCAGAGTCAACTATAAAATACAATGTTTGAAAAGAAAGAGAGCAAATCTAATTTTTCACAATAGAGAAGCTGTTAAATAGGTTCTTGTAAAGAGTCCTCTTTCACCATAAGGGAAATCCTTAGAATAAATTAAATGAAAAAAGAAAACCACAGGATTCAAATTCAAGCCATAAATGTTGTGATTCCAGATAGATGATAGATCAGGCAGTCGGTTGATTGATCAATAGATGGACATCAGTAAATGTAAAAATGTGTACCTAGACATCTATTAATGCCTAAGGAAAAATATGTAACAAAATGTTTTCTCCACTTAGCTAACTATAGGTAATTCTTTTTCTTCTTATATTTTCCATAAGAAACATGCATTACTTTTATTATATCAAAAAAAGATGCATTGTTTTCACAGAAACAGAAAAATGAGCACCTCCTAGAAGTGCTTTGTCCCTAATGTATCCAGAAGTTAAGAAATAATATTACAAAACAAAATAGAATTAAGTCATTTGGCCAGAAACCTCAATAGCAGAATTTATCAGATCATTACCCTATTAGTGATAAATCTTCACCAACACTTAAGGGTAATATTCCAGACATTTTTACCCTGAACAGTTTCATACTTTCCCCCTCATTTATAGTGGGGATCATATGTACACTTACTCCTTCTTAGTAGAACTTGATCTGAATTTCTAGCTTCAAGTCTGAAATGTTTGAGGATTCCAGCCTGAAGTAGGCCATGGAAATGAAGTAAGCTACATAATTTGCAGGATTTCTCTGCAGAATGAAAATGTAGAGAGCCCCATGTTAAAACTTTTTTAAGAATTTCAAAGCAGCTACAACAGAGCCTTAGACCCCCAGAAATGGGGTCCTTGCAGCCATACAAGTCACCCATAAAGCAAAGTCAGCCCCAAAGAGAGTATGTGCTCAGGAGGGAGACAGGTCTCAGTTGGAATCTTAGTTCTGACACCAGCTGCCTGCCCCATTTCTCCCCTTCTGCAAAAATGGAAGGCATCTAAAGACATCTTCTATGTCAAAGATCAAGCACAGTGCCTCATGTCAAAGCCAGAGGCTAGTTAAAGTGGTAAAGACAGATTCTGTTCAGTAGTTCACTATTGTATTAGGGATAAGAATCCAGTGTGAGCTAAACTCTCACTCACTTTGTAGCAAGGTCACTTTAAAGGGAGGATGAGGGAGTTGACTGTGGGGTAAGAGTGGGGAGGAGCAAGCTGGACTTTGTAGAGCCAGAGAATTGAAAATTTATAGAAAGTATAGAGGGAAGCACTGGGCCACGTAACACCACCTGGTTTGCTACCTGGTGCTTGTTGAAATTAAGCTTTCTTCCCTCGTACAGAGGCAAATAACCATCTAGAAAATTCCTGTTCATATCCTTAATTTATCTCTTACTTTGGATAGCTCCAGTTATCAAAAATAAAGTATTTCGTGAAGAGCAACAGCGGTGCAGTGAAATAGGATTTAAAATTAAATCCTGGTTCCTCAAAAGCAGATAGTACAAAGGAAAGCATTACACTGTGTCTAATTTGGGGCATAAAGAAGAACTCTGAGTCAATTATTCCCTTACTTCACATTCTCAGTAAATAGGGACGTGGAGCTTTGAGTAAATGTCATAAAGCGTTTTTAATAGAACAAACCCGAACTTGAAATTTTCTTTAAACTTGGAAATTACCCAGCAAAGAGAAAAGAAATGGCTCCTAGGCAGTTTATAATGCCAGTTTTATTGTTGACTTACTTCTGAACATTCTTAACCGAGAAGAATTTGATGAACAAACACTATAATATCCTAAATTAAACTATGACAGAAATTCATTATGATAGGTACATCTGTTGGTTAATAGGTGGTTTGGGCCACTGTTTTCTCCAAGAGTGTGTAAGGTTCACTAGAGGAAAACTGTTTAAATCGCAGATTCCTGGCCTCACTCTGGGTTGACTGAATCTGAGACTCTGGCATTGAGCCTCAGAAATCTTAATGTTAACAAACTAGTGATTCTTATGCACAGTGAAGTTAGACACACTCAATTAACCTCATATTCATGTAGAAATAAAACAGTGTTTTGTAAGATTTTCAGTGTGTGAAGATCAAAGCCCAGCTTTCTTTCTACTGGTTTTCTTTCCCTGGTCAAGAGCTCTACCTCTTTTCCTGCGACTCTACTGTATGTGAGGGATATTTTACCCCCTGGACCAACTACCAGGTCCTGAATCTGGAAAAAAAAACAAGAAGACTGAAAGTGAACCCCTTGGTTCATATCCATGGACAGCATTCCAGCACACCCCCTCCCACCAGCTCTTTCCTACTTCCTTTCTCTCCACAAGCTGATGGAGGATGGATATGAGTGTATGCCTCGTGGGGCACACAGCTCAATCCTGACCCACCCACCTTCTGTTTGTGTTCAGTTTACATGGGAAGTGAATGCTTCTAATCAGCCCCTATCCATGTGTGGGGGTCTTCTGGCAATAATGATGGTCTGTTAGTTCTCAAGTCATATTCTCATCACTTAAGCTTTATGAACTGGAGAACCTGTCTGTAATACAGTCAAAGTTTAGGAATATGATCTGTGACCATAAAAGAGAGAACTGCTAACTGGTCCACTTGGGGACTAAGTCACGGGGCATACACCTGGCAAACTGTGTTACCTAAGAGTTCTCAGGTTTGGGGAAAACTCACATCTAATTTTGTGTTCATCTCTATCTTCACCTTCTTCAGTCAGATCCCCCGTTCATCCAACCAAGAAACAAGCTGAGTAGTAGGTTTCCAGATTAGGTGAAGTTACTTCAAAGTAAAGGAGAGAGACTACTGCCACTTTGTAACATTGCGGCTCCCAGGTTACCATTTACCCTTATATAACCTCTTTGCGCACCATTTTTTTTTTCATCTGCAAGATGGAGATTTTGAGGATTTACTCAGATCCAGTGTCTGAAACAAGAGAAGGCAATGGCACCCCACTCCAGTACTCTTGCCTGGAAAATCCCATGGACAGAGGAGCCTGGTGGGCTGCAGTCCATGGGGTTGCAAAGAGTTGGACACAACTGAGCGACTTCACTTGCCCTTTTCACTTTCATGCATTGGAGGAGGAAATGGCAACCCACTCCAGTGTTCTTGCCTGGAGAATCCCAGGGACGGGGCAGCCTGGTGGGCTGCCATCTATGGGGTCACACAGAGTCGGACACGACTGAAGCAACTTAGCAGCAGCAGCAGCAGCAGTGTCTGAAACATCCATATTTCACTCCATATTTATGCTTTCAGCTACACTGGAGATTGTCAACCCTGATTGCACAAGAGTCGTCATGGGGAACTACGTCCCTCCCCGGAGATCTGAGTGTCCTTTATGAACAGTTGTCTTAAACTGGGCCAGCTACTCAAAGACTTCTTTCAAATGTAAGTGGGTAAAACTTTGAAAATGTGTCCTGCAGAGTTTTATGAGTCAAATCAGCTGATCTAATGCTGGCCCTGTTTGCCTCTGTTTTTGACTATAGGTGCTTTAGCCTTTTGATATTTCCGTGTCAGTTTATTAGTTATATGGAATAGCCTTTCTAGAAGCATATATATTATGATATTAAAGATTAGATTCCAGTGTAACTCTGTCGAGTCTCCTAAGCTTTAAATAACTTACTTCCCTGAGGAATGATCTAGTTTACCTTAAACTTTGAAAACTAAAAAGGAATCTAGGAAAGTATCTGTTGTTTTCAATGAGTGGGAAAACTACTAACACTGAAAACTGACATTTTTCACAGCAGTCAGAACGTTGCACACAATGTCTAGTCCATATTCTACTGTGATCTTTGGCATTCTTCCTGTTTACATCGATTGTTTAAATTCCTACTAGATAAACTTGTCACTTCTGTGGTTCAGAGCTCTTGAGTACCAAATGCTTACCTTCATAGAACACCTAAATGGAAAAGTGACCTAGTAGGTAGTTTAAATTTACATATGGCTTTGAAATCTTCCCTGGTGGCTCAGATGGGAAAGCATCTGCCCACAATGTGGGAGACCCGGGTTCGATCCCTGGGTTGGGAAGATCTCCTGGAGAAGGAAATGGCAACCCACTCCAGTACTCTTCCCTGGAGAATCCCATGGACAGAGGAGCCTGGTAGGCTACAGTCCATGGGGTCACAAAGAGTTGGACACGACTGAGCGACTTCACCTAACTTGAGAAATCTGTATGCAGGTCAGGAAGCAACAGTTAGAACTGGACATGGAACAACAGACTGGTTCCAAATAGGAAAAGGAGTACATCAAGGCTGTATATTGTCACCCTGCTTAGTTAACTTATATGCAGAGTAAGTACATCATGAGAAATGCTGGATTGGAAGAAACACAAGCTGGATCAAGATTGCCGGGAGAAATATCAATAACCACAGATATGCAGGTGACACCACCGTTACGGTGGAAAGTGAAGAGGAACTAAAAAGCCTCTTGATGAAAGTGAAAGAGGAGAGTGAAAAAGTTGGCTTAAAGCTCAACATTCAGAAAACGAAGGTCATGGCATCCGGTCCCATCACTTCATGGGAAATAGATGGAGAAACAGTGGCAGACTTTATTTTGGGGGGCTCCAAAATCGCTGCAGATGGTGACTGCAGCCATGAAATTAAAAGATGCTTACTCCTTGGAAGAAAAGTTATGACCAACCTAGATAGCACGTTCAAAAGCAGAGACATTACTTTGCTGACTAAGGTCTGTCTAGTCAAGGCTATGGTTTTTCCTATGGTCATGTATGGATGTGAGAGTTGGACTGTGAAGAAGGCTGAGCGCCTAAGAATTGATACTTTTGAACTGTGGTGTTGGAGAAGACTCTTGAGAGTCCCTTGGACTGCAAGGAGATCCAACCAGTCCATTCTGAAGGAGCTCAGCCCTGGGATTTCTTTGGAAGGAATGATGCTAAAGCTGAAACTCCAGTACTTTGGCCACCTCATGCAAAGAGTTGACTCATTGGAAAAGATTCTGATGCTGGGAGGGATTGAGGGCAGGAGAAGGGGACGACCGAGGATGAGATGGCTTGATGGCATCACTGACTCGATGGACGTGAGTCTGAGTGAACTCTGGGAGTTGGTGATGAACAGGGAGGCCTGGCGTGCTGCGATTCATGGGGTCATGAAGAGTAGGACATGACTGAGCAACTGAACTGAACTGAACCTGGCACCTTTAAACTCCTAAATAGCTTACTTTTCTTAGCATCATCTTTAAAATTTGGTAAGCTAAATAAATACCAGTGGGAATGTTGATTTCAAACATGACTCTTCTCTACTTAAGAGCTGAAAGCCTTTAAAATTAATTCCACACATACCAAAAAATTTTTTGGATATTTAACCTATTTTATCCATTTTCTTAACATTTTTGCATTAATCATGCATTTAGAAGATAATCTAAAGACAAAATCTGATTCTCTAACCTTGCATGACCCTTTGTTGTTCATTCGCTCAGCCGTGTCCAACTCTTTGAAACCACATGGAGAGGAGCGCAGCAGGCTTCCCTGCCCTTCACCATCTCCCAGAGCCTGCTGAACTCATGTCCATTGATTCAGTGATGCCATCTAACCATCTTATCTTCTGTTGCCCTCTTCTCTTCCTGCCCTCAATCTTTTCCAATGAGTTGGTTCTTTGCATCAGGTGGCCAAAGTATTGGAGCTTCAGCTTCAGCATCAGTCCTTCAAGTGAATCTTCAGGATTGATTTCCTTTAGGATTGACTGGTTTGATTTCCTTGCAGTCAAAGGGACTCTCAAAGAGTTTTCTCCAACACCACAGTTCAGAAGCATCGATTCTTTGGTGCTCAGCCTTCTTTATGGTTCAACTCTCACATCCATACATGACTACTGGAAAAACCATAGCTTTGACTATGCAGACCTTTGTTGGCAAAGTAATGTCTCTGCTTTGGATGGCATAGTGTGAAGGTGACCTATTCATAAACTGATTCAGTCAGAATCTACTGGAGACCTGCTCTGAGCAGAATCATTTCCTACCCTTCTGGCTTCTTTCAGTCTGTAGAGGAAACAAACATGCAACAAATAGGCATGTATTATATCATAACAAGCAGTGCTAAACACAATGAAGAAAGAAATCAGGTGTGTGGGAGAGAAGAAAAGGAGGACAATTTAATAGATGTGCAGAGGGCATAATATTTTTATCAAGGCACAGACCTTAGTGATGATGCCTTCAGATACAGTATGCAAACCTTCATTTTCCCAAAACTTAGCTCTTTTGCATTAGGGTTTTTTCTTTTGTTTTTCTTTCCTGCATTGTGTTAATTCCCCATTTGGGGTCAAGCGCATGCATGAAAATTTAGTTTCAGCACTTCACATAGACCTCAATCCTTGTATTCTTAGAAGAAATAATTCAGCAAAGAGACGGAGGTAATGAAGTGGGTAGAGTGTCTATTAGAAATGAAGTATGTCAGGGAGTGTTTAACAGGAGGATTCCTACATGCTGTTTCTCACAAGTCCTTTGTTTCTTTTTAAGCGGAACAGCACGCTGCTCCCAGGAACTGTCATTGTGTGAGACAGGCTTGAATCTCCTTTAGTAAACATTCTCTTTACGACAACACTGTTTATTCTCGATCACCTTTCTTGAGATACGGATTGGGTCCCCGTGTCTCTCTCTTTCTCTCTCTCTCCTCAGCTAATTCTTTGGAGCGCAGAGACCCACCTTGCTCACTCTCCTGCCAGGGCTTCTAAGACTCTCTCGAGAAGGTACTCTGTGCTTTCACCCTCCTCGAGAGGGCACCCAGTGCCTTCGTCAGAGACGCAAGTCCTATGTCAAGGGCTTTATTGGTTTTCTGCATAAACCAGGGAGTATCCGCCTCTCTCTCTCTCTCTTTCACTTTCTTATAGTTGCCTCCGGACCACCAGGTCCCGGTCCATTAAAGGACCCCAACAGAAGTACATGTGGAAGAAGATGCTGGTGGGCTTGAAGTGAGCTGAATGCTCTTAGGGTGGCTGAATGGCAATCCACTCCAGTACTGTTGCCTGGAGAATCCCATGGACAGAGGAGCCTGGTAGGCTACAGTCTATGGGGTCGCAAAGAGTCGGACACAACTGAGCGACTTCACTTTCTTTCTTTCTTTCTAAGTTGCTTATATGGGGGCCATTTTCTGGGTTCCTTCTGGCCAATCATCTTTCTTGTTGCCCATATTTGATCTGACTCAGGGCCCTCCCTAATGTACACACACACCTTTCAGCCAATTTGGATTTCATTGTAAAGATTTTGGGGAGGTTTGCAAAATGTATTATGGGCTGGCAACCTCTCCCTTTCCTGACCTCCAGGGATCTTTTCTGTGCTTGTGTTGTCTTGGAGGTCTCCTTGATTCCAAGAAAAATGTGACCTCCTTATCTCTACTCAAGCAGAGGTCTTTATCTTCAAGTACCAACAGGAGACATTCCAGCTGCTCAGCATGGGGCCCATCTTATCTCCTGTCTCAGGTCCAGATCTAACAATAAGCTCCATTCTTAGATTACAGACAATACATTGTGTTTTTCAAAAAATCTTTACATTCCTTTTTAGATAATCAGTGTGTCTGATAAGGCACTGCAAACTCATGTTGCATTTAGATCAACTGAACAAAGTTGTGACGCTAAGAAATGGAGCTTGGTTTATTGCTGTTGGAAGGAAATAACATTGAATCTCTTATCATCTCACTTAATGGAGTTATTAATCCCTGTAGCTCATACCGTAAAGAATCTGCCTGCAGTGCAGGAGAGCTGGGTTTCACCCCTGGGTCAGGAAGATCCTCTGGAGAAGAGAATGGCAAGCCACTCCATTATTCTTGCCTAGAGAATCCCATGGACAGAGGAGCCTAGTGGGCTACAGTCTGTGGGGTCATAAAGAGTCAGAGATGACTGAGTAGCTAATGCTACACTAATACTTAAGTTTTATATCATTGAATAGCATTCTATGCTTGCTGTCATTTCCCAGGTCAGTCGTGCTAGACAAAGAGTTGTCTTGAATTTTGTTCAGTGAGATCCTTGTCACTCATCATTTACTGTCTACGTTTTGGGAAGAGTGTACCAGCAACTGAAGTAATCAAAGGAAATGGAAGCCCAGTTTCATTTTCCCATCTCAGTGTAGCCATAAAAAAGTATGGATACATTCAAGTAGAGAGTAGTTGATAAAATGTTTTCTAGTGATTTGAGATTCAGGTCATTTTCTATTCCACTTGGTTGAATAATTTTTAGTTTGTTATATTTCTTCAGAAAGGAAGGGAAAAGAATGTATTTTCCTTTCTTTCCTAGTTACTTCCTTTCACAATATAAAGAAAGGTTGACCCAGTCATACCTTAGAAGTCTAGGACTAGCAATCATATTAAAATGTTTGATGATTTCTTGCTATTAGTTCCCAGCACCCAGTGATGTTGAAATATGGAAGCGTATCTGGATAAATCATTGCCACTGGTTTTTTTCTGTTAATGTAGTGAGACTGAGAAAGCTATTGAATGTCAAGTGGCTGCCCCCACAAAGTAAGCAAGAGGAACATTTCCATTGGTAAATTTTCGTAGTTCTGAAGTGGAAAAGGTTTAAGTCATTTTACTGTCAAGATGAAGATTTGACCTTCAGGAAGCTTAATGGAGAAAAAGGAGGCAGATGGTGAGAGCAGAAAGCAAAGTTTCTTTAGCAATAGTTTTAATACTCTGATCTGTCCTGTGTGTGTCAGGTGGGAGGATTGATCACCTTATTCAGGAAATGTTTCCTTAAGTGGCCGCCATGCACCTGCATGAGATTGCAGTCATTCAAATGTATATGTTTACATTCACAGGACCAGAAAGAATAACACATTTGAGAACAAAATGTTCTTTATCTGAGATTTTTCAGAAAACTATTGTGTTTCTTCAGTTAGGAGTTTATGATATAAGTTAAGCTTGGTAAAGTAGATTAGTTATGATTTGACACTTAATAAAATGTTAAAAAAAAATCTCCTTGAATCTTGGAGAGGAGACATTGGCGTGATAATGTAAGTGGCTGAATTATTTTGAAATCTTATATTAATGTCTTTTAATTTTTGGCAATTGATTTGCCTTCCAAAATTAAGGCTAATGTTAAAATGAGTTTCTGAAGGTCATGCTGAAATTATAGAAAATTGACAACAGTGAGATATTAAAATATATTTACTTTTGTGAAACAGATTCTCCTTCTCTTTAGCTGTTTTTATGAAAATTTAATTGAGAGAAGCTTGCTGAACCCCTCGAACCCCTGAGATACCAAGTAATTAAATAGTATATCTGTCTAGAGTATTAGAAGTGGAAAGAACCTTAGACATAATATATCCATCCAAAAATCTGATCCAAAAAAGTTATTGATACCCAGAGAGGTGAATAAACTTAGCATAGTTTGGGCAGTTAGTAGAACTGGATCTGGAATCCACATTTATTGGCTCCTAGTTCAAAGCTCTTTATTTGACATGAAGCTTTCTCATACCTAAAAAAGGGGGGAAAGTGGAAGCAGTGATAGACTTTCTGTTCTTGGGCTTCAAAATCACTGCGGATGGTGACTGCAGCCATGAAATTAAGAAGACACTTGCTTCTTGGAAGGAAAGCTATGACAAATCTAGACAGTGTATTAAAAAGCAAAGACATCACTTTGCCAACAAAGGTCCATATAGTCAAAGCTATGGTTTTTTCAGTAGTCATGCACAGATGTGAGAGTTGGACCATAAAGAAGGCTGAGCACCAAAGAATTGATGCTTTTGAATTATGGTGCTGTTGAAGACTCTTGAGAGTCCCTTGGACAGCATGAAAATCAAACCAGTCAATCCTAAAGAAAATCAACCCTGAATACTCTTTGGAAGTTCTAATGCTGTAGCCGAAGCTCCAACACTTTAGCCATCTGATAGGAGGAGCCGACTCACTGGAAAAGACCCTGATTCTGGGAAAGACTGAGGGCAGGAGAAGAGGGCAGAGGATGAGGTGGTTGGATGGCATCACTGATTCAATGGACGTGAGTCTGAGCAAACTCCAAGAGATAGTAGTGAAGGACAGGGATGCCTGGCGTGCTGCAGTCCATGGGGTTACAAAGAGTCAGACACAACTTAGCAATTAAACAATAACAATTCTTACACCTCCTGCAGGCATGTCTCATTTTTTAAAATTGATGCATAGTTTACGTACAATATTGTGTAAGTTTCAGGTATACAACAGTGATTCACAACTTTTAAAGGTTATACTTCATTTAAAGTTACTGTAAAATATTGGCTATATTACCTGTGCTGTACAATATATTATTGTAGCTTATTTGTTTCATATATAGTAGTTTGCACCTCTTAATCTCCTACCCCTCACCTTCCCTTTGCCCACTGATAACCACTAGTTTGTTATCTCTGAGTCTGTTCTTTTTTGTTATATTCACTAGTTTGTTGCATTTTTGATTCCAAATATGTGATATCATATAGCATTTGTTTTTCTCTGTCTGACTTATTTCACTTAGCATAATGCCCTCCAGGTCCATCCATGTTGTTGCAGATGGGCAGATTTTGTTCTTTTTTATGACTGAGTAGTATTTCATTGTGTATATTATATACCACAGCTGCTTTATTCATTCATAGACACTTAGGTTGCTTCCATATCTTGGCTATTGTAAATAATGCTGCTTTGAACATTGGGGTGCATGTCTCTTTTTTAGTTAGCATTTTCTTCAGACATACAGATGAGTGGAATTTCTGGTAGTTCTATTTTTAGTTTCCCTGAGAAGCTTCTATAATGTTTTCCACAGTAGCTGTGCTAGTTACATTCCCACAAACAATGCACAAGGGTTCCCTTTTCTCCACATCCTTGCCAGCATTTGTTATTTGTGGTCTTTTTGATGATAGCCCTTCTGTCAGGTATGAAATAATATCTCAGTGAAGTTTAGATTTGCATTTTCCTGATGATTAGCAGTGTTGAGCAGCTTTTCATGTATCTGTTGGCCATTTGAATATCTTCTTTGGAAAAATCTCTGTTCAGATCTTCTGTCCAGTTTTTAATTGGGTTGTTTACTTTATTGATGTCTGAGCTGTTTATATATTCGTATTATTTACACATTTTTTCCTCCTATTTAGTAGGCTGTCTTTTCCTTTTGTTGATGGCTTTGTTTGTGCAAAAGCTTTTAAGTTTGATTACGTCCCATTTGTTTGTTTCTGCTTTGGCGTCCTTTGCATATCTCTTGATGAGTAAGTATTTCAGTCTTTATAAGTATTGGTTGTAGGGAAAAGGTGAATTTCTCATATTTTCTTCAAAGTATTCCTATAAACAAGGCCATCAGCTTGCAAGTAAGTCAGAAAGAACTTATTTGTTCTTCAGTGCGTTCACCACTATCTTTTACCTTTTGGTTGAAAACATTTTTATTTCATTCTTTTGTCTCTATTATATCTCCAGGAAGTCTTACAGGGTTAGTTGTATGTGGTGTTTAAATTATCAGAGTTTAAATTGTGAACTAAGAAAATCTTTGCCATAAATAATCTGACTTTCATTGACTTCTCTAAGGAGCTCCAAAATAGAATGATTGTTAGTGTCTAAATATCACTTCCTCCCAGTGTCAACAGAGGTTTTTCTCTGTTTTGTTTTGTTTTTTTTTCCTGTTTCTTATTGAGCAACTGATGCTGAAAGAAAATCATTCACAGGCAGTTGCTAGAATTTTTGTCTACTTAGTTTGCTAAGTATGTAAAAAAAACCTCTTTGCTTACTTAGTTTGTTTCTGGCTAACATTAAAATAAAGGTCACTTTGAGTTATGCATTAAAACACTCATCAGAAATTTTTAGATTTGCTTCTTTCTTTTCTTTTGCCCTTCATTATCCTCAAATAGCACTGCCTGAAGGTGACTTTCCTGAAGTGTGAAGTCGGAGGATTAAAATGAATTCATCTTCTTTCTGGGAAAATGTGCTTTATTAGTGATGACGAGACATTTTAATATCTTCATTTTCTCCTTACCAAAGTGTGAACTCTTAATTTCCATTTTCCCCTCAGATAAACAGCTATGTCTTCTAGGATTTGTGTAGATTTTTACCTTCAAATCTACTTTGCATCAGAAACTGGCATTTGCCAACCCTTTTATTTGTGTAATTTGGTTATGGGTTCAGAGCCAGGATACTTGGACATTTGTGTGTGTGTGTGTCTGTGTGTGTGCACGCATGCTTAGTCACTCAATCATGTCTGACTCTTTGTGACCCTCTAGGCTGTAGCCTGTCAGGCTCCTCTGTCCATGGGGTTTTTCAGGCAGGAATACTGGCGTGAGTTGCCATTTCCTTCTCCAGGGGATCTTCCTGACCCAAGGATCGAACCGCATCTCCTGTGTCGCCTGCATTAGACATCTAGAAGTAACAGCCTAAATATAAAAATGGTGAGTAGTAACACAAGCCAGTGCCATCCCATTGGCCCAGTCTTTCCTCTTCCTACAGTTCGTCCTCTGCCTGTTCCCCATCACATCTTAATCTCCATCATCCGTTTCTCTGCCCCACTTTTACAGATGAAATTTAGCTTCAGGGAAGTTAAGAAACCTTCCTCCAGTCACACTGTTTGTGCAGGAGCCAGAGTTTGAACCCAAGCAGACTTACTCCAGTGCCCAAGTTCTGACGCCAGCATTACTAATTCTGTGACCACGTGCAACTTATTTAAATTCCCCTGCCTTCATCTCTTCTTGTGTCAACTCAAGGTGTAATAATACTCGCCTCTTAGTGTTGAGAAGATCAACTGAGTTAATTAACACTTACATGTAATTCCTGGCAGTAAAAATAACTGTAAAGATAATAGTGATGATAACGATGATGACAATGAAGATGAAGACCGTTGATCTCTAAGATAATTGCTACAGTAACTATCTAGGACAGATCATGATTAAGAGAAGCCAGTCTCAATCTATGGAAGAGAAAAGTTCCACCTTGCCAAAAATGAAGTCATATTTCCACTAAAAACGGAGACTTCTGGGCTCTAAAGAATTGTTCTAAAGAAGTTGTCTGTGGAAAAACATAGATTTGGAGTCTTGGCTCCACAACACTGAATGTCTGCACGGAAGCGATGTAACCTGTTTAATATTCATCATCCATTGTACCAGGGCGTGTAGCACAGCCAGGCACACAGATGTCCTCCGTTCTTACGAGGCAGCTGGAGGAACCATGAGATAATTGAAATTGAGACACACATATGTGAGCACATTCTTTATCCTCTGTATAAAAAAATACTTTTCAGTGGGAGCAAAGGATATGACCTTAAGTCAAACGTATATGCTCTTCTTGTGGTCCAGCTGTAGGGGCTGCAGTATACTTTAGCAACAATGGGAAGTTTGAATTACTAAGTTGACATTTTCTCTGTAACATGAATAGATATCTGAACAGAGTTAGAGAAATCATCATGACAGCCTGGAAGTCAGAAGGCTCTCATTGTCTCTTGCCCTTCTCCTTCAAGATAGCCCAGACAAGCATCTTTTCCTCATATAGTTTTCTCAGGAAAACTATTTTGCAGTTAGGGATTTTAAAATAGTATAATTGTTACACCTTATGAAATAGGAATCACTAAAATACTAGGGCTATTATTAGAGGTAACCCTACCTTAGATAGATAACCATATCCTTTTCCTGAAAGGATGCTGACATGTAATTCTTGAGAGATACCGGAATGAGCAATGTACTGGGTGGTCTGAGAGTTGATTAGCTGGGCTTCACGTCATTAAATTATACAGCATTTTAAAGAATAAATGGACAAATGACCAGGAGAAATGTAAACAATTATGACTTATCAGTTTAGCATTTTGATGTGTATATTATCTCCTTGTGAGAAAGTGTTAATATTGAAATTGTCCCCAGGAAAGATTCACCTAGGGGCCAACAGAAGATTCTTAATAATTTTGCTTTTTCAAGAAATACTGGCTTGGCCAAAATGTTTGTTCAGGTTTTTCCACAACATCTTAGGAAAAACCTGAATGAACTTTTGGGTGAAACCAATATTTAATCAGATTTTTTAATATATAGATATAGATAGATATATATTCAGATATAAAATATGCATATCCATGTGTATATATGTATATATTATGTTTACACTTTAGGTTTAAAATTAATATTTCCCCCTTTCTAAATAGTCTAAGAAAATAAGTCAAATATTGATGTTCACAATTATAGAATTAGATATAATAGTAAAATTTTGGAGCATCTAAAATATCCCCAAATAATCACATGGTCAGTCTTCCACATTAATGTAGGTTAGCTCTGATAAAACACATTCTTCACAAACTGTGAGGGGTTCCTGAGGAAGCGTGGTTGAGTAGGGATGAGAAGAAAGGTGACGGCTCTGTAGTAGCACCAGTCTTTTATGCAGGGCTAGTTCTGATGGTTCTCGTGGTCGCTAAAGTCTGAGAAATGGTACTTTGATCCTCACTGAAAAAGAAAAACACCACCTCATGGATTTCTGAGGGGACATGTAGTAAACTGTCCCAACATGATTTGACCCTTTTTTTTTTATTATTTTACTTTTAGATATTTGAAAAACTATGGTTTTCTATGTGTTTATGATAATTATATCTTCTTTGTGGAATAAACCTTGTTATCTATATGGAAATATCTCTTTCATTCAGAATGAAGGAAAAAAGGAAGGAACGAAGGAATCACATTTAATTCTCCTATAGATCATATAGTGTAAATGTTAATCCCAAAAGTACATTAAAATTCAGAAAGTCTAAGTAACTTGCTTAAGGCCATGCAGTTAAAATGCTAACGTAAGTCTGTCTGACTCCAGAACTCACGTGTTTGCCCCTACCTAGCACTTCCTCCACATTCTGCTCTGCTGGTATCAAGACAGATAACACGTCACTTCATGTCACTTCATTTCTCATGTCCACCTTGCTGACCTGTACAGACAGAAGTTGGTTTGAATGGTTTACAAAGTCCTTCCCAGCTCTCAGGTCTAGATATTAGACATGTTTGCTGCCATTTCACCAACATCCAGCAGATGGCAGCACAGATCAAAGACCAGCTCATCTAAATCAATCCGCCTTATCACTGTATTTCAAACATCTGAAAATTAGATTAAAGTTATAGCTTCAGATTGTAAACACACATAAAAATATATAACATCTCTATTATACATACAATATAGATATGAAAATGAAAGTGAAAGTTGCTCAGTCGTGTCCTGCTCTTTGCAACCCCATGGACTATACAGTCCATGGAATTCTCTAGGCCAGAATACTGGAGTGGGTATCCTTTCCCTTCTCTAGGGGATCTTCCCAGCCCAAGGATCAAACCCAGGTCTCCCACACTGCAGGCAGATTCTTTACCAGCTGAGCCCACAAGGGAAGCCCAAGAATACTGGAGTGGGTAGCCTATCCCTTCTCCAGAGGGTCTTCCCGACCCAGGAATCGAACCAGAGTCTCCTGCATTGCAGGTGGATTCTTTACCAACTGAGCTATCACTACAAATATAAACATATGCAACATTAATATATATAATTTAAACTTTATACCAAAATGCAAAGTATGTAATTCACTCATTCATTATTTACTCAACAGATACTAAGTGAAACAAAATTCTAAAGCTAGAGACCCAGTAGTAGACAGACAACTAATTTTGCCCTTATTGAGCCTGTGTTACTTTGAGGAGGCAACAGATGATTGAGTAAAAAGAGAGTATAATTATATATGGTATGTCAGTAATAAATGTAAGATATTGAAAAATCAGAAGAGGAATGTTTATATGGGGATGGAGGGTGTGCTTGTATCTTATTTACAAAAAGATACATTAATGTATGAATTGTGTGTGTTGCTGTTGTTCAGTTGCTAAGTCGTGTCCTACTCTTTGTGACCCCATGGACACAACAGGTTTCCTTGTCCTCCAGTATCTCCCGGAGTTCGCTCAGATTTATGTGCATTCAACTGGTGATCCTATCCAATAATCTCATTTTCTGCTGCTCTCTTCTCCTTTTGCCCTCAGTCTTTCCCAGTATCAGGGTCTTCTCCAATGAGTCAGCTCTTCGCATTAGGTGGCCAAAGTATTGGAGTTTCAGCTTCAGCATCAATCCTTACAATGAATATTCAGGGTTGGTTTCCTTTAGGATGGACTAGTCCCTTGCTGTCCAAAGGACTCTCAAGAGTCTTCTCCAATACCACAGTCCAAAAGCATCAATTCTTTGGTGCTCATCCTTCTTTATGGTCCAACTCTGAAATGCATACATGACTACTGGGAAAACCATAGTTTTAACTATATGGATCTTTGTAAGCAACATGATGTCTCTGCTTTTTAATATGCTATCTTGGTTTGTCATAGCTTTCCTTCCAAGGAGCAAATGTCTTTTGATTTCATGGTTGCAGTCACCATCTGCAGTGATTTTGGAGCCCAAGAAGAGAAAATTTGTGACTGCTTCCACTTTTCCCCCATCTCTTTGCCATGAAGTGATGGAACTGGGCGCTATGATCTTAGTTTTTTTAATGTTGAGTTTGTGTGTGTGTGTGTGTGTGTGTGTGTGATGTAAAAGCTGATTGAAAAGTGCAAGATACACAAGGTACTATCCCTTTATTTATTTATTTTTGATACTGTCCCTTTAAACCTGATGAAGATCAGTTAGTGAGAAAACTAAGGTAGAACCTATGACTAGATTGTGGTGTAGAGAATCTCTATAGAATATCAGTCCTACGGAATAGTAGATCTAGAGCAATGGACTTTGGAATGCCAATGCTAGATCTTAAAAGACTGGATAGGTATTAGATCTGTAAGGGTGTTCCAGGTGGGTGAAATGAGAGGCGGTTTACATAAGAAAAGGTTTGTATCTGAAAACAGACACAAAATCCACTCTGTCCTCATATATTCAGATAAGTAGGGGAGACTCCTCCTCTGCAGGATTGCCTTGGCTCAGTTTCTGTGCAGACAACAGAAGGATTCTGTTGCAGCCCCAGATAACAACCGGTTTGGTTTCAGTGATGAATTATCATTCCTTAACCTCTATAAAGTTTGCTTACTGGTGCACCAGTTGTCAGCTCCCTTTGGAATCGTACTGTCCAAGAAAGACTAGTGCTGATACTGACATTGACAAACCATCAGCACCAAGTGTGGTAGCCTTAAAAACATACCACTCATGCTTTTTGAATCCAAGTTGGTATTGCTCACTGCAGGACGGGCCGGTCAATCGAGAGGCGAGTTGTTGGGGCAAGAAATAGGGACCGAGAAGATGGAAGACTTGTGTTCCAAAGAACCGTCTTACCCGAGTTAGAATTCTGTGCGCTCAGTCTCAATCATGTCTGATCCTTTGTGACCCCATGTACTACAGCCCACCAGGCTCCTCTGTCCATGGGCTTTCCCGGGCAAGAATACTGGAGTGGGTTTTCATTTCCTCCTCCAGCAGATCTTTCTGACCCAGGGATTGAATCTATGTCTCCTGTGTTGGCTGATGGATTCTTTACCACTGAGCCAACTGGGAAGCCCAGTAAACACTTAATGAAGATAAACCAACACATTAGAGTCTGAGGTACATTTTTGTTTGTCACTTTTCCAGAACAGGTCACACACAGTCCTATCCTGTGAGCATTAACCTGTTTAAAAATGTAGACAGTAAGACCTCAAACTGCCATTACTAAGGTTTTAGAAATTGTACCAGTTTCTATTGAATTACTAATAAAATGGATAGAATTTCATATGAGGAATACTGGGCCTTGTTTTAGTGTCAGCCCTTAACTTTACCAAAGCTATATTAACTTCTGGGAACCTGAGTTTCTTTTCTATAAAATGAGGCTAAAAATAATGCTTACCCTACCTGTACCTCACAAATATGCTCTGAAGATAAAATAAGATCTGCAAATAAAAGGATTTGCATATTGTAAAATTCCATGGAAATCCAATGGGGTTCTTATGTAAATATGCCTTTGATATTAATGCCTGCTCTCCTGACTAGAAATGCTATTTTCCCCTGAAGTTCTCTACAAGAGAACTGAAAATACTAGCCTGTTTGGCCTCAGTAAGGTATGACTGTGCTCACAAGACAACAAAGAATATGTGGAAACTTGGCATTGAACCCACCTCCTTAGGAAGATGCATGGAGAACTGATTGTCATGTTGTATCACAATTGTTTATTTAATAATCTGTCTCTCCTGCTAGAGCAGGGATATGTCTGTCTTAGGAACTATTGTGTCTCCAGTTCTAAACATAGGATCTGGCATAAAGTAAGCTCTTGGTTGTAAGAATGAAAAACATGAATGAAAAGCTGGATAGATGGGTGAGTGGGTGGTTGGATGGATGGATAATCCTAGAAGCAGTTATCACTACAGTCAGGGGTAAAAGTCAAAACCTAGTCCAAACCCATGATTACAGTAGTGCATGCTTAGTCACGCAGTTGTTTCCGAGTCTCTGCAACCCCACGGACAGTAGCCTGCCAGCCTCCTCTGTCCATGCGGTTTCCCAGGCAAGAATACTGGAGTAGGTAGCCATTTCCTTCTCCAGGGCATCTTCCCAACCAGGGATCAAACCTGTGTCTCCTGCATTGCAGGTGAATTGTTCACCGACTGAGCCACCAGCATAGCCCTTATGATTACAATGGGGTATCCTAAAAGAGAATACAAGGCTGGCACTCAATAATTTGACCTACCTTACCAACCACATCTAGGGAGTCTGTTCTTGGGTAACATGCCATAAGATGACAAGCACCAGGCAATCAGATCATAGATTAGCAGAAATCAAACTCAGAAATGGGTCTAAGGTAGATATCTCAGCTCCCAGAATGGATATGGAATGCTTATCAATTTAAAAAAAAAAAAAAAGGAAAACGAAATTTTGTAAGTGGACTAAGGCAAAAACCTCAGACTTAGGAATTAAAGCCCAGGAGGAGGATCAGGATTGGGCCAAGCAAGAGCATCATTTTAAGAACAGGGAAATGATGGGAGGCTGGACCAGGAGAATCGTTTCAGGAGCACAGATGTGACAACCAGCATGAGTGTGTTGGCCAAACAGGAGGACACCCACAGTGACCCAGCCAAGGCTGACTTTGGAATTGGGGCAGAACAGAGTTGGCATGAGGGCAACACAAGTGAGAAGAGTGCCACACAGCTCATGGAGCCCAGGTGGCGGCTGCCATCTGCATGTCCCCATCATCTGTCCCCACGGGTGTCAAGTTTTTCACTCTGTTATGAGATTCAAGGTCACATGCAGACTAATGGCTTGCAAAGGGTAAAGATATTTTACAAAACTATGCAGACACATAGTTCCCAGGTTACATGGTGCACCTAAAAAGCAGCGTGTGATTCTAGAGACCGAAATGTCAGCTCCTTTTCAATCCCACGGCAGCATTTTCCTGCTGCTTATACCTTGGCAACAGATTCTCAGATTTTCCATAATTCTTGGCACTTACAGTCAAAGTTGACCCCGGGCTCTTGCCTGATTTGGTGTAGGCTTGACCTGACAGAGACCACAAATTAGGTCATAATTTCCAGTTTCTTTCAGTGCCTCCACACTCTAGGATCTGTTTGACTGTTAAAGGAAAAAAAGAATAAAATTATTAATATTCCTCTTAAATCTAGTTTAGATGATCACACTGAATGGGTGAGTGGGCATGGCTTGAGTGACAGGACTCAAGATAAATGCAACTTGGAACAAAAAAAGATTTGGCAAACCCCACGCTTCATGCTTTGTCATGCTGTGAAAAACTCCACGTGACTTAGAATCAATATGGTACAAGATAAGTATAAAAGGCCAGATTTGAATCTATTACTGGAAAATGTCAAGAATGGGCTTTGATGGCTTAGATCAGTGTTTCAGTTCTTCCTCCTGAATCTGAGCAATTGTATGTCTTCAAAAACTAACACATTTCTGAAAATGGCTGATGAGAGTCTGTACATACTCTGTGGTATGATACAATACACAGGTTTTAAGTTTTACCTTTTTTCTAATAATCTATCAGATGAATTTGAGTGAACTCTGGGAGACAGTGGAGGACAGGGGAGCCTGGCGTGCTGCAGTCCATGGGGGTGGCAAAGAGTCAGACACAACTAGGCAACTGAACACCAGCAACAGCAATGTGAATGAGCATGAGAGTTGGAAAGGACAGGCTCCTGATTCAAATAGAAGCTTTGTTCTTTTTGTTTCATCTGCTCTTAGTTGTGGCATGTGGGATCTTTTGTGGCCAGCGCACACTCTCTAGTTGTGGCCTGCAGGCTCAGTAGTTGCAGCTTAGCTGTGACATGTGGGATTTAGTTCTGCCACCAGGGATCGAAGCTATGCCCCCTGCATTGCAAGGCAGATTCTTAACCACTGGATTGCCTGATGTTGTTATTGCTGTTCAGTTGCTAAGTTGTGTCCGACTGTTAGTGTCCCTATGGACTGCAGCATACCAGGCTCCCCTGTCCTCCACTGTCTCCTGGAGTTTGCTCAAATTCATGTCTATTCAGTGGGTGATGCTATCTAACCATCTCATCCGGTGCTGCCCTCTTCTCCTTTTGTTTTCAACCTTTCCCAGCCAGCAGAGTCTTTTCCAGTGAGCTCTTTGCATCAGGTGGCTAAAGTATTGGAGCTTCAGCTTCAGGATCAGTCTTTCCAGTGAGTATTCAGATCAACTGGTTTGATCTCCTTATAGTCCAAGGGGCTCTCAAGAGTCTTCTCCAGCACAATTTGAAAGCATCAATTCTTTGGTGCTTTGTCTTCTTTATGGTGCAGCTCTCCCATCCATACACGACTACTGGGAAAACCATAACTTTGGCTATACAGACCTTTGTTGTCAAAGGGATGTCTCTGCTTTTTAATGTGCTGTCTAGGTTTGTCATAGCTTTCCTTCTAAAGAGCAAGCATCTTTTAATTTCATGGCTACAGTCACTGTCTGCAGTGATTTTGGAGCCCAAGAAGAGAAATTTGTGACTGCTTCCAGTTTTTCCCCATCTATTTGCCATGAAGTGATGGGACTGGATGCCATGATCTTCATTTTTTGAATGTTGAGCTTTAAGCCAGCATTTTCATTCTCCTCTTTTACCCTCATCAAGAGGCTCTGTAGTTCCTCTTCACTTTTTGCCATTAGAGTGGTATCATCTGCATACCTGAGGTTGTTGATATTTCTTCCAGCCATCTTGATTCCAGCCTGTGATTCATCCAGCCTGGCATTTTGCATGATGTACTCTGCTTATAAGTTAAATAAGCAGGGTAACAATATACAGCCTTGACCTACTCCTTTTCCTATTTGGAACCAGTCTGTTGTTCCATATCCAGTTCTAACTGTTGCTTCTTGACCTGCATACAGGTTTTTCAGGAAACAGGTAAGATGATCTGGTACTTCCATCTCTTTAAGAATTTTCCACAGTTTGTTGTGATCCACAGTCAAAAGCTTTAGCACAGACAATGAAGCAGATGTTTTTCTGGAATTCTCTAGCTTTCTCCATGATCCAGTGAATGTTGGCAATGTAATCTCTGATTCCTCTGCCTTTTCTAAACCCAGCTTGTCCATCTGGAAGTTCTCGGTTCATGTACTGCTGAAACCTAGCTTGAAGGATTTTGAGCATAACCTTGCTAGCAAGTGAAATGAGCACAGTTATATGATGGTTTGAACAGTCTTTCACGTTGCCCCTCTTTGGGATTGGAATGAAAACCAACCTTTTCCAGTCCTGTTGGCATTGCTGAGTTTTCCAAGTTTATTGACATATTGCATGCAGCACCTTAACAATATCATCTTTTAGGATTTTAAATAGCTCAGCTGGAATTCTATCACCTCCACTAGCTTTGTTCGTAATGCTTCTTTAGGCCCACTTGACTTCACATTTCAAAATGTCTGGCTCTAGGTGAGTGACCATACCATCGTGGTTATCCAGATCATTGAGACCTTTTTTGTATAGTTCTTCTGTGTATTCTTGCCACTTCTAATTAATCTGCTTCTGTTAGGTCCTTACTATCTCTTCCTTTATTGAGCCCATCCTTGCATGAAATGTTCCCTTGGTATCTCCAGTTTTCTTAAAGAGATCTCTAGTCTTTCCCATTCTATTGTTTTCCTCTGCTTCTTTGCCTTTTTCTCCTAAGAAGTCTTTCTTATCCCTCCTTGCTCTTCTCTAGACACTGCATTCGGTGGAATATCTTTCCCTTTCTCCTTTGCCTTTCGCATCTCTTCTTTCCTTGGCTATTTGTAACACCTTCTCAGACAACCACTTTGCCTTCTTGCACTTCTTTTTCTTTGGGATGGTTCTGAAGTCTCCAAGTAGAAGCTTTTGTTCCTCCTCAGACCTGGGCAGTGTAATGGGAGAAGCCATTTGACGGTTGATAAGCCGGGAACTCAGTTCTTGATTTGGATGCAAGTCGTTGACCCAGGGTTTCTCCTCAGGGTAGTATATGTTGCGTGAAAGTGAACGTTGCTCAGTCGTGTCCGACTCTTTGTGACCCCACGGGCTATACAGTCCATGGAATTCCCCAGGCCAGAATACTGGAGTGGGTAGCCTTTCCCTTCTCCAGGGGATCTTCCCAATCCAGGGATCGAACCCAGGTCTCCCACATTGCTAGTGGTTTCTTTACCAGCTGAGCCACAAGGGAAGCCCAAGAATACTGGAGTAGGTAGCCTATCCCTTTTCCAGGGGATCTTCCCGACCCAGGAATCAAACCAGGGTCTCCTGCATTGCAGGCAGATTCTTTACCAACTGAGCTGTGAGGGAAGCCCCATGTCTTGAGATATATGATACAAATGGAGTAAAAATGTTAGCGAACGGAAGTCTGTGTGCTTGACACACAGTGAGGCAAGACAACACTGATATGTCCCCTTATATTAGTTAAATGGTAGAAGGGAAATGCCGGAGAAGGCAATGGCACCCCACTCCAGTACTCTTGTCTGGAAAATCTCATGGATGGAGGAGCCTGGTAGGCTGCAGTCCATGGAGTCGCTAAGAGTCGGACACAACTGAGCAACTTCACTTTCACTTTTCACTTTCATGCATTGGAGAAGGAAATGGCAACTCACTCCAGTGTTCTTGCCTGGAGAATCCCAGGGACAGGGGAGCCTGGTGGGCTTCCGTCTATGGGGTCACACAGAGTTGGACACAACTGAAGCAACTTAGCAGCAGCAGCAGCAGAAGGGAAATGTGGTAATAAAAATTATGACAATAAAAATGTTTTTACACATTATGTAGTCTTTGCTACAATTTGATCTCTGCTTCTTAGGAATTCAAAGTGTGGATCATTCTAGATATTGAAAGCCCATGGCCAGTAATTATTGAAAGAGTACAAAGAGTTATCAGTTCCTTTTTTCCATTTATTTTGGATGCATCTGAAAGTTTTATACATACATACATATATACATATATACATACATACATGTATATACATACATATATATATGTTTTCAAATGGAGGTGGGAGATGATTAGAAGAGGGATCCATGGAATGTAATTAAGAGGCTAAGACCTTGTGATAAGGAGAGACTAAGGGACCTGAGTGAGTGGAACAATTAAGTTAGTAAGAGATAAGCGTAACCAGCCTTGGATTAGTCTTGCCCACGAGAACAGACCCATCCCTTAGAAGGGATAAGCATGCAACGTGGACTTGGGAAATCCACCTGGGTCCATCACCATAACTTGTCTTGTTATTCTCTTCCTGTGGATATAGTAATTTCATGTATGTTTGCCGCATGTGTGTTCTTTGTGGGGAAGGGAGGTGGTTCAGTTCAGTTCTGTCGCTCAGTCATGTCCTCTTTGAGACCCCATGGACTGCAGCATGCCAGGCTTCCCTGTACTTCACCAACTCCTGGAGCTTGCTCAAACTCATGTCCATTGAGTTGGTGATGCCATCCAACCATCTCATCCTTTGTCATCCCCTTCTCGTCCTGTCTTCAGTCTTCCATAGCATCAGGGTTTTTTCCAATGAGTCAGTTCTTGACATCAGGTGGCCAAAGTATTGGAATTTCAGCTTCAGCATCAGTCCTTCCAATGAATGTTCAGGACTGATTTCCTTTAGGGTTGATTGGTTGGATTTCCTTGCTGTCCAAGGGACTGTAAAGAGTCTTCTCCAACACCACATTTCAAAAGCATCAATTCTTCAGCACTCAGCATTCTTTATAATCCAATTCTCACATCCATACATGACTACTGGAAAAACCATAGCTTTGACTAGACCAACCTTTGTTGGCAAAGTAATGTCTCTGCCTTTTAATATGCGATCTAGGTTGGTCATAACTTTTCTTCCAAGGAGCAAGCATCTTTTAATTTCATGGCTGCAGTCACCATTTGCAATGACTTTGGAGCCCAAAAAGATAAGTCTCTCACTGTTTCCATTGTTTCCCCATTGATTTCCCATGAAGTGATGGGACCAGATGCCATGATCTTAGTTTTCTGAATGTTGAGTTTTAAACCAACTTTTTCACTCTCCTCTTTTACTTTCATCAAAAGGCTCTTTAGTTCTTCGCTTTCTGCCATAAGGGTGGTATCATCTGTGTATCTGAGGTTATTGATATTTATCCCAGCACTCTTGATTCCAGCTTGTGCTTCATCCAGCCTGGCATTTCACATGATGTACTCTTGATATAAGTTAAATAAGCAGGGTGACAATATATAGCATTGATGTACTCCTTTCCCAACTTGGAACCAGTCTGTTGTTCCATGTCCAGTTCTAACTGTTGCTTCTTTACCTACACACAGATTTCTCAATGTTCCCTTGGTATCTCTAATTTTCTTGAAGGGAGCTCTAGTCTTTTGCATTCTATTGTTTTCTTCTATTTCTTTGTATTGATCACTGAGGAAGGCTTTCTTATCTCTCCTTGCTATTCTTTGGTTTTTTTTTTTCGTTGTTGTTCTAATGGTATCTTTATTTGTTTTTTTTTAATAGGATTTTTATTTTTTTACTTTACAATATTGTATTGGGAACCCTACATTCAGATGGGTATATCTTTCCTTTTCTCTTTTGCCTTTCACGTGTCTTCTTTTCTCAGCTATTTGTAAGGCCTCCTCAGACAACCATTCTGCCTTTTTGCATTTCTTTTTCTTGAGGATGGTGTTGACCACTGCCTCCTGTACAGTGTCACAAACCTCTGTCCATGGTTCTTCAAGTACTCTATCAGATCTAATCCCTTGAATCTATTTGTCATCTCCAATGTATAATCGTAAGGGATTCTGATTTAGGTCATACCTGAATGATCTTTAGTGGTTTTTCCCTACTTTCTTCAATTTAAGTCTGAATTTTGCAATTCATGATCTGAGCTACAGTCAGCTCTTGGTCTTGTTCTTGCTGACTGTATAGAGCTCCTCCATGTTTGACTGAAAGAATATAATCAATCTGATTTTGGTATTGACCATCTGGTGATGTCCATGTGTAGAGTTTTCTCTTGTGTTGTTGGAAGAGGGTGTTTGCTATGATAAGTGCATGCTCTTGGCAAAATTCTGTTAACCTTTGCCCTGTTTCATTTTGTACTCCAAGGCCAAATTTGCCAGTTACTCTAGATATCTCTTGACTTCGTACTTTTGCATTCCAGACCCCTATAATGAAAAGGAGATCGTTTGGGGGTATTAGTTCTAGAAGGTCTTGTAGGTCTTCAAAGAACCATTCAACTTCAGGTTCTTCAGCATTACTGGTTGGGGCATAGACTTGGATTACTGTGATATTGAATGGTTTGCCTTGGAAATGAACAGAGATCATTCTGTTGTTTTTGAGATTACACCCAAGTACTGCATTCCAGCTTCCTTTGTTGACTGTGAGGGCTATCCCATTTCTTCTAGAGGATTCTTGCCCACAGTAGTAGATACAGTGATGGTCATCTGAGTTAAATTTGCTCATTCCGTTCCATTTTAGTTCACTGATTCCTAAAATGTCGATGTTCACTCTTGCTTTCTGCTGTTTGACCACTTTCAATTTACCTTGATTCATGGACCTAATGTTCCAGGTTCCTGTACAATATTGTTCTTCACAGCATCAGACTTTACTTCCATCACCAGTCACATCAACACCTGGGTGTTGTTTTTGCTTTGGCGCTGTCTCTTCATTCTTTCTGGAATTATTTCTCCACTCTTCTCCAGTAGCATATTGGCCACGTACCAATCTGGGGAGTTCATCTTTTGGTGTCCTATCTTTTTGCCTTTTCATACTGTTCATGGGGTTCTCAAGGCAAGAATACTGAAGTGGTTTGCCATTCCCTTCTCCAGTGGATCACATTTTGTCAGAACTCGTCACTCTCTAGGGAGGTGGTTCATATTCAGTATTTCCTGGATCCTCCCTCACAGTGGGCAGATTCAACAAGTCCCTCGTGCTCATGCAGATTCCCAGAACTCCTTCCTGGAGACATGCTTCAGTTTACCCAAGGTCAGGACCGGAGATTTTCTTGTTGATTCTCGACAGTGGCCCATCTGGGGAAATGTCTATTTAATTACATGCTGATTACATGCCATCAAATGGGGGTGTGAAGAGAGTCTTCATGGCTTTTTACCATGGGAAGTCATACCCCTTTTCTGTGAGGCCCTGAATAGCAGTCAGACAGAGTCCATTCATTCTGGGATGGTCCAACCATGAATGGCCCCCAAACCAGGCGTTAGTGACTGACCACTGTAAGAAAGAGAAACCAGATTTTAATGACCCTGGAAAAGAAATATCACTTGTCCTTTGTACTTTGCCCTTGCCTCCTATAAGAAATGTGTCCTTTGATTTAAAATTTTTTGAAAGAATTCTGGTTTGCCAGAGTTGAACTTGGCGTTTCTTCTCATTTTTTATTTGCTTATCCCAGTTTTCCATCCTGTCGCCGAGGGTGCCCATTTACTGTATTCAATACATAGTACAGAAGATATCCTCTGCATTACTTAGCTCACAGTTAGTGCTAATTGTCAGTGCTTTTAAAATGTATGGTTTTGATTTAGCAGTCTTCATTATTCACTGTTAAGACACTGTTCAAACTAGTATTGATTTCTCCACACACACACTCAGTTTTCAGTTACTAACAATTGAGATAAATCAGAGTCTCACCATCAAGTGTCTGACTCAGCTCTTTCTTTCTCTCAGTTTTCCTGAGATGTAGTAGTCCTGTTTCTCTGGTATATCCTTGAAAGATACACAAAAAGGGAAAAACAGATTGCTCGGTGGATATTATAAATCAGGGTATTGGTCCATAAAGCCTTGTGTGCTTGGCTGCTCTAACTTATTAGATAAAGTCGGGGACATTGACATGTAAAAAACACAATGTGTCTGTCTTTCCAAGACCATCTACAGAGTTGAAAGACAGAAAATACGAGCTCAATTACATCGAAACTGATCATCCTTTTGAAATCTTCCACATAGAGAATGTTTTCTGCCTGGAGATTTTATGATGGAGCTAAATATAAGTCATGGTCTGTTGGAGGGTTTTAATAAAAATAAGTGTGAGTTTCATCAGACTATAGAAGGGGATCTGCTCAGGAACCATGGAATTAGATACTATTATGACTCACACATCCCTGCTTTGATAAATTTGTTTTAATGTCAGTCAGTTGGTGATTAATTTCAGACTTGTCATTTTCTGTATTTGCATAAGGTCCAGCCATGAGCGACTATGCAAATGCTTTCCTTTAATTAAATCTCACTGTATTGCCTATAGTGGTAAAGAAATGATATTATAGTAAATATTTCCAGTAGAAATTAAATATGTGCAAATATTACTATAGTAATGAAAAAAAATCACATGAGCAGCTCTACTTATCCCTCTGCTTCCAAAGAAAAAGATCAAAAGAAAAAGCAAAGTCTACATTTTTGTTGGGTAGAGATATAAACATATTTTTAGTGGTGGGAGTGTAAAATATTATATTTTGTGTCAACTTCAAATGTTACAAATGAATCTTTTAGAAAGAGAAAAATCACCCTCTCTACTACTGTTAACTATTAATCATATATAAGCTTTGAATATTTTAGGATATTTATTTTAGCCAATAAGGACTGTCTTTGGGGAAAATTGAGATGGTTTAGTCCACATGCTAGTAACAATTAAAAGACATTTTCTGCACTGATGCTTTGCACTGTATGTTTTAAATAGATTAACTAATAATCATAGGGGTGTCAGAATCTGTATTGGCATTCTGTAGCTGAACAAATTAACTCAAACTTAGTGGCTTAGAATAGCATTCAAGTAGCTTCGAATTCGGTCAGTCAGAAGTCCAGGCAGGTTGGCTGATTTCTCTGCTTAGGGTACCACAGGGTTGAAATCAGGGTGTCAGCTGGTCTGGACTCTTACCTGGATTCACTGGGGAAGAATTTGCTTCCAGACTCATTTGGGTTATTGACATAGTTTAGTTCCCTGCAGCTAACGGCACTGAGGCTTCTGCTTCCTTGCTAGCTGTTGGCCAGGGGTTTTCTCAGCCTCTGGAGGATAACTGTATTCCTTGGTTCTGGCCTCCTCCGTCTTCAAAAATAGCAGTGGCATGTTGACTCCCTCTGTGCTTCTGGTCTCTCTGACTTCCTTTCTGCCTTTGAAAGGGTTCATGTGATTAGATCAAGTCAAGATGATAATGTTCATGGTCTAAGGTCACCCTACTTGAGACTAACTACAGCTGCCTAATTTTTTTTTTTTTCTTTTTAAACGGGCTCAGTGGTAAAGAATCCTCTTGCCATGCAGTAGATGAGGGTTCAATCCCTGGGTTGAGAAGATGCCCCTGGAGAAGAAAATGGCAACTCACTCCATTATCTGGAAAAGCCCATGGGCAGAGGAACTTAGTAGGCTACAGTTCATGGGATGGTAAAAGAGTCAGACATGACTTAGCAACTCAACAACAACAATTATTTTTACAGCAGCACCTAGATTGTTGGTTGATTGAATAACCACGGGGCCATCTTTAGATCTGCCTACCACAAAACTCTTGTAATACAGCTTTCTGAAGGCTGTCTTCAGCTTGGTGAAAAATAAACTGCCTATAAATTCCTGTCTTGCAGACACAAACTTCATCACTTCAGCAAATATCATGCAATACATTATTTAAGAGGAATTTGGAAAAGTTTGATGTTTTTTATTAAACCACAAATGTGAAATAAGTTACACTTTATGGGGAATGAAGAAAAGAATATTACTTATGTTAACTAGGACTTTAAAGGCACTTGATTTTTGTAACTTTTCCAAGTGACTCAAATGATATTATAATAATACATTATGAAATTCACCAACCCCAAAACTGTCCACTCTAGTATTATGCGAAGAATGGCAAATCTGGTTTTAAAAATTTAGCACATCAATCTTTGGAACATTTATTTCCTCTATTGTTCTCCTTTAAAGGGACACATGGTTGTTAAAAATGTGGTCTCATCAAAACATTTATGTAACACAATGGAATGAAAGAAAAGATTCTTTTCTATAAAAATTAGCATATTGCTTGTGCCATTCAGCACCTCTACCCAAGGTCACAGTGAGAGCAACCTGGGATTTCCAGCATTTTCTTTTAAAAGAGATTCACAAAATAAGATTTTCTTCAAACCTTTATTGCTAACCTCTTTGTATCTTGCATTAATATGGTAAGAAATTTACTGTTTAATTCCCAAACAGAGATGCAGAGCAATTGGTCTAAAATCCTTTGTAGATGGTGCCTGCTGCTGCTGCTAAGTCACTTCAGTCATGTCCGACTCTGTGTGACCCCATAGATGGCAGCCCACCAGGCTCCCCCGTCCCTGGAATTCTCCAGGCAAGAACACTGTAGTGGGGGTGCCATTGCCTTCTCCAATGTATGAAAATGAAAGTGAAGTCGCTCAGTCATATCCGACTCTTAGCGACCCCATGGACTGCAGCCTACCAGGCTCCTCCGTCCATAGGATTTTCCAGGGAAGAGTACTGGAGTGGGGTGCCATTGCCTTCTCCAAGATGGTGCCTGGTGGAGGAAAACAATCTTTCCCTGAGTAGAATCTCTCAACAGTGAGCCTGGTGGACTCACCATTGCTCCATGTTTCTCAGTCCTGTAACAATTGGACCCTTGTAACAGTAGCCTAAGAGGGATATTTCCACTTGCCTTGCTTCTCTGTGAAAGGTGTCCCAGGGACTAATACACACAGAGGGTTAGGAACTAAACTGGCTAGTGGTAAATGTGTAGTTTGAACTCAGAGAGTCTGAACTATTGATCATTATGTTATAGCTGTTCTGAACAGCATATTCGTTTAAACGTCTTCAGAAAACAGCATTATTTTAAATGCTCATTTGCCCCCATTGGGAGTCCTTGAATACAAAGCTCTTCTCCAGGTCAATCGAAAGGAGCTTACATTAAGGAAGGCATTTTTCTAAATTTTATTATGTCCTCAATCCATAAATTTATGGCACTAACTCAAAAGTTATATATCTTCAATAATTACAACTAATATTTGCAACATTATACAAAGAGATTTTGCATGTAATCCTCTTAATACTATGAGGATTGAAATATTAAATGCATGTAAAATAGTGTGCACATTAAAAATATTGCTTCTTATTGTTTTATTACTGCTTCTTTTGCATAGTATTTAACCATCTCAATAAATAAATAAATTGGTGTTATTACCATTTTACATTCTGAGGCTCATACTCTAGGAAGTTACAAGACTCACTCGTGTTTACAGTATCTGATAATGAGCCTCAATAATGGGAAGGAAGGTGAAGTTGCTCAGTCATGTCCAACTCTTTGCAACCCTGTGGACTGTAGCCTACCAGGCTCCTCCGTCCATGGGATTCTCCAGGCAAGAATCCTGGAGTGGGTTGCCATTTCCTTCTCCAGAGGATCTTCCCGACCCAGGGATCAAACCCAGGTCTCCCACATTAGAGGCAGACGCTTTAGCCTCTGAGCCACCAGGGAAGCCCTGTGGGAAGGAAAAGGAGGGATAAAATAACAAAAGGAAAAACCATCTATAAAGCACTTTGAAAATATTTTCTATGTTGAGTCTTGTTATTTAATCAATGTTAGTTACTGTTTATGGACTGTCTAGACCCTTAACTGCTCTTTTTCTCTATTTTCAGACACAGTTTTTTGTCGATTTTACAGCTTATTAAAGAGAGAAAATGAAAAGTTTAAATAAGCCTACTTTATAAAACAAATTTGAAATGGAGGGAGATAAAAATTAGAACTGTCTGCAGACTTTTTCATTCTTGTTCTTCTGTTACTGCTCTTTTTAGGGCTCTGCTATTGGCTGCAAATGGTTCATAAGTACTATAGAACGAAGGCCCACACAAAAGCCTTTAAGGGTGTGTGTTTATGTGAATCTGTATGAAAATAAATTACTAAAAATTTTCAACACTGGCTGAAAGAATGGCTCAAAACCATTTGAGTATCCAGAAGTCCAAGTGATAAACTAGTAGGTATCTGGAACCAATTATATGTTAATATATTTGGAACCCAAGTAGGGCAACCTGGTATCAAACCATAACCAGACTGTACTCCAAAGGGAGGGTGGTGAGCCGCCATCGAGTATTCAGGAACTCAAAGATGCTGGAACAGGGACTTCCCTGGTGGTCCAGTGGTTAAGACTCCGTGTTTCCAATGGAGGGGGATTGGGTTCACTTCCTGGTGGGGGAACTAAGATCCCACATGCTATGTGATGCAGCTGGAAAAAAAAAAAAGAATGATGCTGGGACAGCCAAATAAAAATCAGATTATATTATTAGACAGAAAGTAGCAAGTCCTTAATAATGACTCGAGATCCAAGAAGCACACTATGGTTTCCCAGCTTCCGCAACATGTGTGAGGTGTGTTCATCAAGGCATGAGGCAACAACAAGAATCAACTGAATGCATCATAAGTTAGAGTTAATCCATGTTTGAACCATTATTTAATATTGGTTGAAATGTATTACCAAGTCTCTTTCTCTGATATAGGATCAATTTGCTTCTTTGTAATTCTGATATCCATAATGAGAAATCACTCTTTAGATCTTTGGGGAATTATGCCTGCATTGCCTAATCATGTATCCAGATGAACAAATTTATCACTGAAAGACTATCAAAAGAAATTTAGGGATATGGTTAACCATGTCTTTCCCTCTTCAGTTCAGTTGCTCAGTCGTGTCTGACTCTCTGCGACCCCATGAACCACAGCATGCCAGGTTCCCTGTCCATCACCAACTCCCGGAGTCCACCCAAACCCATGTCCACCATGTCGGTGATGCCATCCAACCATCTCATCCTCTGTCATCCTCTTCTCCTCCGGCCCTCAATCTTTCCCACCATCAGGGTCTTTTCAAATGAGTCAGCTTTCCACATCAGGTGGCCAAAGTATTGGAGTTTCAACTTCAACATCAGTCCCTCCAATGAACACCCAGGACTGATATCCTTTAGGATGGACTGATTGGATCTCCTTGCAGTTCAAGGGATTCTCAAGAGTCTTCTCCAACACCACCGTTCAAAAGCATCAGTTCTTCAGTGTTCAGCTTTCTTTATACTCCAACTCTCACATCCATACATGAGTACTGGAAAAACCATAGCCTTGACTAGACAGACCTTTGTTGGCAAAGTAATGTCTCTGCTTTGTAATGTGCTGTCTAGCTTGGTCATAACTTTCCTTCCAAGGAGCAAGCATCTTTTAATTTCATGGCTGCAGTCACCATCCGCAGTGATTTTGGAGCCCAGAAAAATAAAGTCAGCCACTGTTTCCACTGTTTCCCTATCTATTTGCCATGAAGTGATGGGACCGGATGCCATGATCTTCGTTTTCTGAATGTTGAGCTTTAAGCCACTTTTTCACTCTCCGCTTTCACTTTCATCAAGAGGCTCTTTAGTTCCTCTTCACTTTCTGCCACAAGGGTGGTGTCATCTGCATATCTGAGGTTATTGATATTTCTCCCGGCAATCTTGATTCCAGCTTGTGCTTCTTCCAGCCCAGCATTTCTCATGATGTACTCTGCATGTAAGTTAAATAAGCAGGGTGACAGTATACAGCCTTGATGTACTCCTTTTCCTATTTGGAACCAGTTTGTTGTTCCATGTCCAGTTCTAACTGTTGCTTCCTGATCTGCATCCAGGTTTCTCAAGAGGCAGGTCAGGTGGTCTGGTATTCCCATCTCTTTCAGAATTTTCCACAGTTTATTGTGATCCACAAGTCAAAGGCTTTGGCATAGTCAATAAAGCAGAAATAGATGTTTTTTGGGGACTCTCTTGCTTTTTCCATGATCCAGAGGATGTTGGCAATTTGATCTCTGGTTCCTCTGCCTTGTCTAAAACCAGCTTGAACATGTGGAAGTTTAAATGTGTAAATTCACTCTGTGTTCTCTGCATTAAAAAGCTGTATCCAGGGACCCATTCTGTCTATCCTGGTGGTCCAGTGGTTAAGATTTCACCTTCCAGTGCACATGGTGAGGGTTCAATCACTTTGCCTTTGAGTATTTCAGTGCCAGCCAATGATCACTTCTCACAAACTGATAGGCAAACAGAATTATTTGTTACCCTGTCCAACATGGAATCTCCTAGTCTGAGGTAATGGAAATTGGGTTCACAATTTACAGAATTCTCAAAGGAATTCTATCATGCCAAAACAGTTTCATGCTATTTTGCATTAACAAAGAAAATGTTACTAGAATTTGAAGGATAGAATATACTGAAGAGGAAACAAATGCTGTTTTTCTTTTACTGAATACTTCTGTTTAGCTTTCTTTATTTTGGTGCTGAATTCTATTCTGAGAAATTTCGACTTTCACTTTGTCACAAACTGAAAAAAAATTCAGATTATAGTGGATTGAATGGTACCCAGCTGAGGCTTAAAATGTGTAATCTGTACCAAGAGATCAAGAAAGCTAAACACAAGCTTTGTGTCAATGTGACCAGCTTTCCTTTCTCTTGAAATAGTACCTAGAACAAAGATGCACAGTGATGCAAATACTCATGTATGTTTTGGTAAAGAATCTACAAGGTGACATCCCTGTTCTTTTTCAAGGGGCCTCAGGAGAGAGATGCTTATGTGTGTGTTTATTCGCTCAGTCGTGTCCAACTCTTCTCAACTCTGTGGACTGTAGCCCTCCAGGCTCCCCTGTCCATGTTCCCAGGCAAGAATACTGGAGCAGGCTGCCATTCCGCTTCTCCAGGAGATCTTCCTGACCCAGGGATCGAACCCCAGGCTCCTGTGTCTCCTGCACTGGCAAGCAGATTCTTTACCTGCTGAGCCATGAGAGAGACACTGGTAGGGAAATGAAGAATATTCTGCTCAAGTAAACTGAGCTATGAAGCCTGGGAGTGGGGCCGCCACAGTCAGTACTAACTCAAATTTCTTCGTGCAGTACCCTGCCCAGCTGCTACATTTCCAAATGCACTGCTTTTCCAGCAAGAATCGTTTTTAAGTTCTCCTCACACCTGCTATGGCTTTTAACACAGCTGCTTTTAAAAGACGCCGAAATTGGGGACCAGCTGTGCTCTTTCTAGCGTTCCGTCATGCCCAGAACTGGGTTTATACAATCCTATCTAATCGGCTTAAGAAAAATCTTTCAAAGCTGTCATAGAGAACTACTAGTTTTAAAGGTCTATGGCCTATTTTTCCGTAACTGGAAAATAAATGACTAAACCCTAATCTTTCCCAAAGGATGTGTGAGTGATACCTTTGGGCTTTCCCAGCAGCGTCTGTCCCAGAAATGGACGTGAGCTGTGAATGTTGAATCCGTTGCCACTGAAATTGGATGGACAGTGTGCTTAAGGATTTTCACAACAGAACTACAATCTGTATTTTAGAATCAGATTAGCCAGTGGGATATGATTGATTTGGAAACAGGTGATCTCTTGGTAATGAAGACAAAACCCTTAGCCTGAAACCGTTAGCAACTGGTACACTGTCAAGTGAGTAGGTGGCTTTGAGGCAGCACAAAAGCTTTATAAAGGGTGTGTAAGTGGCAATTTCCTGTTGTTCTCAGCTCAACTGACTTATTTCAGGAAGATTCCTATGACCAGGACCTGGTGAGGTAAAACTTTATTATGTCCTCTCATCTAAAATAGTGTTTTCTGTGGAGCAGATGATCAATTTTTATGTCTTTCCAGCCCGGGAAATTTAATTCATTTTTTTATCAGTGGCATAAAATGTGAAACACCCTTAGAACAAAGCACCTGACTTACATTCTTTCACTAACCGCTTTTCAGTATCTTGAACACTGACGGACTCAGATACCTTTATAACCTTAATTTAATAGGTATTCTTTTCTCCTTAGTTGTAAAGAAAGAAAATCTCATCTGATAGAGTAGCACAGCTAAGGAGAAACTTGTACAGAGAACAGAAACAGCCTTGTTCCAATTACATTTTGAAAACTATAGGTACAATGTTGACAGTTATATGGGATATTTCAGTACACTCAAAGCAAGTAAGGTAAGCATAATATGGAGATAAATAGGAAATAATGGTGTAGAAATACTGTCAGTGACATGAGTCTGAGTAAACTCTGGGAGATGGTGAAGGACAGGGAAGCCTGGCCTGCTGCAGTCCATGGGGACACAAAGAGTCAGACACAACTTAGCAACTGAACAGCAAGAAGAAATACTGTAAATGGAAGTTGGAGTTAAAAACTGGTTTCTAAGAGTCAACGTACTACAAAATCTGAGGAGAGAATATTAAATGACCCTGTAGCTAGTTACTAAAAAAATAATAGGTTCATGTTACTCACATATTTCTATGATCATGCCAAAAATGCCTTGAGTAAAGATAAATAGACTCTTTAAAAAAAAATGGACTCTAGAGTTACTAGAGACATGTACTGTTCCTTCTTGTGTATTTCATCTTAAATATATTAAGGCTATTTCTATCTGATGACTTGTGCTTCTAATGCTTCTTCAAGCCACTGTTCTTTATTTAAGTGCTAATTAAGATTGTTCAGATTTTTAGATATCCCTGTGAATACCTCCTGGAGGAGGAAATGGCAACCCACTCCAGTATTCTTGCCTGGAGAATCCCATGGACAGAGGAGCCTGACTGGCTACAGTCCAGGGAATCACTGAGAGTCAGACACAACTAAAGCAACTTCAGTTCAGTTGCTCAGTCATGTCTGACTCTCTGCGACCCCATGAATCGCAGCATGCCAGGCCTCCTTGTCCATCACCAACTCCCGGAGTTCACTCAGACTCACGTCCATCAAGTCAGTGATGCCATCCAGCCATCTCATCCTCTGTCGTCCCCTTCTCCTGCCCCCAATCCCTCCCAGCATCAGTCTTTTCCAATTAGTCAACTCTTGGCATGAGGTGGCCAAAGTACTGGAGTTTCAACTTCAGCATCATTCCCTCCAAAGAAATCCCAGGGCTGATCTCTCAAGAGTCTTCTCCAACACCACAATTCAAAAGCATCAATTCTTTGGCGCTCAGCCTTCTTCACAGTCCAACTCTCACATCCATACATGACCACAGGAAAAACTATAGCCTTGACTAGACGGACCTTAGTCGGCAAAGTAATGTCTCTGCTTTTGAATATGCTATCTAGGTTAGTCATAACTTTTCTTCCAAGGAGTAAGCGTCTTTTAATTTCATGGCTGCAGTCACCATCTGCAGTGATTTTGGAGCCCCCCAAAATAGCCACTGTTTCCCCTGTTTCCCCATCTATTTCCCGTGAAGTGATGGGACCGGATGCCATGATCTTCATTTTCTGAATATTGAGCTTTAAGCCAACTTTTTCACTCTCCACTTTCACATTCATCAAGAGGCTTTTTAGTTCCTCTTCGCTTTCTGCCATAAGGGTGATGTCATCTGCATATCTAAGGTTATTGATATTTCTCCCAGCAATCTTGATTCCAGCTTGTGTTTCTTCCAGTCCAGCATTTCTCATGATGTACTCTGCATATAAGTTAAATAAGCAGGGTGACAATATACAGCCTTGACGTACACCTTTTCCTATTTGGAACCAGTCTGTTGTTCCATGTCCAGTTCTGTTTCATGCAAAGATGGGCTCGATAAAGGACAGAAATGGTATGGACCTAACAGAAGCAGAAGATATTAAGAAGAGATGGCAAGAATACACAGAAGAACTATACAAAAAAGATCTTCACGACCAAGATAATCACGATGGTGTGATCACTCATCTAGAGCCAGACATCCTGGAATGTGAAGTCAAGTGGGCTTTAGAAAGCATCACTACAAACAAAGCTAGTGGAGGTGATGGAATTCCAGTTGAGCTGTTTCAGATCCTGAAAGATGATGCTGTGAAAGTGCTGCACTCAATATGCCAGCAAATTTGGAAAACTCAACAGTGGCACAGGACTGGAAAAGGTCAGTTTTCATTCCAATCCCAAAGAAAGGTAATGCCAAAGAATGCTCAAACTACCACACAATTGCACTCATCTCACATGCTAGTAAAGTAATGCTCAAAATTCTCCAAGCCAGGCTTCAACAATACCTGAACCGTGAACTTCCAGATGTTCAAGCTGGTTTTAGAAAAGGCAGAGGAGCCAGAGATCAAATAGCCAACATCTGCTGGATCATCAAAAAAGCAAGAGAGTTCCAGAAAAACATCTATTTCTGCTTTATTGACTATGCCAAAGCCTTTGACTGTGTGGATCACAATAAACTGTGGAAAGCAACTTGGCACATGAATAATAAAAATAACATACATTTCTTCAAGTGGATGCAAAGGCAGAGTTACCAATCAGCAAGGATGCCTGTGCCCCATAATGGACAGTGGTCCCTTGGCTCTAGCTAGTGGTTAAAATGAAGGATTGATGGACTCGCTTTAGTGGTTCACCCAAGATTTCAGAAAGCACAGGAAATACTTGTCTTTGTGTGAAATTTCTTGATTTTTTTCAACTGTTGGAAGGCAAATCAGGGAAATGAAGTTTCCCTCAGTCTAGATAAATCCTTTGTTTTGTTCAATAAAGTGTCAAGGTTCAGAAAAATAATTGCAAGAACTGCCCTTTGTTGCATGGGTATTTAGGGTCAGAGCCCAGATCTGAATAGAACCTCCAGGTTCCCACGTTGAGCTTTTCCCCACTTGATTATGAAGTTCAGGGAGGTTGTTTAGAAGTTTAGAAGCTAAAGGCTTTCAAGTTATATTATTCAAGGAGCTATAGTACACTATGTTGTTGTTTAGTTGCTAAGTTGTGTTTGACCCTTTAGCAACCCCATGTACTGTAGCCTGCCAGGCTCCTCAGTCCATGGGATTCTCCAGGCAAGAATACTGGAATAGGTATTTCCTATTGGAAATGGAATAGTCCATTTCCTTCTCCAGGGGGTCTTCCCCACCCAGGGATCAAACCTGAGTCTCCTGCATTGGCAGGCAGATTCTTCACCACAGAGTCACCAGGGAAGCCCCCCAAAAGTAAACTGTTATATCTTTTTTTTTTAGTTTTTTAATTTTAAAATCTTTAATTCTTACATGCATTCCCAAACATGAACCCACCTCCCACCTCCCTCCCCATAACATCTCTGTGGGTCATCCCCATGCACCAGCCCCAAGCATGCTGTATCCTGCGTCAGACATAGACTGGTGATTCAATTCTTACATGATAGTATACATGTTAGAATGCCATTCTCCCAAATCATCCCACCCTCTCCCTCTCCCTCTGAGTCCAAAAGTCCGTTATACACATCTGTGTCTTTTTTCCTGTCTTGCATATAGGGTCGTCATTGCCATCTTTCTAAATTCCATATATATGTGTTAGTATACTGTATTGGTGTTTTTCTTTCTGGCCTACTTCACTCTGCATAATCGGCTCCAGTTTCATCCATCTCATCAGAACTGATTCAAATGAATTCTTTTTAATGGCTGAGTAATACTCCATTGTGTATATGTACCACAGCTTTCTTATCCATTCATCTGCTGATGGACATCTAGGTTGTTTCCATGTCCTGGCTATTATAAACAGTGCTGCGATGAACATTGGGGTACATGTGTCTCTTTCAATTCTGGTTTCCTCGGTGTGTATGCCCAGTGTGGGATTGCTGGGTCATAAGGTAGTTCTATTTGCAATTTTTTAAGGAATCTCCACACTGTTCTCCATAGTGGCTGTACTAGTTTGCATTCCCACCAACAGTGTAGGAGGGTTCCCTTTTCTCCACACCCTCTCCAGCATTTATTGCTTGCAGATTTTTGGATCGCAGCCATTCTGACTGGTGTGAAGTGGTACCTCATTGTGGTTTTGATTTGCATTTCTCTAATAATGAGTGATGTTGAGCATCTTTTCATGTGTTTGTTAGCCATCCGTATGTCTTCTTTGGAGAAATGTCTATTTAGTTCTTTGGCCCATTTTTTGATTGGGTCGTTTATTTTTCTGGAATTGAGCTGCAGGAGTTGCTTGTCTATTTTTGAGATTAGTTGTTTGTCAGTTGCTTCATTTGCTATTATTTTCTCCCATTCAGAAGGCTGTCTTTTCACCTTGCTTATATTTTCCTTTGTTGTGCAGAAGCTTTTAATTTTAATTAGATCCCATTTGTTTATTTTTGCTTTTATTTCCAGAATTCTGGGAGGTGGATCATAGAGGATCCTGCTGTGATTTATGTCGGAGAGTGTTTTGCCTATGTTCTCCTCTAAGAGTTTTATAGTTTCTGGTCTTACATTTAGATCTTTAATCCATTTTGAGTTTATTTTTGTGTGCGGTGTTAGAAAGTGATCTAGTTTCATTCTTTTACAAGTGGTTGACCAGTTTTCCCAGCACCACTTGTTAAAGAGATTGTCTTTACTCCATTGTATATTCTTGCCTCCTTTGTCAAAGATAAGGTGTCCATATGTGTGTGGATTTATCTCTGGGGTTTCTATTTTGTTCCATTGATCTATATGTCTGTCTTTGTGCCAGTACCATACTGTTTTGATGACTGCGGCTTTGTAGTAGAGCCTGAAGTCAGGCAGGTTGATTCCTCCAGTTCCATTCTTATTTCTCAAGATTGCTTTGGCAATTCGAGGTTTTTTGTATTTCCATACAAATCTTGAAATTATTTGTTCTAGTTCTGTGAAAAATATGGCTGGTAGCTTGACAGGGATTGCATTGAATTTGTAAATTGCTTTGGGTAGTATACTCATTTTCACTATATTGATTCTTCTAATCCATGAACATGGTATATTTCTCCATCTATTAGTGTCCTCTTTGATTTCTTTCATCAGTGTTTTATAGTTTTCTATATATAGGTCTTTAGTTTCTTTAGGTAGATATATTCCTAAGTATTTTATTCTTTTCGTTGCAATGGTGAATGGAATTGTTTCCTTAATTTCTTTTTCTACTTTCTCATTATTCATGTATAGGAATGCAAGGGATTTCTGTGTGTTGATTTTATATCCTGCAACTTTACTATATTCATTGATGAGCTCTAGTAATTTTCTGGTGGAGTCTTTAGGGTTTTCCATGTAGAGGATCATGTCATCTGCAAACAGTGAGAGTTTTACTTCTTCTTTTCCAATTTGGATTCCTTTTATTTCTTTTTCTGCTCTGATTGCTGTGGCCAAAACTTCCAGAACTATGTTGAATAGTAGTGGTGAAAGTGGACACCCTTGTTTTGTTCCTGACTTTAGGGGAAATGCTTTCAATTTTTCACCATTGAGGATAATGTTTGCTGTGGGTTTGTCATATATAGCTTTTATTATGTTGAGGTATGTTCCTTCTATTCCTGCTTTCTGGAGAGTTTTTATCATCAATGGATGTTGAATTTTGTCAAAGGCCTTCTCTGCATCTATTGAGATAATCATATGGGTTTTATTTTTCAATTTGTTAATGTGGTGAATTACATTGATTGATTTGCAGATATTGAAGAATCCTTGCATCCCTGGGATAAAGCCCACTTGGTCATGGTGTATGATCTTTTTAATGTGTTGTTGGATTCTGATTATGTTATATCTTTTAAAATACCTCAAGTACTTAAATTTTCCTGAATCTGAAACTGTCTCATTTATTTTCACCAAATCAGTGAATAATGAGTAATATATGTTGAAAATTATTTTCATGCTTAGCAATTTAAAAATTACTTTGACAGAACATTAACAGGAAACAAAGTATTTGAAAGTCTAAACACTGGGAATGGGAATTTGCATTCTTCCTTATAATCTTTTTAAAAATAAAAGCAAACTCATTGTTTAAAATTACAGAATTGTTTGGGATAAATATATTGTAATTTGAAAAAATCAAGAACTATGTTTCTCCTTTTGTAATAATTTTCTTACCTTAATAATCCCTGTTCCAAAAAATTCTTAATTCAAAAAATACCCAGCATTATACCATCTGATGACCATTCAGGATGTTGTGTGTGTGTATTTAAAATATTTTAATACCTGTAGGTGTCCATTTAATCTCTTACACCCAAGAACTGTCTACATTATTCAGTTTTGCTTATAAAGAGGTTTTTATGTGCCAGTATGTTCAGATAATTCAACTGATAACTTTTTACACTTTGATCATAATAATCTCTTGACTTGTGATTATGATTTTGCTACTGAACAGCACAGGACTATAGCTTTTTTTTTTTTTTTTCGACAACAGTAGAATTAGAGTTTAAGGTGGAGAAAAGCAGGGAGAGAAAGAGGTGGTTTCTAGCATTTGAAAGTTTTTACTGTGCCTGAGTGGCTAAATCTATTACAATTGTAGTCTGTCTATTCTCAATGTAACAAGTCCTGTGCGAGGCATAAAGGCTACAGAAGTAGACACGTCCTCTCTGTCCACAGTACAGTAACACACGTGAGTGGAGATTCACTTAGAAACTGGAAGCAGTGATGTTTTCTTGGAGTAAGAACTGTTTGTCCAGAAAGGTGACCAACTTTTCTGTAAGGTATTTAACCTCTCAGTGAGGAAGATTCTAAAACCCAAGCTGGAGGTCTTTCAGAATCACATGAATAGATAACTGTATTTTTGTGGATAGTTTAAAGGTTCAGTCTTGCTTACAATAAGGCAGTAAGGCTAGATAACTTAAAGTGATGACATGGTTTTTGTATTTTTAACATGATCAAAAATATGTTAACTGAAAATAATACAGTAACAAAGTCTATATAAAAACTTGCTAAACTTCAACAGTTATCTGAGAAGTTCAAAATAAGACAGCACATTTCACTCAAATTATTATAAAAATACTTAATTTGATAAAAATATTTTGGTATAAGTATAGAAAATGCATGAGCTTTCCATTGCTGGCAGCAGTGTAAATTTAGTGAGCCATTTTTGGGGATGGCAATTTGGCAGTGTTTCAGTTTTTAAATTTATGATAAAACAATTTTGTTTCTCAATATCTGATCTAGAATACAAGATGGTCATCACTGTATTTCTCTGAATAGCAAGTCATATGAACACCCTAAGTGTCTTATCAGCAGGGAAAAATTCAGTAGCTTATGGCAACTATTTTATGGAATCCTCTGCAGCCACTAAAAATGTCAGTAATCCATATTTCCTTAACTAGAAAGACCTCAAAGACAGTGATCTTTTGTGTCAAACCACCTGCATGATTTCCAGCATCATTGTTGGTAGATGAGTTAGCTTAATCTGAAATGTCTGAATGTTTCACAATGTCATTTATTATAAAAATAAATATGAATTTTAACATAATCAGCAGAACAGAAATTAGGAAAGGGCTAAACACTATTGAGGCTTCCCTGGTGGCTCAGATGGGAAAGAATCTGCCTGCAGTTTAGAAGACCTGGGTTCGTTCCCCGGGTCGGGAAGAACCCCTGGAGAAGGAAATGGCAACTCACTCCAGAATTCTTGCTGGGAGAATTCCATGGACAGAGAGGCCTGGCAGGCTATAGCCATAGAGCGGAAAGAGAGTCTGAGTGGCTAACACTTTTCACTAAGAACTATTATTCTAGTACTTTCCAATCTAATAGAAATATGGACTAATTATTAAGGACTATTAAAAAGCTACAGTTGGAAAAATGTGTTTATTTGGTCCAATATCTTATAGAGCACAAGAATACTCATTATCTCTTTCTGTTGTTAATTTCATTTATATTTTTTCAACACCATCTGAGTCCCAGCCACTATGGGTACAAAGGTGACCATGATGATTGATGTGATCAAGAAGCTTATGGGGCGGGGCAGGGTGGGAGGGAGACAAGGGAAGGAGGGAGAAAGACTCCTACAACCTATTAAGAACAATCCCAGGGAAAATTTATAATGCGCTCATTGTTGTGCATACAGAGTATGTTAGCAGTACGTGGATTCCAGAACCTTCCTTGTAGCTCCTAACTCTGTTGTATAATATCTAAGTCTTTGACTTCCAAGTGGCTCATCTCCCAACAGTGTGACATGATCACCTGTCCCTGGAACTGACTCAGCCCTGCTATAGAAGGTCTCTATGGATAGGTTTTTATTTGGCTCCTCCTTTTTTCAGAGGAGTTTCCTCTTTGCCTGCCAACTCCAACAATTAAATTTAAGACTGATCTTTCTCAGAAACCCCCCTGCAAGGATAAAGTAACCTAGACCCAACTACCACTCAACTTCTTCTCTTTTTTTTCCCCCCTTGATTTCGTCTATGTTTTCTTATAATTGCAACTTTACTGGAGAAACACCAAGGTAGCTCTGTGCTTACTGTGTTCTCCAAAACAGTGGTCCTTCTCTGGATATTCACAGGTAGACTAGGAAGGAAATGGCATTTGGTCAAATGATTGAGGGGGAAGATAACATGAAGCTGAATCTTTTATTTTACAACAGAGATTTTCAGAGCCTTTAATTAACAGTTGTATCATGAATCTCCAGTAGGGGTAAAAATCCTATTTAATGTCACAGCCCTTTTTTAAAATTGAAGTATAGTTGATTTACAGTGTTGTATTAATTCCTGCTGTACAGCAAAGTGATTCAATTATATATACATATTCTTTTTCACCTTCTTTTCCATTCTGGCTTATCACAGGATATTGAATATAGTTCCCTGTGCTGTTTGGTAGGACCTTGTTGTTTATCCATTCTCTATATAGTAGTTTGCAGCTACTAACCCCAGACTCCGAATCCATCCCTCTCCCAACCTCCTCCCTCTTGGCAGCCACCAGTGTGTTCTCTATGCATTTGAGTCTTCTGTTTTGTGGATAAGTTCATTTGTCTCATGTCCCTTTTGTGTGTGGTTAGTACAGTATGGAAAATTCTGAAGACACAGTTTGGAAAATCCCTTTCAAATGTCAGTCCAAAAATGTCAGTAACTTCCTTCCATATGAACCAATTTTTCCTCAGTTACCTTAGGAACTGCTATCACTTATGCTCCATAATCAGTATGTTTCTATTATTATTATTCTATTAGTTATAATATAGAGTATATTATAATCTATTCTCTATATAATCTATTCTATATTTAATACCTATATCATATAAAAAGCATAATATAGAGTATCAAAGCTGGGAAAATGGGGGAAAGAAATCATTTTGCTTCTTACTTATCATGTCACCCTCAAGTTTGTCCACATACATGTTTTTACGTGGCTGCAGGCACCACGTGTGGTTTCAAACATGTAAAGAATTTACTGTTATTTTCTAAGTTGCTCTTTATAGTTACTGTTTTAGTTGAAGCACCATTTTCCAGTCAACAATTTACTAATTTCCTTATTGCTATTGAGTTCCTTGTAATCATCCCCTACAATGAAACCACAAAGAACAGCTTAACATTTATGATATTTTTCATCATTTTCAATCAGATTTTTCAAAGACTCATCCTCCTTTGAAACTCACTGCTGCAAAGCTCTTTTATGTCCCTTATTGAAGATCAATGTTTAAACTACCTAGCAACCCATAGGGTTTTTACAAATAGTTATTTGACAAACACTGTTGTTGATTTCCTATCAACTAACTCTAAAGTGGCCACATGAACTCTCTACAAACAAGAAAGACCGTTTTGGGGGCAGACAGACCAAAACATTGTGCACCTACTGGGTACACTTACAGAAGATTTTCCTAAGTAGGTCATCGTTTTACTTTTGTTGATGGCACAGGCATCATTGCTTTCAATAGTTTGGTAGAAATATATTTGTAAATGCAGCATATGTTTTATTGTCTGAAAGCAAATTTTATGCTAAAGATCAACCAGCTGAAATTCAGCTTCACTTTCCTTTAACTGGAGGACTTTGCTTAACAAATAATTTGGGTTTTTGAACAAATAATTTCTTAACTTTCTTCACCAATGAGAGATAGTAACTCAGGAAGTCCTATATTACAAACATTATAACACCAGACTTATTCATACCAAATTTCTGTGACGTTTTAATCATTTAGATGAGTGATTTACTCAATAATTATTCACTGAACACCTCTTTATTGGCCAGGCACTGTCCTAGCAATAGAATAGAGTTAAAACATACAAAAACCTTTTCTTCATGGAGTTGTCATTCCTAGTGGCTAAAGGAAATAACGTAAAATAAGGGAGATTGCATAGATAGAAATTTAGAATGTGACAAATGCTATGGACAAAAAACAAATCTGGGAACAGTGAAAATAGTGCCAGAGAACAGAGAGAGGACTGCAAATTTCAATAGTCATCAGGGAGGACCTTACTGAAGAGGTGAGAATTGTAACGAACCCCGAAGGAGATGAGAGAGTAAGGTGTATTATCTAAGGGTGGAATATGACAGGCAAGGGAAAAGGCACAGAGCAAAGATCTAGTATAATTGGGATTTACTGTGTATAAGAAAAAGCCCTGAAATTTGGAATCAGGAAACCCAGATTACAGGGTGAGCTCCTGTAATATCTACGTGACTGTTAATTAGCAAGTCACTCAGCATTTGTGAAGTTCAAGTATAAAATATGGGGATGGGCTTGAGGAATGAAATCAATTCTGAGTTTTTTCCCTACTCTAAAATTCTGTCGTTATTTTTGCTCATGAATAACTAGTCGTTCAGAGGAGATGAGAGGGCCTTTACCAGCACATCAAATTTACAAGGCTGGGAAACACAGGATGCATTTAAGGAAGCTCATCACAAATGCCTCCAGTGAAAGGATTCAGCGCTTCAAGGTTAAACATCAATAATCTGGAAACCATGATTACGCCAAATACCTCATTCCCTGAAACAGATCAGTATGCTCATACAGGAGTGATGAGGATAAAGCAATGAAAGGGAAACAGACTTCACCTGCTGGTACCACTGTTAGACTCATGAAAGCTCCTGTTTAGTGTGATGTGATGTATCATTTCAGCCCGTGGTGTAGGGTGTTGTGCGGTCCAAGGTCTGCTGCCAGTTGAAGTGTACAAGCCAATTAGGACACTGGTCCCCCATGGAAGATATCCAGGCAGTGCCATTCTCAACATGTTCATTTTGTGGATCATCACATGCTTTTATTTTTCTTTAAAACTACACTTTGCTTATATTTTCCTTTGTTGTGCAGAAGCTTTTAATTTTAATTAGATCCCATTTGTTTATTTTTGCTTTTATTTCCAGTATTCTGGGAGGTGGATCATAGAGGATCCTGCTGTGATTTATGTCAGAGTGTTTTGCCTATGTTCTCCTCTAGGAGACCAATACAGTATACTAACACATATGTATGGAATTTACAAAAATGGTAATGATGACCCTGTATGCAAGACAGCAAAAGAGACACAGATGTGTAGAGCGGACTTTTGGACTCTGAGGGAGAGGGAGAAGGAGAGGGTGGGATGATTTGGGAGAATGGCATTGAAACATGTATACTATCATGTAAGAAATGAATCGCCAGTCTGTTTGATGCAGGATGCTTGGGGCTGGTGCACAGGGATGATCCGGAGGGATGACGTGGGGTGGGAGGTGGGAGGGGGGTTCATGTTTGGGAGCTCATGTACACCCGTGGCGGATTCATGTCAATGTATGCCAAAACCAGTACAGTATTGTAAAGTAACATAAAGTAAAAATAAAAATTAAAAAATAAAAATAAATATATAAATAATAAATGCATTTAAAAACAAAAAAAAAAAAAAATAAAACTACACTTTGTGTAGAGCCACAAAAGTGGGACTTGCCCAGTGGCTCAGATGATAAAGAATCTGCCTGCAATGCAGGAGACCTGGGTTCAATCCCTGGGTTGGGAAGATTCCCTGGAGAAGGAAATGGCTACCCACTCCAGTATTCTTGCCTGGAGAATCCCATGGACAGAGGAGCCTGCTGGGCTACAGTCCATGGGATTGCAAAGAGTCAGATGTGACTGAGCGACTAACACACACACACTAAAAGTAATTGATAGCTAGGTAATAAATACCACACAGAGAGATGGTCCCTGTAGATTTACATGCTTTGGGTGACCTTTGGTGATTAAAAATTCATGTGCCTGAGACCGCCTTTGCACTAACAGCACCTCATCAGGGAAAGGACAAGTGGAATTTTTAGAATGTTCCCATCAGCTTCGCATTTATTTCTAGATTTTTCTATTTGGGTCGACTTTACAGCTGTTTCTAGGAAAGAAACACACTTGATTCTTCTCCAGCTTGGAATGCCTTTTTTTTTTTTTTTCTTTCTTATTGAAGTAGATGAGACTGAAACTGATTGGCTTACCAAGGGCCGCTTAGGGAGGACCTTGCCATCATGCACTATTTACGCAAAACCATCATGAAGGCCCCACAAAGAATGGTTTTAAATTTCAGCTCTTAGTGAAGTAAGTCAGATTCAAGGTCACTTATTCCTCAAGCTCTGCCCAGAGCTGTTGAGCTGGAGAGTCTTGACTCGAATTGCCATAGACAGAGGTATGTTTGATCTTCTCTTTTGCTACAGCTTTATTTGAAATTGATCTCAAATAAATGAACATTTTGTATAGCAAGTGGTTCTGTATGAACAAGAATTATAGAACTTGCCTCCCCCTATGGAGGCAGGAGGGAATGTGAGAGAATGAATGCTTTTTTGAATACTTACTATGCTCCAGATTCTGTACTATATAGTAAAATACGCCATTTCATTTAAGCTTAGTACAGTAGATTGTTATTCCTGTTTTTTAAACAGGGAAACTGAGATTCAGGCAAATCTTACAGTCATTACATAGTAAAGAAAAAAAAACTTCCAAAATCTCCATACTTTAACCCCAAAAAAGCATGATGACTCCCATTAGCTAGCCACTGATGATTGCACAGGTCCAGGGTTCACTTGACATTGAATCTCAGAGATGGGGGTTCCAGGAAGCAGGCAGTTCTGTTCCCAGGGGCATGGCCAAGGCAGCAGCCGATTCATGCATTATCATTGGGGCTGAACCTCCACCCCTGGAATTTATTATCTTAGCAACGACGGTTACTTCTTAACTTTGGAAAGTACCAGAACCGTCTATCTGACTCAGAGGACCTGATCCCAACCGATGCATTTATTTTGTGAGATATTCCAGGACTAAGACCAGGGAACAGGTTTTTGCATCTCCTTTCTGGTAGGTGGTTTGAGGAGTTTCTCTTGCAGCCCAGAGTCATTGTGGGAGCAAAGGATCAGAAGCAGGGCCTGGGGTGCTGCTAAACAGATGCGTGCTGTGCGTGCTCCGTCACTCAGTCGTGTCCGGCTCTTTGCGACTGCCGTGGACTGTATAGCCCACTAGGCTCCTCTGTCCATAGAATTTCCCAGGCAAGAATACCAGAGTGGGTTTTCATTCCTTATTCTAAGTGGGGATCTTCCCAACCCAGGGATCGAACCTCGTCTCTTGCGTCCCTTGCGTTGGCAGGCAGATTCTTTACCACTGCGCCGCCAGCAGATAACTGTCTAGCTAATGAAGTGTTCAGATGACCTTCTGGTGATTCTTCTAGTTTCCAAAACCAGAGATGACTGTGTAGAATCAGAGCCCTGCCTTCTAGAAGGTGGTGTAGATGCAGAAGTTTCTGTTCTCTCAACGGTTCTCTTCTGGTGCTCTCTTCCATCCTCTGGTAACACCCAACCCCCATGTATTTATGACCCAGTATATTTGGAGGTTTCAGTATTTTACCCTGAGAAATGCAAAAAGCATTCTAAACTAGAGAAGAAAACTTTGGCCTCAATATTTTCTGGAGGCAACACTTTTTACTCTGTTTTTCTTCTGGCTCTGTGATGGTGTGTGAGACCAGGTGTCTCACACTGCAAGAGGGAGGGACATTTGTGTGACTCTGTTTGTCAAAAAACCACTAACACCTGGAATGGTTTACAATGGCTTTGAAGCCTTTTCCTAGCACTTAAACTAAATTCAGCTTAGCCCAACTAGTGTGTATGCATGTTTGATGGGTGCAGCAGGTGGTGGTGGTGCAGAGATCAAGGGGAATCAACTTAAGAACCACCTTTGTCTTTTATAAATGGAAGCACCGCTGTAGCCACAAGAACCTGACAGCCACGTGTTTACATGATGTTGTTGATGCTAAAAGTCTGGGAAGAAGAGGTGCTATTTTAACCTTGAGTTGCTATTCTGACCTTTAGACTTATCTCCCACCATGAGGAAGCAAATTCAGAGTCACTCATCTTGAGGTATCTGTGTTGGGCTATTTTCAAGATAAGACCACTTGTCTCATAGCAAGAGATTATTTCAAAGCAAAGTAACTGTTTTCTGTAACTACTTCTGATAGATCTGCCTGGCAGTGTAAAATGTCAATTTGAGAAATTCCTTGAGGGTCATGGAAAGAATCCAAGGAATGTCCTGTGTCTGTGGTGAGATTAACAATTTTTTTGTTGTTGTTTGCATTTGTTATCACAGCAAATAGGACTTAGATACAAAACGTTAATCTTAGAAAGTAAAGAGGTACTCAGAAAATTTTTCATTTGGTGTTTGTGGTCTACTGAAAACGGCAGCATCACTGTCCAAAAGTAAAGTGAAAGGGGTCATTGGAATCAAGGGAACCAAGTCTTGGGTCAGTTGTGTGATCAGGGGCCACTGGCTTTCCCTAATGCCCTGACGGACTGTCACCACATTAGTGGAATGGCTATGACAACGATACCTCCTTGAGTTGTCACAGGTATCAGGTGAAACATGTGCAGGAAGTGCTCAGGCATGTGGAGGGTGCATGTGCCTGACCTTGGACAGGGGTTGTCTCAGAGGCTGGCCATCTGGCTCTCGGACACAACAGCTGAGATCGAGCCCCATCACTCTTCCAGGTCAAGTCCATGGGGAACTGTCATGGCTTTCAACAAGCTTAACAGCCATAGATGACATGTAATCTCTGTTATATTTCCCCTTCCAGTGAGTGTATTTGCATTCCTGTATTTTCTTGGGACCCATTTTTATGCCAATATTGTTATTCATATTTTTAAAAACATCTCTTATCACCTAACTGAAAAGATGTTTTGTAGGAGTCAAAAGTTTATTTTTTCCCCTAGATAATCTGTCTATCTAAGGTTCATATTTTTGTCTTTATTTAAGTATAGTTAATTTACAATGTGGTGTTTGAATCATTTTGCTGTATGCTTGACACTTTTATAGCTATATGTATTCTTTTTCAAATTCTTTTCCATTATAGGCTATTACAAAATATTTAATATAGTTCCCTGTGCTATACAGTAGGTCCTTGTTGTTTATCTATTTTACGTATAGTAGTGTTCATATGGTCATCTAAAACTCCTAATTTATCCCCCCCACCACCACTATCCCCTTTGGTAACCATGTTTGTTTTCACTATATGTAAGTCTGTTTCTGTTTTGTAAATAAGGTCATTTATATCATCTTTTAGATTCCAAATATAAGGGATATCACATTATATTCATCTTTCTCTGACTTACTTCAATCAGTATGATCATCTCTAGGTCCATCCATGCTGCTGCAAATGGCATGATGTCATTCATTCTATGGCTGAGTAACATTCCGCTGTATATACGGACCGCATCTCCTCCATCCATTCATCTGTTAATGGACGTTTAAGTTGTCTCCGTGTCTTCCCTTTTGCAGACAGTGCAGCTGTGAACATCGGGGTGCATGTGTCTTTTTGAATTAGTTTTCTCTGGATATATGCCCAGTAGTAGGATTGCAGGATCATATGTTAATTCCATTTTTAGTTTTTTAAGGAACCTCCATACTGTTCATCATAGTGGCTGCATTGAAGTCCATATATCTTTTTTTTATTTCAAACTTTTGGAGTTGAGAAAAACAAAACTAAGAACATGTGCAAAACAACCATAAAAGCACCAGCTCTGTGTGACAGCTTTTGTGGGAGCTGGGCTTCACTTAACAGGGTTTGGAGGACTAGTCATTCTCTCCTGGAAGAACAAAGGCATTAAAAACATGTGGCAGTCACAGCAGGTGAGGGTGGGTACTACATCTAATTCATTTGAGGGTTCCCCCCAACGGGTGACTCAGACAGTAAAGACTCCGCCTGCAGTGCAGGAGACCTGGGTTCAATCCCTGAATTGGGAAGATTCCCTGGAAGAGGACATGGCAGCCCACTCCAGTATTCTTGCCTGGAGAATCCCACGGACAGAGGAGCCTGGCGGGCTACAGTCCATGGGGTCACAAAGAGTCAGACATGACTGAGCAACTAAGGACACACCCCGGCAGGGGACCTGGCTTTCAACAGATACCCAAGTCTATAGAATGAATGAGTTCCTGTTTTAAAAGCCATGGGCAAAACCTTAGGGCAAATAAGGAAACAAGTGATAGGGTTTTTCTATTAAGTAAACAGGAAGAGCTGTATCAGTTGGACTCCATCCTGAAATTGCAATTGAGACTCATCATGACAGTCACTGCAAAGAGAGACCAGTGCTGGTGTGTTTGTGCCCGGATTTATATTATGGGCCAAGTTTTCAAAATAGGGATTCAGATTATTTTTCTTCCTTTAGACGAAAGCTGGATTAAAAGCATGGCTTACTCAAGCACTGACTTAATTTATGGCTGCAAGAAAGGGATGGTTCTACTTTAACACTTTATGATTCTCTCACTAGGAAGTGAAGGTTAGTGACAACAGGCGAAAAGGAAAAACATCTACAAAATCATTCATGAAGTCACAGTGACTGTTGGCTATTATCTTCTATTCATGGCTTAAAAAAATTGTATACCTTAGTAGTGCCTGTCAGTAAATGAAAGGTTAGATTTTTCGTTATTGTTTTTGAATTATTCTGATTTTTTTCCAGCGCTGATGCATACGTCAGATATATATCTGGGCAGTTCTTCCCTCTGACATAGCTCAAGAAATATTTCTGTACCTCTGCTTCATCATCTTATCGATAACCCTGTTTAGGGATGCTTTAACAGGAAACCATGAGAAGGTCTAATCTTGATATAAAGGGTATCTGATTTGCTGTTGGTAGGGTTTCAGGCTTCAAGGGATACTCACATGTGCCACCTGTTTCAGATTCCATACACAGGCATAGGCTTGATCTTAGCATATTGGTTAGTTCTGCAAGATAGAGGTATTGTTTAATAACTCTTACTGTTTGAGCAAAAAATCCTGGAAAAGATCCAATAATCCCTTAAACTAAGCTGATATAAACTAGTTTGTTTTGTTGTTCAGTTGCTCAGTCGTGTCCAACTCTTTGTGACCCCATGGACTGCAGCACGCCAGACTTCCCTGTCCTTCACTATCTCCCAGGGTTTTTTCAAACTCATGTCCATTGAGTCGGTGATGCCATCCAGCCATCTTGTTATGTCATCCCCTTCTCATCCTCCCTTCAGTCTTTCCCAGCATCCTGATCTTTTCTAATGAGTCAGCTCTTCACATCAGGTGGCCCAAGTATTGGAGCTTCAGCATCAGTCCTTCCAATGAATATTCAGAGTTTATTTCCTTTAGGATTGACTGGTTTGATCTCCTTGTTGTCCAAGGGACTCTCACAAGTCTTCTCCAACACCACAGTTCAAAAGCATCAATTCTTCAGTGCTCAGCCTTTTTTAAGGTCCAACTGTCACATCTATATGACTACTGGAAAAACCATAGCTTTGACTGTATGGATCTTTGTTGGCAAAGTAATGTCTCTGTTTTTTAATATGCTGTCTAGGTTGGTCATAAGTTTTCTTCCAGGGAGCAAGCCATCTTTTAATGTCATGGCTGCAGTTGCCATCGGCAGTGATTTTGGATCCCAAGAAGATAAAGTCTCACTGTTTCCATTGTTTCCCCATCTATTTGCTATGAAGTGATGGGACTGGATGCCATGATCTTAGTTTTTTGAATGTTGAGTTTTTAAGCCACCTTTTTCACACTACTCTTTCATCCTTCATAAAGAGGCTCTTTATTTCCTCTTCACTTTCTGCCATAAGGGTGGTGTCATCTGCATATCTGAGGTTACTGATACTTCTCTCCTGGCAAACTAATTCTTAGGATGGCCAAAGAGTTACATTTGTATTATGTAGACAAACTATTCTTCCCCACATACATTGAACTACAGAGTCAAACAAGCTAGTCTGGAAAATACATATTTATCTAATAAATACTAAAAGCATTTTAAGAAAAGACTGGCTCTTTGGCATAAAAAATCAATTATCTTAAATATACTTAATATTTAAGTGGTCATTTTTAAAATACTTGAGTCAGTTTCCTTGCTATATCAGGATTCTTTCAGTGTAACTAGAGATGGCAGATCATTGGGGATCTGTACAAAAATGATTTCATCTTAACAGGAACAAATCAGTGAGTCACAGTAAAAACTTTATAGTTAACACATTGAATTTATGCTTTTTTGTCTCAGTATCATGATAGTTTAAAGCTGTTTGATAATTTATCTTTAAAAGTCTTTAATCAGATAAATCTTGGACAGCAGAAATGCTTATGGGCTAAGAAAGCCTAGTTTGAAGACAATTGAAAGAAGGTGAAGCTTCTTTGAAAACACCATAGAAGTCAAGGAATAAAACTGATTCATTGCAAGCATCTAATTTATATATCTTTTTTTAATGCGGATGTTGAGTAAAGGACATCATCTAATGCAGAAGGCATAATGTCGGGAAAGTGTCTTTATGATTAAATTGCTGGCTGCAAGGTGAGTGGGTCTAAACACTCTGAGGAAAAGGTGCTAGACCATTAGACTGAGCAGCATAGACTGTGCTCAGAAATGACCTTCACAAAAAGCTTTAGATGATGGTTACGTTAGTTGAAAGGACTCCAAGCAGGAAGAGTTGTTAATTCTGAAAGGCATCAATCAGTGATGGTTTTCATTTCTCTCTGCTGCTTCCCGCAAAACTAATTATTTCTTTTCTAAAGATATGATGTTTTTAAAATCAAATTCTTATGTAGTGGAATAATGCTGTTTTACAGTGAAAGGGGGGTGCCTTTACTTGTTAAAACTTGATTCCCTAAATCAGAGCCCCTTTGGGGACTTTTCTTTCTACCTTCTCCCCAGGCTTAATAAATGCAGAATCTGAATAATTTAATGATCCAATCAAGTGACAAAGTACAAAGCGGATATCTGAGCTGGAGCTTCTCCTGGTTCTAAGTGAATTGTGTATTTTCCTTGTAGCCTCTTTGACATCCCTTCTGATGAAGTTTAAAACCAATGCTTATTATTCTTCCCTCATAATATCTACACATTCAATAAGTATGAAATGTCCTCTAATGCAAAGTATGAGTCAATTATCTCTTAAATACACTGTTTTTTTAAAAAAAACTTTCAGTTGCGGCGGATGCTGTAATTTGCCATCCAGGTAACCGTTAAGGACCAAAGTATTTATTACACCCCTGCTGGCTCTCAACCACATCCTTTGTGGGCATTGCCTTTGGTCAAATGGAGCTGCCTCACTCAAGGTTATGCTTCCCCGCACCCAGGGCAGCCACATCCAAGGGCCATTGCTCTAATGGTCCATCTCAGGGTCTGTCTTCAGGGAACCCAAGCTAACCCATAAACCCTAGAACATCCTGTCTCCACCATTGTTCACACTTCCCTCTACTGTTTCCATCATCTCTGTTCATAGTCAGAGCAGCACTGTAATTTTGGTACCAAAATTCATGCATGCTAAGTTGCTTCAGTCATGTCTGACTCTTCGCCACCCCATGGACTGTAGCCTGACAAGCTCCTCTGTCCATGGGATTCTCCAGGCAAGAATACTGGAGTGGGCTGCCATCCATCCCCTCCTCCAGGGGATCTTCCTGACTGAGGGGTTGAACCTGGTCTCTTTAAGTCTCTTGCATTGGCAGGCAGGTTCTTTACCCTTAGCGCCACCTGGGAAGCTCAAATGGCTATTGCTTATCAGATGCTAACCATCAAAACAAGATATTCTGAGATTTTCCCTCTAAACTTTGTAATATAACTGGTGTCAAGTGAGGGATGCTCAGTGTCCAGATTATGCTTAAATGGAGTGATAAGACTGGTACTTGGTGTTAGTCTGTTTTTAAAAGCCAACTGAATCATTAACTCATCTGGGAGAATGTTCTCAGTTGACTCCTATTGACCTAATTTCTTGTGTAGCACATTATGCTTCAAGTAGACGTCATAGGTTGTTCTGCCCGTCAGGAGAGCAAATGGTACGAACTAGTGAAATTAGGTCCCATTTATTGATTTTTGTTTTAATTTCTGTTGCTCTAGGAGACAAATCCAAAAGATGTTACTGTTTTTAATGCCAAAGAATGTTCTTCCTATGTTTTCCTCTAGGAGCTTTATAGTACCCATTCTTACATTTAGGCCTTTAGTCCATTTTGAGTTTGTATTTGTGTATGGTATTAAGAAGTGTTCTAATTTTATCCTTGTACATGTAACTGTCCAGTTTTCCCAGCATGACTTATTGAAGAGTCTGTCTTCTCCATTATATATTCTTGCCTGATTTGTGACAGATTAATTGACCATAGGTGAGTGGATTTCTTTCTAGGCTTTCTATCCTGTTCCATTGAGCTATATTTCTGTTTTTGTTCTGGCAGTTCCATACGGTCTCGATGACTATTGTGTGGTAGTAGAGTCTGAAGTAAGGAAGCCTGATTCCTCCATTTTTCTTTATCAAGCCTTTGACTATTTTGGCCTTTTGTGAAACTTACATGATATACTAAATCAACTATACTTCAATAAAAATTTTTTTGTTTTTTTAAATTTATTTTTAATATAAATTTATTTATTTTAATTGGAGGTTAATTACTTTACAATATTGTATTGGTGCCACACATCAACATGAATCTGCCACAGGTATACACATGTTCTCCATCCTGAACCCCCCTCCCTCCTCCCTCCCCGTACCATCCCTCTGGGTCATCGCAGTGTACCAGCCCCAAGCATCCTGTATCATGCATCGAACCTGGACTGGCGATTCGTTTCACATATGATATTATACATGTTTCAATGCCATTCTCCCAAATCATCCCACCCTCTCCCTCTCCCACAGAGTCCAAAAGCCTGTTCTATACATCTATGTCTCTTTTGCTTTCTCACATACAGGGTTATCGTTACCATCATTCTAAATTCCATATATATGCATTAGTATACTGTATTGGTGTTTTTCTTTCTGACTTACTTCACTCTGTATAATAGGCTCCAGTTTCATCCACCTCATTAGAACTGATTCAAATGAATTCTTTTTAATGGCTGAGTAATACTCCATTGTGTACTTCAATAAAAATTTTTAAATTACAGTAGGTATACATACTACATTATTACATTATAAAATAAAAATTCATAGGATCAGGCCTCAGCCTTTGCGCCTTTTCCTTAAAGTCAGGCCGCAGCCGGAGAGAGCAGGGGCCTCATCATGGAAGAGGCATCGTGTTAGCAGGGCCCCTGTTCACTGGACTCACACCTGTTACCTGGGGCTCCTGAGCCAGCTCACAATGTTTTCTGCATGTACTTGAGGAACATGAACACGACAAACACCTTTTCTGTGGTGAAGACTTTCTTCTGTTTTCTGTTAGTCATTGTTTTCATCCCTGAGCTTCAGGGAAACGAGAGTATCAAGTCCTACAGTGTCCGTTTTCTTTCTCGCTATTCAGTTCTCTTTATCATATTTATGAAGCACCAAATCCGTCCAAGAGGACCCTGACTTGCACACTCGGGACACCTCAGGGAACAGAACAGACACTGTCCCTACCCTGAGTTCCTATCTTTGTCCGCTTCCTTTATCCCACCACCCGTGAGGGGCAGGGAGGGAGGAGCTGGGAAAGGAAGCAGCAGGTTTATGGAACACATCCGCAGAGTTTCTGCACACACAGACATTTTAATTATTCTGTTCTATTCTCAGATCATGTGGCTTGCTTATTTGCTTAGATTATATGGTTGCTTTTTAAATAAATTTTATTTTATTGAAGTATAATTAATTTATAGTGTGTTAATTTTGCAATGTGCTGTACAACAAAGTAATTCAGTTATATATATTCTTTTTCATGTTCATGTTATTTTCCATTATGGTTTATCACAGGATATTAAATATAATTCCTGTGCTATACAGTAGGATCTTGTTGTTTATCTATTTTGTATGTAATAGGTTGCATCTGCTAATCTCAAACTGTCAATCTTTCCCTCCCCGACCCTCGCTCCACCTTGGCAGCTGCAAGTCTGCTGTCTATGCCTGTGAGTCTGTTTCTGTTTCATAGATCAGTTCATTTGGGTCATACTGTAGATTCCACATATGAGTGACATCCTGTGTTATTTGTCTTTCTCTGACTTACTTCACTTAGTATGAAGATCCCTAGGTTCATCCATGTTGCTGCAAATGGCATTATTTTGTTCATTTTTGTGGCTGAATTCTGTTCCATCGTATATACGCAAGATATATGGTCACTTTTGACTACTGAAATGTGATTTTCGGTGTGCATAAGACTGAATGTTATCACCTTCCTCTGCGTCACTTGTAAATATTGCTGGAGGAATGAGGGGCTGGTGAAGGGAGGGAATATTTATTTAGTATTTAGTATACGATGGGCTTCCCAGGTGGGACTAGTGGTAAGAATGCACCTGCCAATGCAGGAGATGAAACAGATGCAGGTTCGATCCCCTGGAGAAGGAGATAGCAACCCACTCCAGTATTCTTGCCTGGACAATCCCATGGACAGAGGAGCCTGGTGGGCTACAGTCCATGGGGTCACAAAGAGTTAGATACAACTGAGATAATGTCTATTCTGTTATGTACTTTATGTAGGATATGGCGTTTAATCTGCACTGTGAGTTTGAGTTGGATGCTATCTTTATCCCTATTTTATGTAAACAAACCTGAACCTTAGAGACAGGCTATAGAACCTTCTGGAGAAGACACTGGTATCAGTCTGAGCCAGGACTGAACCTAGGGCCCCCTGCCTCCTCCTTGCTGTGCTGACTCTGCAGGTAGAAATAGCCCACTCTGGTCTCTTAGACTTGGCATTGGACCCAGAGCTGGAGAAACCATTTTCCAAGTCCAGTAAGCACTTTTTTTTTTTCACATTTCAAAACAAATGCGCTTTAAAATGAATTTGAGTAATAGAGCCTCGTGGGTGTGAGAGGACATGCTGCCAAAATGGGTGTGACATTGGAGGCATCCTTCATGATGGTGGCCAGAAATATGTAAATCTTGTTAAGGGTATGTATTCCAGCTTTAGAAGAGTATGTTTTAAAGAGGCTTGAAGCCATACTCTTCAATCCTAAAGTTGTAAATGTAATGAATTGTCTGAGGCCAAATGAGGGGAGTTTGTGTCTCATGGAAGACTTAAAGTACTGACATGTGAAATGTTGTTGTTCGTTTCTACATATCCTGCTTTGTTTGGAGTGGCCATGTAAGGATAGTTATCAGTGGATCAGTAAATAAAAATTAGTGTCAATGTAGACTGAATGTAAGATCCTGAATACTTATATTAAAGCTGACATTCTTAACAACTTACTGACTGGAGACATAATAATGTGTCTTTTGTTACTGTAATATTATTGACTGGAGTGTTTCAGTATTCACTTACATAACAAATCACTGGTCATAGGCATTAGTTTCTGCAAAAATCCCCTGGTCAGTAATGTGTTAAAAGCTAAATCAAAAGAGAACACTGTGTATTAGCTTGTAGGGAATCTGTCCACCTTAATCACCAGAATAAGGATGTCAGAAACACAGCCCAGCACCTGGGTGGTACTGTCCTTCCCCACACACAGTAGGAACCAGGTCATTCAGCTCTTTTGTGCAAAGGCAAGATGGGGTTCACTTTCATTCAAAACAGTGCTCTTGGCTGGTGCTACTGATGGCTTAGAATTGGCAAAAATGGGAGCCTCTTTGTCATCATGGACTGGATTCTCTGGGGTCAATATGTGTTTTAGAGAGTGCTCAAGCCCCCAGTGCTACACACCGTTTGATGTGTATTTCTCTAAGTATGTTTTCCTAGGCAGAGACTTCAGAGCTTTCAGTCCATGAAAGGGTCACAGTCAGGAATGCATTGATCTCATGTCCTTTAAACCCGCTTCAATGTTTCTGTCAAGGGCTTTCGATAAAAGGTGAGCAGCGCACAGTTCAAAAGCCCACTTCTCTGGCAAGGGCCAGCATTCCGTGCTGCTGATTAAAGCAGGGCCACATGCTCTGATGATCAAAGCCAGCTTAGGTCAGCAAACTGAGGGCCCCACCAGGCTGGCTCGGACACCTGCCTAGCAGGGAAAGGCGAGGGAGAACCTCTGCAGAGCCCACCAGATGATGCTTCTTGAGGGTCTTCTCTGTGCCAGAAAATGAGGACCTGGTATTGAAATGATCCTGTCCAGATTAGGCTTATTCTCATGAGCACATAGTAATTAATTACTATTTTTGTTATGGTGGCTCTGACGGTAAAGAATCTGTAATGCAGGGGACCCAGGTTCTATCCCTGGGTAGGGAAGATCCCCTGGAGAATTCCATGGACAGAGGAGCCTGGCAGGCTACCGTCCATGTGGTCGCAAAAGAGTTGGATATGACTGAACGAGTTGGATAAGACTGAGTGACTAACATTTTTCTTTTTGCTATTTGCTGTCAAGGACAGAAGGGTGGGAATTGTCCATAAAATGAGTATCTCTCAGAATAAACTTGTCCCCAGAATTATCACCATACATAGACAAGTATACAGTATTTATTTGCAGGGTCTTTCGTAAATCTAGAATCATCAGTTTAGGAATAAAGAAATATGTGTTGTTTTATTAGCATTTAAATTCATCTTGCCAGTTCAGGACTAAAGAAATGTATTGTTTGTAACTTTGGCCATTAAATAGTTTTTTATGGTGTTTAATTCAGAGACTAGGTTACTCAGGCAATAGCTATGACAAGATATGTTCAATTTATGTTTCAGTATTTAATGTTCACCAGTAAATAAAGCCATGGAAATTGAGCACTTCTTAAGGAATTTACTATTTCTTAACTTTAGAAGCATCCTGTAGAAGTGGGGTGGAAATATGCAGTGGCTTCCATCTGGTGGCTTTTGTTTCTCCTTGAAGTTGGGGAAAGCTGCCATGTCAGAGGTTTGAGGAGAATGTACTAGAAATAAACACTGTCATTTGTTTTGCTAAAAGCAAATAAATCTGTCAGCTACCTAACTTAACCTTCAGTTTTAAAATGAACAGATAACCAAAATGTACTACTGATTTGAAAAGCAGTATGTAGCATATGAATTTAGGGTCAGATTATCTCGATTTGGGTCCAGCGAACTCAGTAGGTATGTGATGTTGGACAAGTAACACTCTGCCGGTTTCCTCATTTGCATGATGGGGAAATAACAGGACCCACTTTGACAAGTGTTGTAAATATGACAGCTATAGGTAAGGGCTTACCTCTATGTCAGTAGTACGTGATACGCAGGAAGCAAGTGTTAGCAATAGTTAGTTAAGGAGAAGCAACAGCACCAGAGACAAGCTAAAGTGAAAGACCTTCCAAGTAAAGGATTCTGATGGTAAAAGGATTTGAAGAAAGCACTTTTTCAAATACAGAATACTGAGAAGCTATTGCAATCAGGAAATTGGAGCAGTTTTTTACCAAGATGCGTGCATGCTAAGTCCCGTTAGTTGTGTCCGACTCTTTGCGACTCCAGGGTCTGTAGCTCGCCAGGCCCCTCTGTCCATGGCGATTCTCCAGGCAAGAATACTGGAGTGGGTTGCTGTTTCCCCCTCCAGGGGATCTTCCTGACCCAGGGGTCAAACTAATGTCTCTTATGTGTCCTGCACTGAAACATGGGTTGTTTACCACTAGTGCTACGTGGGAAGACTACTTAACAGGATAGTCAAGGACAACTTAGGGAATGAAAAATAAAAGGACAAAGTTATGAAACATAGACGACCAGGAGCTCCACAGCAGACTGGCTTTCTCTTCTTTCTGTACCACAGCCAGACTGCATCTCCACCCTCCCTTGCAGTTTGGTGTGGTCGAAAGCAGGAGTTATGCCCCTGAAACCTGAGAAGTAATGTGTCGCTCGCAAGCCCAGTCCTCTGTGCATGGTGACCAGGGTCCTGCTTGTCTTTGGCCCTGGCAGAGTGGAGACTGGCACGTGGGCACAGTGGCCTTGGAGGCTGCAGATCTACTGAAGTGTTGGTTTTCTGTAGACAATATAATCAGCAGTTATATATTTCTAAAACTCTACTCCTTTGGCAGGTGGAGGAGATCTAAGGGGAGGGTGGGATGGACCAGGGGTAAAGGCTGACACTTAGGGAACTGGCCAGGTGAAAGGGATAAGCCTGATGGCGGCAGGGAGAGACCAGTGAAATACTGGCAGGCAGCAGCAGTTTGTGTGGGGTGTGATAATGAGGTGCCAGGGTAGGAACCAAGGTCGACACAGACATCACAGCGCTGGGGGTGTTGTGTCTCATAGCCTCATTAGCAACCTCGCCACCATCACTTTCTACAGTCTGTTTCAAACTATTTTCAGGCTGTTTCCTGTCTGGAATATATAACCTACCCAGCCTGGACAATCTAGAAAGTTCCTGAACTGCCTTTTCCCCTGCATTGCCTCTTCTCTGAAGGCTTTGCTCACCTCCAGATGAGCCTGCCTGCTTATCATTTGCCCCATCTCTCTTGATGTCCTCCTCTTCTCCCTTGTAGCCGCATGTGAAATGTGGTCCTTGTGCTCACTGAGCATCTTCATCCTCCCAGCGTTCTCCATCGAGTGGTAAAGATTTTTTCATCTTTACGATGAGAGGTGATCACTAGCTGTGTGGACTAATTAATAAGAATAAGGACACTGGAAAGGTATGAACCTTGAACTAGCACCAGCCCCACTTCCATTCTTATAAAATCTACACAATTGTATGATTCCAGTTTAGTTACTTCAAAGTTAGCAGTTTTCTGATAAGGAAACTGCTTAGCAGCATGTGAACACACTTGCACTGAGGGAAGAGAAAAAAGAAATTACTCTCTCCTTTCTAACAGCCAGTTTTCTAGAATTGTACATACATAGCATACTCAAGGTAAACATATCATTCACACACTGAAATGGTTGATGCTGAGACCCTGATGCTGGGAAAGATTGAGGGCAAGAGGGGAAGGGGACAACAGAGGGCGAGATGGTTGGATGGCATCACCAACTCAATGGACATGAGTTTGAGCAAAGTCTGAGAGATGGTGAAGGACAGGGAAGCCTGGTATACTGCAGTCCGTGGGGTCACAAAGAGTCAGACACGACTGAGCAATTGAGTAACAACAACCTTTAACTCCTAGGACACACATAGCTTTTTGTGAGTTGTTTACCTGATATAATCTTCTCTTTCTCATAGTATCAGAACCCCAGTTTTATTTGAAATAGCAATGTGAGTGGCTGAAAGACCACATTTCCCAGCCTGCAGTGGACCAGTATGTGGTCATGTAAATTAGTTCTGGCTAATGAGATGGTAGGGAAAAGGGAGCATGGACTACTGCTTATAGTAGTGACTCATCATAAAGAACTGACTCACCTGGAAGCTTTAGCCCTTTAGACTCCCTCCTTCTGACCCTGTGCCTGATGGCTGGCACGCTAGCAGCTATCTTGGGACAAGAGGTGACCTTAAATTTGGAGAGTAGTTCTCGAAAGGAAGAGCATTAAGATAGTAAGTATCTGAGTCTGGACTAACAAAGAACCAAATACAAACATAGGATGGGTTTTCTACCATAGACAACCAAACCTAATACCATCTAGCAGGATTTAATTTTTGGTAATTAACAAAAGTGCCCTAATGATTCTTAAATTTATTATGATTTCCATGTAGCTGTGTGTATGCTCAGGAGGTTACAAATTTTTGTCTCAGTGGAAAAATTAGAGAAATAGTATGTGACGCTGCAGTGTGTCCTGCAGGTAGAGCTTGTTATGGAAAACAGCACAGTCCTACTTTTTGTTGAGTCCACAACACGTTACTAACCACTCTACTAGCACAGCTCCGTGTTGATTACAAATACACTCAAATTCGAGGATGTGGGGCAGATCATTTTTTGTCTTTTCTGCATCTTTAGTCTTTGAGACAGTCAGATACAGCAGCCCCACAATCCTTTTGTCCCCTGGCATGCTTCTCTGCTTTTCCATTGCCCTGTTCTTTCCCCATAACCCAGCCCATCCCACTGCTACCTCTTGTGACCTGGTGAAGGGACTCATTCACCCAGTGGTTCCTGGAAGAGTGGGGATGGATAGTGTCATTCTCCACACCCCCTGCTGTATTGAAATGTATTTAATAGGTTGAAGGTGTACAGCATCATGATTTGATACATGTGTATACTATAAGATGATAAGGATTGGTTAACACATACATCACCTCGCATAGTTACTGTGTGGGTGGTTAGAACATTTGATTTACTCTTTTGACCACTGTTGAGTATATGATACAGGATTATTACCTCTCATCACTGTGCTGTGCATTACATCCCCAGAACTTACTCATTTTATAAGTAAAAGTTTGTTCTCTTTGACCAACATCCCCCAGTTTCCCACCCCTGGCAACCACCATTCAATCTCTGTTTCTATGAGTTTAACTTTTCTTTTTTAAGATTCTACACAAAGAGAAAGAAAGTGTTATATAGTATTGGACACTCAGTTATGTCCAATGCTACATAATCGCACTTATTTCACTTAGCATAATGTTCTCAAGGTCCATCCATGTTGTTAACCAAAGGTAGAGTTTCCTTTTCTATGGCTGAATGGTAGTCCATTATGTCTTTATACCACATTGTCTTTACCCATTCATCTGTTTACAGACACTTAGGTGGTCTCTGTGACTTGGCTACTGTAAATAATGCTGCCGTGTACATGGCGGGTGCAGAAACTGCTTCACGAGATGATTTCATTTCCTTCAGATGGATCCCCAGAAGCGGGGCTGCCAGATCATGTACTAGTTCCATTCTTAATTATTCAAGGGACCACTGTACTGTTTTCCTAATGGCTGAGCCAGTTTACTTCCCACCAAGAGAGACAGTCATTCTGTAACCACACTTAAACCATAACGTTCACGTGTCATTTTTCTAAGTTAACATTTTCTATTTGCAAAAGAGACTTTCCTGCTGGCTCAGTGGTAAAGAGTCTGCCTGCAGTGCAGGATATGTGGGTTCCATCCCTGGGTCGGGAAGATCCCCTGGAGAAGGAACTGGCAACCCACTCCAGTATGCTTGCCTGGGAAATTCCACGGGCGGAGGAGCCTGGCGGGCTACAGTCCACGGGGTCACAGAAGAGCCAGACACAACTTGGTGATTCAACAACAACAACACTTCACCAGAGTAAGGAGAGGGATGGGAAAATGTCACAAAGGGAAGAGCGAACCTCATCCTGCCATGGGCGCTTGATCGTCTCTTCTGCCCTAACCCCAGACTTGTGCCTGGCACTCTTTATTTCTACAATTTTGTCATTAATTTGTCCAATGAGTGAATATGTAATGACCAGGCAGATATTTGGTGCTGACATGGTGGATGTCCCAGCATCAGCTGAAACACAGAAATAATGATGGATCACAATGAATGTTTGGTTAATACTGGTCACAGAGGATTACTAATGCCAGACAGTAAAGCAAAACCCCAGTCAGCTGCATCTGCTCATTCAGGGAAAGGAGCAGAAGTCAGGAGGAGTTTGAAGCAAAAGTCAAAAGTAAATTGGTGGCTATCACTCCCTTCCTATTTCCTATCCCAGGCCTTCATCAGTATTTGTTCTTCTGTCTTTGAATAACCATGTTTCCCTTTCATGCCCTGGTTCAAAAGTCAGAAAAGTTAAATATAACCCCCCAAAGCAGTATACTGAGCACTTGTGCTACTTGAATAAAAAGCTATGGTAATTGTACAGAAATAGAGATCATTATTTTTCCCTATAATTGGTTTTGGTTTGTCTGCCTTTCACAACATGAGAATAAAACACCTTCTGCATTGTTCTGTGAAATTTTGAAAACCATTTTTCATGCCCAGCATTTTCTTTTTGGGACAGAGGTAATAAGTCTTCAGAAGCTATTTCTATCCAACAGCTGTAACTGTTCTTGAAAAGCTTGACTCTTAAACTTGTAGCATGATGAAAAGCTCTCCATCTTTCTGCATAGAGTCTTTGCAAATACCTTCTAATGATAGGGCTCTAATTCATAATAAGAAAACATATAACAATCTAATGATGTAAATGTGATGAGTTAACTATTTATAAATCTAATATGAAGGTTAAAAGGCAGAAATGGTAAGTACTTAGTCGCTCGGTTGTGTCCAATTCTTTGTGACCCTATGGACTGTAGCCCACCAGGCTCCTCTGTCCATGGGATTCTCCATGCAAGAACACTGGAGTATGTCGCCATTTCCTTCTCCAGGAGTTCTTCCCAACCCAAGGATCAAACCTGGGTCTCTTGCATTGCAGGCAGATTATTCACCATTTGAACCACCAGGGAAAGCCAGAAGAGATAAAACTAACTGTAATTGCAATGGTTTACGGATACACAAGATTTTTTAAATATATATGGTGACATCAGAAACACAAAAAATGGGGGAGGAGCAAGGCAAAAAACATAAAGGTTTAGAATGCATTCAAACTTAAGCTGTCAAAAACCTAAAACAGACTGTTAGTTGTTTTATATAAGCCTTGTGGTAAACACTAAGCAAAAACCTAGAGTAGATACACAAACTATAAAAGCATCTATGCATACCACTACTGATAATCACCAAATCATAAAAGAGCAAGACAAGGAACAAAGGGATTACAGAAAACCAGGAAAAAAAAATTTAATGGCAATAAGTAAATAGCTATCAATAATTACTTTAAATGGACTGAATGCTCCAAGAGGCAGAGTGGCTGAGTGGATTAAAGAAAAACAAGGTACATCTATATGCTGTCTAAAAGAGACTCAATTCAGATGTAAGAGCACATTCAGAGCACACGTGAAGAGATGGGAAAACATAATCCGTGCAAATGAAAACCAAAAGGAAACTAGAGTAGCTGTCCTTTAATCAGACAAAATTGATTCTAAGACTAAGACTGTACAAAGAAACAAAGTCATTGAAAAGGGGTCAGTCTACCAAGAGCATATAACACTAGTAAATATTTATGTACCCCAAATAGGAATGCTTCATTATATAAAGCAAATATTAACAGACATAAAAGGAGAAAAAGACAGCAATATGCAGGAGACATGGGTTCAATCCCTGGGTTGGGAAGATCCCCTGGAAAAGGAAATGGCAATCCACTCCCGTGTTCTGGCCTAGAGAATTCCATGGACTGTATGGTCCATGGGGTCACAAAGAGTCAGACACGACTGAGTGACTTCCACTTCATGATCAGAGTAGGGATGTTCATCAATGGATAGATCGTCCAAACAGAATCAGTAAGGAAATAAGAGCCTTAAATGAAACTAGTTAAGGCTGGTGTTAGGAACATCAGTGAACTTAACAAATCTTATTCAGTTTGTTTTCTAAGCCTGTGAGTCTGTTTCATAAATAAGTTCACTTGCATCATTTTATTAGATTCCATATGTAAGTAATATCACATGATATTTGTCTTGGTCTAACTTAGTTCTCTCAGTATAATAATCTCCAGGTCCATCCATTTTGCTGCAAATGGCATTATTCCATTCTTTTTAATGAGTAGTATTTCCATTTCCCTGGTGGCTCAGATGGTAAAACGTCTGTCTACAATGCGGGAGACCTGGGTTCGATCCCTGGGTCGGGAAGATCCCCTGGAGAAGGAAATGGCAACCCACGCCAGTTCCATTGCCTGGAAAATCCCATGGATGGAGGAGCCTGGTAGGCTACAGTCCATGGGGTCGCAAAGAGTTGGACACAACTGAGGGACTTCACTTCATTTCCTTGTATATATGAACCATATTACCTTTATCCATTCATCTACTGATACACTTTTAGGTTTAGCTGCCCAGTTACTCTATAGTAACTGATGGTTACCAAAGAAGAAAGGTGAAGGGAGACAAATTAGATAACCAAGAAGGACCTACGTCATAGCACCGGAAACCCTTCTCATTTAGAGTATTACAAAATATTGAGTAAAGAATTTGGAAAAGCATCAGTCAGTTTAGTTCAGTCGCTCAGTCGTGTCCAGCTCTTTGCGACCCCATGAATCGCAGCACGCCAGGCCTCCCTGTCCATCACCAGCTCCCGGAGTTCACTCAGACTCACATCCATCAAGTCAGTGATGCCATCAGCCATCTCATCCTCAGTCGTCCCCTTCTCCTCCTGCCCCCAATCCCTCTCAGCATCTGAGTCTTTTCCAGTGAGTCAACTCTTCACATGAGGTGGCCAAAGTACTGGAGTTTCAGCTTTAGCATCATTCCTTCCAAAGAAATCCCAGGGCTAATCTCCTTCAGAATGGACTGGTTGGATCTTCTTGCAGTCCAAGGGACTCTCAAGAGTCTTCTCCAACACCACAGTTCAAAAGCAGCAATTCTTAGGCACTCAGCCTTCTTCACAGTCCAACTCTCACATCCATACATGACCACAGGAAAAACCATAGCCTTGACTAGACGGACCTTAGTTGGCAAAGTAATGTCTCTGCTTTTGAATATACTGTCTAGGTTGGTCATAACTTTTCTTCCCAGGAGTAAGCATCTTTTAATTTCATGGCTGCAGTCACCATCTGCAGTGATTTTGGAGCCCAAAAAAATAAAGTCTGACACTGTTTCCACTGTTTCCCCATCTATTTCCCATGAAGTGATGGGACCAGATGCCATGATCTTCATTTTCTGAATGTTGAGCTTTAGGCCAACTTTTTCACTGTCTATTTTCACTTTCATCAAGAGGATTTTTTTAGTTCCTCTTCACTTTCTGCCATATGCATGTATAACTGAATCACTTTGCTGCACACCTAAAACTAATACAACATTGCTAATCAACTATATAAAATAAAAATTAAAAAGAAACCGCTGAAGACTTAACACCTGAAGTATGAAGACTTAAATACTGAGGAGTGAGCAGGATGGACACTGGGTCATGCATTTGTCCCTCTACTTTTCCAGGTTCGATAGTTGGGTCTATGAAAGAAGCTAACAACACAGACTAATGGGGGGAAAGTATATAAATGCACTAATTTTTAATTTACATCCATGGGGGTATCACAGGCCAAAAAAAAAAAAAATGAATACCCAAAAGAGATTTGAGAAAGAAATGCCTGAGGGCAAGGTTAATGCACAGGCAGAAATCACCACTGTCGTCTTTTTATCCAAGCTCAGACACTAATATTTTCACTGTAAAAATGTGCCCCAGTACTTCCACCTTGATCTCTGCATGATTTTATGTAACGCTGAAAATGGTGACAGCTGAAACTCTTTCACAAACTGGCAGTTCTATAGTGTGTAACCAAAATTAATATATCAGAAACACCTTCATTTTAGTGACTCCCTTTTTCCTTTTCTGACTTATAATGGTTTTCCTTTTCATTGGCATTTTCACAGTATGCATCAGTGAATATCCTGGTAATCTAATTGACATATAGCTCAGAACACAGAACGCTAACATTGGCCGAGGTTAGGATTGGAGAATGTTCACGTTACCTTCTGTGAAGAACAAGCTAAGAAGGCTTGAAAGGAAATGGCAGTTACTGAGGTGGAAGAGGAAGCCCTCATAGCTCTTTAGTATTAGCCTACCTGCTCCATCCATAATACTCAGGAAACAAGACAGAAAGATTTAAAAAAATATTAATACTCTAAAGAGGAAAACATAGTTTCAATCACCTCAAGTCCTAAGATCTTTCTTTAATGGTGGAAGAAACAGCATCTGAAATAGAAAACGTAAGCAGAACTAGAAAGCTGCTTCTCTTTCTGAAGTCAACGTGACAAGTCTTGCTTAAGGAAAACAGGTCTATGTACTTGAACTACATATAAGAGTTATCTAATTATGATAGAACCTTAAGCTGCTGCTGCTGCTAAGTCACTTCAATCATGTCCGACTCTGTGCAACCCCATAGACGGCAGCCCACCAGGCTCCCCCATCCCTGGGATTCTCCAGGCAAGAACACTGGAGTGGGTTGCCATTTCCTTCTCCAATGCATGAAAGTGAAAAGTGAAAGTGAAGTCGCTCAGTCATGTCCGACCCTCAGCCTTAAGCTAATCCGCTGGAATTTCTGAGGTTTCCTCAGAATTCATCCTGAATATTTGATGCTATTAAACTCTCCAGTCATCCACTAGGAGTCCAGTCAGGCTGTCAGTTATCTGAACTTCTCCACTTTCAGACCCCATGGACTGTAGCCCGCCAGACTCCTCTCTCCATGGGATTCTCCAGGCAAGAGGACTGGAGTGGGTAACCGTTCCCTTCTTCAGGGGGTCTTCCCAACCCAGAGATCAAATCCAAGTCCCCTGCATCAGCAGGCAGATTCTTGACCATCTGAGCCACCAGGGAAGCCCATCACACACATGTGTTAGTAAGGTCATACTTCATTTAAGTTCCATATCAAGACACTAACAGAACTGCCTCAGAACAAAGAGGCACAAACCCTTCTAAATACAAAGATATGCAAAAGCGACAGAACAGGAAAATGCTATAGACCAGGAGAGCAGTCTTTGGTGTCCCCAGCCCCAGACAATGGCAAACCGCTGTTTTGTAAAATATAAAATCACATGCTGGGACTTTATGGCAGATTGCCTAAGCATTTCTAAATGTTTTCTTTCACTTCCAGTACACATATCGTGGACCAGCACAGGTATAAACCACACAGTGAAGGAATAGGAATGTAAAGCAGTAAGATTCAATCAGTTCAATTGCTCAGTTGGGTTTAACTCTTTGCGACCCCATGGGCTGCAGCACGCCAGGCTTCCCTGTCCATCACCAACGCCTGGAGCTTACTCAAACTCATGTCCACTGAGTCGGTGATGCCATCCAACCATCTCATCCTCTGTCGTTCCCTTCCACTCCCACCTTCAATCATTCCCAGCATCAGGGTCTTTTCCAGTGAGTCAGTTCTTCACATCAGGTGGCCAAAGTATTGAAGTTTCAGCTTCAGCATCAGTCCTTCCGATGAATATTCAGGACTGATCTCCTTTAGGATGAACTGGTTGGATCTCCTTGCAGTCCAAGGGACTCAAGAGTCTTCTCCAACACCACAGTTCAAAAGCATCAGTTCTTCAGCACTCAGCTTTCTTTATAGTCCAACTCTCACATCCATACATGAGTACTGGAAAAAACAAAGCTTTCACTAGGCAGACCTTTGTTGGCAAGGTAATGTCTCTGCTTTTTAATATGCAGTCTAGGTTGGTCATAACTTTCCTTCCAAGGAGTAAGCATCTTTTAATTTCATGGCTGCAGTCACCATCTGCAGTGATTTTGGAGCCTAAAAAATAAAGTCAGCCACTCTTTCCCCATCTATTCGCCATGAAGTGATGGGATATTTCTCCTGGCAATCTTTATTCCAGCTTGTGCTTCATCCAATCCAGCAGTAAGATTAGGGGTATATAGAAATATACATAAAATGAATGACAAACGGATTCTGTTTATTAAATAAGGAAACCATTAGACTCATGCCCTGATGCCACAGAGCCCTGTGTAAGCAAAGCAAAACCTCAGCCTGTAAATGCTTCCAACGTTACAAAGTTGGTACCTAAGTAGAACCCATCCGAAAGAGCCAACTGGCTTTAAGCTACAGCCGATCGGTAATATCCTTATTTTTTTATTTGCTTCCACCTTTTCTCTGTAACTTTCTCTCCAAGCAGCTTCCAATTGGGCACTATCTTTTTGAATCAATTTTTGCTCAAATAAAATCAAAATTTTTAAAATATGTCTCTATTTTTTAATAGGTCCAACACTTTACCCTATTAATAAATCTAAAATGGCTCTAATTCATGAATTTTTTAGAAAGGATTTTCAGGTTACTTAAAACAGAATTCAACAGTCTGTTAATATTATATATATATTTTATATATGTATACTTTCCCCACTTGGAATAGTATATGTAATTTTTTCAAGAAGACAATCTGAAAATTATGCTAACACTTACATAATAAAGATAAAGGGGATAAAATATATATATATAACATAAGAACATGTAGAATTAATACATATATAAGCAAATATTAGCATTGATAAAAGGATAGATCAGAGCATTTAAAAATAAAATAGTAACCAAAAGGTAGAGGAAGGAGATAGCACATGGGGATAAGAATAGAAACTATATTTGTTTTATAAATTTGACTTTAGAGTCTTATAAAAATTTATATAAGTATAAAGCAATCTCTACATCAAAATGTGACAGTTGCACCTTTTGTCCAGCAGGTGGCATAACACCACCAGGCAGACTCTTCTAGTGTCTGGAAGAAATGGCTGAGACAGTCGTTTGACTGTTGTCCTACGTGGAAGGGTACTTACCATAAGGACAAAAACAACTGCAAAGGAGCATCAACTTGTTTTTTCATTTTCTTGATAATTTTTTATTATTTATTCTGATGCCATGTGTATGTATTATTGTATAATTGAAAATATGAATATTTGATATGAGGAAAAGACACAGCAAAAAAAATTCTGTTGAATTTGAATAAGTAGTATTTTATGATATACATTATTTTATTAAACTAAATGATCCTTAGCTTTGTCCTCTGGAAAGACTTAGAAACAAGGGCTAAATCCTGCATACTGAGATCATAGTCTCCACATATCATTTTCTAAACAGCTGATTACAGCTCTGTGACAGGAAATGTACAAGATAATCCCAGAATAGCAAAGGCAGCTTTGATGATATTAAGTTAAAAAGGCTCCCAGCAGCTGGTGATGAGAAAACTTGAACAATAGTAAAGCCAGTAACTGCAATAAGCTGAAACATATCAAGGGTGTTAAAGTTCATGTATTCCTAGTAATACCATGAAAATAAAATATATGGACCATCCTTGAAAATGTGGAGAAAGCAAAATAATTACAAACTAGCAAAGGGGCGAGATCAGGGAAGATGGGGATGAATGGGATGGAAGTTAGGGGTTAGCATATGCACACTGTTAAATATAGGATGGATAAACAACAAGGTCCTAGGGTATAGCACAGGGAATTATATTCAATATCCTGTGACAAACCATAATAGAAAAGAATATGAAAAAGAGTGTGTGTGTGCATATTACTAAATCATTTTCGGTACAGAAATGAACAACACTATAAATTACTTAAGTTAAAAAGGCGGGGGGAGATCACATATTTTGCTTTCTCTATGCAAACTATTCCAAGTAACCAAGTAGGTAATGAGATGTTTCTTTTTATAGAAGTATTTCATCTAATAAGAGTTAGTTGCTCAGTCATGTCTGACTCTTTGCGACCCCATGGACTGTAGCCTGCCAGGCTCCTCTGTCCATGAATTCTCCAGGCAAGAATACTGGAGTGGGTAGCCTTTCCCTTCTCCAGGGGATCGTCCCAAGCCAGGGATCGAACCCAGGTCTCCTGAATTGCAGGCAGATCCTTTACCGTCTGAGCCACCAGGGAAGCCCCTCATCCAATAAACGAAGAGAGGATTTTAAACTTTCATCACCACCATCCTACAACCTTTAATCAGTCATCAGATTCAGACTGTGGTGGTCACTGACTGCCCATGTCACGCGAAAGCCACGGGGCGTGTGCTTCCGGTTGGAAGTATACGTCACCACCTGCAGGATATTTTTTGCCAAAAACTGAACCTTAATCTAGTGACATCCCTACTCAATACTCACTCCATGGAGGTATCGAGCATTCTGAATGTGGCCAGGCCAGGTGGAAATGTGCTTTAAATGTAAAAGACATACCTGAGGGTAAAAACTTAGTATGAAAAAAAGCATGTAAAATACCTTAATATTTAATACTGACTACATGCTGAAATAATATTTGTATATATGAAATATTAAAATGATATCCTTAAAATGAATTAAAACTAATTCTTTTCCTTTTTAAAATGTCTTATTATAAAATTTGAGGATATCTATGGTAAAAAAAAAAGTGTGTAAAAGGTCAAATAAAATTATGGTTAATATTATGTTGCTGTTTGGACAGCCCAGCTCCAGTTGTCACTACAACTTTCAGGAAATACCTGGGACAGAGGAACAGATTACATGGCACCAGAAAAATGGAAATAACAAAATCCAGGATTTTTGGAATCACTGCAATTCATATTTCTAATCCATTTTAACTAGTCAAGGTTAACAAAAATGAATATGCCTGATCATTGTAATTCATGTAGAGGTAATCATGAATATTGATATCTATGAAATCAAGATTTAATTTCTCAATTATATTCTCACTGTTGCTAATAAAAATAAATGTATAACAATTAAAAACTATCTTTGCATGGCCAAAAGTAATTTATTTTATTACCAGCGGTCTGTGAACCACACTGTGCAAAACACTGATATGTATTTGTTCCTCCTGAAAAACTTTTAAACAGAAAACCTTAGTATCTCAGCTTTACAGCTATATACAGGCATAATTATTATCTCTATACTATTAGAAAGCCTTGGTTTAAAATTTACTATGTCCTTAAGGCTCCAAATAGCATTCATATAGCTCATGAGCATGAACTTAATTTAAAATAGTTTTGATTAAAATGTAACAAAGCCAAATTAGACATGTGAAATGTTTTAATTCTGTCCATCCTCTCTACCACTATTGTCCCCCAAATTAAACATCAAATGATTAAATTTACTATAAAAAGGCAGGATAGGTATTAATTTATGTATATTCATATTTCAATTTTAACATGACAGTTTTTACATACTTGACATAATAGGTAACCCTAAAATTAGGTAATTTGTCATTCAGTATATTAAATCAGAAATTATTTAATGGTATCTAAACTTTTACTTTGATTGTTACTCATTTATGAAAAAAGTATACATGTTTAGCATGCTTTAATCTTTGATCAGGAGAGATAACATATGTCTAACCAACTCGCAGATATCTTAAATAGCGGAATTTTTTTTTCCTTTACTCATGCTGCACCAAAGCAAGAGGCCACTAGGGGGTAGTGTGTGGTTAGGGCAAAGATCTCTGGGGGATTGGCAAAACTCTCTCAGCTCAGCTTAAGGTACATACGACTAACGTGATAAGTAGCAACAGAAGCGTGTGTTTGGTTCATCTTCCTTCTGTGAAGTTATATGGACCATATGCAAATTGATGACTACTGCTTGGAAGAGACGCTTTACCGAAAGTGTGAACCCTTTAGCTTCATGACAGTCTTCTGGTGACGTCCTCAATTCAGTTAAAATCAGTTGAATTCCAAGCAGCAAAAGCATAGTAAGTAATTAGCCTTAGCATTTCTCAGCCTTTTGGCTAAATTTAAAAGTACTATATGTAAAATAGATGGCCAGTGGGAGTTTGATGTATGACGTAGGGAGCCCAGAGCCAGCGTTCTGTGACAAGCTAGAGGGGTGGGGTGGGAAGGGAGGGGGCGGGGGGCCCTCAAAAGGGAGGGGACACATGTATACCTAATGCCGATTCATGTTGATGTATGGCAAAAACCATCACAATATTGTAATATAATTAATTAAAAACACACACAATAATAGTAATTACCCATTCTGCCTCTCACTACCTACAAAAAGCATAGGGTCAAAACTTAAAAATTGAAAACTGGAAATCTTTTTATAGTTTCTAAAATTATATTTTTGTCCTTTTAGAGGACATAAAGTTCTTGTGAGCAGTTACTTGATAGTATATTGTGCAAAGAGTCCTGGACATAATCTATAGATCCTTGCTCTGTGATAATGAGATAGTCGTTGACATGGCAGACGCAGAACAAGCAGACTGCCGAGTTCCAGCGCCTTTTGCTATGACACTGAAGCAAGGCCCTGTGGGTCTCCTGGGCACAAGGCCTTTCTGTGTCCCCCATTTCTTTGATTTGGGAAACAGCCTTCATTCAGCCTCCGTGACCTTCCCTGAGTTCCGATGGGCAGATTCAAGCAGTTGTTAATTAGGGAAGGGAGGTGATGCAAGACCAGGGAGAAACACACAGTCAAGAGCAGCCTTAGGGCAAGATCCTGTTTCTCCATCTTCAGATACCCACAACATCTTTGAGCTATTCTGCAGATACTGAAACCCTCTCCAGGTCTGATAAGTTAACAATTAATGATGGTAGGCTGCCCACAATCATGTCCATGCCAGACTAGTTGGACCTGCAGGTTGATGATGCTGACTCCCATTTATCTCACCACCAACCCATCAAAAGAATGTCCATGAGCTGATCACGCCCTCTTTGAACAATTACTGTAAAACTCCTCACTAACCCCTCCAGGGCAGGACACACAGTTTTGAGAGCATTAGCCTGCTGTTGGCCCCCTTTGCCTAGCAAAGCAATTAAACTGTTCTTTTCTTCTTCACCCAAATCTGTCTCCGAGGTTTGATTTGGCACCAGTGTACAGAGAAGCTGAGATTTCGGCATCAAACTTTCTAATATTCAAGTAACAAATCGGTTATTTTTCTTTTTCAATTAGGAGAGAAATGGCAACCCCCTCCAGTATTCTTGCCTGGTGAGGCCCATGAACAGAGAGGCCTGGTGGGGAGTCCACGGGGACACAGAGTCAGACACAACTTAGTGACTAAACACCAACTTTATAAGCTATACTTTGAATTATTTTAATAAATTATTCTAGAGAGTTCATCTTAGTTTTGAACAATTCTGGAAGTTTCTTTTGGAATATATATAATTGCACAACAGGTGGTTCAGGTGATTATAAAAGTGCATGATTAATATAATTAATCCTAGTTGATTTTTATTCATTTCTTCAGATCTTTTTTGGCCTTGAAATTGTGCCTAGAATTCCTGTAACCTATTTGTCCTGGGATTTTTTTATAAACAATAAATGCTCGCCTCCATATGGTGGCCATCATCTGGCTTTGGCAACTAGAAATTGCAGCTTGCCAGGGTTTCTTCAGATTGGAGGTATTTTTAGTCTCACCATATTGGTCAGTATCCCATTGCACAGAGACCTCCCTTCAAAGGGGGAGAATTTAAAGCAGCCGCTGTTTACAGGGAAGTGGAGTATCAAGAGAAAGCAACCTGAGAGGTTGAATTACCCAGAAATCGACCCAGTGGGAAGTGGTCCCACCCTAGGTGTGAATGGATGGAAGAGTGGAAGAAAGACTATTTCCAGAGGCTGCGAGCACTGGAGCTGCGGAAGAGCTGCCATTCTAGAGGGACCACTCCTGAACACAGCTGCTGGGAGGATCCACACCAGAGAGACCCACCATCTGTCTGTCCTCCCACCCACTGCTCTCCACCAGGGGCCTCACTTGACCTTCTAAAGCTCCGCAAGGAAGGGTGGACCACTCAATGGACTGGCTCAATATGACTCACTGCTGAAGCTTGCCTGTATGGTCTCTCCTTTAGCTTTTTTTTAGTGCCCTATTTTTTTTAATATTTATTCATTTTTAATTGATTGATATTTGCTTTACAATATTGGTTTGACCTCCCTTAGCTTTTTACTTCACTCCCCACATTCTTGCAAACCAAAGCAGAAATGTTATTTTAAGAAAATGCTTCCTTACTCACACCAGGCTTCTAGATGGAATCTGTATCCCCTACCACATGTATCTTGTTCTTTGTGTGAGCCAAAAGGAAGCACTGCCTGTGCTAGAAAAGCCTAGAACTGTTTCTTTTCAATATCTCAGCATGACAGGCTTTTAAGTGGATTCGATGAAGTCGCTGCTCCCTGAGTTTGGAGAGCTCAGTGATCCACTGAGAAAGGAGACTGGATTCTTTCCTTCCTGTATGTTTAAGGAGTTGCCAGGAAAGTCCAGCTCAACTCAGCATCCCCAGCCTGGACCACAAGAATCTCACCTCCTTGTTTGGCTAATCTACATCATTACCTTTCCTTATTATAATCTATTTGAAACTCCTGTAGGGAAAAAATCCAAATGCAAAAACCATGTTGTCACTTTGATAAAATGTGACTCTCATTGTGTACCCCCCCCCCCACCTCCGCTTGCCTCACCCCACCTCCCCTTCCTGATCTTTACTGAAAGGATGAAAGAAAAGGAAACCTTGATGATTTCATTCTAATTACACTATCATTAAATGACTGATGATTTTGTCACAGAAGCACAGGCAAAACTGTGAGAAAGCAACTGATTAAAGCCGATGACTTTCTTTCAAAGTGCATATTCTCAAATTGAATCCGTGAACAAAAATGTATTCTGTTATTTTTTTCCTCCCCCAAGAGTCCTCTGCATTATACAGAGGAAGCCTGGTCTTATTTTTTTTCCAAACCCTTTTTCTTTCTGTTTCTCTTGCTCTGTCCCTTCCTATCTTATTCCCCCTTACATCACTGCTACGCGGAATGGGTCTCCGGTGTGTGGGCTTTGCCCAAGCAAGCTTTGTCTTGTTGTCTACTTGCTTCTGAGAATAAATCATTGGCAGAAAGGCAAACAAATGGAGTGGGTCTGTACACTTCTGCCAGGGGTGAGCCCTTCCTATAGGCAACCCAATCACAAAACAGACTTGACTATCTTCTAATGGTTCTGAGCAGAATCAACAACTAGATTCTGCTACCTCCGTTGGAGTGGCTTTAATATTGCTGGATTCGCCTGTGATTCAGTGGCGTGTACATTCTCTCACAACGTTCACAAATAGATCTTAAGGGTCTTCAAGGGACCACTGTTTAGCTAAATAATCTTGAGAGTTATTACAAAGATTTTAATTGTTTTTTAAATGTTGTACATTTACCAATGCCAGTATTTATAGTTCAGTTTATTTGTACAGGTTGTATAAGTCACTAACAATAAGACCTAACTAAAATAGGTAGCTTTTAGGTGAATTTTTGGGGGGAAAAAAAGGAAGATAAAAAGCTAATAGATCTGTGTCTATTCAAAAATATAGATCTTATGATTTCAAGTTCAAAGGAACAAGCTGGGCTACCAGACTTCCCCAATTCACAAAAGAGCTGCTGGGCTAGGGGTATTCCAAACAAGACATTTTTTTAATGCTTTAAGTCATTAAAAATAGAGGTAATAAATCTAAGAAGGTTAAACCAACTAGGTAGGAAGTTTTAATGAACATTTTTTAGGCATTTAGAGAGAAATTGCAGAGTAAGAGGATTTTTCTGCATGCGCTGCCTTATTAGGCTAGATTTATCCTGTTTACCGTGGAACCGTGTGATTGGATGAGCCATCAGGGGGCGAGGAGCATTCTGTCATATAGAAGTCCAAGGTCAAGTTTCTCTTTGTCATTTTTAGAAATAATCACAAGTTCATTTTTCCATGGACTTCCATATAGAAAGTATGTCAAGGCAGGACAAATACTGTGATTTATGTTCCATTAAATAGTCATTGTAGGGCTATTGTTGTTTAGTCCCTAAGTCGTGCCTGAAGTGCAACCCCATTTACTATAGCCCATCAGACTCCTCTGTCCATGGGATTTCCCAGGTAAGAATACTGGAGCAGGTTCCCATTTCCTTTTCCAGGGGATTTTCCTGACCCAGGGAATAAACCTGAGTCTCCTGCATTGGCAGGCAAATTCTTTACCACTGAGCCACCAGGGAAGCCCTGTATAAATTACGACCTTTGAATAAATTATGACCTCAACTGTATTTAAGGAAGTTATAAAAGTGAAAATAAATGTTATCTGAATGTACTCTTTTTAAACTTTAATAGTTATAATGATAATTAAAACACTAGCTCCTAGTGCTGATCTATCGATTGAGTCCAAATACGTAAAGCACTTGGAACAAGACTTGGCGGAGTAGGCCCATTATAAGTACTTAGTATCAAGTTTTTAAAATAATTCTGGCCAAGATTGAATGTTAGAATTTTAAAATAGGATGAAAGACTAGCAGTCAAGTCAGTGGTTTACAGCTTCTTTTTAAGCAGCAAAACTTTTTTAAAAATCCTTTCTGCAAACAGAAAATGTCAAGTGGAGCCCAGTGAGTAGATTAAGAGGATCCTGTGCTTGAAATGGGGCTCATAGTCCTAGCATCAGGCAGATCCCATGGGTAACTCTGGAACCCAGTATGAGAATTAAGCAAAGGTATCTCACCATCTCACAGATGAGGAAAACAAACCCTAGGGAGGGAAATGCGCTTATTCCCAAAGCCAACACCTTTCAGATTGCATCCTAGAAAGTAACTAATACCAGTTCTACTTGAAGACAAATGCCTTTTTCAGGTGACCCTCAAAATGGTTAACCATAGCCAACCAAACCCTCTGTCTAGCTGCGGCCTCTCATAATCAGGTCTACTCACTAGCTACTACATTACAAAGCATTTTTTGTGAGAGGCGGATGTCACCATGGAAGGAATGAGGAAACAGGGGCCTCAGGCCTTCAGTACCAAAGTGATGGAGCAATTTAGTGTCAAAGTGATTTCCTGTTGGTGGGAATGTAAATTGATGCAGCCACTATGGAAAACAGTGTGGAGCTACTTCAGGAAACTTAAATAGAGTTGCCATGTGACCAAGCAATCCCACTCCTGGGCATATACGAGATAAAACTGTAATCTGAAAAGATACATGTGCCCCTATGTTCATAGCGTTTACAATAGCCAAGACCTGGAAACCACCTAAGTGTCCATCAAAAGATGAACATACAAAGATATGGTGCATGTGTGCAATGGAATATTGCTGCTAAGGCACTTCAGTCGTGTCCGACTCTGTGCAAAGCCATAGACGGCAGCCCACCAGGCTCCCCCGTCCCTGGGATTCTCCAGGCAAGAACGCTGGAGTGGGTTGCCATTGCCTTCTCCAGTGCATGAAAGTGAAGTCACTCAGTTGTGTCTGACTCTTAGCGACCCCATAGACTGCAGCCCACCAGGCTCCTGGCATCCATGGGATTTTCCAGACAAGAGTACTGGAATATTACTTGGGCATAAAAAAAAGAATAATGCCATTTGCAGCAACATAGATGAACCTAGAGATTATCAATCTAAGTGAAGTCAAAAAGAGAAAGACAAATATTATACGATAATACTTAGATATGGAATCTAAAATAACACACAAATCAACATATCTACAAAATAAAAACGAGAAAAATCAGAGATCAGACTTAACGGTTGCCAAGGAGGTAAAGGAGAGAAGGAACAGGAGTTTGAGATTAGCAGAATCTAATTATTATAAATAGGATGGATAAACAACAAGGTCCTACTGTATAGCACAGGAAACTATAGTCAATATTCTGTGACCATCACGGAAAAGAATGTAACACACACACATATATATGTAACTGAGTCGCAGAAGTAACACAACATTGTAAATCAACTATACTTCACTTTTTTAGGTATATACAAAAAAAAAAAAAAAAAACCCTGGTGATTTCAACAGTGTATCGTTATACTGAATACACACCAGATAAATGTCAGCTCTGGATATCTGGGATGCCCTCTGCTGGGGGAAAAAAAAAAAATCCACATCGGACAGGAATCCTGTTAAGAATAGCTATTCCAGAATAGAAACGAGAGCAAACTATAGAACAATGTCTATTTCCTTTCGTTTGATCTTTCTAGATAATAAAGTTCTACTCTCCTCTGGCCTCTTCCCAAACATTTAGGCATATTTTCTTTCAAAAGGAACTACTAGTGAGGATAACCATTTTTCAAGGTCAACAGTATAAATCACCTCTCTTAGATGAGAGAAAGTAATGTGAACCAAATATTCATTTCCATAAGTGAATTTGTCTGTGATAAAGAACTATTGTAAAGTTAAAATTCTTAAACCCAGGTCACTGCAGAAAGTTGAATGGTTGTTGTCTGGGATAGAAAGTGCAAATGACTGCTTTGTATTCATCATTCACAGTAAGTTGAACTATCCAAATACCTCAGAGCTGCTAATTGTAGAAGTGGATGCATCTTTATAGAATTTCCAAAAATAGTTGTCATTCCCTTGTACTTACGGAAATAAATGACTTTACCAGTGGTTCTTGACACAGACTAGTTACCTACATAACAGGCAGGTGATGGTGACAGGAGGTAAAAAGAAGACCTGCAAAGGAGCCTCAGACGGGAAAACTAGAAGGCTGGACTGAATGGGAGGAAGATGCTAGGGGAGAGACAGGAACAGGAGACTTTGTGAGAGGGACCAGCAAAGCGGGTACAAATGGCTGCTTAACTTGAGCTCAGATGGCTTCCTGTGGCTTCAAGAAGTTTAGACTCTCCCATACCAAAGGCAGGCTGGGCCCTCTTTTATATTCCAGAAATATTATCTGTGCCTCACTTTTCTGGCTCCTGAGGGAAGGAGGGAGGCACGGGAGAAAATTCATTTAGGTGTGCGACTTCAAGGGAAGAGCATTTGGCTAATGAGTAAGCAGCTGTTTGGTTAAGCAAATGACTCATCCTGGAATATTTATGGAGCACAACTATTTTTCAAGCCTGTAAAAATGTAAAGGAAAAAAATGGCTCCCTAAGACCCCACAGCAGATGTTTCTGCATTTATAAACGAAGTATACTGAATGGTAAGCTCTTCTTCCAGATTCATCTGCAAAAACACACAAGACTTCCTAAGAGGTACTCCATTTATTTCCAGAGAACAGAGAACATTTACTGATTACTTATTTTATGCCAAGCACTCTTTTATGCAAAATAAAAAGCCTAAGACAAAGGCCCAAGCCTTTAAGGAGTAAAGTATGACAAGAAAGCTATATACCCCCCAAAACATAACTAATAGTGAAACATCAACAACCTCAGATATGCAGATGATACCACCCTAGTGTCAGAAAGTGAAGAGGAACTAAAGAGCTTCTTGATGAAGGTGAGACATGAGAATGAAAAAGCTGGCTTAAAACTCAGCATTCAAAAAATGAAGATCATGGTACCCAGTCCCATCACTTAATGGCAAATAGATGGGGAAATAATGGAAACAGTGGCAGATTTTATATTCTTCGGCTCCAAAATCACTGTGGATGGTGACTGCAGCCATGAAATTAAAAGACACTCGCTCCTTGGAAGAAAAGCTATGACAAACCTAGACAGCATATTAAAAACAGAGATATTGCTTTGCTGACAAAAGTCTGTATAGCCAAAGCTGTGGCTTTCCAGTAGTCATGTGCCGGGGTCCAGCCCCGGTGGATCCAGGGTGATTCGAAGGTGGGGACAGAATCGGCGTCCTAGGAAAAATCTTAATTACAGATATAGAGAGAGATTAGAAATGGATAGTATAGTAGGAAAATTAGTGGAGAAAAAGAGGCTGAATAACTTGGTTTACATGGAATAGCATCCATGCTCCAGATGGGAATTCAGCCAGAAAAACAGGGAGCAAGAAAGAAACGACATGGGGGAATCAGTCTTTCCAGAAACTGATCTGATTTCTTTATTTTTCAGGTTTGTTTATATACCTTTTTGTTATACATAGGGATGAATACAGAGTCACACGGGGGTCAGCAGACCTGACCCTTGTCACAATCAGGTACTTCATATAAAATTATACAAAGGTCTTATGGGTTTGACATCATCTTCTGGCCATGAGACCTGCTGACATTTTATGGCCAGAAAAGTTCTTTTTCCAGGGGTGATTTTTTCTTAAATTAGGCGCCACCCTCCAAATAAAGTTGCATTCCTATAGGGTGAGGGTGTAGTGAGTTACAACTAGGAAAGGAATTTACTTAGCCTAAGGTTTAACATGATTAATCTTAAAGGTTAATACTTATTTTTCCTATATGCTAGTTATATTCATTATAAGGGCAAGGAATATGGGGATTTAGCAGCAAATATTGGCTCAACAAATGTAAACCCTTGACTAATGTTCCCCTTAAGATCTATTTAGTCTTAAGATAGTGATAAAGTTACATTTTTACATAGCAAGGCCATAGTGATTTATAACAAAGTTCAGTGATCTATAACAAGAGAAAATTCATTAACTCAAAAAGTCTAGTATTGCTGACATCAAAAACTACTATATTTCCTTTTCTATATTCCAAATACATTGATTAATATATTCCCAGATGCCTAAGGATATGGAAGCCTGACAGCAATCACTGACTCAACAATGAGAAAAGCCCTATGCAAATACTTCAAACTCTCTGTGCTGTTTATGGTTGAGAGGTTGTCACACAAGCTAGTCTGTCAGCAGAGATGTTTGACCTGAGACACCCTTGTCACACCCAGGGCAGGGAATTAGCAGTAATTATTGGCAGGACAAATGAAAACACCCTTCACCAATATAATTTCTAATCAACCCACTATACTATACTAATAATTTTCTAACTTCTCAAGAGTCTGTATTTAGAAAGTTTTAAAGCATCTCGTGCCTCTCAAGGTTGGGAGGCTGTAAACAATCACATGTGGCCTAATGAACTTGATCAGGGAGGCTAGAGGACCTCCAGAGGAATTTCTAAGTTGAAACACTCTTGTCACGCCCAGGAATTTTTATTAACTGGAGCTGCAAGTTAACTCCTTCTCCAAGAGAAATGGTTATGGGGGAGAGCCCCCCGTAAAGTCAGAGATGTAGGTGAGAGCATGAAATAGGCTCTGATTTTGGGGTTGGATGCTCGGGAACAGGGGGTTTCCTGAGGCTTGATCATGCCTTTGCGTATGCCAAGCCTCCTTCCTCATGACCTTTGCCATGGGCGGAGTTCCTCACACTGGCCCCCGGCAGTCATGTGTGGATATAAGAATTGGACCATAAAGAAGCTGAGTGCTGAAGGTGATGCTTTTAAACTGTGTTGCCGGAGAAGACTCTTGAGAGTCTCTTGGACAGCAAGATCAAACCGTCAATCCTAAAGGAAATCACTCCTGAATATCAACGGAAGCACTGATGCTGAAGCTCCAATACTTTGGCCACCTGATGTGACGAGTCAACTTACTGGAAAAGACTCTGATGCTGGGAAAGATTGAGAGCAGGAGGAGAAGGGAGCAACAGAGGATGAGTTGGATGGATGGCAACACCAATAAAATGGACATGAGTTTTGAGCGTACTCCAAGAGATACTGAAAGACAGGGGAGCCTGGCATGCCGCAGTCCCTGGGGTTGCAAAGAGTCAGACACGACATAGAAACTGAACAACAACAGTAATGAAAAGTGATCTTTCTAATGACAACATGAGTGTCAAGGGCTATAATTGGCATAACTTACTTGCTTATCTGTGTGTGTGTTCAGTCACTTTATTCATGTCCGACTCTGCAGTCCCATGGACTGTAGCATGCCACACTCCTCTCCTCATGGAGTTTTTCAAGCAAGAATACTGGAGTGGGTTGCCATTTCCTCCTCCAGGGGATCTTCCTGATCCAGGGATCGAACCCGTGTCTCCTGAGTTGCAAGAAGATTCTTTACCTCTGAGCCACCAGGGAAGCCCTATTTGCTTAATAATTATATAGTAGTCATATGTAATTATTATATAAAACTGTTGTGTTATATATTGATTATATTAATATGTATTATTAATGACTCTATATTAGATATATTGCTATAGTGTTGTTACTAACATTGATATACTATAATTACTATGTAATCATTAATAACTAAAGACATATTAACATGTCTTTTGTTACCCAAATGTTATTGACTGGAGTGTTTCAATATTCACTTATATAACAAATTGCTGGCTACAAGCTTCAGTTTCTGCAAAATATCCCCTGGTCCATCATAGTTAGTCGTTAATATAGGATATGGTTGCTGTCTATTGAGACCTTACTACGATCCGGTCCTTGTACATTTAAGGCCTCCTGTTAGAAAACTGTGTATGCCAAAGACAGTTGAAAACAAGACTAAAAGAAATAGCGTCCCGACGTTGAGAGGAGACAGAGGGGAGTGTGACGGTGACCTGAGATGAGAGGTGGCTGTCAGGGAGGATCACCACAGTGGCCCAGAGGAACTTGCTAATCAAAAGAGAAAGGGAAATAGGATGCTACAGAAGCTCAAGGCGGCAGTTCATCCCGCTGGTGTCTTTGAATAAGGGCTCATGCAGGAATTAGATCTGAAATTGCCTCTGAAGAATGGGAAGAGGCAGCCCGTGGACAGGATTTCTGAGCAGGGAAGTGGCTTAAGCAAAAAGAGCGAGGCAGACACAGGATGGTCACAACTCATGGTCTAACCAGTCACACTCCTCTGATCAGTAAATAAGCCCTTGCAGTTAGAATGAAGGACACACTTGGGGAATAATGAAGACAGGCGTGGTCAGGAGTCAAAGGCTGCGGGGCAGGAAAAAGGGTCCAAGGCTGAAATGGGTTAGCAGTGGAAATATTATTCCGGGCTGAGTAAGACATTCATGGCCACACTGCAGGGCTGGCAGCAGGCATCTGTTTAGGAGTTTGCTGTAGACCACCTGCTTAGGAGTTTGTTGCAGCCACGAAATTAAAAGACACTTGCTCCTTGGAAGAAAAACTATGACCAACCTAGATAGCATATTAAAAAGCAGAGATGTTACTTTGCTGAAAAAGGTCCATCTAGTCAAGGCTATGGTTTTTCCAGTGGTCATGTATGGATGTGAGAGTTGGACTATAAAGAAAGCTGAGCGCCAGAGAATTGATGCTTTTGAACTGTGGTGTTGGGGAAGACTCTTGAGAGTCCCTTGGACTACAAGAAGATCAAACCAGTCAATCCTAAAGGAAATCAGTTCTGAATATTCACTGGAAGGACTGATGCTGAAACTCCAATACTTTGGCCACCTGATGCAAAGAACTGACTTATTAGAAAAGACCCTGATGCTGGGCAAGATTGAAGGCAGGAGAAGGGGAAGACAGAAGATGCAGTGGTTGGATAACATCACCGATTCAATGGACATGAATTTGAGCAAGCTCCGGGAGTTGCTGATGGACAGGGAAGCCTGGCGTGCTGCAGTCCATGGGGTCGCAAAGAGTCAGACATGACTGAGCAACTGAACTGAACTGATGTAGAGTACCTAGGGGAAAACGAGACAGGACCTACCCAGAAGAGACAAAGCCAAAGAAAGGGAAAGGGAGCAATAGCAGAGGAAGGTGAGAACTACTGGATTGTGAGAAGCAACCACAGGGAAAAACTAAAGATGAGTCTGAAGCTGGGATGACCAGGTGAAAGTGGTCAGAGGAAACCTGTCTCATTGGACAGGAAGTTATTTTAGACACAGCACTGAGCTTCAGGTGCTGGCTGAGCTCATGCTACTGATGGACAGAAGAAACAAACCTCACCAGCTTCTAAAACACGGTGAACTTACAGCTACTACAGAGAACAGTATGGAGGCTCTTTAAAAAAAAAAAAATAGAGCTACTATATTACGTACACAGCAAGCAATCCCACTCGTGGGCACATATCTGGAGGAAACCATAATTCAAAAAGATATATGCACCTCAATGTTCACTACAGCACTATTTACAATAGACAAGACATGGAGGCACCCTGAATGTCCATCAACAGAGGAACAGATAAAGAAGATATGGTACATGGTATACAATGGCATATTACTCAGCCATAAAAAAGAATGAAACACAGCCCCTTGCAGCTACATGGATGGACTTAGAGATTACCATACTAAGTGAAACAAGTCAGAGAAAAACAAATAGATGACTCATACATGAAATCTAATTTTTAAAAAAAGAAACAAATGACCTTATTTACAAAACAGACTTACAGATAATGAAAACGAACTTAGGTTTACTAAAGGGGAAACATGGGGTGGGGTCAGGAGAGGGAGACATAACTCAGGAGCTTGGGATGAACACACACACGCTACTATAAGACAGATAACCAACAAGGACCTACTGTATAGCACAGGAAGCTCTATTCAATAGTCTGAATATTGAGAAAGAATCTACAAAAGAATGAATATATATGTACACATATATATATTTATGTAACTGAATCACCTTGCTGCAACACAGCATTGTAAATCAAGTATACTCTAATGCAATTAAAATAGTTTTTAAATAATTAATCTAATTTGGGGAACTGCAGCCAGGATCTATCTAAGTCAAGGCCTGCAACTTCTATTTCAACAATCAGGAAAAGGGGACATTCAGGGTGACTGATTGGTGAGATCTTGGGGAATGCTGAGAAAAAAGTGTCCAGACTAGAGTGGGGAACAGGCAGAGGTCACCTGCACTTCTTAGGAGGCATACTTGTTTGTCAGGACAAGTATATACTTGTTTGTCAGGATTGATGTAACGGAGGACCATAACCTGGGTGGATCGATGGACAGGAATTTGGAGGTAGATCAGGGTGCCGGCTACTCCTGGAGCCTTCCTCCTTGGCCTGTCTTCTCCCTGTGTCCTCACAGGGTTACTGCTCTGTGCGTTTCTGGTCCTAACCTCCTCTTATAAGGACATCAGTCAGACGGGATTTGGGGCCCCCTAGGGCCTCAATTTAAACTTAATAATGTAAAGTCTTTGTTTCCAAATACAGCCATATTCTGAGATACTAGGGCTTAGAACTTACACATAGGAAATCTGAAGGGACACAATTCAGCCCATAACAGAAGGTGAGAAAACTCTTAAATGGGAAAAGGATGAGCATTATAGCATTACCAGAGCAAAGGACCAGGGAATTGCACACTACTGTCTTCATTTGTAGGTTGTGAGTGTAGTATTACTTGCTGGGTCGTTTCCGACTTCTTGGAACCCTATAGACTGTAACCTGCCAGGCTCCTCTGTACATGGGATTCTCCAGGCAAGAATACTGGAGTGGGTTGCCATTCCCTTCTCCAGGGGATCTTCCCAACCCAGGGACTGAACCCAGGTCTCCTGCATTGCAGTTTACTAGTGAAAGTAATGGAACAGCTACTGGAACCAAGCAAGTGAGAGATCCTTTGTGGGTCTGAACCACCTCATCTGCCAACAGCAGGGATTGAGATAGAAAAATGAGTTTTATTTTGAAAATATTGAGCTTAGGATTCTATTAGAACATACAAGGGTCCTTGTCCTTCTGGACTGCTGTGAGATTAAATGAGTACCTAGTATAAAGTTGGTTCAAGAAATGGCAGCTGTTAAGATTATGATCATTAATTCAAGGTAGCGTTTGCCTTTTCCTGCTGAATATCCCCTAAATGCTTGCAGATGCAAGATTAATAAGTAAGAAACAGACATGCTTTTAACTTTGCTCTGAAATTTCAAACAAGGCAAAATGAATCAAAGTAACAAATTTTCTTTTCTATTTTTTGTGGGTATGAACACTTAACATGAGTTCTACTCTCAACACATTTTTAACTGTATAATACACTACTGTTAACTATAGACATGATAATATACAGTAGATCTCTTGAGTTTGATCACCTAGTATAATTGAAACTTTATACTCATTGATCAGAAACTCCCCATTTTTCCTGCACCCTGGCCCTAGCAACCACCATTCTAATTTCTGTTTCTGTGAGTTTGACTATTTTAGAGACCTCATGTCAGTAGAATCATGCTACGTTTATTCTTCTGGAACTGGCTTGTTTTATTTAATTTGATACCTCCCAGGTTTATCCATAGTATCACATAGAGTAGGATTTCCTTCTTAAAAGACAGATATCTATCTGCATTCCTTTGATTTCTCTTAACATTCTCTATAAGTAAATTTTATAGGAACCTATGTTTCTGGTTCTCAGTCTTAAATATTCATTGGAAGGACTGGTGCTGAAGCTGAAACTCCAATACTTTGGTCACCTGATGCAAAGAACGGATTCGTTGGAAAAGACCCTGATGCTGGGAGAGATTGAAGGCGGGAGGAGAAGGGGATGACAGAGGATGAGATGGCTGGATGGCATCACAAACTCAATGGATATGAGTTTGAGTAAGCTCCAGGAGTTGGTGATGGACAGGGAAGCCTGACATGCTGCAGTCCATGGGGCCACAAAGATTCAGACATGACTGAGCGACTGAACTGATGTCTCTGGTATGTGATTGTAACACTTTAGATACAAACATGAGTGATTTCATTTTACTCTTCAAAGTTATCATATGAAAATTTAATCATTGTAGGAAACTACCCTTTAAAAAATTTTTAACATATCTCTTAAAATATAAGCAACGGAGGCTTGTTTTATCCTTTTTCCACCATATTCTCAAACCAAATTAATAAGTAACTATTTTTTATACTGTATGTTACATGTGCATTTTTTCTGATTAGAGGATGATTGTTTTGCAGTATTGTGTTGGTTTCTGCCATACATCAACACGAACCAGCCGCAGGTATACATAAGTGCCCTCGCTCTTGAACTGTCCTCCCATCTCCCTCCCCATCCCACTCCTCTAGGTTATCACAGAGCACTGGGTTGAGCTCCCCGTGTCGCACAGCAAATTCCCACTTGCTGTCTATTTTACATATGGTAATGTATATATTTCCATGCTGTTAATCACCTGAACTCTGTAAGGCTAGATTGCTGTAGAATATGCAAGTATAAAATCAGCTGTTTTTCAGACAGCTGGGGAGAAAAGGCATAATGGTAAAGAGATATAAATGTCTGAAGGGCCTACTGTGTGACAGGCACATAAGTAGTAGGAACTACTATAGACTGTCATTGAAACCTCACCATATGCCCGAGAGGTGCCTGACCCATTGATGTTCAAAGAAGGTAAACTGCCAACCCTGCATCACAGGTCTGCCCTCTCTAGATACTGTATTGATATTTGTTGTTGTTCGTTTTTCAGTCACTCAGTCATATCCAACTCTTTGCAACCCCGTGGACTGAAGCAAGCCAGGCATCCCTGTCGTTCACCATCTCCCAGTTTGAGCACTATCTTGCTCAAACTCATATCCATTAAGTCAGTGATGCCATCCAACCATCTCATCCTCTGTCGCCCCCTTCTCCTCCTGCCTTCAGTCTTTCCCAGCATCAGGGTCTTTTCCAGTGAGCCAGCTCTTCTCACCAGGTGGCCAAAGTATTAAGTATTGGTATTTCCTATATTACACTTCCCATCATGAAAAGTTAAACAGTAACCAACAACATACTAGTAATAAACAGTCAAGAGAATTGAAAGAGAGTTGTCACATGGTAACAGTGATGAAAACTGTGTTTTAGGAGATGAGAGGAGACAAGGATGATTGAATTAAGATGATCAAGGAAGGCTCTCCTGGTAGTCCAGTGGTGAAGAATCCACCTTGCAGTTCAAGGGATATCAGTTCAGTCCCTAGTCCAGGAAGATTCCCACATGCCACAGAGCGCCTGAGCTGGTGCTCCACGACTGTTGAGCCTGCTCTCTAGAGCCTGTGCTCCCCAAGAAGAGAAGCCACTGCAGCGAGAAGCTCACGCATTGCAACGAAGAGTAGCCCCCACTTGCCACAACTAGAGAAAGCCCGCACACAGCAACGAAGACCGAACCCAGCCGAAAAACTAAAGACCGAGAAAGTTCATACAGAATCCTGTGTATCTATGTGGTCCAGTACCCCACAATTCTCCATTACCCAGTCCAATCCATCACAGGACAACCAGACAAAATTGATAATACTCAACCAATTATTTATTTCAGTTTCAAGCATGTGATTCCAACCCATGCAGAATTGAAGGGTGCTAGAAATTTGCAGTGAATTTTCTTACCTTGCCAACTCTTCTCTGAGCTCTTTCCAGGTCCTCACTCTTGGCTCTTGGAACTTCTGGAGCAGGAGGAGCTACCGCTTTGCAATGAGCACAGAACAGCCCCTAGGAACTCTTCTTTCCTTTCCTTCTGCTTTGGTCCCTAAATCCTTTCATTACCTTTTAACACCACACCAAAGTCCTGCTTCCTCTTTTATATGGCTGTCACCTCAGATATATCTGAGTTACATTGTGTCTGCCTCCTTGCTGAATTTGAGTCATATCACTAAAGTGACAGAGGAGAAAGTGGGGAGGAAAACCAAGGCGTCTCCAAATCTGATTATGATCCAAGTCTTTTTAAAAGGTGTTCCGATTAAATAAATACATTTTTTTCCATAGAGAAAAATACTCTGCATTCTGCCTGTCCAGAAATATGGGCCTTTTGTAGGCAGGCATTTTTCAGTTTTAATTCTCTTGTATTTTGAAGTTCTGGTATTTCCAGAACTCTTTATTTGAACATCCTTTAAAAATAGGAATCTATATAAAAATGAACTAAGATCTTGTCTTTAAAAAATAACCTTTGAATATGGGTGGCAGTGAGCATATGGGTGTATTATCTGGACCCTAGAGGAAGAACAATGCAGTGAAAGTTGAATGATTTTTTATTCTTTTAGGAGAGGAATAAGAAAGATATGCGGTGGTTACACCTGCACATCTAATGCAAAACTTAATTATTTCTGCTAGAAATTGGGAAAACATCCTTCCTTTTACAAACACAATTTAAGTCACACAAAATTGCTGTTGGCAAGGATGGAAATTCTACCTCATTCTGGAAGGATTATTAGTAAGCACATAAGTATTTCCTGCTTAGCAAGCACTGCTCTAAAACCTGATATCTCAAATTTGGCAAAGTCTTTCTTACCTACCTGATGTTTGTGGTAAAAGCTGGGTTACCGTTCCCAGGTCCTCCTACCCCCGGTTTGCCAAGACCCACTGAGGCAGTGTGGGCCACTTCTGAGTAGCCCGGGTTGCGTCAGATCAGGTTCTTCTCCTTTCTTGCCATTTCTGCCTCTCACTATATCATCACGATCAATGCAGCGACTTCACTCAGACAAGTGAGTTATTCTTGTGCTTTCCACATACTCTTCATTTAATTCTGCTACCTCACTGCCAGTCAAAATCTGTCCTATATGTGGCAGAAAATTCCAAATGGAGCAAGAGACTACAAAATCCAGCTGTAAGCAAACTAGATTTAAAAAGAATGAAATGGTCTTTTAAAAGTTTTAGAATGAGAAGAACTTTTAAGCTTTAGAACAATAAAGGAAACCATAAAAGAATCAATACAATTGATAGTATTGTATATAATAACATGTTAATATTTAGATATGGCTTTAAATGTAAACCATTAAAAAAGCTATCTAAAAATATCATAGATGTGTCAAGAGAGAAAAGGTAACTGCTAAATCATCAGAGATATGACTGTAATTTAATGTCACTAGTAATTTTTTGAAATGCAAGTTTAAATTATGAAATGCAAGATTTTTTCTATTGATGTTAAATTAATGTATTTTAATCTTTCATCAAAGATTAGGTCATGATGATGAGTGCTTTTATATTTTATTGTGTTACTTAATCTCTTGAGAAGCAATTTTGAGCATACATTAAATGCTAAGAATGGACTCGTGCCTAGCCTTTGACTCAAAGATTCTATAACAAGAAATTATCTTAAGAAAACAACATGAAAGTGGAGTCGCTCAGTCGTGTCCGACTCTTTGCGACCCCATGGACTGTAGCCCATCAGGTTCCTCCGTCCATGGGATTCTCCAGGCGAGAATACTGGAGTGGGTTGTCATTTCCTTCTCCAGGCGAATCTGCCTGACCCAGGGATCGAACCCAGGTCTCCTGCATTGCAGGCAAACGCTTTAACCTCTGAGCCACCAGTATCTTCAATAAATAGTGCTGGTGAAACTGGACAGCAACATGCAAAAGAATGAAACTGGACCACTGTCTAACGTCATACACAAAATCAGCAAAGAGGGTTAAGGACTTGAACCATAAAACCTGAGCTCAAAGCCATAAAACATCTGGGGTGGGGGAAATATATATATATATATATATATATATATATATATATATATATATATATATATATATGGTAAGTTCTTTTGACATCACTCTTGGCAATGATTTTTTTGAATCTAATACCAAAAACAAATATAAAATAAAAAATAATAGAGTGGAACTGCATTAAACTAAACAGCTTCTGTACAGCAAAGGAAATCTTCAACAAAATGAACAGACAACCCATGGAAAGGGAGAAAATGTTTGCATTTCATTTATTTGAAGTATAAAATAATATCAAAACTATATAAAGAACTCATACTACTCAATAGCAAAAAAAATCCAATTAAAAAATGAGAAGAAGATCTAAATAAACATTTTTCTCAAGAAGACACAGATGGCCAATAGGTACATGAAAAGATGCTCAATTTTACTAATCAGGGAAATGCAAATCAAAAGCACAATGAGATACTGCTTCACACCTATTTGACTATTATAAAAAAAAGAAAAAATTTATAAGTGCTAAGTAGCATGTGGAGAAAAGGGTTTGCCTGTGTGCTGTTGGTGAGAATGAAGATTGGTGTATCCATTAATAAGAACAACATGGAGGTGTCTCAAAAAATTAAAAACAGAAATACCATGTAGTCAAGGAATCAATATCTGAGTATATATCCAAAGCAAACAAAATTACTGTGTCAAAAAGGTATCTGTATTCCTGTGTTCACTGGAGCATTATTTATAATAGCCAGACATGAAAGAAACCTAGTGCTTATTAACAGATGAATAAAGAAATTGTGGTATGCATATATATATATGCACAGATACACCTGAACATTATTCTTCCATACAAAAGAAGAAAATTCTGCTATTTGCAGCATTTATACTCTTAACAGTTTTAGTGTCAGAAAGAAAAATTAGGAAAGCATTCCATTTACAGTGCATCAGAAAGAATGAAATACCTAGGAATAAACTTAACTGAGGTGAAAGACTGCAAAAAATTATAAGGCATGGATGAAAGAAACTGAAGGTAAAAATAAATGGAAAGGTAGACTGTACTCATGGATTGGAAGAATATTGTAAAAATGTCCATGTTACCACAAGCAATCTACAGATTCAAAGCAATTTCCATCAAAATTCCAATGGCATTTTTCACAGAAATAGAACAAACAATTCTAGAATTTGTACAGAACCACCAAAGATCCCAAGTAACCAAAGCAATCTTGAGATGCAAGAGCAAAGCTGGATACATAATGTTCCCAGTTATCAAACAATATTACAAAGCTACAGTAATCAAAACAGTACAATATTCAGTCTCCCAAGACAATAGAAATAAAAACAAAAATAAACAAGTGGGACCTAATTAAACTTATAAGCTTTTGCAAGCAAAGAGAACTATAAAAAAAAAATTGAAACGACAACCTATGGAATTGGAGAAAATATTTGCAAATAATGCAACAGAAAAGGGCTTAATCTCCAAAAACACACAAAACTGCTCATAAAACTCAACAAACAAGCAAACAACCCAGTCAAACAAAGGTTAGAGGACCTTAATAGACATTTCTCAAAAAAGGACATACACATGCTAGTGTGTATGTGCCTGCTCAGTCATGTCTGATTCTTTGCAACTCCATGGACTGTAGCCCACCAGGCTCCTCTGTCCATGGAATTCTCCAAGCAAGAACACTGGAGTGGGTTGCCATTACCTCCTCTAGGGGCTCTTCCCAACCCAAGATTGAACCCACATCTCGTATGTCTCCTGTATTGGCAAGCAGATTCTTCACCACTTCACCACCTGGGAAACCCCAGACAGCCAGTAGACACATGAAAAGATGCTCAACACTACTAATTATTAAAGAAATGCAAATCAAAACTCCAATGAGTTATCACCTCACACTGATCAGAATGTCCATGATTAAAAAGTCTACAAATAACAAGCTCTGGAGAGGCTATAGAGACAAGGGAATGCTGCTACACTGCTGGTGAGAATGTAAGTTGGTGCAGCCACTATGGAAAACAGTGTGATGATACCTCAGAAAACTAAAAATAGAATTATCATATGCTCTATCAATCCCGTCCTTGAACATATACTGTATAAAACTACAACTCAAAAAGGTACATGCACCCCTGTGTTCATAGCAGCACTATTCATAATAGCTAAGTCATGGAGGCAACCTGAATGTCCATAGACAGATGAATGGATAAGGAAAATGCAGCGCATATATACAATGGTGTATTACTCGGCCATAAAAAGAATGAAATAATGCCATTTGCAGCAACATGGATGCAACTAGAGATGATTATACTAAATGAAGTCAGAAATAAAAAGACAAATACCATATGATATCACTTACATGTGGAATCTAAAATATGGCACAAATGAACCCGTGTACAAATCAGAAACAGGCTCAGACCTAGACAACAGACTTGTGGTTGCCAAAGGGGAGGGGGATGATGCTTGTTTCGTCTATTCTCCCCATTTTCTACAGTGCATTTTCATTGCAATAAAATATACATAGAGACTCTATTAGGTGTCCAGTTCAACAGCATTAAGTGCATTCACATTGTTTTGTAACAGACCTCCAGGACTTTGTCATCTTGCAAAACAGAAAGTCCATACTCATTTCACACTAACTCCCCATTCTGTAGCACTTGCCATTCTGCTATGGATGTGACTTCTTGAGTCACCTCATACAAGTACAGTCAGATACCATTTGTCACTTTATGACCAGCTTATTTTACTTAGCATAATGCCCTCAAGTTCGTCCATGTTGTAGAATGTGATGGGAGGTTTTTTGTTTTTTTTTTTTTAGGGCCATATTGCATTGTATATATTGTATCACTTTTATATTTTTTATTCATAGATTTTAAAATCCTACCCTGCCATATGAATCTCATACTGACCTCTTCTCTGTTCAGGCCTAAAACCCCTTTTCTACAGGAGACCTTTTGACCCTGAATTTCTTCAGTGTCATGCACTCATTTACTGGCTTCATAGTAAGTTCCTTATGTCTCACTTTTAAATGAAAGCAAGAGCTGTAGGACAGTTAGTCCCACAAAGAAGAACAGCATTCAGTGGCCTTGCTGGGAGAGACAAACCCCTGATACATCCTGGGAGAGTCTGGCTTTTTCTTCTGCTCCTATACTGAGGTCTTTTTTTGGCTGAAAGGTACTGAAATCCAAAGCTCCCCTTAGAAAGTTAAAAAGTTCTTCAGAAAATATTTAAAAGTCCTAAGTTGAAAGATCCTAATATATTATCTTCTGTCTTCTCCCATGGACTCCTGGGCCTTCTTTGTAACTTTACAGCTTAGATTCAGCTTGTCAGTTTTCAGAAAGAACAAAATTATCTAAAATAGAGCGGCAGGTGGGGGGGTGGGGGGGAATGGCAGTTTGGCAGGCAATTTGGCCAAAACCCAGAATTGAATATTCACTGGAAGGACTGATGCTGAAGCTGAAGCTTCAGTACTTTGGCCACCTGATGGGAAGAGCAGACTCATTGGAAAAGACTGCGATGCTGGGAAAGATTGAGGGCAGGAGGAGAAAGGGGTGACAGAGGGTGAGATGGTTGGATGGCATCATCGACTCGATGGACATGAGTTTGAGCAAACTCTGGCAAGTAGTGGAGGGCAGGGAAACCTGGCATGCTGCAGTCCACGGGGTCGCAAAGAGTCGGACATGACTGAAAAATAACAACTCTAGCAGCAGAAGCACGTGCCATAAAACCAGAAGCATGTTCCCCAGGGGATGCTCACTCAGAAGGCCAAAGGCCAAGAAGGAAGCCAGTAGTTCCTGACACCTAAGCCAGGGCCACATAAACTCTTGCACCGTCACTCCCTCTTCCAAAAGAAGTATCAGTTCCCAACAGGCTATTTGGTCCCCACTAAAATGAGCAGAAGATAACAGGGTTCTTCCTGCGGTGGTGGGGCGGGGAGCGGTATCTTGTTATTGACTCTAGAAAAATCTTATAGTCTCTTTAAAAACGAATTTGTTGACTATTGTTTGCAAAGGGCAATCTAATAGTTAATTTGATGTCAGCTTGGCTAGGTGATGGTGTCTAGGTATTAGCCAAACCTCAGCCTTAACAATGCTGCAAATGCATTTTTTAGATGAGATTAACATCTGAATCAGTAGATATTGAGTAAAGCAGATTATGCTCCATGATGTGGGTGGGCCTCATCTAATCAGTTGAAGTACTTAAGAGGAAAAAAAGTTGGCAGTCCCCAGAAGACTAGGGATTCTGTCCCCAGAATGCTTTCAAACTTGAGCTGTAATAGTCCCTGAGACTCCAGCCTGATGGCCTATTCTGCAGGTTTGGGAGTTGTCAGCCCCTACAATCACAAGAGCCAATTCACTGGAAAACTCTGAATAATGCAGGCAAGAAAAACCAGATAATTTTCTATTTGCTATGCCTAGTATCTTTTGCTGAAAGTTGTTTTTTTCTAATTAGAGGCAGCTGAAAGGCTGGATCCAGTATTATGTTTCTCTGTATGCCTTATAGCATCTTGAAAAGTGTTTTATAGATAGTAAATATTCAATAAATATTTGATCACTTAATTTGAATTAAGAGTCAGATGATGATAACTTAATACTGTCAAAATGAAGTCTTCCTGGGCAGGGATTTGTTGAGATTTTTTAAAAATTAAAACTATTAAACACAGCAAACCCGCAGCAAAAGACTTGGCTTTCTTCAGTTCATGCTTTTCCTGTTTTCCTTTCAGAGCACCAGAACTCATTAATGTGGAGGCCCAGAATCTGGTTCCTCCTCTGGGTCAGTGCTACAGAGACTGACATCTAGGTGGGAAAGAGAGACCTCAAGGTTACGCTCTAGCTACTGAAAGAAGCAGGTGGGGACGGGAGTTCTTTGAGACAGACTAGGAGTGCAGAGGTGGGGCAGTTGTGGAATCAGAGGCCAACACAGCTGTCTCAATGCTTGATTGGTCCTTAGGCCTGTATTCCAGCATTCCTGGCTTCAGGAAATAAATGTTCCACAGCAGGACTAGAAACTCGGCTGGAAGCAGACCCATAGGCCCCAGGGTGCAGGCTTCTCTGGGATCTACAGAGCTTATGCTCTCTTCTTAAATCCCACTTCATATTGAAGTGAATTTTAGTTACACTGGGGAAAAAAAACTTCCTTTTGCTTATCTTTAATGTTAATAGTAATACTAAGGTACCTGCAGTGTAACTTAATATCCTTGATTCTAATCATAGTTTTGATTTGCATTTCTCTAATAATTAGCAGTATTGAGCATTTTTTCCTGTGCCTGTTGGCCACCTGTATTTCTTCTTTGGAGAAATGTCTCTTTAGATCTTCTGCCCATATATTTTTTGGTTGGGTTGTTTGTTGTGTTGATATTGAGCTATATGAGTAGGAAAAGGGGACAACAGAGGATGAGATGGCTGGATGGCATCACCGACTCGATGGACGTGAGTTTGAGTGAACTCCAGGAGTTGGTGATGAACAGGGAGGCCTGGCATGCTGCAATTCATGGGGTCGCAGAGTCAGACACAACTGAGCGAATGAACTGAACTGAGCTGTCTGTGTATTTTAACTGGAAATTAATCCCTTGTCAATCATATGGTTTGCAAATATTTTCTAGATTTTGTTAACCTAGGCTTAATTAACTATGACTATTTTGCAGCCTCATAAGGTCAAGATGTTTATTTCTATCTTTATTTTCACTTAAAAAAAATCTCCCCTCCAATTAAAAATAAATTTTTTATAAAGTAAATTTTTAAAATTCTCTAAAAGGTACATCACTTTTTTTTTTAAACCAGTTAGTCCAGCATTTCTACCTCACCTCCCATATGTTTGCAATACACATTTGCTATGATTTGTAGCAGTGACATTTGTTGTAACACAGCATTTAACAGCTGTACCTGAGTACAAAGTATGTTCAGTACCAAGGGGCTCTTTCTTTGGAGAACTTTTTATTGTTATTGGAGCCAGTAAGATCAAGCTATGTAGTAACAAGAAAACTGGAATGAAATCTCCTTTTTAGTTACGCTGTTTTCCTAGACCCCAGGGTTTATGCAAACAAATCATCTTATATGTTCTCTAGGAGACTCAAAATGAAATCTGTGATCAGTTAATGAAATCACATTTTTATATGAAATAAGGGAGGGATAAATTGCTTGAGTACAGTGGGATTCAACTCATCTTAAATTCGGCAATTTCACTTTTGTGATATATTTGCTTCATCCTGCTTTGAAAAACAAGGTTCTGTTGTTCTATCTACAATAACAAACATTATTCAAACTTGCCAATATTATTAAGCACTGATTAAACGCCCACATGCTAACACAACAAACCTGCTAGCTTCTCTGCATGTGCCTCCATGTTAACACAGACAAGATAGAAAGAGGGCCATTATTTTTTGGCCATACCGCATGGCATGTGTGTGCATGCATGCATGCTAAGTTGCTTCAGTCATGTCTGATTCTTTGTGACCACATGGACTGTAGCCTGCCAGGCTCCTCTGTCCATGGGATTCTCCAGGCAAGTCATTACTGGATCCTAATTCCCCTACCAGGGATCGAACCTGTGCCCACTGCTGTGGAAGTGCAGAGTCTAACCACTGGACCTCAGGGAATTCCCAACAAGAGGGCCTTTTATCAAAGATATTTAATCCTAGAATCTTGCTTTACATAGTATATATACATTAGAGGCCCTTTAGATGAGATACATTAAAACATTAAGTAAACATCAGTTCTAAATACAGCCTCCTTAGTGGCAAGCTGACAGACACAGGAGAGTTGGCAGAAGGAAGCTGGCACTCTTATTAAGGGCAATAACTTTGATTTTCCATGGTTTTGTGGATATTCACAGCTCAAGTAAGAACCTGGAGGGCTGTATCTGTGAAATTTTTAAGAACAAACTGAAATTGCAAAATTTCTATACTTAGACTATGGTTCTCCTTTTCTGTGAAAAGAGGTCTCTTTACTTGATTCCAGGTATCTTTTATAAATTAAGTCCAGGGCTACTCTCTTCTTTCTATACGTATTTTCGGAGAGCATGCACCCTTCTCTTATATTATTTTCCTAACGGAGTGTGTCAGTGGTGTAACATGTGGAGTAGAATGTGCAGGATATTTTGCAAAAACCAGTGGTTGCTGTATAATGTGCTGTGTTTAGTCGCTCTATCGTGTCCAACTCTTTGTGACCCCATGGAATGTAGCCTGCCAGGCCCCTCTGTCCATGGGGGTTCTCCAGACAAGAATACTGGAGTGGGTTACTATGCCCTCCCCTCAGGGGATCTTCCCAACCCAGGGATTGAACCCAGGTCTCCCACATTGCAGGCAGACCCTTTACTGTCCAAGCCACCAGGGAAGCCCAAGAATACTGGAGCAGGGATCCTGTCCCTTTCTCCAGGGGATCTTCCCAACCCATGAATCAAACCAGGGTCTCCTGCATTGCAGGCGGATTCTTTACTAGCTGAGCTACCAGGGAAGCCCTGCTATATAGTAAGAGACCTCATTGTGATTCTCTGCCATTTAATCTTCAAGAAGAAATGACCAAAGACTAATTTAAAGAAGCATTGGATGTATTAAATGACCAACTGATAATTAGTGAGATTTCTAATAGAGCTCCATAATATCAGATTTCCCTGGTGGCTCAGATGGTAAAGAGTATGCCTGCAGTGCAGGAGACCTGGGTTCAATCCCTGTGTAGGGAAGATCCATAATATTAGGGTACTCTAAAGTTTGGTATATGCAAATTCAAGTATTTTGACCTGGAGAGATAAACTCCCTTAATCTTCAGTATTCTTCCTCATAACATTCTCAGAGCAACAAAATCCAGTCATTGTTTTCTTTGAATATTATTAGGGAAAATAATTTTCTCTTTCATAATAGACCCTTGTCTTCTCATGCTGTTCATTCATTAGTTACCTCTTTCTCCTTTTTTGTCCCATCAGCCTGTTAACACCTACAACAGGTATCTTTTACAAGGAAAGTGGAGGAAGAATGCTCTTCCTTAAAAAATCAGTTGTTTATCACCAGTTGTTTGTTGTTCTGATTATTCTCTCCAGAAAATTGGGCAGGAAGAAGGAGAAATTTAAAACCTCCTTTCTAGCACTTCCCTTGTGGTCCAGTGATTAAGACCATGGCTTCCAATGCAGGGGGTGAGGGTTCGATTCGTGCTCAGCGAGCTAAAATCTCACATGTCTTGTGGCCAAAAAAAACCCATAACATAAAACAGAAGCAATATTGTAACAAATAGAATAAAACTTGAAAAATGATCCACATCAAAAAAAAAAATCAATAAAAATTTTAAAAATTAAAACCTTCTTTCCTTGACATCACTTATTAGATGTTCCAATAGAGGTTTGATCCAGTATGATGATTTAATAGTGCAAGAAAAGGTATTTCCTTTAAATTTCAATTATCTCTACTTTTTCTGGATAATATTTGCACAAATAACTGAATAGCAGTTCTAAATCATTCTGCAGACATTACTGTGCTCTTTCTAAAACTGAATAAGACTATTATTTGTCTTTTGAAGTCCAGGAATATAAATGTGAAGATGCTAACTATTTAAAATGTCCGTGATGGTTTTCTCTAGGTAAAGAGATAATACATGATATACATTTTTTTAACTTTCTGTATTTTCAGGTTTTAAGATGTGCATTCAGCCGTTGTAGTCATCAAATGTTAGTCAACTGACTGCCAAGAAACAAATGACAGGCCGGCTGAAGGGACTATAAAGAAAACAAGATGGACACATACTAGAAATTTTGCTGCACAAAATAAAAGATAGAGATCAATAGCTTGAAAGTGGCATGAGATTGAGGCAAGATTTAGCTTTTCCTTTTAAGATGAAAGAGCCTCTTAACCATGATTAAATGCTGATGGAAAGATACTGATGGAGAGTGAAAGGTTTAAGAGACAAGAGAAGAAGAGGCGGAGATGAGGACCCAGTGAACTTTTGCTTATGTTAGAGCAATTACAGCTCCCTCCTCTAAGCATCATCAAAGGAGGAAAGATGTGATGGAGTTAGGTACCATGTTCAGGGTAAGTGTTAGGACTATTTTCCAGTAAGTTATTTTATCAGTGACGAGTAAGAGGTTAGGATGATTTGTTAGGAATGATTAACAAGTAGGCAGAAAGAATGTTCAAAACAGCTCCTGGGAAAAAAAAAAAACAGCTCCTGGGAGAACACGGGGGAGCGGTGACAAGGAGAACGTGGGCCTCCACTTGGCATCCGGTGTCCGGCACAGCCGAGAGTTATACATTTATACTGGGACCAATCTGTACAGCTGGGTGATTTTCTCAGAAGCGCTCGACAGTCTAACTTACATAATGGAAATAAATAAACCCCCAATTTTTAAATAGCTTCACGTCGTCTGAAGCCAAAAGTAGACTCAAAAATGCCTTAAGCCAAAATAACCAAGGACAGGTTTCAGAAAATGGAACAGAGTGACACCACCATTACCTCTATGGAGTCATCATTCCTCGGTAACCAAGCAGGACCGAGTCCAGGACCCCAGTGGATACCAAAATCCACGGATGCTCAAGGCCCTTGTATCACATGGCATGGTATTTACATAGAACCTACACACATCCTCTCAGATAGTAAAGAATCTGCCTGCAATGCAGGAGGCCAGGGTTCAATCCCTGGGTCAGGAAGATTCCCTGGAGAAGGGAGTGGCTACCCACTCCAGTGTTCTTGCCTGAGAATTCTGTAGACAGAGGAAGCCTGACGGGCTACAGTCCATGGGGTCACAAAGAGTCAGACGTGACTGAGTGACTAAGACTGTCACTTTATACACATCCTCTTGTATACTTTAAATCATCTCTAGATTACTTATAATACCTCATATAACATAAATTATATGAAGATAGTTGCCAGCACGTGGCAAATTCAAGTTTTGCTTTTGGAACTTTCTGGATTTCTTTAAGAATATTTTTGATCTGCGGTTGGCTGAATCCACCAATGCACAACCCCAGACATGGAGGGCTGGCTTTATTTGATGTCTTCTCCCTAGATACTGTCAGTCTCAGATGGAGCTTAGACAAATGAACCTTCCAGGTGACAGACTGCCTCCCTCTTACCAGTGGTTCTCTAGGATCATCTGCCACATGGACTGCTAATTCAGTTTCTGACTCAACAGATCTGGGGTGGGGGCTGCAATTTACATGTCTAATAAGTTCTGGGGTGCTGCTGAGGCTGATGGTTGGACACCACATGTTGAGAACCACTGTTCTAAATCAGATATGTGTAGTGGTTAAAGCTGCCAGAGCTCCTATGTTCAGGATCTACTTTTCATTCGCTGCTGATTCTCTGCTTACCTACCACAGGGACTGGCATGTCAGTGACACCCAGTAACTGCTCTGAGGAAGAGAGGCAAACCAGCATCATGAGAATGGCCTCCGTGAATGTGGCTGGCACACTGCTCTGTGAATGCAGAGAGGCACTTTCACATACACAAAAGTATTAACTCATTGATACATCTCTGACAGAGGAATAAAATGCCAAGTTACTGGCATACCCTAAGTTCCTAAACTAATAGCATTTATTTCAGAATCTGATCTTAGTGCCATGTATAGATTATAGAAGTCACAACTAACTACAAGTGTGAGTGAGCACTAGTTATTCAGTCGTGTCCGATTCTTGGAGACCCCATGGACTGTAGTCCGCCAGGCTCATCTGTCCGTGAAGTTCTCCAGGCAAGAATACTGGAATAGATTGCCATTCCCTTCTCCAGGGGATCTTCCTGACCCAGGGATTGAATCCTGCTTTGCAGGCAGATTCTTTATCATCTGAGCCACCAGAGAAGCCCCAACTTCAAATGGAGGTCTTTCCAACTAGAAAATTACACAAAATATAGTATTTGCTCCGTTACCCCTGTATGCAAGGCATCACATTTAGTACTGGAGTAGGAGATGGCAACCCACTCCACTGTTCTTGCCTGAGAAATTCCACGGACAGAGGAGCCTGGTGAACTACAATCCATGGGGTCACAAAGAGTCAGACATGATTGAACGCATATTTAGTACTATAGTCCCCACTTATGGAAAAGTCTTTTAAAAAACTGGTGCCTAGCTAGCGACAGAGCTAGGACCACAGTCTCTTAATTCTCATGAAGTCACCACTGACCTACGTCTTGCCAGGTCCCCTGGTCAGTCTTCTCCACATCTCAGTCAGCAGTTTGAACGAGCTAACTAGTCCTTTTTTAAGCCACTCTCTGCCCTAGGCTTTGCTGCTTGGTTTCCCTTCCGCTGCTTCCAGAAACTGTTGCTGTCTTGTCCACTCCTGGACCTTGGAACATCAGAAGGCACCAGGCAGTTCTCGTCCTGACCGTCCCACCCAGTCCCGGGGCTGAGGGCAATGCTAGAATGCCAAGGCCACCCTGCTCTGCCTCTGAGGCCCACACTTCCCCCACTCATCCAGCTGCCAGCCTGGCATCTCCACCTGAATACCCAGTGAGCATCTCAGACGTCAGAGGTTCAAACCAGAATCCTCATCTGCTTTAAACCTACTTGTCCTCAGTCTTAGTCCCTTCAGTAGATATCACCCCTGTGTATCAGTTATTCAGGCCAAAATTTAGGCACCGTCTTGGATTTGGTTTCCACAAACCCCTTTGGTCAACTTTTGCTCCCACAGTCTTTCTGGACCAAATCCTTGATACCGTCTCCCCTTTGGCAGTCACAGCGGAAACCACCTCCTCTCTTCCTTTAACCCATCTCAAGAGCTCTGTAACTTCCCACTCACCTCCACTGGTCCATGCTCCACTAAGCAACTGGAGTGATTTTGTCTTAATGTGAATCAGACTCTAACAATCCTCTGATTGTAACCTGCCAAAGGCTCCCCCACCACACACAAATACAATAAAACCCAAGTCTCTTAAAATGACTATAGGACACTACTTCCCTCCCCTCCCCTCCCACCACTACCCTACCCAGACAGCTGATGGAATCTCAGCCACTCTGCCCTTCCTTCTCCTTCTTGAACATAACAAGCTTCTCCTACCTCTGGGCTTTCGCCTTTTATAGCTGCTTTTCCTCTGCCTGTGGTGTCTCCTTCCAAACCCTTTTCCTACCTATTTGCCAGAGTGGTTCTCCGCCACCCCATCACTCTCTATCCCATTTTTATTTCCTTCCAAGCACTTACTTAAAATTATTTAAATCATTGTTTATTTAAATATGTACCTGTATCTGGGAACTGGAATGTCAGCCCCAAGCAGGCAGGGATTTTGTCTTTTTCATCCCAGGTCATTTAGAACATTATTTAGAAGATTGTAAACCACAAAAGCATGTTGAATTCATGAACTTTAAGTCTGTTTTTCTTCTACAACACCATCCTGATGCCTCTTAATGTATCAATATTATTTCATAATTTGATCATAGTCAACCCTAATATCTGCAAGATGAGTTGTTCCCAACTCCACACAAACTCCTTCTGACTGGTATTTTTCAAATGTTACAAACAAGATCAGGTTTTCCTTTCAGGTCCTCAGGAATATTCTAGATAGACTTCAACTTGAGAATTAATTGAAGTTCCCACACTGACTATGCCCTCCCTCAAAAATATTTGATGGTGATTATATGCTTTTTGGTGTCGTTCAGCATATTGTGCTCTGAATTTAGGCCACAGAAAAGAAAGATACCATGCCTCAAGTTGTGTACAGAATTGTGGGGGGTTTTGTTCTATGTTTCAGTTCTGTTACTACAGCATTAAAAACAACAGGAATCTCCCTTTGTCTGGGTACTTGGGGTTTGAAATCTAAAGCAGAACTTGCACTCTGTTTTAGATTTGGAATTAACCTAAATTTGGCTACATTTCCCACCACAGACAGTTAATTCTCTTAGTAGAATCTTTTTTTTTTGTTTAATTGGGATATAGTTGCTTTACAACTGTGTGGTAGTTGCTGCTGTACAATGAAGTGAATCAGCTATGCATATACATACAATCCCTCCCTCTTGAGCCTCCCTCCCACTCATCACACACCCATCTAGGTCATCACAGAGCACCAAGCAAATATTGTATATTAACACAAATATGTGGAATCCAGAAAAATGGTACAGATGAACCCGTTTGCAGAGACACCGAGAGAGAGTGGACATGTGACCACAGGTGGGTAAGGAGAGGGTGAGATGAATTGGGACACTAGGATTGACATGTATACACACCACCGTGGGCTGCTAGTGGGAAGCTGCTGTATAGCACAGGGACTTCTCAGCTCTTATAAGCCTGCAGGGATAGAAGATTCATTCATCCCAATTAGACTATACGAGTTAAGACTCCCTCATTTTCATACCAAACCCCCTTTGTCCACAGGTTTGTACTTTCTTCCTCTATTTACATGCCACCTCTTAAAAACCCTTGCCTGATAAAAGCTTCCACTGGTTAAAGCAAACCTCATGCTCTAGTAATTCTTGAAACACTAAGTGTATTCCTGAAACACTAAGTGTATTGAAAGCTACGAGGCTTCCCTGGTAACTCAGCTGGTAAAGAATCTGCCTGCAATGCAGGAGACCCTGGTTCAATTCCTGGGTCAGGAAGATCCCCTGGAGAAGGAATAGGCTACCCACTCCAGTATTCTTGCGCTCCCCTGGTGGCTTAGATGGTAAAGAATGTGCCTGCAGTGTGGGAGACCTGGGTCCAATCCCTGGGTTGGGAAGATCCCCTGGAGAAGGGAACAGCTACCCACTCCAGTATTCTTGCCTAGAGAATTCCATGGACAGGGGAGCCTGGTGGGCTACAGTCCATGGGGTCACAAAGAGTCTGACACAACTGAGCAACTTACACTTAGTTACATGAGTGTCCCCCTGAGAGCCTGCCTTGTACCTTTGCTCTGCTAGGTCTCAAGAGTAAATATACTGGTCATGGTTCCTTTTGCTAAAAATCCCTTTTCCCTCAAGACTCTTGCTCATCAGCCTATCCTTCCCTGGTAGTTTTCCCAAAGTACCAGCATTGAGGTGTGGGCCCCTGGGGGATTCACATACCACACTGAGGACCCCCGTGTCTACCCCGGGGCCCCGTGCTCCTAGAGTTGCTCATGTTGTCATCTGCTTGTGGGGACGTGTGGATGCCCAGGGACACCTCATACACCACAGATCCAAAACCAAGCTCATTATCTTCCTAACTTAACTGCCAGGTCTACTCTGACTCCTTTCTTTCTGTACAACAGACCTGTTCACACCATGGACAGGTCTATGGCCGACCATGGAAAACACTGAATTGTTTCCTTAGCTTCTACCCATAATAGACTGATTCCTGAATGACATAGATTCTACTAAAGATACGACACCTCTGGCCTGACCTCTCCTTTGCACCCACACCACCACTTTTTCCTAAAGTAATTTATCTCACTCTTTAGTGGTTTTTGACAAGATTTGAGGATGGATGGGTATTCACATACATACATATCTGAGAGTCGTATCTTGACTTCCTCCTAACTGTATCTAAGGAGTGACTCCTGTGGCAATGGAGGTAGCCTTGTTGGGTGGAAATAGGAGCCACACACACACACATGCAATTTTACATTGTCTAGTATCCACATTGTAAGAGTGAAAAGAAACCAGTGGCATTAATTTTACAACTACATTCAATTTAAGCCAATGCATCTAAAATATTAAAATTTCAAACTATAAATTACATTTAAAATTTTAATAGATAGTTCACAGTCCTTTTTCTTTGTTCAAAGTCTTCAAAACTCAAGTGCTCAATGGCCTCATGTGGCCAGTGGCTATTATATTCGATGACATTATTATAGGGGGTGAACTGGAACGGGGCAAACACTTACAGGAATGGTTATATTAATACCTATAGCGTCAGTGAGTGATAAGGCCATATCTTAAGATACTGGCAATGAAAACAAAGAACCAATCCATAATCACACTGGAAAATATGAAGGGAGCAATCAGGAAAGAACTTATAAAGCTGACAGAATCAAACTGAGGATAAGACCACAGCCCAAATTAGGGTTGGTCAAAGGGAAAATCTTGCAATAGAAGGCAAATAAATCCTGGAGATCGAATGCACGGAATCACGATTATAGTCAAACATCCTGTATTATATACCTGAATTGCTCGAGGCCAGATCTTAAATGTTCTCACACAAGAAGAGAAATGATCATTATCTGATGTGATAGAGGCGTGAGCGAACACTGGGGTGGCAGTTATCTGAATATATAAGTGGGTCAAATCAAACACATTGTACACCTTAAATTTACACAATGCTACATGTCAATCATATCTCAAGTCAAAACAAAACAAAATGTCATAGCCTAAAATACACACAGGAGAATGGACCTTCAAAAATAAAGTTTTTAAAAAATCCCGAGAGCTAGAGACACACTGTTCCAGGCACTGGACAGGACAGGTGAGTCAGTGATTAAGACAGAGCCTTGGGAAGAGGAAGGTAGGCAGCACATCTCATCTTCATGCATCAGAGCATCTCTGAGCCCAGGCAGCTGGACCCTCTCTTCCAAGCTAAATGGCTCAAGAACTGTTGTCTCAACTAAGTGAAAGCTTTTCTGCTCTTCTCTAAGAGAAACAGACTGGAACCTGGGGGAATTAAATGGGGCCAGTGAGGCTGGTGTTGTCCACAGGACAGGGCACTGAGGATGTATGTGGAGGTGGGGACTCTAACAGGAGGGCCCCCCAGGCTTTGCCGCAGGTAAAGACCGATCCCTCTCACCCACCTTGCCCTCCCCACAATGATGGGAGGCAGACTGCTGAGATCAGAACTCACATTAATGGAGAAAGTTACTAGGATTTCTTATTTCAGCTCAGGAAACTCAATCTTCAATCCTGTCCTTGAGTGTAAGTGTGAACAGAAAACCGAGAATCATCAAACTTTGAAAGAAAGCCCTTTAAAGAGAACCATCGAATGCAACAAGTTGAAGAACTCACTCCAAGGAAACAGCGTCAATAGAAAACAAAGACAACTTGAAAGTAAACATGAAAACAAGATAATCCTCCTCCTCAAATCTTCAGTGTTTAACAAAATGAGGATTCCTGGGAATTAACTATATGTCAAAAAACACAGTTTAAAGATTGGAGAGCAGAAATGAATGTTCTGGAAGGGATCTCTAAAATATCATGTAAACAAATGTCAGGATGGGTAGAAGGGGATGAGTCAGGACACGTAGGAATAGGAAATTGAGCCGAATCTTAGACATGTGTCTAATAGAAGTTTTAGAAGAGCAGACACTGGAGCAAAGAAAATGCTGAATGACTCTAAAGAAAACTTCCCTGTACTGAAGGACACAGCATGGTTCAGCTCCAGAATATTCAGATATAAATGAAGATGCATATATAAAATCTTCAAGGCAGAGGGAGGGGTGGACACAGATTAATTACAAGGGAGTGAGGAGCAGGTGGGCCAGACTTGTCATCAGTGACGCAGTGTCAGCACACTTGGGGCTGGCCTTCCAAGCGTGAGAGTTAATGAATAGTAGCTTGTGCCCCATTCATACTCAAATTTAATGTGGGAAAACAGAATGTACCGAGTAAACTTCACCAAATGAGGTCCTTTCTTAAAAAATAACTAGATTTATTTTGGCAAATTAATCCAAGGAGGAGAAAGGGATAAGAGCATTAGAAATAATACTATAGGGAAAGTCTTACCATGAAGGTTTAAATGCCTACTTGTACATGACACAATAAAAAATAAAGGCTCAAAACTAAAATTCCCAGATCTTTTCATAAAACCAATATGCTAGGGTATTATCTTGATTCCAAGGAGGATCAAAGTATTAGGTGTCAGGTGTCCCTATCACCAGGAAAGCCTTTACTGTTTGTGACTCAGACTCTAAGGATCTGCCCAATCATATCATCGATCCTCATCCGGTTCTGACACCCAAGCAGCGGGGACCACTGGTCCTGCGTCCTGCTTTAGAAGGTCTACCGTGGCCTTCCTCTGGCTATGCCCCCCACAGCAGCATGAGAATCCATGCTTCCCATCACCCCACCTGTAAACCACACTCCATGTACCTGGGAAGCTACAATTCCCAGCCAGGCCGCCCTGAACCAACCTCCATGCCTGCCTAGCTCTTCCCCAGTTCGCGCCCTTCCCCCCATCCCTGGCTGACCAGGCACCAGTGCCCACACCCCTCCAAGGAAGGCTGGCCAGGGGATGCAGCTCACAGGGAGTGGGGGCTTTCAGCAGAGCCTGGACTCACATGCAGGTGCCCACGCACATCCCACTCACAGCACGAGATGCATCCAGATGTGGGAAGAGAGATGAGCAAGGACCCGCGTTTGTGTCCCTGTTCTAAGCTCCCAGAGCGTTAGGGACTGGGCTCCCCTCGACTTCAGCAGAGCAAAAAAGGCAGGGAAGGGAGAGACAGTTCAGTTGAGGAAGCAGTGGGGTTGAGAGCGGTGTTTGAGAAAACACCAGCCTATTTGGCTGTTGGAGAGGGAAGAGATGAAAGCACTCAGAGGAGTCAGGAGGTCTCCCACATGAGGTTAAAAAGTGGCCTGAACACAGGCATGCTCGTCACTGCGCACGGCACAGGAGGGACGCCCACATGGTTTCCTCCACTGGCTGCATGACCCCCTCCTCCTTCCCATCTCTTTCTCTGTGGTCCGTGCACAGCTTGGCCTCTTTGGCCGTTGCCCTCGGGCCCAGAATGATGATGCTAGTCCTGAGGAATGTTCTTAGACAATGATGTCCAGAAGCCAGAAGAGCCAGCCTGTCTTGGAGTCCCTTCTATAGAGTCTGAAAGGTTCCTAAATGCTCCCCGACCCCACAGGTCTCACCTGCCAGAACCCACCACTGGCCAGAGAAAGTGTCTTTCCCCTTGGCCAGCAATGACACCAGCTGGCCCTGAGACACAGGCCACCAGGACACTGAACCGAATCAAGGCTCTGTTGGCCAGGAGAAGGAGGTGTGGCTCCTGGGGGAGAAGGCCAGAGGACCAAGGACTGACACTTACAGCGGGGGATCTGCAAGTGGGATCCCCAGACCCACAGCATCACCTGGAAACTGATTAGATACAAATTCTCCCACTTCACCCCATACCTCTGAAATCTACATCTGTGGGAGTGGGACCAGCAATATGGTAACTGGGGTTCCCAAGCAATGAAATTTCTTCTATGTTTGCACTCAGGTTTGAGAATTATGGCCTGTGCCCCCCACCCGCCTCACTATCAGGATGACTCTGCAAAGCAGAAGGGAGAGGGGAACAAGCATGTATCTGTGAAAGCCATCCAGGCAGGAAGGAGAGAGTTGTTGGCAGCATCTAAGGCAGTGAAGAGGCCTGGGTTTTACTTAGAGAGAGCTTAGGAAGACAGGAAATTGATCAACTAAACCAGCGACACTGCAAGTGAAGGGCTTAAGAGAGGCCTGTGCAGCTTAAAGGCAGAGAATAAAAATCCAATGGAAAACTGAAGACACAGGAAATGAAGTAATCCTCAGGCAAGGACTTTCCTGGGGACAAGAAGGGAGAGAAATTAATGCCATGTGTTTCAACACCTGAACTGCTTGACAAGTACAACTGCTGAGCGTTTGGGATGCAGCTCATCTGAATTGATATCTTCCATCGACATAAAATGCCCTCTGTACCCAAGCCTCAGATAAAAAGAGAAAATAGATGATAACCCCTCAGTAATTTTATACTGATTACTTGTCAAAAGAATAATGCTTTTTGATAGATGGTTTTAAATGTAGTCTCAAAATTAATTGCCTTTCTTTTTCTTAATGAGGCTAGTGAAATTTTCACTTGCATTTGTGGCTTACATATTGTTTCTGATGGAGAAGGCTGGTCTAGAGTGAAAGAAAGTCTAATACGTTTGAAAAAAAGAGTGTAGAAATGTCAGGTCAACATAAGGATCTAAGGAAAATACCACATGCAGTTGTTTAAAGATTCTCCTTGTGTTAAATTATGTCTTACAATATTGAGACAAAAAAATGTTTCTGCCCCTTAAAAAGAAAAAAACAAACCCTAAGGAGATTATAAAGATACAGAAGTTAACCGATAAAAGACGGGCTACTTATTTAAATCTGTCAAGGAAGAGATGAGTTCACTGAATGAGGATCTAATTTGTTGATGAAATTTCTTCCATGTTTGCAAGAAGTCTCCAGCTAGTAGGTTGAGCTAAACTACTGGTGGATAAAGGAAGGAAAAAGACCAACCATCATCCCTGGCTTTTTTGGGTTCATGCTCAAGCAGAAAGATCAAAGTGTAAGAATGAGATGTCCAGCAGTCTTCTGTGTGATGTTATAGGTGAGTCTATCTCAGAAATGCCTCAAATGTCTATGAGGACTTGGGAGTCCTTAGGGACCTAGGAGGGTCTGGTACTAGTGACTAAGGCAAATGGGAGGACAGTGCTCACTGGGGGCTTTTCTAAAAGGCAGCTTACTGCCTTCTGCATAGGTGTCACTCAAAAACTTCCTCTCAATGCTTGGAGGGCACATAGGACAGAGAAAAGATGCTGCAGAAAATAGGCTATTCATAACTCCATATTCTCAAATTTCACAGAACCTTCAAAAGCTTTTATCCTCAATAGGATTAAAATTCAGCAACATGGATGGATCTAGAGATCGTCCTGCTAAGTGAAGTCAGACAAAGACAAATATCACATATCATGATATCACTTAAATATCATATGATATCACTACAAAAAAGATACACATGAACTTATTTACAAAACAAAAGTAGACTCACAAACATGGAAAACAAAAAAACAAGACAGTTACCAAAGGAGGCAGCCGAAGGTGAAGGGATAAATCGGGAATTTGAGATGAACAGATACACACTACTATACATATAATGGGCTTCCCAGGTGGTGCTAGTGGGAAAGAACCCACCTGCCAATGTAGGAGATGTGGCTAAGAGACATAGGTTCGATTCCTGGGTCGGGAAGATCCCCTGGAGAAGGGAATGGCTACCCACTCCAGTATTCTTGCTGGAGAATCTCATGGACCATGCACAGAGGAGCCTGGCGAGCTACAGTCCATAGGGTCACAAAGAGTCAGACGCAACTGAAGTAAATTCGCACGCCTGACGTATATAAAATAGGTAAGCAACTAGGACCTACTGTATAGCACAGGGAACTATATTCAGTATCTTGTGAAAGCCTATGATGGAAAGGAATCTGAAAAAAAGATGTTTATATAGATATGTATAGATAGGTAATGAATCACTTTGCTGTACATGTGCCAAATTGTAAATCAACTATTCAAAAAAAAAAAGGATTAAACTGTTATAAACTTCCTGTTTCTCAAATTGTGAACTGTTTATCTCCTTTCTCTCAATCTTCGTGTGTTTTCTTGGCCGATCCTAAGTACGTGACTTGGCAAAGAAACTACTTCTTGCTCATTCTGTAGTATGTTTTTTCTTCTGCCATATTGTATTTTCTCTTATTTTCTTTTAATAATAGCTTTGAGTTTCCACTACAACACCAGACTGTAGTTCTCCTCTTTGGTCCTCTGTCCTGAGAGCTTCATCTGCCTTGGTCTCCTTGGACTTGTCTGGAGACAAGTTAAGGCAACTGACTACAGTGTTCTTGCCTGGAAAATCCCATGGACAAAGGAGCCTGGTGGGTTATAGTCCATGAGGTTGCAAAGAGTCAGACATGACTAAGTGACTAACACACACACACATGCACACTCACGCAGGCACGCACACACACACAAGCAATTTATAGACCCTCTGAGAATTTCCTAATCTTGTATTTATCTTAAAAAGTTCCTTCACATGTTTCTCAAAGACAATTCTGAGACTTTCCATTTACTTAAACACAATGCTGTGGAACTAGAGAGGTAAGTCAAATAACTTTTTGCTTTAAAATCATTAAGTGTGACTGGAATTTTCTAGTGTGAAATAGTTTTCTTATTTTACTTATTAAAATATTGTTCAACTTGCATTGAAGTACATTCACTCTTTGATCTTTCACTCATCCTATTAATCATCTTCCAGTGTGTCAGTTAAAATAAAATCTGTTCACACCACTTAACATCAAATAACCATGTTTTGACAGTTTGGTATCAGAGGCTTCTGAACAGGGACTGTGCCCTGTGGGGCCCTGAGTGGCATCATATAAACATGATTGTAATTTATGATGAGAAAGGAAATGTTTTTAAGATAATATCTTTTCTAGGAAGAGAGCTTAATTCTAAAATATGTTTGATCTTTCAGTTCTCTTCAGTTTTTATCTTTTCAACATTTGACCATTTCCTTCTTTACAGTAAAATACCTATGCATTCGCAAATGATAAACCACTGCCTATAACCTTCATACACTGAGAAAAATATATATATTTGCCTGATGTTGAGGGCAAGAGATGAAGTGTCTTCTCAAAATAATAATGTTGAAAGAGTTTTCTTTCTTCAGTACAGTCTGACAGAGATAGAGATAAAAAGGCCCGAGCAAAAAGTCTTGGATGAAAGAATTTCATCTAAGCCATGGAGTCCAGTCCCTTCAGCCATTTCTTTCCATCTAACTAGAGCCTAGTTCTAGACGCTGGGGGCTGTGCCTGGTCTGACTCAGCAGTGGAAGCAGCAGGCCAGCCATGGTTCCGTGGAGTAATGATGAGCACTTTTGACTGCGAATCCAGCAATCCAAGTTCAAGACTCAGAGAGCCTAGTTAGATGCATCACCAACGCAATGGACATGAGTTTGAGCAAACTCTAGGAGATGACAGGGGACAGGGAAGCCTGGCATGCTGCAGTCTGTGGGGTTGCAAAGAGCTGGACATGACTTAGTGACTGAACAACCACAACAAGAGCCTCAGTTCAGTTCAGGTGTGTCCAGCTGCTTGTGACTCCATGGACTGCAACACACCAGGCTTCACTGTCCATCACCAACTCCTGGACTTTACTCAAACTCATGTCTCATCCTGTGTCACCCCCTTCTCCTCCCACCTTCAATCTTTCCCAGCATCAGGGCAAGCTATGAAGGGAAGGCTCAGAGTGTCCATGCCCCCTCCAAGCATGTGTTTTCCAGCCCAGAAGCTCTCCAAACCCTGTCTTTTGGGGATTATGTGGGTGCTTTGTTACACAGGCACAGTTGATTAAAATATTGTCCACTGGTGACTGAACTCAGCCTCTAGCCGTCTCCCCTCCCCAGAGGTCAAGGAGGTGGGAGTGAAGGTTCCAACTCTACAAGGTCATGGTTGGTTTTCCTGCCAAGCAGCCCCCATCCTCAGTTGTGGTCCAAAAGGCACCTTATTAACATAACAAAAGACCCTTTGATAGCTCTCTTAGGGAATTCCAAGAGCTTTGAAAGCTCTGTGCCAGAAAAAGGGATGAAATATACATTTCAAATATACTTTTCTCATTTCTCTAAAAGCTTTGTGTATGTATGTGTGTGTGTGTGTGTGTGTTATACTGATTGAAATATCAGACATTATCATCATTTAAGCATCAGTACCTCAATGGTTAAAATATTTCCATTTGGAAAATTTAAAGTAGAACCCTGGTGAGAAGAGTCAATTTCTAGGTAGGTTGATAAAAAGTCCAGGATCCCCAAGGAGGAGAGAGGGGTCTGGAGTTCTCAAGGAGGAGAAAAGGACAAACCCTTTTTTTCTACATTACTTTGTCTTAGTCAATATAACAAAGTATCCTGCTTAAGAACATGTTTCTCCTTCTTGAGAACCTTCTCACTAATCTTAAAATGTGTATTATGGGAGTGGATCTAGTAGAGCTTTCTATTGTTAGTTCTAAGCCTGTTATCTTAAAATGTATATTGTGGGAGTGGGTCTCCTAAGACCTTTTAGAACCTTGAGACATTCTTTTGATTTACTGCAATAACCAATTGAAAAAGTATATAGCTCTCTTGATGAGGCAATCTCCATCCCCCTTCTGATGTCTATGTCAGAAGCTTTTCCTGTCCCTTTTTCACATTAATAAAACTTGGCTACACAAAAGCTCTTGAGTGATCAAGCCTGGTCCCTGATCACGAATCCAACATCATTCACTGTAAGCTATCACTGGGACATACCATTGCAGGAGCTAAGGAAGTCTAAAGGATTGTTTACTCAAAAATCTGAGCTAAAGCAGTTTCTGAAGACTTAATTTTTTAAAGAATTAGCTTATTTTCTATGCTGTATATTTGGTTTATAACAATGGACCTGAAGAGCACCTTCGGTCTCCTAAGAGCTGAACATAGAACCTAACCCTGGTAGAAATTCAGTTCCCTGGTGGCTTAGTGGTAAAGAATCTGCCTGCCAATGCAGAGACCTACTAGATGAGGGTTCTATCCCAGGGTTGGAAAGATCCCCCAGAGAAGGAAATGGCAACCCACTCCAGTACTCTTGTCCTGAGAATCCCATGGACGAAGGAGCCTAGTGGGCTACAGTCTGTGGGGTCACAAAGGCTCAGACATGACTTAGCAACTAAACAACAACAAAATACATAGATGAATTATTCCATCATTAAGTAGGCAAAGAACCCCAGACATCAATAGAGGAACATGTCACAATCTGTCTTGAATGGTTTAGAGAGATTCAGGTGCTGATTTACTTATCATAAACTCTCTCTTGCCTGTAATTTTATTTCATTGCTTGTGATTCTGTGGCAATGAAGATAAATTGCTCTGCATCTTCCAACATTGTTTGTACACTTAAAGATAATATTACTCACCTGATAACCATCTTTCTTTATGTAAGGCAGTCTCACTGAAGTTTGATAAATGAATATATGTTTATTTAAGTGATCACCATTAATTTAGCCTCTTCTCTGTGAACATTTGCCATGGTTCTGTTTCTAATCTCAGCACACTCTTTTGCATCACCTCTCGCCCAGCTCAGTCAGTTGAAGCGCAAGGCTCGTGGGATCAAGGCTGCAGGTTGAAGGTCAGCCAGGTCACTCTGGGAAAACCAACCCCTTGCAATGGTCAGAAGCCACCCAGGCATTTCTGTTTAGGTAACTGGTTAATGAGTATCACAAGGGGAACTAGTCAGCAGTGTGATGTTAACTCAGAACAGCCTTTGCACCAAAGGAAAACCTGGTCCAAGGCTGTAGGTTGGCTTGATCACATTAACAGAAAACCATGATTTGCTTCCCTAGTGGCTCAGGTGGTAAAGCATCTGCCTGCAGTGCAGGAGACCCAGGTTAGATCCCTGGTTGGGAAGAGGCCCTGGAGAAGGAAATGGCAACCCACTCCAGTACTCTTGCCTGGAAAATTCCATGGACTGAGGAACTCATAGGCTACAGTCCATGGGGTCGCAAAGAGTTGGACACGACTGAGCAACTTCACTTTCACTTTCTAAAGAGCCAGGTGGCACTTGTGATAAAGAACCCACTACCAGTGCAGGAGAGGAAAGAGCTGAGGGTTCCATCCCTGGGTCAGGAAGATCCCCTGGAGGAGGGCATGGCTACCCACTCCAGTGTTCTTGCCTGGAGAATTCCATGGACAGAGGAGCCTGGTGGGCTACAGTCCATGGTGTTGCAAAGACTCAGGCACGACTTAGCACACATGTTAAAGAGCCAGGGTGTTTAAAGAAAAGTTCATTGATATTTTTTCATCTAGGATTTAAAAACTAAAAGCAGTAAAAATCATCCCTGAAAGGGGAAATACTTTTTTCCCTCCCAAGTGCTGATCTGAATTGAAAGTTAGTTGACTTTGTGGTCAAATGCTCCACAGATGGGGCATCTTGAAAACCAGCTAATTACTAGCAAGACTGTATCACTATTATGCCATTGGGAACTGTCTCCCTCTACGATAGCAATTTCTACCATCCTGCATTTCCCATAAAATATCTTGATAATTGTGATAACGTGAGTCTTCAAGAAAAGTAACATTCAGTTAGTCAACTTTTCTCCTTTGACAACCAAAGAGATTTTGGAATTACAAAAGATTTTAGTGGATGGATTTAAAATTAAGGTCAGAGCGCTTCCGTGGTGGCACTGTGGATATACGAATCCACCTGACAATGCAGGAGACACGGGTTCGATCCCTGATCTAGGAAGATCCCACATCCCACTGAGCCTGTGCACCTAAAGCCCAGAAGCTGCAACTACTGAAGGCCGGATGCCCTAGAGCCAGGGCTCCACAATGAGAAACCACCAAATGAGCCCACAGCAACTAGAGGAGCCTCTGCTTGCCCCAAGTAAAGAAATTCCTGCACAAAGCAATGAAGACCCAGCACAGCCAAACACAAGTAAATTAAACATTTTTTAAAGTCAGAGAGTTAGATCAAACAGTAAATCAGTAAACAGAAGAAAAATGAAGATAAAGAACCAGCGTACCAGTTTCAACATACTTTGACAGCTACTTTCCAAAAGTTTCCTAATATATTCATCAAAAGATACACTTCACAGAGAAATTTTAAAGTCAACCATTTGAGAATTCTATCCACTAAAGTGTATCAGATGTCTGTTTCTACTATATTACAGTGATGTCCTCCCCCAGAAATATGTATGTATGCCTATGTGTGCATTTGACACTTTTGAGTGCTGAAATTAAAAACTACTGTGACAGAACCACTGTTCATCACATTCTAATTCACTTATTTTGTTCTAGAGTATTAATACTTGAATGAGCTAAAGACAAATGACATTAGGCCTGAAGCACGGGGCATACGTGTAGAAACAGGATCACCTTTCTTCAGTCATTGCCTACGGTCTGCTGACCCAAAACTACTTGATTTTTTTCTGGGTTTTTGTGTGTGTGTGTGAATTAAGTTTTATTGGGGACAAAATAAGGACTGCAGCCTGGGTGACAGCACCCTTTTTTTTTTTTAATATGAAGGGCAGATAAGGTAGCTTCTTACCTGAGTGACTAGCCTTGATGTGCTGTTGTTTAAGGAACAGTTTCTCACTTTTTCTTCCCTGTCCCCACGTTTGGACTCCCCTCTGTCTGTCCGTTCCTTGAGTGTGGAACTGTCATCACATAATAATTCACCTTGATATATCTGTGCTTTTCTTTTAAAATGCTGACCTATCGAAACCCTCCATTTTATTACAGTACTATAATTAGAAAAACACCATGAACAAACAGCCCCTTTTGAGGACGGGTAGGGATGACATCATTGGCCGGGTGAATTTGCCTCAGACTAGGACAAATGCAAGCAGAGGTCAGAAGAATCACTTTAAGCGGGAGTTGGGGCCAGTTCCTTTGCTGTCCCTAGTTCCTAAGTTTGGGAATTTCTGTGCCTCTCTATTCTCATTTACTCCTTCAGTTGGCTTGCATTAACTACTGATGCTCACCCACTAAGAAAATAAAAACAAACAGTAGCAGAAATGGTTCCTACCTTCACAGGGCTTTCTGTGCAGTGGGAGAGAGAGAGATCCTTTGAACAATTCAGCCAGCTGAACTGGACTTAAGTGTGATATGCAGCTGAAGGTAGGCAGGGTCTCTGTGACTTGACTGTAACAGAAAGTATTTGGTTCCATGAGGAGGTGCCAACTGACCCCCTGTTTGAAGGATGAGAGGAGTTAACTAGGCAGGCAAAGAATATCAATGAATGATGAAATATTGACTTCTGCCTCTTTTTTGGAGTTCCTGTCCTGTTAGGTTTATTAACTAGTCCTGTAAGATTATGAGGGCTGCTCAAGCAATTGTATGCTGAGTCATAGGCACAGAGCCCTGATCAGCTTGTTCTTGCACATGGTGATATTTAATTGGTAGCTTGAAAAATCTTTGCATAGCGTGAACTTCTCACTCTGACTTTGGATCTCTGATATTGTTTTAAACCTGCATCCCTTCTAATGTTTCTGCTAGCATATATTAATACCATCTGTGTGTTAGGAGTTAAATAAATGATTTTGTTTTCCTTAAAAAAAAAAACACACACACAAAATATCATGTGGACTACAAAATGTGTAGACAGGTGCTCCTAAGATACATTTTTTTTCCAATGTGATTTATGCTACTATTTAGTTTAATTATTAGTAACACCTCACCCATCCTTTAAATGATCTTCTTAGGAAATAACAGATTTCTTTTTGAGAACAAAGAATAAAGTAGTATTTTTGCCAAAGGTTTTATCTATGTGATATTCAGTGCAAACAATTACATATTACATTGGGTCAACCACATGCAGTCAGTTCAGCATGACATGACTCAGATGATGTTGTTGTATAAAGGAAATCAACCCTGAATATTCATTGGAAGGACTGATTCTGAAGCTCCAATACTTTGACCCTCTCATGTGAAGAGCTGACTTGTTGGAAAAGACCCTGGTGCTAGGAAAGACTGAAGGTAAAAGGAGAAGGGGGCAGCAGAGGATGAGATGGTTGGATGGCATCACCAACTCAGTGGGCATGAATTTGAACAAACTCCAGGAGATAGTGAAGGGCAGGGAAGGCTGGCATGCTGCCATCCATGTGGTCACAAGAATCAAACACAACTTAGTGGCTAAAGAACAACAATGTAGGGAAAAAAGCATTGTTTAATAAAGAAAGAATATTCTGAGCACAGACAAGATGATGGAGCCCTAACAGCCAGAGTCCTGTGAGGAGAGCAGAACCCATGCCACGTGGTTCAGTAGAGGTCGGTTAATATAGGGAACTGGTGAGATGGCGGCAAGAGCTGAAAAACACCATAGCGTCAGGAAACCTACACCCTGGAGCTGGGGCAGCTACCGCTGCTAAGTCGCTTCAGTCGTGTCCGACTCTGTGCAACCCCATAGACGGCAGCCCACCAGGCTCGTCCGTACACAAAAGAAAGATGTGTAACCAGAACCCGAAGCCAGAGCTGCGTTGCTTCTAAAATAAACGAGGCCACAGCAGGAGAGACAGGGAGAAATACGCTGACTTCGCCCTTCAGTGTCTTACCAAGTTTCCCACCAACCCGACCTAACTCAAAACCAGCTGCAGGGAAGGCTGGGCATGGAGTTTGCCACTGGCCTCGTGATGCAGAGCAGGGAAGGACAGACGACTGGCTCAGAGCTAGGAGATGATGCTGATGGCCCCCTGCCTAAGGATTCCAGGCACTAGGACCGTGGGTGCTTCTTTTTCTTAACCTTTCCTCTGAAACCGTCTTTTCTCAGAGCCACTTTTATCTGTTCCTTACCGAATGTGTTATTTTTTCCTTCTATACTTTCACCAATGTAGGCGTCAGTGCTTGGCTAGTCCCATGTTTAAAAAAAAACAAAACACCAAACCAACTAGATTTACTCATCTGCAGTGCTTGAAAAGCCAGGCTAGAGACTTAGTCAGGCAATATAGAAGTGCAAAGTACAAAGAAGGAATTCTCTGAGACTAGCAGCAGCGGGGGACTGGGCAACTAGCCTCTGTGTGTGTGCGTGTATGTACACGTAGTCACCCAGTCGTGTCTGACTCTTGCAACCCCATGGACTGTAGGCCCCCAGGCTCTTCTGACCATGGGATTTCCCAGGCAAGAATACTGGAACGGGTTGCCAGTTCCTACTCCAGGGGACCTTGTGGACCCAGGGATCAAGCCTTTGTCCCCTGCATCTCCTACACTGGCAGGCAGAATTTCTACCACTGCGCCACCTAGGAAGCCCAACTAGTCTGTGCGCTCAGTCACTCAGTCGTGTCTGACTCTTTGCAACCCCATGGACTGTAGCCCACCAGGCTCCTCTGTCCATGGGGATTCTCCAGGCAAGAATACTGGAGTGGGTTGCCATGCCCTCTTTCCACCCAAAGTGTATAGACTGGAATGTAGTGGTTATGATGGGGAAAATGGTGGGTTTAGGGACTGGGGAGGTGGGGGGGGGGGGGTGGGTGTGGAGCATGGCGGCCCAACCCTCCCACCCTCAACCCTGCCTTCTCTATTGTTGAGATCCATTTGAGAAATCGCACACGGAGCTTTATCCCATTCGTCATGTAAGGCTGCTCCCTAACAATATCAAGAACTTAGTGGAAAATCTTATAAATACATCTTCCAATTAAGGCAGGAAGTTCCAAAAGCATCATGTCAGGTTTTAAATGAAATGAGACAAATGTGATTAATTGTTTCATTGAATCAAAACTTGGTGTTAATTTTAGCAGTGACTCAGATAATTTCTGGCATCCTCTATTAGCAGCAAGTCAAAACCTTTAATTATGAGTCACTTTAGTCCACAGAGAAAATGATAGGACTTTTCCAAAAAGGTTTTCGTCGGTTAGAGGCCAAAATTAATTTTAATACTTGATAATTTTCTTGAGAGGAACTACTCTTTTAAGATTTAGTGTTGTTGTTGATATGTTTGTTTCAGAGTTGGAAAATTGCCCGAAAAAAATCTTTTTACCGATATAATGTAAACAATCTGATGAATTAATAAAATATAATTATAGTTGGTCAAATCTGTTTTGAATTGGCTTGGGAGACAGTTTCTTAACGTTTGACTTTATAGGGGAGCTGTAGATTGTTTAATTTTTGTTTTAGGTTGGAGTCTAGTTGATTTACAATGTTGTTCCAGGTGTATAACAAGGTAATTCGGTTATACATATGTCCATTGTTTTTCATATTCTTTTCCCATATAGGTTATTACAGAATCTTGAGTCGAGTTTCCTATGCCTTACAAATGTTTATTTCTTTTCATTGACACCTGTTGCTATGGAAACCATACTATTGACACATAAGTCAAGGCCCTGGAGTGATCTGGTTTAATAAACAATATGAAGCACAGAGAACAAACGCACCAAACCGTAGACTTCTTGCCTCATAACTCCCTCCCATATTGTCAAATTGAGCAAAACCACAGCTGCCCTGCAGTGGAGAATAAGGAGGCTTTCATGGGAGAAACTCATCATTTTTGATCCTTTTAAAATTGTCTGCGATACTAAAAGATTTAAGAAATGAATGGGGAATAAGGTAATCTAAGCTACAAAACCCCTAATCAGACAAATGGTGATAGTCAGTTCACCTGTGCCAGCTTTCCGCCAGCATCAAAACCATCCCTGGGCATCCTCAAGGTCAGAGTTTGGGGATGCACTTTCCTAGACGAGGGGGCCAAGGGCATCATCCCCAGTCTTGGCTTCTCTAATAATTTTCATCCACAGTGATTCTCAGTGTGTCGTCTAAAGTGATCTTGGGCATCTGTTCCTGGAACTGTACATTAATACTTTCATTATGTTGGAAGGAAACCTCATTACTTGAAACTATGGCTTTACAGAAAATATGAACTCTCGAAATCCCATAAGAAGATGCTCTTATGTTTCTTTCATATGAAAGGTACTCAGCAAGTATATTTAAGAATTCTTGGTGGTGGTTCTTTTGTCTTTGAAGAAAAATTTACTTTGACCTTCACTTTTACCTTTTATATATCCACTTAAAAGTTAGAACCAACCGAACTGCTCATGGTACTTCCAAGCCGTACATCCTGCCCCCAACTACACTATCTTTTAAATATTATTATATGTTCCCAAACTATGAGGCAGGGAGAGTGGTATACGTCTGCTGCTTCAGGATGCTTCTGTCTTATCAGGTGGTTCATACTTTGGCTGGCAAGTCCTACATTCTTTCTCAATCATATTATTAGATACAGTGGTAAAGAACCTGCCTGCCAATGCAGGATATTTAAGAGATGTGGATTCGACCGCTGGGTAGGGAAGATCCCCTGGAGAAGGAAATGGCATCCTGCTCCAGTATCCTTGCCTGGGAAATCCCACAGAGAGAGGTGCCTGGAGGGCTGTAGTCCATGGGATTGCAGAAGAGTGGGACACGACTGAAGCGACTTAGCACAGCACACAACACGGATGTATTCTAACAGATAATGTTACTGAGCTCACATACCAGGCACTGTGAAAGATTTTACATGGGTCGACGTTAACTCCCTTGATCTTCATGTCAATCTGATGATGTGAATATTCTTACTATTCCCATCTTAGAGACAGGGAAACAGAAGCACAGAGAGGTTAGTCAAGGGTAGGTGAGATTCAGACCCAGGCTCTCTGGCCTCAGAGTCTGGCTCTGAGACTCTTACCTCAGATGTAAAGAACTGGAAGGGTTTTTGAAAAGAAAACAAATACGATAAAAGGCTACCCCATTGTTTGTTAAAAGCAACCAAACTCAGTTGTTAGGGAGTCACTTTCACTGGTTCCTTTGGAATATTGTAGACAGGTTACAATGCCTCTGTGCCTCTGCAGAAGGCTGGACGGGTCCCTCTGTCCACCCCAAAGGCACAGGCAGAAGCACACCAGGGACCCTCTCGATGAAAATGTGATTCTTACAGATGGCCCACACGGAAAGATGCTCGACATTACCGTTAGAGAAATGCACATCAAAGCTACAGTGAGGTACCACCTCACACCAGTCAGAATGACCATTAGTCTTCAAGTAATAAGTTTTCTGATGATATCAAAATCAAAATAGTGTCTCATCATTAAGTGAACCCAAGCCTGGCACTCTATGAAGTCAGGCTTTTCAATACCCAAGTAAAATTTCTTTTTCCTTTTCTCCTTCCTTCCTCCTAAAATACGTATTTCTCAATTTAACCTCTTTGATTCTTGGAAAATGACAGAAGAGCAGATTCAGAAGTTGAGCAAGACTATAGGACTCAGTAAAATTAAGGTAGAAGATTGATCCCAGAAAACTAAATAACCAGAAAAGAGATGTGAAATAGGAAGCTGAATGGAGAACAGAAAAGACAATGGGAACCAATTTTCTTTGAAAGTGAACGGTAAAGAAAGCTGAAAATGAAACCACTTCGTTTTTATTTTTAATAGCTGCATCAAGAGATGGTTTTCGTAGGGAAAAAAAAAACACCTTTAAATATTACTAGTGAGTTGACTCATTGGAAAAGACTCTGATGCTGAGGGATTGTGGGCAGAAGGAGAAGGGGATGACAGAGGATAAGATGGCTGGATGGCATCACTGACTCGATGGATGTGAGTTTGAGTGAACTCCGGATCGGTGATGGACAGGGAGGCCTGGGGTGCTACAGTTCATGGGGTTGCAGAGTCGGACACGACTGAGCAACTGAACTGAACTGGAGTCCTGATTCTCATCTTTTAGACTGAATCTTCCTCACCAGATGCCCCGTTTCCCAAATTCTATCCAAACTACCATCTCCCATATCTAGTCCCTAGGGGGTGTATTAAGAGCAGAAAAAAATTAATTTTCTTCATGGTTTGGACAAACCAAAGAATCTTTCATAAGAATTTTTTAAGCAAATAATTTCAATTTAAGAAACATTTAGGATAGATGATGTGTTAGGATTAGCTCAAATGGTAGAATGCTCGCTTGGCATGTGAGAAGTATTGAGGTCAGTGACCACATCCTCCATTAGGCTTTGGGCTTCCCTGGTGGCTCAGATGGTAAAGAATCTGCCTGCAATGCAGGAGACCAGGGTTCAGTCCCTGGATCAAGAAGATCCCCTGGAGAAGGAAATGGCAACTCACTCTAGTATTCTTGCCTGGAGAATTCCATGGACAGAGTTGCTGTTCAGGCTACAATCCATGGGGTCACAGAAGAATCAGATATGACTTTGTGGCTAACACTTTCATGGGTTAGGTACTATACAAAACAAATTTCTGCCCTTGAGGGGGAAAACAAGCCCAGAATGGATAAAGGTTTCTGGTTGTGACTCTGGCTGCAGACTGGCCCACGGAGGGGCACCTACAGCCCATCACATTTTGTTCCCTTCCCCCTGTTCAGGGTGGATGTGAGGCTAGTTTACAAAGGGACAAAGACAAGCTGTCTCTAAGGCAAATGCAGTTGTTACAGATTCGTATCTAATAGATGTGCCCATCCTTGTAAGAACTCGCTTCCAAATCGGAATGTGATTTCCCCAGGTCGTCTCTTCTGTCTTGGGGCCTGCCGGACTTCTGCTCCTCAGCAGCCTTGCCCTCCCAGTGAGGAGGTCATCTCATGGAGAGATGGAGAGCTCAGACCACAGTCAGATGCCTGCCTCCTGACACCAGCACTTTTAGCTCTGAGGCCTCGGGCAAGTGATGTAACCTCTCTTTTGGCCTGTTTCATCATTCAGGAAAGATAACATCACTGAGGATCGTCGTTAAGACCGTGTGTACAAATAGCTGGGCACTGGGCCTGGCATGTAGTGAAGGCTCTCAGTAAGGATTTGCTTCTCTTAGTGTTAATCAGATGGGTGACCCTGAGTGACCCTTCTCTTACATAAAGAAGGTATTTCTCTTTCTCCCTGAATCCCAAGAATCTTCCAGCTTCTGATCTTACAGTTTTCCCCTCTGCCTTTTCTGGAATTCTGTCTCCATACTCTGGGAATGAACCTTTTATCTCCGCCTTTTTTTTCCATCTGGCCTGTTCTGTTTGTCATACAGTTGTTAAGACCCCTTCTTCCTTTGCTCAGCCTTGGGCACCCCAAAGCTCTTGCCAGCATCTCAGGTGAGGCTGAGTGGCACCATGAGAGAAATGACACCTCCTGAGTTCACGCCAGAGGCCAGGACACGTTTCTCTTCTGTCTGAACTGATTTCCACGTCAATTTTGAGCCTGGTATCCTGTACCATAAAGCTTCCCAGATGGCTCAGTGGTAAAGAATCCACCTGCTAATGTAGGAGACTGTGGTTCAATCCCTGGGTGGGGAAGATCTCTTGGAGAAGGAAATGGCAACCCACTCCAGTATTCTTGCCTGGGAAATGCCACGGACAGAGGAGCCTGGCAGGGCTACAGTCCATATGGTGGCAAAGAGTCAGTCACAACTGAGTGTCTGAACAACAGGCAACAGTCCCTGCACTATGTTCCTCATCTGGCAAGTGAGAACCCTAGAGCACGGGCCAGCTGTGAATTCCATCAAAGGTAAGTGTGTTTGCCCCAGGTGGCAAGTCCCATTCACTCTCTGGTCTTCTGATTTACTAGAACTTAATCATTATATTTGGAGAGGGGAATGGCAACCCACTCCAGCCAAAAAGGTTGTTCAGGTAGCAAGTATGTTGTTCAATCAAGTTCTTAGCAAAAATGAAGAAGATATTGTCTAGTTTTACTTACAACCAAACTTTTTGGCCAACCCAATATTTTTGTGTTTACTGCATGTTTAAAGTATTGTGGCAACTAGCAGACATTGCCTCCAACAAGGGAAGAAAATGCTCCACAGCTTCATCTTGACTTTCTCCTCTACAATGCGCTAAGGTGTTCACTTGCTCCTGCCAAGCTCCTTAACAGACTAAAGGATCTTTTACATGCCATTCTCTGTGCCCCCTCTCGCCTCCCTTCTGTGGGAAGTTTAAGTCCTTACTAAAAGTCAGGAAATACAAACCATCTCACTCATCTCAGATCCTCTGTTTGTTATGAGGACTGCACATCTGTCTTTTAAGACTCTGTAAAGAGAACAAATAGAAGAGGTTTCCAAGCAAGCTGATGCCTTTTCAGAAGTCTGGATGATGAGGAAAAGGGTATAATCTTGGGGCTAATTGGTCTGTTTAAAGACACACCTAGGCCTGACTGCAGTGCCAGCGCTTGGTGTTGTTGCTCAGCAGCTCAGTCGTCTCAGACACTGTGCGACCCCATGGACTGCAGCACACCAGGTTGCTCTGTCCTTCACCATCTCCTGGAGCTTGCTCAAACTTGTGCCCATCGAGTTGGTGATGCCATCCAACCATCCGTCCTCTGTCACCCCCTTCTCCTCCTGACTGCAGTCTCTTCCAGCGTCACAGGACTTGAGTTTATCTGAACTAGGCAGTTGCCTGTCTAAAGTCCCAAGCCAGAAAATGCTCTTACTCCCCAGCACCCCTTAGTAAGGCAGTGCTGGGAGAGAGGTCAAAGTACTGACTTAAATGGGGTCCACTGAATCTATTGCAGTGTTACAAATTACCCCCAAACTTAGCAACAACAATAACCGTTTACTATCCACACAGTTTCTGTCAGCCAGGAATTCTGGGAGTATTTACAGTTGACTGTCAAACAACACTCGGGGGTGGCGGGGGGTGGGGGTTAGTGGCACAAACCTTCTGCCCCCAGTTGAAAATCCACTGTAACTTCGTCAGCCCTCTGCATCCCAGGTCCTCCATATCCGTGCTTCCACATCCCCAGATCCAACCGTCCTCAGATTGTGCAGCACTGTCATATGTACTATTGAAACAAACCCATTTAGAAGTGGATGCACACAATTTAAACCTGTGTTGGTTGAGAGTCAACTGTGTTTGCATGTTCTGGCTCTGGCTATCATGAGGTTGTGCTGACGACGTGACCAGGGGTCTAGGTCTCCCTTACACCTCACAGGGGCTGGAGGATTTGATTCTGAGATGCTTCATTCGAGTCCTGGGTGAGTGAACCAAGGTGACTCTGGTTGTGGCAGAGGCCTCAGGTCCCAGCCGTGTGGACCTCTCCACGGAGCTGCCTCCCCCAGAGCAAGTGACTAAGAGCAGGGCACCAGCCAAATGGCATGGATGTCCCAGCCTCAGAGTCCAGAGAACAGGTGGTGGTGGTGTAGTCACTCAGTCGTGTCCGATTCTTGCAACCCCACGGACTGCAGCCCACCAGGTTCCTCTGTCCATGGGATTCTCCAGGCAAGAATACTGGAGAGGGTTGCCGTTTCCTTCTCCAGAGGAATCTTCCTAACCCACGCTTCGAACCCAGGCCTCCTGCATCACAGGCAGATTTCCTTACTGACTGAGCCAGGAGGGAAGCCCCAGATAACAGGGCACAAGCCAAAGCAACATGGACGACCCAGCCTTAAAGTCCCACATGGTCAAGGATTTTCTGTAACATCCCCACTGGTTCACTGGTCAAACCCCATTTCATGTGAGAAAGAACTAAACAAGTGAATCTCAGGAACCAGTGGTGGTTAAGGACCATCTTGAAGACTAGAGACCACAACAGGAAAAAGATTTTTATAAACTACATGCGTTTATTGAAGAATTGCTCGCTACAACTTGAGAGTGTTGTTTTTGTTGAGCCTCAGGGGTCAAGACCCTTTACTCTCGAGTTCAGCATGTTTCTTGATTCACAGCATGTTACCACAGACTCTTCTTATTCCGTGTTTTTTAAAATGGAGAATTTCCATTTATCGCCCCTCTAGTAAGCCTTAATGTCTATCCTTGGATATACATGTATATACGTATATATGCCTATAAGCTATATGAGGTTTGAAAGCTATTTTTTAAATGATACAGATGATCTTACTTGCAAAACAGAATAAAGACACAGATGTAATGAACAATATGTGGATACCAAGGAGGAAGTGGGGAGTGGTGGAAGGAACTGGGAGTTTGGGATTGACACAATTAGTACTGTGTATGAAATAGATTACTAATGCGTAGCATAGGGAACTCTCCTTAATGCTCTGTGGTGATCTGAATGGGAAGGACATCCAAAAGGGAGGGGATATGTGTGTATGCGGGCTTCCCAGGTGGCTCTGTGGTAAAGAATTCACCTGCAATGCAAGAGACCCAGGTTCAATCCCTGGGTCAGAAGATTCCCTGGAGAAGGAAATGGCAACCCACTTCAGTATTCTTGGCTGGGAAATCCTATGGACAGAGGAGCCTGGCGGGCTACAGTCCACGGTGTTGAAAAGTCAGACATGACTTAGTGACTAAACAGCAAATATGTATATATGTATGACATTCATTTTTCTGTACAGTAGAAACACAGCATTATATAGCAAGTATACGCCAATAAAATTTTTTTAATATACATAAATGGGATTGTGCCATAGGTGTTTGTCTTTCTGAAGTGTACGCTTCGTACCACATTTTAAATATCTATTCCTATCCCTATTTGTAGGTCAAATTCATTGCTGCACAATTCTCAGTCATATACAGAGGTCACATTTTACCTGTCTCCTCCCTTCTTGTTGGTTACCTTGTCCTCCAGTCCCCTCTCCCTCGGGCCACACAGACCTGAACACAGTGTACACCAGATCATGGCCACAGACCACCACCTCTGCTTTCACTGAGCTCCAGTCCATCACCTCCTGCCTGGATCACCCTGCCACCTGTAATTCCCAAGCTATCTGCTATAGTATAGTCTCATCCAGCAGCCAGCAATGATGCTTTTAAAGAGTAAGTCATCTCATGTCACCCACTTGCTCCAAGCCCCTAGGGGCCTCCCATCCATCTCTGTGACATCTGACTGCCCGCCCCGGGGCCGCAGGGCCTAGCGTGGTCTGGACCCTGCTCTCCTGCTGAACTCTCCCTACAGCCTTCTTGCTTCCAACATTCCAATTGCATAGATCTCCCTTCTTTGATTCTTCATTCCAGCACATTAATTGAGCAACCACTATCTGCCCCGCATCCTTCTAGGTACTTGGAGTACAGCAGTGGACAAAATAGGCCTTCATTCCGATTTCAGATACTCACCAAGCACCCAGGGTCCTGGCCTGGCCCCTGCTGTTCCCTCCCCACCTACAATGCTTCTCCCATGTTTCTGTATGACCGCCCCTTTTTAGCATGTGGGTCTCAGCCCAGGCTCTTCCCCAGAGAGGCTCTCTCTGACCTCATCATTTTCTTTCCCCACAGGCTGCCTTATTTTCCCTCAAATCCCCATCATAACTGACATTATAGGTTCAGCTCTTCAGTATCAGCTCTCTGGCCAGACTGAAAGACACAGGAGGACAGGGCATTTTTTATTGTTTCCAGTGACTGGGTCCACAACCACAAAGTGCTGACCATTTTATATTTGTGTTTGTGTTCTGACGACTGTGTTACTGCCAGGAGCTCAGATGACACAGCGCTCAGCACACTGGCCTCAGCCACACCAGCTCATCTGCTGCTTCCTATCCACTCTGAGCTTGGAAACTAGACAACCACATCTCATAATAGCAGCCAGTGACTGCCCAGCGCTTTCATCCTCATGACAATCCTATCGGTTGCAGTCTATTATTATCCCCACTGTTCGGTTTAGGAAACTGAGGTTCGAAGAATATAAATACCGCATTCCTGGTGACTCAGCTAATAAACGTCAGAGCCAAATTAGAATCGGCACAGCCTGGCTCCAAAGCCCTCATGCTTAACCACAGTCATCCAAGCCTATCCCTTTCTAGAAGTGCATATACAGAAAGAAAAATTGACTCAGTGTGTTGGAGAGGGCCACCTATCAGGAAGGGGCATCAACTTTGATATATGCCCATTTTAGTTACTTCTGATTCAGCACTGCATCTCAGGGAGATCACAGTATCATGTGTGTGTGTGCCCAGTCATGTCTGAGTCTTTCTGACCCCATGGACTTAGCCCACCAGGCTCCTCTGTCCATCGGATTCTCCAAGCAAAACTACTAGAATGGGTTGCTGTTCCCTTCTCCAGGGGATCTTCCTGACCTAGGGACTGAGCCCGTGTCTCCTGCCTTGACCAGCGGATTCTTTACCACTGCCTCACCTGGGAAGCCCTGCAAAGCATCCCAGGGCTATTCAAAACGGATAACTAACAAGGACCCACCATGTAGCACAGGGAACTATACTCAGTATTTTGTAAAAACCTATAAGGGAAAACAATCTGTAAGCAAGTTACAATTATCATTATATTAATATCACTATTAGGTCAAACTAGTTTGTGTCTTTTTTTTTAAGAAATTGGAGTAAAATGAAGGAAATAGATGTGAAGAAACCATTTTTTAATATAATTAGCAATCAGTCCTTAGACGTTTGAACCTGGAGAAAGTGAAAAACAAGGTCAATGTCCACTTCAAAGAATAATTCATAGGTTTAGAGACTGGGCAAGCCTCAAGTGCTTGAAAGTTTCCTCCTTGGCATAACAAGAAGAAAATTCTGCCATGGAATCAGTGACAACACATATCAATATTGTTTATAAATTAAGCTATAACTATTAAGAAAAACTAGCAAATAAGAAATAAACAGTTTATAATGAATCTTTTTTTACTTTAAAAAAGAATCTGAAAAAAAATTGATATGTATGGAGGACAGCATGGCAACCTACTCTGGTATTCTTGCCTGGAGAACCCATGGACAGAGTAACCTGGTGGGCTACAGTGCATGGGGTCGCAAAGAGTTGGACATGACTGAGCCACAGCACAGCACTGTGTATGTATAAGTGAACCACTTTGCTGTACACCTGAAGGTAATATAACATTGTAATCGACAATTGTTGTTTAGTCACTAAGTTGTGTCCAACTCTTTTGGGACCCCAGGACTGTAGCCTGCCAGATTCTTCTGTCTTCAGTTTAAAATAAAAAAGAAAAGAAACACAAAGTATCAGGAGCTAAATTCTAAATGTGTAAGCTATATTCCCTAAGCAGCAGAGTTGCAATAAATGCAGGAGAGTAACTTGAAAGCATGTGTAAAGTCACATGATCTAGAGCATCCCCTCCACCTCCTCCATGCTTCCAAAGCTGACTTCTCCTGGGGGTACCCACGTTCAGCCTCCATTCACAGCTCATTCTTTCCCCGTTCATAAGCCCTCCATGTGCTCCCTCTATGAGTCTCCTGCAAATTGACTTTTATTAAGAGTTGGGGCAGATAGCTTATGTGTCAGAGCTGATTTGAAACACCCACACAAGCTGACCGTATCTCTCTCCATCAACATCCATCAGCTTTCAACATGAGGATCATAACTGCTCAGTGGTGGGTCTTCACTCCTGATTCTTTGCTCTTGGAGAAGCTGACAGTTTTCATGTTACCCCATATAGGTCTCCAAGCTGAATAGTTCTGTGACTGTTGGAGGGTTGGAAACTTTCTAGAATGCTCAATAGTATTGTGTCCATTCATTCACTCATTCATACATATTTAGCTTCTTACTGTAGACCAGAAATCCTGCAAATGTGATCAGACAGGCCCCTGGGCCTTCACTCAAGCCGTTCACTGTCTAATAGACAAGAGTATACCCAAATGATTGTGATACTGTGTGGCTAGGGAAATCATGGAAGAATGTGTTTGGAATTATGGAAGCACTTGGTGAGGGTGAGGGAATACCTATTTAGGAACAAAGGGGGAATCTCTTCCTTTTCAGATGTGAGACCTATTATGGGGAGCTGGGCATGTGAAAAGTCCAAGATACGGGAAAGGGAAAGACTCATCTCCATCTGGGAATGACATGATCTGTAGGGAGAACCTAGAATTGATACGTCTCTAGAGTGACGAAGGGTGGGAGGCACAGAACAAGGAGGAAACAGGAGTAGAGCTGAGAGAGGCAGGGCCATGCCAGCCTCCGTGATGGTGAAGGTTTGGGAATTGATTCATGTCAGCATGAGATCACAGCTTCAACAGACCGACGTGTGTGTGGAAACTGGACTGGCAAGGGGAGAGTGGGGGGCACCCAGTGAGTCTGAGGGGTTCAGACTGTATCCCCATAGCAAGGTAGGACTCTTAAATGGCTTGACCTCTAGAGGATGGCCCCAAGATGGCTGCAAGGAGAGAACTGTGTATTATGGGCTGTTTTTTATTAGAAGCAATGAGTGAAGTCAAAAATTGGGGGTATGGGATTTATATGAACACAACATTTTCTTTTCCTTGGTAAAAGATGGCTTCTCCAACCCCAAAGGCAAAGTGGAACAAGCTTGGACTTTGGAAGGAGAGCAGGTTCAAATCTATATTCTAGCACTAGCTGTATGACCCTAGACAAGTTACCAAACCTCTCTGATTATCACAGCCCTCACCTGCAGTGTTTTACTATCTACACACAGCTCTGATCCACTGTTGGGACTCAGACCCCAGGAACTATGAGCCATTTTACATTGCTGTTCTCATCATCATCTTTGCTTTGCAAAGAAGAGGTAGACAGAACAGCAGATGGACCAGTCAGCCTTTCTTGTTGGTGCTGAAACTGGGACAGATTGTGTCATCAGCCCATCTTTGGGCATAGCTCACAGTACACCTGACACTCCTGTTTGCAGGTGAAAGTGTTAGCCACTGAGTCTTGTCCAACTCTTTGCGACCCCATGGACTATAGCCTGCCAGCCTCCTCTCTCCGTGGAATTCTCCAAGCAAGAATAATGGAGTGGTTAGCCATTCCCTCCTGCAGGAGATCTTCCTGACCCAGGGATCAAACCCATATCTCCTGTGTCTTCTGCATTGCAGGTGGATTCTTTTCTCAGTGAGCCACCTGGGAAACCCTCATTTAACATAATACTCTTTAGATCCATTCAGTTTGTTGCAAATGACAAACTTTCATTTTTTAAATAGCTGAGTAATATTCCATTCCGTGTGTGTGTGTGTGTGTGTGTGTGTATATATATATATATATATATATAAAACGGCCCCCCCACACACACAGGCCACATCCTCTTCATCCATTCACCTACAGATGGAAATTTTGGTCACTTGCATATCTTGGCTATTGTAAATAACGCTGCATAGATCTTTCAAATTAGTGTTTTTGTTTTCATGGGATAAATACCCAGAAGTGGAATTGCTAGATGGTATGGTAGTTCTATTTTTAATTTTTTTAAGAACCTCCATACATTTCATAGTGGCTACACCAATTTACATTCCCACCAACAAGGTAGCTGACTTCCCTGGTGGCTCAGATGATAAAGCGTCCGCCTACAGTGCGCGAGACCCAGGTTCCATCCCTGGGTTAGGAAGATCCTCTGGTGAAGGAAATGGCAACCCACTCCAGTACTCTTGCCTGAAAAATCCCATGGATGGAGGAGCATGGTAGGCTACAGTCCATGGGATCGCAGAGTGGGACATGACTTCACTTTCACTATCTTTTCAACAAGGTATGAGGCTAGATCCACTGGACATTTAAACACTTCTTGAAAAGCCTTGTCCTTGTCTGTGACCCCCAGGGGCCTCCTCTTTCCTGGAGCCTCCTGGCTTATTTACTGTTTATAGACCTTGAAAGCATTCCCTTCAGGCCCAGCACCCTTAGGGAAATTCATTTGACTGCAGCCTCCTCTTCCAGTGTCACGTGTATGGTCAGTAATCAAGATAAATGAAGAAACCACCCTGGAAGTACCTGTACTTTGTCAGTACATTTTCTCGGTAAACGCAGTTTTGTTTTTAGTGACTAGGCAAAGTCAGTAAATAAAAGTAACACTTAGTTAGCAGATCTACCCAAAGAAACTGTCTTTCCACAATGCTCCCTGCCTGGGGCAACTCAAAGATCTGTAGTTGAGAGTTTAAGAGCTAGCTCACCTGACTGCTTTTAAAGACTCAGACTGACAACAGCAGGCTGTTGTCTTGAGACCAGAGTGTCTATGGCAGACTATTGTGGAATATTGCACAGAAAGATACATCTCTTTTGAAAAGACTGTCAATTCAAGGAGAGTCTCTTGGACTGCAAGGAGAATCAAACCAGTCAATCCTAAAGGAAATCAACTCCGAATATTCACTGGAAAGATTGATGCTGAAACTCTAATACTTTGGCCATCCAATGCAGAGAGCCAACTCATTGGAAAAGACCCTGATGCTGGGAAAGATTGAGGACAGGAGAAGGGGGTGGCAAAGGCTGCGATGGTTGGATGGCATCACCAAATCAATGGACATGAATTTGAGTAAACTCCAGGAGATAGTGAAGGGCAGGGGAGCCTGCATGCTACAGTCCATGGGGTGGAAAAGAGTCAGACACAACTTAGCGACCGAGTATCATCATCAATTTAAGGAGCCTGCCAGCTTTTCTAGACAGTTGTGGCCACGGGGAGGCACTATCCCAGATCCTGTTCTGTTAGCCCAAGGCCCTCCCCATGTCCCTCAATGCTGTCTGAACAGATCAGGTCCCAAACCAGTTAGGATGTAAGTGGGGAGTGTCCACACCAAGAGGGGACTGGACACAAGGTGAGCAGGCTGTGGTCAAGGCTGCTGGCCGATAACCGGGAGGGCCAGGCTTTCAGAAAGAGAACAAGCAGTCAGGAGCAGCAGCCCCCTGCCCAGGGCTGTACTTCCTGCTCCTTTTTCCTGCTTTCCCTGTTCCTGTATATAAACTTAGAGAGGAAGATCAACCACGGACAATGGAGGAGACCCAGTCATGGAGCTGAAATTCTGAATCAATCAAGCCTGCTTTCTAAATTGACCATGAAATTACGAAAAAAGGTATGAACAAGACTCCTTCAGGTTCTTAGCAGACATGGGGTCTAGAGAACAAATAGAGTTCAGATACAGAACAGAGGACGTTCTGTCTCGGACCCCAGAATTTTGACTGTAGGTTCTGACCCAAAGCATATACTTATTTGGTCATTGATTCATGTCTGTCTGCCTCACCAGCCCAGAGAAGGCAATGGCTCCCCACTCCAGTACTCTTGCCTGGAAAATCCCATGGACGGAGGAGCCTGGTGGGCTGCAGTCCATGGGGTCGCTAAGAGTTAGACACGACTGAGCGACTTCACTTTCACTTTTCACTTTCATGCATTGGAGAAGGAAATGGCAACCCACTCCAGTGTTCTTGCCTGGAGAATCCCAGGGACAGTGGAGCCTGATGGGTTGCTATCTATGGGGTCGCACAGAGTCGGACACGACTGAAGCGACTTAGCAGTAGCAGCAGCAGCCTCACCAGACAGGAAGCTACGAGAAGGGAGAGGCCATCTGTTTTTTCCCCGCATTTTATACAGATCTGAAAGCTACTACCAGACTACTGTCTGGTCCTGCCCCTTGCCTCCAGTCCCCAAGGAAGGCAGGTGCCCAGAGAGGAAACCAATGACATCTGGTTCCCAGGCCCAGATCCAAGGCAGTGGGGGTGAGAGGCAGAGCAGGACAGCCTGGAATGCCCCTTGCCCAAGTCCATCAGTCTAAAGCTCTCGAGCCAAAGTCAACGGAAAGACCACTTTGCCCTATTCCATCCCCAGCTCCCAAGCCTGAAGCTTGCATCTCACCTCTCCATGCAGGGGAAGTGAGGACCACCAGGCAGAAGCTGGTCAGAGGCTGAAGGGAGCACAGGTGAGGGTGTATTTGCCACCAAGCAGACGAGGGGAGTGGGGAACACTCAGAAGGGCTGCTCCCTTCAGGTGGGCACAGCCTCTGCACCCATAAGGATGCTATATTCCTCAGGCCTTCTTAGGGAAGAGAAGGGGCAGACAGTACAGAAGACGGTGGAGACGGTACTTGGCCCTACTCAGAAGCTACCTTGAAAGTGAAAGTATTAGTCGTTCAGTTGTATCGTACTCTTTTCTGGCCCCATGGACTGGGGCCCTCCATGCTCCTCTGTCCATGGGATTCTCCAGGCAAGAATATTGAAATGGGTTGCCATTTCCTTCTTCGGGGGATCTTTCCGACCCAGGGATCGAACCCAGGTCTCCTGCATTGCAAGCAGATTCTTTACTGTCTGAGCCACCAGGAGAAGCTACCTTAGGACCATTTTAGACCGGCTTCCACATAACAATGACAACAGGGTAAACAGTGCCCAAGTGCACAAGAGGGATGTGTCCGTTTCAGGATGTTTTGAGAGCCAGTGGGTCCCTGGTGTTCTTCCTTGGTCGTGACACTGGCCGGTTTCCTACAGGTGCTTGGATGGATGTCCATGAGCTCTCCAGGCTGTTCTGACCCCATGTTTTAGTGCCACTGGACAGTGGTGTCGTTGTCACCTCATCACACCTACTCTCACGGTTCTGCCTCTTAGGAATTGGTGCAGAGAGGGAGCAGGGGGAACAGAGGGATCCCCACTGAGTCCTGGGGACCACACTCTGAGGTTACCACCCAGAGTCCCAGGCCAGAGCAGCTGGGGTAGCGACCCTGTGGACACCCCAGCAGGGTGGGGCCTTTCTGATGAAGAATGGGCTCAGAGCTGCACAGTCTCAAGGGCAGCCTACACAAACTCTGAGCCTCTGTCCCCCACTCATGATGCTAAATGCTAAAAATGAACTAATGCAGACTTCTAAAACAGACCACTCCAAAAGCTGCCTCAAGAAATAGGAGCAATGGCTTCATTAGGAAAGTATTTTAACATGCAAACCGCCTGGGAAGATATCTGCCGTGTATTCGGCAGTGGTGGGCTCAGCCCAGCAGCAGACACGGTAACTGCGTGGTAAGTTGCAACGGTCACTGTCATTAAAGCAGAGCTTTCTGCAAGTTGATAGAAGAAAAAGTGCCCACAGAAGACAGTTCACAAACGGCGAGGCTCAGACAGCCCACAAAGTGCACAGAATCTCCACCTCGTGAAAAATCAAATAAAACTACTCTTCCCCATACACTGAATTTACAAAATTTGCTTTTGTTTGTTGTATTTTAAGATAATGCCCAGTTCATTGCAGTTCAACACTCATAAGCTTTCCGAAAAGGGACCTGCCAATTCATCTTACAAGATTACAGACTTTGGAAATCTTTGTATGTACTTTGATACAGTAATTCTACATGTAGGGAATTCATTCTAAGAACATAGACAAATACTTATCTATACAATGTTCCTCATACATTTATTAATGTAAAAAGCTAGGACTTATCTAAATATTTAACAAAAGATGTTTAGCTAAAGAGATCACCATTCAATGTAAAGATATTCAGAGGCACAAAAGATGTTGCCGACTATCTTTGTTACCATGCAAAGATGGTCAGGGTAGCCAATACCGTAAGTTCCCTACATACGAATGAGTTCCATTCCAGGAGAATATTTGTAAATCCAATTTGTTTGTGAGTCCAACAAAGTTAGCCTAGGTACCCAGCTAATACAATCAGCTATATAGTACTGTATTGTAACATGTTGCAATACTTTTCACAGAAATAATACATTTAAAAAAAAAATAAAATAAACATTTTTACCCTTACAGTACGGTAACTTGATGAGATGGTTAGATAGCATCACTGACCCAATGGACATGAACTTGCACAAACTCTGGGAGACAGTGACAGATAGAGGAGCCTGGCTTGCTGTAGTCCATGGGGTTGCCAAGAGTTGGACATGACTTAGCAACTGAACAGCAACAACAGTAACTCGAGAAGTACAGTAGTACAGTACAGCAGCCGGCATACCAGGGGCTGGCATTGAGTGAACAGGCCAGAAGAGTTACTGACTGGAGGAGGGGCAGGAGGTGGGAGATGGTGGAGCTGAAGGATCATCAGCAATAGGAGACAGAGCTCAAGCTGCCGGTTCACTCATGCCTGACGCTGACGGCACAGGTTGCGGTTCCCTGCTGAATTCAATTCTATTTGCCCTCTTGAGAAAAAGGTGCAGTGATGTCCAGGTAGTTCTGTGCCGGCTATATCACTGCTGCTTTTACGCTTGCTTCTGGACATCCTGGGCTTGAAATGAAGACACTGCACTACCGTACTCAAAAGTAGCACTGTACAATAAAGTACAGAAAAGCACAATCACTTGTGGAGGACGCAGGCACATGATGATGTACACCAGACATGTGAATTAACTTACATGATCGGACATACAAATGCATGTTCACACAGTCGCAAGTTTGCAACTCAGTTTCATAGGTAGAGAATGTACTGTATTGGGAAAGGGAGCTTGCAAAACCTAAATTAAGGTGAGAAAAATACAAGGTATGCTAACAGTGGCTGCCTATGTGTGGTGGAATTATAAATGTATTGTTCTGCTTCACAGCATTTTCTAATTTTTCTGTAGTGCATAAACATTGCTTCTATATTGAGAAAAGCAATAAACAGTCTTGACTTTTATGACTTCAGGGCATAGTCCAAGAGTTAAATGCATGTCTAATCTGGGATCCCTTATCATCTCACTAATATTTATAGAGACCTTATATATGTCAGACTCTGCTGGTGCTGGAAAGACAAGCTTATTGTTAGCTGTTAACTATAGGCTAGTACTTGTTTTACTATTAACACGATTATCAGCATCAGTACTAGTCTACAGATCAGTATTAGTAGGGGAGTGAGTGTAGAAATGTAAACAAGTCACCGGAGGATGGTATTGATATGTTCCAGCACAGGGAATTATAGGAGGGATCGCTAACCAAGACTTCAGGAGCCGAAGGAAAGAGGACTTCCTGAAGGAAGGCGTAATTACAGTTTAAGCCAAGGGGGCTCCTAAGGAAAAGGAAGGGGCCGTGTTGGTAGCAGAAGGAACAGCCCCAGCAGAGAAATTCACTAAGAGTTGACCGCAAAGACCCTGAGGCTGTAGGCTGGGGTTAGGTGGAGAGGAAGCAGGAGGGGACAGTCAGAAGCAGGAAGCCTTGTAAGCTGTGCTGAGGACCCCGAATTTGACTCAGAGCTCCTGGATGAGATTTGCTCTGTGCTAATGTTCCTTGCTGTGTGGGGAAGAGGCCCAGGGTAAGCAGGACTGGAGTTGAGCTGATCCCCTTCCACAATTTGGTGGGTCACGTGCTCTGTTTCTCAGCTGCCAGTATTTGATCCTTGATAGATGTATGTTTCTATCAAGTCAAGATGCTGCTGCGTGCATGTGTGCACGCATGCTCGATCATGTCTAACTCTTTGTGACTCCATGGACTGTAGCCCACCAGGCTTCCCTGTCCATGGGATTTCCCAGGCAAGAATACTGGAGTAGGTTGTCATTTCCTACTCTAGGGAATCTTCCTGACCCAGGGATCGAACCCGAGTCTCCTCCATTGGCAGGTGGATTCTCTATCACTGAGCCACCTGGAAAGCCCTCTGATACTGCTGCTAGTCTTCAGCTGTCCTCCTAACTTCCTGAAGATCCAGGGTTTTGGCTAAATTTAAGTATTCCCCCAACCCTTCTTCCATTCAGTATGATCACCCTCAAACTCTTTCTGGGGAGAAATCTTGTTGCTACTCAGCCTCTGTTAAGTCTTCTGATTCATTAGAAGCTGCATGATCTATGCACCTCCTGGTCTATATCCTGTCTCCTGGGCTCACGGGTTTGTTTCTTCTGCAGTTTTAAAAGAACTTGCCACCCCAGGCCCTGGCTGAGGCCTTCCTTACCCACTGAACACCTGCCCTTCACAGAAAACTTTGACAAACACAGTAAGGCAGCTTTGCTAGAAGGAGACAACAAAACCTATAGCAGAGAATTTAAAGTTCAGTAGGAGATATAAATCTAGTCCACATTATGGCTGCTTCTACGAAAATACACATATCATAGAGTTAGACAATGTTTTAGTGGATTTATCTGCCCCCAGGGAGCGATCAATGGACTCATTTCTCAGCATACACCAGAGCCCAGACAGTTCTGGAGGGGGCCTCCAAGTGGCATGCAGCGGGGTCCCTCTTGGCCTCTGAATGTTGCCACTGGATGAGAAGCGGTTAGTAGAGCATGAGTGCTTGCACTTAAGCAGAAAACCACAGATGTAGCCTCGACTTAGATGAATCACACACCTTCACCCTTTAGGGCCTCCTCTCTTCCCACACAGACGCAGTGACCCGAAGCCATCGCTGGGACTGTCAGGACAGTGGGATTTGCTTTGCCAACTTATTCAGATTCACCTGCAAACCCATGGGGAGAATATACTTCAGATTTCAAGGTCTGGGCTTAGATTAGGTAAGCAACCTTATTTTAAAGTTTCTTCCATCTAAAATGAAAACACTGAACATAGACCTACCATATGACCCTATAAACCCACTCCTGGGCATATATCTGGAGAAAACTAGAATTCAAAAAGATACATGCACCCCAGAGTTCACTGCAGCACCACTGCCAATAGCCAAGACATACGAGCAACCTAAATGTCCATCGACAGATGAATGAGTAAAAAAGCTTCGGTACATATGTACACAGTGGAATACTAATCGACCATAGAGAAAGAATGAAATACTGCCATTTAGAGCAACATAGGTGGACCTGGAGATTATCATACTAAGTGAAGTGAGCCACGCAGAGAAAGACAGCATAATATATGTGGAATCTAAAAAAAAACATGATGCAAATGAACTTATTTACAAAACAGAAATAGACTCACAGACATAGAAAACAAACTTGCGGTTACCAAAGGGTAAAGGGGAGGATGGGAAGGATAAATGAGAAGTTTGGAATTAACATATACACACTAGTATAAATAAAATGATAACCAGTAAAGACCTACTATGTATCACAGTGAACTATACTCATTACTTTGTAATAACCTAAATGGGAAAAGAATCTGAAAAAGAAGAATATGCATAACTGAATCCCTTTGCTGTACACCTGAAACTAACGCAACATTGTAAATCAACTATACTTCAATAGAAAACAAAGAACACAAAGTGGGCAGATAAAAAAGGATTCCTTCTGTAATTATATTCATGTTTATCTCAAAGATAGAATACATATTAATGTGTAAAATGAATTACTAAATATTTATGGTAACAATTTTTTAACATTTTTAAATGAATCATCCAAAAGGGCAAGAAAAGACAACTGTATATGGAAACCATAAGGCAGAAGTGGGGCAGAGTTGGGGGAGGGGGTGAGGGCCCACACTCTGGTACCAGACCCTTGTATTTGGCCCTGTTTCCAAGATTTACCAGCTTTCTTATGTTGAACAAATTATTTAACCTTTCCATCTCTTCATCTTAAAAGTGGGAAGGATCACTGTATCTGCTTCACACTATTGTTGTCAAGTGTCAATGAGCTAATGTATCTAAAGGACTTGGAACCATGCCTGGCACATAGTAAGGTATATACAAGCCAATTATGATCATCATCACAATTATTATTAATGTATTCATTTTCTTCTATGGGGCTTCCCATAGAAGGTGACTTAGAAGGTGAAGAATCCCCCTGGAATGCGGGAGACCCAGGTTCAATCCCTGAGTTGGGAAGATCTCCTGGAGAAGGGAATGGCAACCCACTCCAGTATTCTTGCCTGGGAAATCCCATGGACAGAGAAGCCTGGTGGGCTACAGTCCATGGGGTTACAAAGAGTCAATACTACTGAGCGACTAACACTTTCACTTTTACTTCTATATTCATTTTTGTCGAAAGTAATAAATTAGAGCACTTAATTCCAACCTCCTTTCCTGCCTCTTTAAGAATATTTTTAAGGAGCACAGTGGACATTTAGCCTATGACTGATGTGAGCAACACGCTTCTGTGTTCAAATGTTCCACCAAGAAGAAATGCTCAAGCTCAACAACTGCCCAAGGGGATGTCAAGAGGTCTCATTCCAAAAACTGGATACCTAGCTTCTTAGTAATGAAAAACTGCATTATGTCCTTATAATCAGTTAACCTCAACAAACTTTTTGGGAACCAGATGCTGTGCTGGTAACAAATAGATGGTACAGACAGATGCAGTGAAGAAACAGGGAAAGTAGTGATGTGGATGGGGAGGGAAGGAAGGAGGAAGGTCCATAAATGCCATGCAGAGGACCATGAGCTGCTCAGTGAGGATGTAAAGAGACACTGTGAATGATGGGAAGGCCATGGAGGAGTGGAAAATCCTTAAGCAGGTCTATCTTCAAGTTTGTCTTCTGTATGTCACTGGTTTACAAGTCAGATCGTCTCAGCTTTGTGAAAATATTCCCATGGGGAGAAACTTTTTTTTGGGGGGGGAGGGAGGAGAAACTTTTTTATTGATGTACAAGTACAAACCTACATGATTCTAACGTTACATTTTTAAAATGTATACATACAGCTTAATGACCTAGTATGCCTTCCTTAAATTCACCTGCTGGTATCCCTATCAATTTACTCCAGTGGACTTCATATTAAAAGACAAGACATTAATAGCTTCATTTATCTGGTCTTGTGGGATTTTACCTTGCCCCTTTGGCTGCAGAGGAACTCTGCTTAATCCACTGTGGTGACCTGAATGGGAAGGAAATCCAAAAGGGAGGGGTTATGTCTATGTATGGGCTGATTCATTTTGCTGTGCAGTAGAAACATAACATTGTAAAGCAACTATACACCAATAAAAATTTTTTAAAGAAGAAACAGGAAAAGTAAATTAAGACACTCCAAAATACTGTCGTATGAACTCCATAAAGAAAATGCAGAAAGTCAATTTTCATATATGAAAAAAATAAAAGATAATGAATATAAAAGGATAATTCAGTCTTGTCTTACTTATTCCATAGGAATGTTTCTTTCAGCATCAAAACACTAAATCATATGTATAGCTGAAGCCTAACATTTAAAACTTCTCTCATGATGTAATAAACATCTGCTTAGGCTAAGGCAGTTGCAACTGACTGCCATCCTCATATGTCACAATGGCACATTTCTGATTCTTAGACCAATGCAACAGCTGTTTATCATGCTTAGTAAGGATGCATCATTCATTCAACAAATATTTATTTTTCCAGGCATTGATGCTGATTAGTATAATTATATATGCTCATTTGAATATGGAATGTACCATAATTTAGATTTCTTTCAATAAAGGCATTTATACAAGAATAATATGCCCTTCAATCAAGACATTGACTTTCCAAAAATTTTAAGATGTAAACATACTGTTATTCATCCACTCTCACCCCCTGGTTTTAGCACCTATTAGTTATTCTTGCCTGAGTCAATTATTAACCAGCCTATGTTATCTTCTAGGCTTCCCTGGTGGCTCAGACGGTAAAGTGTCTGCCTGCAGACAGGGAGACCCAGGTTCGATCCCTCAGTTGGGAAGATCCCCTGGAGAAGGAAATGGCAACCCACTCCAGTACTCTTGCCTGGAAAATTCCGTGGACTGAGGAGCCTGATAAACTACAGTCCATGGGGTCACAAAGAGTTGGACACGACTGAGCAGCTTCACTTTTTCTTTTGTTATCTTCTAATGATAAAATCATTTCTAGGTTCATTGATTGATATTCTCCTGTTAAAAAAAAAAACTTTAGTATTGACTGTATATTCTTATTTTATTCAATTCTGTTTACATTGCTGCTGAAATTTTCTGAATCTTTTGCCCCATATTTGGTCAGAGGGAGTACCTTCAGGCAAACCCTTATGTCATTGTCATATTTCCCAGCATTTCTTGAGGTTTTCCTTACTTCATGACATAACAAGAAGTTCCAGGGTCATGTTATATTTTCCAGGCCCCAGTATTGGATTTTATAGAGAAGCCATTTCCCCAAGGAACTCTGCTTCCCTTTAGTCAAGAATGGTAGTTAGAACCCAAGACCTGGGTGACAAATGTACTCACAGCTACGACAGTGTCCCTGCTCCCAGCTCCTCTCAGCAGAACTAGGAAATACATGCACGTGTGTGTGCTCATGCACATGCACGCACTCACACATATCTTTATCTACACCTATTAAAAATCATTTGCTTAGACCAGTGGCTCTCCACCACGGAGATTTTGCCCCCAACGGACATTTGGTGATGTCTACAGACATATTAAAAATCAGAGACATTACTTTGTCAACAGAGGTCTGTCTAGTCAAGGCTATGGTTTTTCCAGTAGTCATGGATGGATGTGAGAGTTGGACTATAAAGAAAGCTGAACGCCAAAGAATTGATGCTTTTGAACTGCGGTGTTGGAGAAGACTCTTGAGAGTCCCTTGGACTGCAAGGAGATCCAACCAGTCCATCCTAAAGGAAATCAGTCCTGGGTGTTCATTGGAAGGGCTGATGTTGAAGCTGAAACTCCAATATTTTGGCCACCTGATGCGAAGAGCTGACTCCTTTGAAAAGACCCTGATGTTGGGAAAGATTGAAGGTGGGAGGAGAAGGGGATGACAGAGGATAAGATGGTTGGATGGCATCACTGACTCAATGGACATGAGTTTGGTTAAACTCGGGGAGTTGGTGATGGATAGGGAGGCCTGGCGTGCTGTGGTTCATGGGGTCTCAAAGAGTTGGACATGACTGAGTGACTGAACTGAACAGATAATTCTGGTTGTTAATGCTCGGGGGTTGGGGGACAGAGCTGGTTACCTCTCCCATTTACTAAGTAGAAACCAGAGATGCTAAATATCCTACAAAGGACAGGACAGCCCCCACGATGAAGGATTATCAGATCCAAAATGTCAGTAGTGCTGAAGTTGAGAAGTCCTGACTATAAGGTTATCTTGAATCTCAATCCAGCACCAGTGGTGGTTCCTACATTTCCTGTAACAGTGAGAAACAGAACCACCTCCAGCTATAGTGTGCTTACTTATGGGATTAATCCTCAAATACACAGAAAGTATATTTCTGACATATTGCCCCATCTCTGCAGAAAAACAAACCTATGTATGTACTAAAATAGGATTTGTCTAGATGGGATTTTATTTTGGGTTTTGTTTTTTTTTCCTTTCTTTTTTGGTCTTGGGGCTTCCCTGGTGGTGCAGACAGTGAAGAGTCTGCCTGCAATGCAAGAGGCCCTGGGTTCCATCCCTGGGTCAGGAAGATCCCCTAAAGAAAGAAACAGCTACCCACTCCAGTATTCTTGCCTGAAGAATTCCATGGACAAAGGAGCCTGGTGGGCTACTGGGGTTGCAAAGAATCAGACATGACTGAGCAACTAAGCAGAAACAGCCTGAAGAGAGTCAAAGTACTGTATTCACAACTTGCTTGGGTTGTTTTTTCCTGAATCTACTTAATGCAGGAGAACAACCCGAGCTTTATTGGTTTGTTCTTCTCTACACTTGTAGCTTTGAAAATAAACTATATTTTACTTAGGTCTATACGTCCTGGCATATGAAAGTCTTTAAATGTATTTGGTCTATTGGCCTGTGTGATTTTCTGGCTCAATTTCTTATACCAAAAGAGGTTATTTTCAGAATTTTTTTACTACACATTAGCCTTAAAAGAGCAGGTTAAATTTTGAGTCATGACAACACAGGGATGCCAGGGCTGTGACAGGAGGGGCCAGGGCCTGAAAGTGATTTGCTCAGGGTTAAAAAAACAGTGCTCAGCCTTCATATCTAAGTTAGATAGATGGGTCCATCTCAGCATAGATGCACGACTGTTAGCAGCTGCAACAGAGGTAGTGCAAACTAAAATTTCTGCATTTGGAGATGACACATTTTTTGGAATCTTAAAAAAAAAGTCCCATGAGTCTGTTACTAAATGGAAATAAAACAAAAACAGATTTATGTAAAGTAATGCCACCAGGCCACTTTATTCAAGGATGATACAGTGTGAACTCCCATTTACAAGTCGAGAGCAGATTTTTAGATGATATTATAGAATGTAATCAAAAGGCAATCAAAATAAAACCAAAACCAGTCACAAGGTGTCTGTTTCCAAATCTAGATGTCTCCATAGAGCATTCTTCTGAAGTCTAGAACCTCAAGTCCAACTCTTTGCTGGGTATCTACTTCCTCCTATGGCCCCATAGTCACCTACCCTTATCAAGTCCAAAGTAGATTTTATTACAGGTAACTCTGCTTACTGCTTGCAGATGAGCTACTTTGATGCTGACCAGTGACCTGGAACTGCTCATCTCTGTAACAGGGCTCAGAAACTAGGTAAGGAAGTAGTCACCTCAAATCTATTTAATTTACTAGCATGTCCTTAGGCCCCTTAAGAAAGGCGTCCTTGAGCTGTTCTATTTATCCAGACATTTACATATTACTTTACAGTTTACAACGTGGTCTGATCAACATTTTTATTCGATCGTCTTGATAGTCCTCCCCTACTATCCCCCTGCCTTTTTTTAAAAGCAAGAAATTTAGTAACATTCTTAAATGCACATTCATAGACATGGATGGGGCCAAGCTTCAAACCTGTATCTCTGACTCAAAAGTGTATTCTTTCTACCAGGTCCTGTTTTCTCAATTGTGTAGGAATTGCAGATACTAAGTAAGTTTCTCGCTGGAGATGTTTTCATTCTACACAGAGAAACATGTGCACACACATATTCATACTTTTTCCCTCGAAGTAGTCTTCCCATAATAATATGTAATAATATAATAATTGGGGAAACTGTGGCTGAGAATATTGAATGATATTGCCCAGTATTACCCAGATTGCAAATGGCAAGACTGCAGATGTCTGAGTTCCTAATTTTCTTTACATTTGTGGATCATAAAAGAATGCTTCCCTGAAAAATGCTTTCTACTCCTGTTGAGCTACAGAATCAACCCACATTGCATCAGTGCATTAGGAAATTAAATAATCCCTTTTACTACATAGTGGTTGTAAGTGTAGCAGAACTACAATTTGATAAACGTACAAGTTGAATTTTTAATGGCTAGGACTGTCGTTGCAAAGGCAAAAGATAAATCATCCTTTCTAGCAGTTATCAGCACTGAAAGTTTCACTTTTGCCAGAAGAACGTAGAAAACTGGCATAAAATTACTTGTGTGAATCAGAATGTAGCACTTGACTGTTCAGGAAAACTATTGGGGAGGGGAAGCAATTGACAAGAAGTGATCTTATCCTTGAAAGAAGACATGACTATTGATTGCTGTCTGGTCAACAAGACCTTGTACATCAGTAGACATTGCTTCATGGATACCTTGCCATGTATCCTTGGGTGGGATGGAGTAGGATGGGAGAGCAAGCTGTGCTCTGGCTCCAAGTCCAGTGCAATCCAACACAACACAGACATTCACCTCATAGCTATCAGGGACAAACTGAAGGCAGTAGGCAACACTCAATACACTCTGCAAAAGAAATGAGGCACAGACTGGTCATGCCAGCTGGGACCAGAGGGAAGGCAGGAGATTAGAAGTGATGCACTACAATCTTAGTGAACTCAGTGGCATCCTGGCTTAGAACCAACCCATCAGAGGCATGGTGAGACCCACCACCACAGTAGATCGACCCCATCCTACTAGTTCTGCCTCCAAGCATTTGTCAAGTCTTTCTTAAACGTTCAAAGTGACTGATATGAAAAAGAAGCTTTCTTTTCCCAGGCTCAAAACATCTGCAGAAAATCATCAGGCAATGATTCTCCCCTCCCAGGCAGCTTTGTCTAACCACATGGCCTCTATTTCACAGTGTGTCTTACACCAGCTCTTTGTTATTGGTGTCATTTTCTTCCTTTACTGGTTCAGAGCAGAGGTTTGAAATCAGGTGGATCTTTGTTCAGATAGTGCCACTTACTAGCTCTGTGGCCTTGAGCAAGAGCCCTGAATTCTTTGAGCTTCTGTGTACTCATCGTTAAATGAAAGTGATACCGCTGCAACATCCTATAAGGATTGAGATTATACAGGTCAAGCAATTTTCAGCACATGCCTGGCATAAGACAGTGGCTACTACAATTGTATTGCCCTACACCTCGTACATTTCAGCAGGTTCATATTTGACAGCTTGATTCAAGAATCCTGCTGGATGGATCCATTTTTCCACGGCCACCATGTTAATTTGGTAAGCCAGAATGATGACTGTGGTACTCTCATGTGCAAAGACCATCATTAGCTCCTTCTTGTCAGCCCAGCAAATTAAAAAACAAAGTCTTCCACAGTCTAGTCTTGACCTGACTTTCCTGCCTTATCTCCCAGTTAAGGCCACTGGGGTCTTCGTGGTCTTCTCCTGATGCATGGTGGTGAGCTGCCCTTGCAAGTGAGGACCTGGCAACATCAGTGAATGGTGCCAAGGTCCTTTAACTCCCAGGAAACTTCCCACAAAGCTAAGAACCAGAGATGTGGGGATTACAAGTCTTCCCCAAGTGCCTACCAAGGAGATTAAATTTACTCAAGATGCCTGTGAAACAGAGTGCCTGAGAAGGGGGCAAACCCTTCACCAAGCTTTCTAGTGGATCAGCTGTGTCCACGTTCAGGAATCTCTGACACAGCAGGTGTGTTATCTTGGCCGAGCTCTCACGGGCTGTGCATGTCTTAGATTATCTGAACGTTCCCCCCATCCCTTTGCAGAGCTTCACTGGGCCTGTGCTTCACTCTTGGGAACCTGTAGGCACCTGCACCGGAGAGCTGGGACTCCCGTTGCTGCTGGTCAGCGCGGGTCCTCTCATGAGCTCTGCTGCTTCTGAAACCCAGCCTCTCCATTTTCTTTCCATCTGCCCCTCCCTTCCCAGTCCTCCATCACCGGATCCCCGGTTCAGGGTTCCATCACTGCTCCTTCTGTTTCAATCATTACCCCCAGTTCTCCTCTTTCCACATTCCATGACTGCCATTGCCCCCCATCCCCCACTCAGGAGACAGTCTCCAGAGCAACACATAATGCTGTAGAAATCACACTTTCACCAGAGAAAACGTGTGCAGAAAGGCTCCAGAAACAAGATTTAATGGCCTAACAGGCTGCACCTCTAGTTCTTGAATCAAAATTTCTGAGCTTCAGTCCCCTGAATGTCACCTGATTGATTCTCCCCCCTTTAATGCCCCTGTTAGACTCAGTTGTTAGTTGGCTGTTTGTCACTTTCCACCAACTCTCAGTGGCTAAAGAGAGCCTGGAAAACATCAAACAGGGTGTTTCTTGTTTCAAAGAAATGGGAGTCTCAGAAAGGTGAAGCGACTGCTTTGGCGTAGGTGCATTAAAAGTGAAAAACGTTCTGCATGGCTATGTCTTCTGTAGTCAGCATGTTTATGCCAAACCTTTGTCAGGAGCACTTCGTTTTCATAGTAACAGACACGATATTTTAGCAACAACAAGGCACACAGCCAGTGCACGAGTTGGGTAATAACAGGTAGGGCGTGTTTCAGAGCTCAGCTTGAATAGAGATGTTTGTAAGGAACAAGGACAACACAGACGCACCCCCAGCATCTCCATCCTTCAGAATGTTAACATCCCAGCACTTCCTTCTCTACCAGACCCTCTTCCCCCCTTTCAGACACAAGGAAACCTGGAGAAATTTTCCCTTTCTTTTTTCTTTAACGCAGATTAACAGAGAGGGTAGGGAAAGTGAGCTCCTTGAACCAGATTCATTTTTTTTTTAAACCTCCTTCCTAAAATCCATGCTACCATCACCACACCACATCCTCAGTCTGAGGGAAGATGTGTTTTTTGTTCCTTGTGATATTATCTGACATTTTCCCTTTTCCTCTAGGACTTTCCCATATATAGTTTTCAGAATGTAATCTTAGTATGATTATTATTTACTCTAGCAGAGTATTCACTCTATATCTTACAGAATGCTGCATTAAGAACCACGCAAAATGGGATGATTTGAGAGAACAGCATTGAAATATGTGCATTACCATATGTAAAATAGATGACCAGTGCCAGTTCCATGCATGAAGCACGGCACCCAAAGCCAGTGCTGTGGGACAACCCAGAGGGATGGGGTGGGGAGGGAGGTGGGAGCCCAGCAGGGGCTGGGAGGGACACGTGTACCTGTGGCCGATTCATGTTGATATATACCAAAAAGCGATCACAATATTGTAATTAATTATCCAATTAAAATAAATTAATTGAAAACAATTATTTTAAAAATATTGGGATTTCACTTAAGTTTTCATTTTGGTAATTTTTTTCATTTTGCTGATTTTAAATAAAAACTTGCAAACTAAAAAAAAAAAAAAAAAACCCACCCAAAATATGCTCAGTTCAGTTCAGTGGCTCAGTCGTGTCCAACTCTTTGTGACCCCATGAATCGCAGCACACCAGGCCTCCCTGTCCATCACCAACTCCTGGAGTTCACTCAGACTCACGTCCATCGAGTCAGTGATGCCATCCAGCCATCTCATCCTCTGTCGTCCCCTTCTCCTCCTGCCCTCAATCCCTCCCGGCATCAGAGTCTTTTCCAATGAGTCAACTCTTCGCATGAGGTGGCCAAAGTACTGGAGCTTCAGCTTTAGCATCATTCCTTCCAAAGAAATCCCAGGGCTGATCTTCAGAATGGACTGGTTGGATCTCCTTGCAGTCCAAGGGACTCTCAAGAGTCTTCTCCAACACCACACTTCAAAAGCATCAATTCTTCAGCGCTCAGCCTTCTTCAGAGTCCAACTCTCACATCCATACATGACCACAGGAAAAACCATAGCCTTGACTAGACGGACCTTAGTTGGCAAAGTAATGTCTCTGCTTTTGAATGTGCTGTCTAGGTTGGTCAAAATATGCTCAATGATTGTCAAAGCCCAAATCTTCTCTTATACTATTTACTTAGTAACAAATGATGGGTGAATGGGTCAGACTCTTAAGGTTGGCCATATGTCTAATGACTTGACAGTCTCCACATTTATCAATACTAGTATCACTCATTTCTGACTCATTGGAAAAGACTCTGGTACTGGAAAGGACTGAAGGCAAAAGGAGAAGAGGGCAGCATAGGATGAGATGTTTAGACAGCATCACTGACTCAATGGACAAGACTTTGAGCAAATTCCAGGAGATAGTAAAGGCAGGGAAGCCTGGGGTGCTGTAGTCCGTGGGGTCACAAAGAGTCGGACACAACAGAGCAACTGAACGAGTGTCACTTGTTACTCTATTACATGATGTAAAATATATGTAAAATATATTTGAGGACTTAAAGATAACAAAACTGATGGAGAAAAATACTAAGCTCCTTGGGGCTTCCCTGGTGGCTCAGTGGTAAAGTATCCACCCACCAATGCAAGAGAGACGAGTTTGACCCCTGGTCCTGGAAGATCCTGCATGCTGCAGAGCAGCTAAGCCCATGCAGCGTAACTGTTGGGCCTGTGCTCTAGAGCCTGGGAGGCATGACTAGAGACCCTGGAGCCCACCGTCCACAACAAGAGAGCCACCTCAGTGAGAGGTCCGCACACCGCAACAAGGAGTAGCTCCCGTTCTCCGAAACTACCGAAAGCCCACACAAAGCAACGAAGACCTAGTCAAAGATAAATATGTATTTTAAGAAAAAGAAACCACAGTCATCACTCTTACACTGACCTCCAGCATGTGCCCTTAGATTAGGTGGGGAGGCAGTGATGCCTAATGGCTACAGACAGACCCCAGAGCCAGCTTTTCTTCACTGGCCTCCTGGCCCCCACCATACCCCCGACTGTAGTACTGGGGGTAAGTTATGCTGTTTCTTTGTGCCACGCTTGTCTCATTTGCAAACGGGAGACTTTAATAGTACATGCACTGTAGAATTCTTAATCGGATTTGATGAGCTGGAATATATAAAGAACAGGGCACCTGAAACAGATGTTTTAGTCTTTGGGTGTATCCTGCTCAATAAGTAAACTGCTGGCAGACAGGCTGGAGGAATAACTCAAGAGTTTCATAGCGGTAAGTCAGGACAAGCTTTGAAAAGAAACCATCATGATAACCTTGTTGGGCCATTCATTTCCTTACATAGGGGAGTCATATTAACTATGGCTTGTATTGTTTCATCTTATACATGTTGGTCCAAGTTAGAAGGAAAGGTGAGATTTTCAGGGTGACAAAAGAAGATGCTAGAAAAATCAGAATTTCAGGTTTTCATTAAAATTAATTCCCACTGTCATTGTCCTACTTCCTGGTTAGGAGCACAGGTTGAAATGGAAGAGAGTGGTATCCGGGTCTCAGTTTCATGGATGAAGGTCTAACACGGTGCAAGTTCGTAGAGGTTGAAGGGAAGAGTTTCTGAGTGGCAGTTATTTTTACAATAATGGTGATGATATTCTATAGCATATGAATGAATAAGCTCAGGACACACTAGACAGGGGTAAGGATTCTCTCCCCCCCAGATCTATATCGATTAACCTCTGAGAGCTTGGGGTATATCTGGGGGAATAACCAAGCTGTTTCTGCTGAGTGGCTTCTCCTGATCCCCATTCTTATCCAAAAGCAGCACACCTCTCGCTATGGAAATGATCATCTCCCAAGCCTGGGTGCCGAGTGGGGACGCATGTGCAGGCCTGCCCACTCTCGACAGATGGCAGTGAGCCCGAACCTTCCATATGCTGCTCTGTTCTCCGGGAAGGCACGGGCACGCTTGCAGATTTGGCTGGTGCAGCCATGCCCGTGGGTGTCTCTCTAGCAGCATCCCTGTCCTCGGGCTATTTAGCACCACGCGGGTCTCCAGCAAGTTGGACATATTCTGTTGCCAGTCAGGCTCTCAGATGTTGGGCTGTAAGTCCTGTAAGTCTACGGAGGTGTCTGGGGTTTCCAATCAGCTCAGTTGAACAGGGGTGATACTGTTTGGCATAACATCATTTCTACAGGCTGTTGGGCATCTGGCTAGCCGGAGAGAGCAGAGAATCTTCAGTTTTCAGTGACTTTTATTCTCATCAAAGGTCTCAGACTTGTCAGAGTTCACTCATCTTTAAGGCAGTAACATTCTTCCAATGGAATTTGTGCATTCTATATCCAAGTGCAACTGGTATTTCAGAAATAACCTGTTTGGGGCTGCGTACACTGTTCTCCTTATCTTTTCCCCCCTTGTGATCATTTCTTAAAATCAAAAGCTTAATTGATTTGAAACTCTCCAAGTTTACAAAAGGATTCCCAGGAACTGATCAATTACATCTTTTGTTTGAGATTTGGTTCTACAATGCCCTTGTTAGTGACAACTAGCAATTTCCATCTTTCCTTTCCTTTCCAGCTTGTTTTGTTTTTGGGGGGATAGAGTATAATTACCTTACAATGCTGTGTTAGTCTCTGCTGTACAACAACGTGAACCACCATATGTACGCTTATATCCCCTCCCTGTTGATCCTCCCTCCCATCCCACCCCTCCAGATCTTCCCAGAGCACCAAGCTGAGCTCCCTGTGTTACACAGCAGCTTTCCACTAGTTACCTATTTTACATATGGTGGTGTATTTCTCCCAATCTGTCCCACCCTCCCCTTCCTGCCCTGTATCCATGTGCCTTTTCTACATCTTCATTTCTATTCCTGCCCTGCAAATAGTTTCATCTGCACATCTTTCCAGATTCCACATATATGCATTAATATACAGTATTTGTTTTTACTCTGTATGACAGATTCTAGGTCCATCCACATCTCTACAAATGATCTTATTTTGTTCCGTTTTATGGCTAAGTCCATTGTATATATGTACCATATCCTTATCCATTCATCTGCCAGTTCCTTTTTAATCTTAACCACCACCTGAGGTCCTAATGGGGCTTTACTCCTTCCCTGAGCTCTGGCGCATCGAGTTGACACCTTTCTACCGGGTCACCTACCACCTTAAATCTCCGTAAGATTCACTTCCAAGACCTCTGACTGTGGCTCATTCCACATGCTCTATGTATTCTCAGTTCCTCTTGTGCGTAATTGTCACAGCCGAGCTTATTAAACTCGGCTCACAATAAAACTGTTAAAATTCGTTTTAAAGGAAGCCATGGTGACCACTGGAAGTGCTTTTAATTAAGGCTGAATTGGTACATTGCTATGAAAGTAAAACAGAATCGTTTTCCAACCCAAACTAGCTATGGGGTTCCCATTTGTCACTGATTTGAGTACTACTCTCTTGGTTTCGGCTTGGGGAAAAAAATGCCATCTTTATTGTAATGTTTTGAAGTCAGCGAGACATATGGCAGTGAATTGAGGGAACATGATTTCAGACACTGATTATTCATGAATAGACTCACTGAAGAGGGGAATTTAGTTTAAGGAGCAAGAATAATGAGAACCTGAAGTCTCAGAGATTTTTATTCTTTCTGTTGAGATTTTGATCTCTCTTGAAATTTTGGTCCAAGTCCAAAAGGGTCTATGTTTCAGTTCTGCCACAGAAATCGTTCTCTGTTCTCAGATCAGGATAGATAAACAGGAAAGAGAATTATATTCCTCTTAAGGAAAATGCAGGAATTCACTATTTTTGTATCCCACTGAGTAACAAATAGCAGCTGTGTTTGACAGGAATATTACTTCACCTCATAGTGCCAGAACAATTCCCCCCAAATAGTTCAAGATCTCTCTTCCTACCGATGAATCCTTCCAGAACCTTACAGAGAAGTAGAGGCCACTGACTCGCAGAGCTGAAGCAAGCCTGACATCATTGAGTCCAGGAATTGTTTTTAATTTAGCCATGAAACTTTTTCCAAGCAAAAATTTACACAGGGGCCTGACAAAGAGACACAAGTTGATGTTCTGGTTGAAGCAGAAGATACAGACTTTACCCAACTTGGTTTCTCCCAACTTTCCAAGTTAGCAAGGGGCCTTTCTCAATCCCGGTTCTAGCCCCGCCTCCAACTCTTCTAGAAGCAAGGAGACAGGGGCACAGAAAGGGGACTCACCTTGGCTTAGCCAGGCTCACCTGCCTCCCACAACACAACCCGTTCAACCTCTGTCCCCTCCCTGGCTCCTCCCCAGGGCAATTATGTGATGCTGTGTATTTACTTTATGTTAATGTATTTAAATAGGTTTATGTGTATGTATAGCTGAATCACTTTGCTATACGCTTGAAAGTAACAACACCATAAATCAACTATGAGTGCTCAGTTGTGTCAGACTCTAGGACCCCCACGGACTGTAGCTCCCAGGCTCCTCTGCCCATGGGATTTCCCAGACAAGAATACTGGGGTGGGTTGCTATTTCCATCTCCAGGGGATCTTCCCGAGCCAGGGATTAAACCCACATCTCCTGCATTAGCAGGTGGATTCTTTACCACTGAGCCACCTGGGAAATCAACTATACTTCAATATAAAAACAAAATTAAAAGATGAATACCCCCACTCAGTTGTAAGACCCTGGAAGGAAAAAGGTTGTCATATTCCTTCACACTTCCCCCCCCGACCCCCCACAACACACACATTGTACTTTATATGAAGCAGGCGCTTGGGCTATGAACAGTGACTCGTATGAACTAAACTTGCCCCACCCCCACCCCTAGAATGATGGCCCACATTAGGCAAAGCACTGAAGTTGTTAAGCATACAAGAAATTTGATTTGGGTTTGTTGAAGTTTAGAAATTCAGGTTAATCTGTAATCTCTTTTCCAAATCAAAGCAGGCCTAAGAATAACCCTTAGTTGTTTAGAGTGTTAAATATGAGAGATCAGGGGCTTCAGAACATCAGCCAGTGTTGGAACCACCTGAAACGCTTGTTTAAACAGCTTCAGTAACTGGGCCTGTGGTCTGAGAATCTGCATTTTAAACAAGGTCCCAGGTGATATGGATGCTGCAGGTCCAGGGACCTACTTTGAGAACAAGCCATCATTGACCTTACATGGAGATGCTAATTTGGCATTAAGTTTTCAGCCCCTGGCACTGGCTGAGCATGGAGCAGCTAGTAGACATTATCAATTAACCTCTCCTTTTGTAGCTGGGCTGCCAGAAAGACCAGGGAAGAGCTATGATTCAGTAAAAGGAATCGGGATTTATTTCAATTCTGGCTAAATATGTCACAGAGGAGCCACCACTCAGCTCATTAGGAAATTGTCTTAGAGTGCCACGTTGTAGGATTGAAAACTGATGTCATTTCCTTGCCAGGTGGCTCAGTGAGCTGTCACCTGTCCAGACACCTCACCATGAGCAGCCCTCTAATTACTAGACCTCTTGAGAGTGAGCAACTTCCTAATTACTGAGAGTTCAGATCCAACTACTGACAGTATGGGGAAGACATTTCTCCTGATAACCACAGAAAATCAAGGGACATTCAGAAATAATGCCATTTGCAGCAACATGGATGGACCTAGAGATTAGCATACTAAGCAAGTCAGAAAAGACAAATACCACATGATATCACTTACGTGTGGAAACCTAAACTACAAATGAACCTATCTGTGAAACAGAAAAGACTCAGACACAGAACAGACTTGGTTGTTGGTGATTGCCAAGGGCAGAAGGGGCTTGGGGAAGGGAGGGATTGGGAGTTTGGGATTAGCAGATGCAAACTATTACACATGGGATAGTTGTAATACAAGGTCCTATTATATATAGCACAGGGGAATATATTCAATATCCTGTGATAAACCATAATGGAAAAGAATATGAAAAAGTGTGTATATGATTGCTGTACAGCAGACATTAACACGTTATGAATCAACTATGTGTGCGTGTGTGTTAGTTGCTGAGTCATGTGCAACTCTTTGTGACCCCGTGGACTCTGTCCATGGGATTCTCCAGGCAAGATTACTGGAGTGGGTTGCCATTTCCTCCTCCAGGGGATCTTCCTGACCCAGGGATCAGACTCGGGTCTCCCACATTAGAGGCAGACTCTTTACCGTCTGAGCCACCAGGGAACCCCGTGAATCAACTATACATCAATAAAAGTTTAGAAAATAGCAAGTAAAATGAAAGGAAATTCAGTCACATGATGAGGGAGGAAAAGAACCCCTTCATTTTCATAAGAATTTAATCTTGACTTTCTTTGCATAATTACTACCATCATCCCCCTTCATTCATCTAACATCGGAAAAAATATTTTCCCTTAATTTGTATGAAATAATTTATTCAAAATCAATTCAGAAGAGCCCACTCATGGAAAAAGTCCCTGATGCTAGGAAAGATTGAGGGCAAGAGGAGAAGGGGGCAACAGAGGATGAGATGGTTGGATGGCATCACTGGCTCAATGGACATGAGTTTGAGCAAACTCCAGGTGATAGTGGAGGACAGGAAAGCCTAGACTACTGCATTTCATTGCGTCGCAAAGAGTTGGACATGACTTAGCAACTGAACAACGATTCGACAAACACCAAGGACTGCTAAGCCAACCACTATGCTGAGAAAAGTCAACTATGTGTAAGATCCAGCCTTCATCCTAGAGGTCTTCATAGTTAATGTAAAGCAAGGAATATGGCCCCCAAATGGATTCAAACTAGGTGTCCAGCAAATTTTGCCTTCAGAGAGAAAGCCACGTGACCTGGTAGGCATTTACCACCCAGAACTTTCCAGTAGGACTTACGTATTTGCTGTGTTTGTGCTCACCTAAGTAAGCCAGGGCTTTCTCAACTCACAGCTGGAGAAATTAAATTCTGGAGGGTTTCAGTGCCTTATCCTCAAGCAATTTGTGGGCCAAAACCAGGATTAGATCTATGACTCCTTCTAAGTCCCAGCAAGCAATCATCCTCACAGGTTTTGTAGAAATTCTCCCATCTCCGCCCAGCTTCCTGTTAGCATTCGCAGTTTTTAGACACTCCTGATGACATCAGAAAGATTCCTATTCTAGTTTTCTCCAATGTTTTCATATATTTAGAAAACGAGGTATCCCTTCTCAATCCTTTAACTTTATCTAGGGGAGGAGGTGAGTCACTTCACTGAGGCTGGCAGTGCATCCTGCTTCATCACTGCCCCGGATGCCACCAGGGCGGCAGGCGCTCACAGGTGGCAGTGGTTTCTAACCAGCAATTTAGCCTTATTCTAAGCAGTCATTTGTAGAGTTTTCACTGCTCTAGAGTCCACTAAGAAGACAGCAGAAACCTTAGTCCCACCTGAGGTCACTTACCCAAAGGCTGTGGTTTGTTCTAAGTTATTATTCAGTTTGAATTTGGCTGATAGGAAACAGTAGGTTGTAATGGATGGAATTTTTGCTCTGTAACTACTTTTTTTTTTTTTTAAGCCAAACCTAACTCTGGCTGCCTTGTTTTAAATCAATTTACATTCATTCTGCTGTGAGTCATACCCACATAGAAACTGCTAGCAAATACATTACCTTTTCATTTCTTTGCAAATGAGGGTATGGGGGACAAAGTGGTTCTGCATATGATAACATTTTCCAATTACTGCTTTGGGGAGTCTACCATTTGAATAAAACATTTTTCCAATAATATTGATTATTCCTTAATATTAACTAGAATCTAGATAGCAGGCATTCGCTTTTAAAGGTTAGTAGTTGAACTATGAAAGTGTTTAACCATGAAAGAACAGCAAATGATTCCTTCCTGTTCCTAGGCCACCAGAAGGGCATTTGCAAGAACCCCTTATTAAACTGTCAGAAATAATGCTAGATGAAGAAAGCTGAAGTTTATTTATAAACCCTTAAACTTAAGTTGGCTTAAAAATAGGAGGAAAAGTATTTCTTCTAGAAAACTCAAAATTGGTCAAATATACCATAGTTTGAGATCTAGGCAAGAGAAAGTCTTGTATTGATTATCTACTTCTTACAGTTTTCCAGCATTCTAGGAAAACAAAAAGATGAACTTACATAGATGATGTCTGTTAAGGCAGACAGTCAATAACTGAACCCTTCTGTGTGCAGTCAACCAGAGAGATGCTAAAAATGGAAATGTATGGTCCCTGGCGTTCAAGGAATTTACTCATGATTGATGTGGTTTATTTAGAAGAACGAAGGGAAAGAAAAGCCCATAGAGTTTAATAGTTCCAAGTGTTTTTTCTTATTCAACCACTCAGTGAAATAGAAGGAATTACCTCTAATGAAGAAATCAAAAGTGAGAAAAGATCCACAGTCAGTAATAGCAAGCTAGGGGTCAGTAATAGCAAGGGTTCTCAGGAGTCACCTCTAGACCAGGTGGACCCTTTTAAAACTCAGCCTGAGAATTACAAGTTGAGGTTAATAGTCCATCAAGGTGCTGCAACCCATGACATTAATTTAATAAAGTACAGGTGCTCTTTATGACTAGTTAAGGACTAACACCTCAGGTTTCATCCAGCCATTTGGTTTATGCGATGTCAGGTCTTGAATGAAAAAACTTAGGTGCTAAAAACCTGGACACTATGACTCCAAAAGTCTTTCTTGGCTATAGTGGAAAATTTCAGTCACAAAAGAGATGAACCTTGAGGACCTAATACTAAGTGAAATAAGCTTAGTAAAAGGCCATAAAAGGCCATAAAAGGACAATTACATGTAAATGATTCACTTCGCTGTACAGCTGAAACTAACAACCTTGTAAAGCAACTACACCCCAATGGAAAAAAAGAAAAAGGACCAACACCATGCAAGGCATCTAAAGTAGTTGAATTCATCGATAAAGACGGTGGAATGGCAGTTGCCAGGGGCTGGAGGAAAGGGCAGAGGGAGCTGTTTAATTGATACAGAGTTTCAGTTTTTGCCAGATGAAAAGGTTCTAGAGATCTTTTTCACAACAATGTAAATATACCAAAAAACATCGCTGATCTGTGTTCTTAAAAATGGTCAAGATAGTAAATTTTATGATATGTGTTTTCTATCGCAATAAAAACAAAGTTTAATAACACGGAAAAAAAAAACAAAACCTCACTTAGCAAAGATCTTCAGCAATTGCTTTCAACTGTTTAAGCTAGAACTTCTCACCACTGCCCTCTGCCTTCTGTAGCAAAAGGCTGTCGTAGCAATAAACAAACACCCAGGTGGTCTTGAGTATAGAATCATCACTGTTAGGTTTTTCAAAGCAGACAAAAGTTCATTTCTAAGTTACAAGTACATTCTAACCAAACCACCGGTTTTTAGCAAATATGATTTGCATTTACTGGTTTTAGCAATTCAAGCTAAAATTTCCTCAACAAACACACCCTGCCACCAGAACCATGAAAAATGAAATCAGTGAGGCTCCAGTTACTACGGATCCCAGTTCAGTTCAGTTCCACCGCTCAGTCGTATCCGACTGTGGATCAAGCATCTTAAAAACTAAAACACATAGGTTTTTGCCTCAGAACAACATTCAGCATTCCAAATTCAGGAATGGGCTGTCCTAGCAGGATACTTCAAACATAGTTTTGTGAGTTTCTTTTCACAAAGTTGATTAACAGTGTGTCCTAATTAATGCAGAATTGGTTGCTACATGATAATATTATGTTTAAGGGTATTTTCTCACTGAGAAAGCATATTTGTAGATAGCCTAAATGATTCCTCCCCGCTTACACATGCTACATAAAAGAATAATCAGGAACAAACAATCTCTAAAACACACACACACACCTTTCCACAGCAGTAGCCACCACAGCAGTCACCAAGGGGACATTCTGAAAACACAGACGCCCACGCCAAACCCCAGGTTTTCATGAGTGGGAGTGCTGATGATGACCCTGAACCACAGCCAGACAGAGTTAAGAGCAAAATTTGATAGTTATACACTCTTTTTGAGATATTTAATCAACGACTTAGGAGCGCACAGCTTTCGTCCCACGTAAGTTACCTCTAAATAACACGTCAGGCGACTTTTTGATTCATGCTTCCCAAATATACCACATTCATAACAGTGCATCAGTCCTGTTTCCCACCACAGTGTATCTTTGTGTACTGTGTTCCTCTCATTTTGCCAATGAGCCAACCTAACAGGGACTCATGTCTGACTCAGTGTTCAGTACAGTGTCTAGAACATTGGCACTGAGTTAAGTGTTAAAAAAAAAAACAGCAGAACTGTGTGCGGCTTCATACACCCAATATTTGTTCATGCAGGTGTATCAGATTTAAAGTCTGCAGCTACAAATCACTCATGTAGGAATGTAACTTTTTCTCATCTTCTACAAGTAAATGAAACTTACCTCTTGAGATCCTGACTCCAGTCCAGACAGACAACTTGGAATCCTGGCGCCATGAAAGTTGCAGTCTCTCTGCATGCGGTTCTCTCTTTGAGAAAGATTTGGTCAAACTAGATCTCCTTCCTTCATGCTAGGAGACTTACCCAGCATCCCACACGAGGCTGCCTCCTTCTCCTCCTCCTCAGCGTCTGCAAGAAGCAGCTCCACCTGCCTGGTCCCTGCCCCATGCTACCAAGTGTTGCTAACACCTGTGGTCCCATCACAGCCGCTGGTCAGCAAGTGGGTACACCTGTGTCCTCTCCGCCCCTCACTCAGCCTCAGATGGGTTCAGCACTTCTGCAGCTACTCAGAACTGTTCCTTCCTCCCCTAACCAGGGAGTGAGGGGCTTCCCGAGGTTGCCTGTCCACCAGATCAGCCTCAGGCCCCTGCCAGTTCTAGTGTGAACCAAGCCTGAATATGACGCCTCCCTAGTCAGCTTGCCATCCTTCCAAGCTTGAGATGCAGGCAGAGATCTGGGGTGCTCCCAGGCCTGTCTCACCTGAGCCCACACCAAGTTTTGATCCTAGCGGTTGACAGGATGAGAAATGAGCCTTCTTTTTAAATTTGTCTAGAAACACAAAAGACCCTGAAGAGCCAAAACAATCCTGAGAAAGAAGAATAGAGCCAGAGGCACCACACTGCATGACTTCACACCAATCATTATTTACACACTGTTTTCTGAACTGTAGGTCAGGAAATAATTGTGTTTATAGCCAGAATTTTTAAATTAAATGGGATCCAATAGGACAGGGTCATCTAGAAGAAAACATCTTGCTATATTTCTTTATTTAAATATGGGGTCAAGAATTAAACTGTATTTCCACTGTACTTTTAGTCAAAAAAGGATCAGAAACTCTGTTTTCTCATCCTGTCCCTTTTTAAACTCTCCAATCCGTCAATCAGAGCTTTTATCTCTGCCATCTGTGGCTTTCCCAGTAAACAAACAAAAAAAAAAAAACACTCCAGTAGAATCACCCTTTAAGCGCTCTCCTCTTGGATTTATTTTGTAATCTATACTCTGAGCCTTGCAGACTTTCCTACGTCTGGCTTTTCTGTCTCCTTTGTCTGGTCCTCCCAATGTCAAGTCAAGACATTCATAACAACCACTTCTGAGGACATCTTCATTCCTGTCTACTTTGTTCCCCTGTGTCCTTCCTACCCTGAGGCCATTAGCTTCACCTTCCAGGCTAGTGTTAATAGTCAGAGGACCCAGGGAATCAGAGAAGTAAGATACAACACAGAGCAACTCAAAGTTTAACCTGCCACATAGGGATGTGGCAGTTTGCTACCACTTTGAACAAGTTTTTTTTTTTTTTTTAATGTTTAGACATACAAGAACAACACTCTAAACTGTTTGATTTGTTTATACTGGTAGTCACCAATTTTAAAAGGCTAGATAAAGCACGCAGTCATTTTAAAGCACTGTCCTCAAACATTTAGTTTTAACTTAAAATGTGTACACGTTTATTCATTCACGAACCTTTTCATGAAGCATCAAGGCCTTACTTTTAAGTGAATCTATTGGTGGAAGTTCCAAGTCATCTTTCTTACATGAAGCACATTCATGACGTGTTGTCTGTAGCTTTTGGTTTTCGGTTTCTTTAGGCTGGCATGTGCAAAACTGTCTGAATGCAGATTCCTTCTAAATTGTCAGTATTTTTTCCCATGATTTACACTTGTCTCACCCACAACTACTCTGGCAGCAGTTTTTAACAACTCTTTGTCTATTCAATCTTTGCAGAGCTTTCTAAATTAAAAGACAGTTTCTTTAAACTCTTGTTTTAAAGGATTTTAGAGAAATGGCTCTTCTGCATTCATATTCCAACACTCTGTAATATTTAATTTAATTACATAATTGTAACACCAAGTTAGACTAACATAAATAGGTTTGAGGAAGTAGCTTGGTAGAGTGAACGTTTCTTGCACCGTGGGCAGCCTGGCTATTTTCCCAGAGAGGATGAAGAGGGTCCATTCAGCTGGGAAGTAGGTTGGGTGTTTTGTGAAAAAGGTTTCTGCTGCATTAAAAAAAAAAAAAAAAAGATTCAACCTGAGATAAAGCAAAATGCGTGCTCAGTCAGTCGTGTCTGACTCTTTGTGACCCCACGACTGTAGCCCACCAGGCTCCTCTGTCCATGGAATTTTTCAGGCAAGAATACTAAAGTGGGTAGCCATTTTCTTCTCCCAGGGATCTTCCCGACCCAAGGATCAAACCTGTGTCTCCTGTGTCTCCTGCACTGGAAAGCTGATTCTTTACCCCTATGCCACGCAAACTATAATAATTTCAGAAAAATGTCCTCCTATAGCAGAAAGAGTCGGAGAAGGCAATGGCAACCCACTCCAGTACTCTTGCCTGGAAAATCCCATGGATGGAGGAGCCTGGTGGGCTGCAGTCCATGGGGTTGCTAAGAGTTGGACACAACTGAAGCGGCTTAGCAGCAGCAGCAGCATAGCAGAAAGAGTGCTTTTTGATGGGGAAGGAGAAAGCAGAAAGGAGGAAATTCTAGACTGTAGACAGACACTGCTTAATTTGTGACACTGAGTCAATCGAATAAAATTCCTGGAGGTCAGTGGGGGTTTTCGTTTTTGTTTTTTTATGAAGCTAGACTAAGTGCTCTTCAGCGTCAAATCTTGTTTCCCAAACTTACCCAGGGTTCTCTCGGGTCAGCGTGAGTCAGGCGAACAGAAATTGAATGTGCTCAGTTTCCTCCTCTGGGAGATGGGGAATCTGCCCTCACTTGTGATTCCTCTGGTCTGTTCAGCAGTTTGGTCATTCTGAAAAAAAAGATGAGATGGTCTTCAAAAGATTCAGTGACCAGACAGTTTTACAAAATGCTGGGGTAAAAATGTTGAACTTTACTACAAAACTTCACAGCTTTTAATAAGCTATAGGGTTTGTGGATCTCTTTAAAGAGGAGATGATGGACAACTCCTCCCAAATATATTGTGTCAAATATCTTTTTTCCCCATAGAATCTCTCAGGACTAAAGATCCACAGACCACTCTGGAGGAATTCTGGCCCAGCTCTCTCTGTAGTCCTTTCTAGCTTCAAATTCCCTATTTGGAAATTTCCAAATTTCTGTCCATAGGATTTCCAAGGCAGGAATACTGGAGTGGATAGCCATTCCCTTCTCCAGGAGATCTTCCCAACCAAGAGATTGAACCTGCATCTCCTGCATTTCAGGTATAAAGTGGAGTGAAAGGGAATTCTCACCAGGTAAGGGTCAGGAAGGAAAACATTTCCTCCAGCCCAGAGGTGTAAGCGTGATTACTGGTGTATCTTTAAAAAAAGGGACCCATCTCTGTGGTATACCATGCCAATAAAATTTCACTGAGTCCAAAAGTAAGTCACAAGATAATCTCTTTTGTGTTTGCCTTATGTGTTTTTTTGCTGAATAGTCCTTGACCTGCGAATGTTACTTAATGATACTGCGATTTCAGTATCAATATTTTTCAAATGAGGCATCTGATGTGAAACAAAGCAACATTAGAGGTCGGAGGCAGCTACTGTAGAGGGTCATCTTCGAATGGTTCCATGGTAGTATCACTCCACCTGGAAGGGATGGTAAAGCGTAAGAAGCCAGAGAAAGCTTGCTCCACTGTTCCTATAAAGACCCAAAACTATCAGAGCCGGTGGAACAGACCTCATAGCACAATTATGGCTCTTACTGCTCATGGCTCTTTCTAGGTGAAGGAAATTTTAAATGGTGTGATTTCCTCTGAGGTTTGAAACACAATCTGCAAAGAACCAATGGGCCATTTTTACCATATTTGTAGTGTGAACATTGGGCTAGTCACAAATAAGTTTATATATGTCCAGACATTATATTCATGGTGTTATCTCAATATTTTGGCCTCTAAAATGGAAGGGTTTGGGCTAGATTATAAACTATATTGGGACTTCCCTGGTGGCTTGAGATGGTAAACAATCCACCTGTAATGAAGGAGGCGAAAGAGACTCGGGTTCAGTCCCTGGGTTGGGAAGATCCCCTGGAGAAGGGAGTGGCAACCCAGTCCAGTATTCCTGCCTGGAAATTCCATGGATAGAGGAGCCTGGTGGGCTACAGTCCAGGGGGTAGCAAAGAGTCAGACATGACTGAGCAACTATCATTTTCACATAAATAACATTCACTGGAAAAAAATTTTTTACTATTATTACACATCATTTCAAAAATGTGTTATATATATCATTTTTTAAAGGAGGTAGATTTCGACAAATTGGCTGAATCGCCACATCCCAGTTCCTAGGGAGCTTCTCTTTCTATTGAGTTTGCATTTACTCAGTGGGGGGAGCATTTGTAAGTAGTGTGTTGATTCTCTGCTTTTCCTTCCTTCAGCATAGTCCCAAACATCCCCATTTATTTATTAATTCAGTCAGGAAGATATTTAGTTAACAAAATTAGGGTAGGGTAGAAAGATGTCCAATACCTTGATCACCTGATGTGAAGAGCCAACTCATTGGAAAAGACCCTGAAGCTGGGAAAGATTGAGGACAGAAAGAGAAGGGGATGACAAAGGATGAGATGGTTGGATGGCATCACTGATTCAATGGACGTGAGTTTTCACAAAGTCCAGGAAATAGTGAAGGACAGAGAAGCTTGGTGTGCTGCAGTCCATGGGGTCGCAAAGAGTCAGACACCATTGAGCAACTGACAACAACGGCAAGAAAGATGCATGGGCTTCCCAGGTGGCTCAGTGGTAAAGAAGCCACCTGCCAATGCAGGAGACATGGGTTTGACCACTGCATAGGGAAGATCCCTGGAGGAAGAAATGGCAACCCACTCCAGTATTCTTGCCTGAGAAATCCCATGGACAGAGGAGCCTGGTGGGCTACAGCCCATGGGGTCGAGAGTCAGACGTGACTGAGCACACACACAAAGACATGTATAAGAATTAGTTCTTGCCTTCTGAGAACCTGCAATCTAAAGGGGAAACAGGGCACTTAGGAAAACACTGAAGGAACACATTAAATATAATGTACACATGCTATTAATATTTCCCCACAGGCAAAGTGTTGTCAGAGCTTCGAGGAGAGGCAGACCACCCCCAGATGGGATGAACAAAGAAGACTTCACGAAGGGAGGAGGGTTTGCTGGGTCTTAAAAGATGAGTAAGAACCTGAAGGGTTTCCACTTAAAGTCTTTGGGTCAAGAAGATACAAGGCATATTCTCGGATTCATAAATATCCACATGGTTTATGTAGAAGAGCTTGGGCTAATGTGTTTGGAAAATAGACCTGAGCCAGGTTATCAAGGACCTTGAAAGTCTGAAGTTAGGACTTTATTACTAAGCAAAAGGGAACCATGGGATTTTAGTAGGTCAGGCTCTCGCATTGGGGTGGGGAAGTAGTGTGGGTAGAAGGTGGAGGGAGGAAGACAGCTCAGAATAGGACATAAATGCGATCATCAAACTGGAGACAGAGCCAGATCTGGCATGGAAGTTAGAGACGTCAGAAGAAGAGGGGAGGTGTGAGAGAGATCCATTAATCCATTAAATTAGTAATTACCAAGTGCCAGCTGTATGCCACTGTCTTCCGAACATCCATCATTTATATACCACTATCATAATTTTTTCCATATCCACTTCTACTGTTTTTATTATTATTCAGCCGCACTACATGGCATGTGGGATCTTAGTTTCCACCAGGGATGGAACCCAGCAACCCCTGCAGTTGAAAGTGTGGAGTCCTAGGTGCTGGACTACCAGGAAAATCCCTGGTATTGTTTTTTTCACTTAATATTTTTCTGCAAAAAGCTCATTTTAATTTTAAAAAACATTATCTTTTTCAAAGAAGTTAGATTTCACTTGCGCTTGCCTTGCCTCCAATAGAAGCTAACCATAAAAATAAGACTAAGCAAAACAAAATAAGTTAATCACTGAGGGAAAGGTTGTGTCCACCGAAGCCTGCTTAAAAGGGAGGAAACGTGAAAAGAGATGTTAAAAATACACCAGCAACAAGCAGAGATTTTTCTGGTTTGACTAAACTCAATGGGTGGAAAGAGACTTGAAATGGAAATGGCCTTCTCATTATGTGTGGGTACTGGGGTGCTGTGCTCCAGGACAGCTCCAGCACTGGGTCCTGGGGATGCAGAGACGAACATCACCCTCTGTTTTCAGAGAGCTTAGCTGAGCAGGATCATAGGAAGCCCACAGATGAATCCCAACAGAGCAAGGAGAAAGCCCATGGTGTGTGGTGGACACCCCAGGATGCTGCTGGCCCGCTGGGATCTAGGGTGTTCCTCTTAGACTCTCCCTCAGCTCTTAATTACCTGAAAATTGGATCCTGGTTCTAGCACTTGATTCCTACTTCGCATATGTGGGCTGCTTCCATCTAGTTGCTAAGAACAAGCATAACAACCTGCTTTTCCTTTTTGAGAAAACAAAGGGGGAGATTTCTTAGGCTGAGCAGAAATGTTAAAACATGGTGGGGAGTCACCCCAAGTAAGTGGTAAAATACTTGCATGTAAGAAGCTGTCAGATCCTTCGCCCCAAATCAGAGCTACACCATAAGATGAATCGACCTCTTAGACCAGCCCGAGATTGAAGCTCTGAGAGCTAGGGGGCACAGAGCCCGCTGTCCCTTGGCAACCAGCTCCCCAAGTTCCTCCATGTGGTTCAGCTTTTATATTTTTAGGAGCTTATAAACCTTATTGTTATGAGCTTCCCTGGTGGCTCAGATGGTAAAGAATCTGCCTATAATGCAGGGGACCTGGGTTCAATCCCTGGGTAGGGAAGATCCCCTGGGGAAAGGAAATGGCTACCCACTCCAGTATTCTTGCCTGGAGATTCCCATCAACAGTGGAGCCTGGTGGGCTGCAGTCCATGGGGTCACAAAGAGTTGGACACAAGTGAATAACTAACACACACACAGAGCTCACTGTTGGGAGTTCTCTGGTGGTCCAGGCGTCATCGCCTTGCAATGCAGGGGATCCAGGTTTGATCCCTGCTTGGGGAACTAAGATTCCACATGCCATGTAACTAAGCCCACAAACCAGCATGCCACAACTAGGGAGCCTGTGTGCCACAACTAAGACCTGATGCAGCCAAATAAATAGATATTTAAAAAATGAAGCTCATTGTTGAGGAGCAGTGGGCTGGGTGTAAATTAGAGAGTGTATTGGCCGTAAGAGCAACAGAGGCCATCCCACAGTGAGAGAGGAGATCACTAGAAAGAAAGACGGATGCAGGGGGGTTAGGGAACAATGGCAGAACCGAATCCACGTGATGCTGGGAGTGGTGAATACAATGATGGGGCCGGGAAGCAGTTGCCTTTTGAAAGATGAATAGAAATCACTAGGCAGCAAAGGGCACTGCCAAAGTGGAGAAAGTAAGCACCACACAAAAGACGTAAAGAACAGAACAAGGGACTTCTCTGGTGGTTCAGTGGTTAAGACTTTACCTTCCAAGGCAGGGGGGTGCAGGTTCGACCCCTAGTTAGTGAGTTAAGATTCCCACATGCCTCTCAACCAAAAAAAAATACAAACAAAACATAAAACAAAAGCAATATGGTAACAAATTCAATAAAGACTTTACAAATTGTCCACATCAAAAAAAAAAAGAACAGGAGAGCAGGATGGATAAGGAAAATGGCGAGTGGTGTGGGGGTTGTAGCCTGGGGCCTGGGGGATGACGAGGGGGCAGAGGTGAGGCTGGCTGGTATTCACAGCATGGCCACAAGGGGCTCACAGGCTATATGAGGGGTCAGGTTTTCTGTTGATGGGAATGGAGATAATTTTGCTCAGGGAAGAAACGTGATTAGATGAGGTGTTGAGAAGATTGTTCTGGAAGAACATGGAAGAGGAGGTGAATGGAAGATGAAGTGGGACTTGAAAATCATTTTTCCCATTTCTAAATCTCTGTCTCCTTGGCCCATTTTCCTGTTCTCAGTACCCACAAACCAAGTAAGGGATGTCTATGGCAGGATTGCGTTATAACGAAACCCCACATTGGAGAAAATAGCTTTCCAAAGTCAGATTTCTTTTTTGTTCTAACCCATCATCAAATCTAACATGTGTGGTTCCTCCTGCTTCCCCAAGGCATCCTGTTCCTCTTTCACACATCTCAGAGTATTGGCTCAAATGCATTTACAGTACATGCAACTTTGCTGGCAAACTGATGGGATTTTTCCCTACTTTTGTTTTATTTATCCAGCACTTATTGAGTGCTTACTCCATGCCTGGCAGTGGGTAGGTGCTGAGCAATCAGACCCATTTGGCAGGAGACAGATGGACCCAAACTGAGCCACTGGAGTTTGTCCCCAATGGGCACATACTCCAAGATGAAGATTATATAAAAATGAGAGAGGATCTGAGCCCTGCCCAGATAAGAGATCAGGAGGGTCTCCTTGACCATTCTTGAGGTCAAACCATTCTTGAGGTCTAGGAGACCTTCCTGACTGCACATGCTGAAAGGCTCCTTGGAGGTCAAAAGGGAGGGGGCACCACCCCATAGTAAGTGATGTCAACCTACCCATAGGCCTCTTCACTAGAATCCTTCTTGGCTAAAGATGCATGCACACACAGGCAAGGACCCTGAACTAAACCAAACACAGACTCAGAACTAGGCCAAGCAAGATGACTGGCCAGAGGAAACATGGAAGAAATGCCCCATCAGTTCCATCCAGTTCAGTCTCTCAGTCATGTCCGACTCTATGTAACCCCATGGATTGAAGCACACCAGGCTTCCCTGTCTATCACCAGCCTCTGGAGCTTGCTCAAACTCATGTCCATTGAGTTGGTGATGCCATTCAACCATCTTAACCTCTGTTGTCCCCTACTCCTCCTGCCTTCGATCTCTCCCAGCATCAGGGTCTTTTCCAAAGAGTCAGTTCTTCTCATCAGGTGGCCAAAGTATTGGAGTTCCAGCTTCAGCATCAATCCTTCCAATGAACATTCAGGACTGATTTCCTTAAGGATGGACTGGCTGGATCTCCTTGCAGTCCAAGGGACTCTCAAGCATTTTCTCTAACACCACAATTCAAAAGCATCAGTTCTTTAGCGCTCAGCTTCTTTTTTTTTTTTTTTTTACCGTGTCGCTCGCGGTTAAAAGGGCCGCAGCCGCGGGGGCAGACGACCCCAGTTATGCGCGAGCATGTCCTCTGGCGCTGCAGCCTGACCCCCGGCGCCACGCGCAGGCGCGGCGGGGGCTCAAAGGCAGCGCGTGCTCAGCTTCTTTATAGTCCTACTCTCACATCCATACACAACTACTGGAAAAACCATAGCTTTGACTAGATGGACCTTTGTCAGCAAAGTAATGTCCCTGCTTTTTAATATGCTGTCTAGGTTGGTCATAGCTTTTCTTCCAAGGAACAAGCATCTTTTAATTTCATTTGCAGTGATTTTGGAGCCCAAATGCCCCATCAGTTCAGTTCCTACGCCCGGTATGTTTCAGTTCCAAATGCTCCATAAAAGTGATTAAAACCACCACAAGGGTGCAAGGCTCTCTGAGCCCACCTGGTCATCTATCTACATGTACCCTTCTTCCTCCTTAAAGTGCCATAAATGCCTTCCTTATGAAACTTGGGTAAGTAAAGCACAGAATATTGCCATTCTTCATTGGAGCCCACGGGTGCCCTGCCCAGGGCCCTCCTCACCCCTCCTCCCTCCACCTCTTGAGTCCTGGACCCTGGCATCTCACAGCCCTTTGGAAGGAACACTTGTTTCACTGCTTTCTGTGTCTTTGTAAGAATTCATTTCTACAAAGTCGAAGGGCCAGGGTCTTGTCACTGGCCACTGGGTCTAGTGGCCAGGATTCAGCATTGTCATTGCCACAGCCTGACTTCAATCTCGATCTGGGAACTGAAATCCTGCTTCAAGTCAAGGCCACCTGAGATCACCTTGAGGAGTTCACATTAGGGGAGAAGACAAAATAATGACTACCCTTATGAGGTAAATACTTAGAAAGCACTAAAACATAGCTCTTTCCAAAGGGGAATTGTCCAGGCAAGAACTACTTGAGTAGGGGAATGGGTTGCCATTTCCTTCTCCAGGGCATCTTCCCAACCTAAGCCACGTGTTCCTAATGCCACTCAAGCAAGGAGTGAGCTAGTAAGAGAAGATGCCCTGTTTCTAATTAAACATGCTGTGTGCTCAAAACTCAAGGCAACAGCAAGGATGTTTTCTAAAATCTGACTCACCCTGGGCATCTTGGGTCCAGAGAATAAGGAGTAGAGCAGAAACATCCCAGTCTCAAATCTCATTTCATCCAAAAGTTTTCTTGGAGTCTAAAATGACCTCTTTTCCCACAAGCAGCACCCTTTTAACATTCCTATTCCCATTTGAAGTCACTTCTCTTCCGACCTACACAGTTGGGTCTCACCACCTTTTGCTCATGCTCAGGTCTGCTTGGCTGGAATTTTCAGCTGCTTGTTTACTTGGCTGGAAAATGAAACTTACAAGCCTCCTTCAGTGGAATTTTGTCTTGACACAGATCCAGGTAGAGGAAACAACACAGCAGCTTTTCTTCTCTCTGTGGTAAGAAGGAAAGCTGCTGTGGGCAGCAGTTACAACAGGGACCACTCATGAAATGCCAGTCCAATGAAGTGTTGATGGGGGCTTCTCTCCACTCTCGTGATTTTCTTCATTTGTCTTACAGGTCTTGGGTCTTGACTTATCGCTGTAGCGTAGGCTGGCTCCCTGAACCATGTGAATTACCACCCCCTGAGAAGGCAATGGCACCCCACTCTAGCACTCTTGCCTGGAAAATCCCACGGACGGAGGAGCCTGGTGGGCTGCAGTCCATGGAGTCGCTGAGGTTGGACACGACTGAGGGACTTCCCTTTCACTTTTCACCCTCATGCATTGGAGAAGGCAATGGCAACCCACTCCAGTACTCTTGCTTGGAGAATCCCATGGACGGAGGAGCCTGGTGGGCTGCCATCTATTGGGTCGCACAGGGTCGGACACGACTGAAGTGACTTAGCAGCAGCAGCAGCAGCAGCCACAAGTCAGATCAGCAGATGGTGAGGATAAGCAGCCATGCAGAAATTGAAATTTTCCAGGTTAAGCTTAGATATGTGCAGAGAAAAAAGGCATCTTTTATGAATTAGAAGTTTATAAATTCTAGTTTCTCATATTTTTCCCTTTCAATGTCCTGTCTAAAAGTATAATGTATATGTTAATTTGGAGAAGGAACTGGCAACCCTCTCCACTATGCTTGCCTGGGAAATCCCGTGGACAGAGGAGCCTGGTGGGCTACAGTCCATGGAGTCACAAGAGTCAGACATGACCTAGCAACTAATCCACCACCACAGATGTTAAGTGCATGTCTGTGTCTCTGAAATCTATATGTTATTTCCATGGTTTCAATTATTGTCTTCTTAGGTAATAACAAAAGTAGATGAATAATCCTACTTCTAGTTGATATTGGAAAGAATGATTTTTCTCCAGGGTCCTCTTTTAAATTATGCTTATGTGACTTGGTATTTAAATAAAAGTATATCAGTGATAGCAAAGCACAGAGCTGCCACCGCACAGGACGTCAGCTCGCCCCAGCAGGTGTGCAGCACACAATGTGTGTGACCATATGCTGCAGTCCTGGTGACATCCCATCGCTGTGGTGGAATGACAAAGACAGATTTTGTCACTGATAATTAGGGGTACACAGTGTGAGCACTGGGGTCCAGCTTCCTGGATTAGCTCAGAGTAAATGATTTAACCTCTCTGGGTCTCATTTTCCTCCTCTGGGAAATGCAGAAAATAAGAGTACCTACCTGCTAGGGCTGCAGTCATAATTAAGTGTGAGGATGCCTATAAAGTGCCCAGGGCAGGGTCTGGCACATAGACCTATCAGTCTAATGTTTGCTGAAATATACCAACAAGTGTACACTTCCCTGAACTACCTCATTAATGCATGCCGCATGCTCAGTTGGTCAGTCGTTCTGACTTTTTGTGACCTCGTGGACTGTAGCCCACCAGACTCCTTTGTCCATGGGATTCTCCAGGCAAGAATACAGGAGTGGGTTGCCATTTCCTCCTCCAGGGGATCTTTCTGACCCAGGGATCAAACCCACATTCCCTGAATTGCCAGGCAGGTTCTTTACTGAGCCACTAGGGAAGCCCCCATGAGACTCTATGCACATACTAATTAGTACAGTGCTCACACAAAGACACATTATTCCTGGGACAAAGATAGTCATATTATTCATAAATTACCACCTTTTTTATATGAAAATATTGTATCTAAATTAGGAGGCTGGGATTAACATCTATACACTATTGTGTTAAAAATAGATAACCAACAAGTACCTATTGTATAGCACAGGGAACTATCTATAAGGGAAAATAATCCAAAACAGAATGTGTGTGTGTGTGTGTGTGTGTGTGTGTGTGTGTGTGTGTGAGTCTGTGTGTCTAACTGAATCGCTGTGCTGTACACCCAAAACTTTCACGATACTGTAAATCCACTATGCCAAGTTGCTTCAGTCGTGACTCTTTGTGACCCCATGGACTGTAGCCTGCCTGGCACCTCTGCACATGGGGATTCTCCAGGCAAGAATACTGGAGTGGGTTGCCATACCCTCCTCCAGGGTTACAGTTTATACATCAATTAAAAATTTTTTAAATATACTGTGTTTTTCAAAATTTTTTTAAAAAAATCCTTGTGGAAAACACAACAGGAGACCTCCCATTCATGTATTTAGTCAGCCAACATTTATTGAGCACATCCTGTGATCCAGGGACTTCTGCAGGGAATGGTTATACGAAAATGAAGGAGACACTTATGGCCACCAGAATCTCATGCTCCCCTGGGAGAAAGCTACATGGAAGGCCATAAATGACCACAGACATGTCCAGTACCTGGTAGCTCTCTGATGTACATGAGAAAACACATGATGTGGGGCTGTCAGTTCTGCCCCCCTCAGTCCAGCAAAGGCATCACCAAAGAATAGGGCTGGGACTTTAAAAAGGTGTTTTGAGTTTAGTCTAATGGAGGGAAGGACCATGTACATCCCAGGAAGAATCACAGATGTAAGAAACAGGGTCTGGTTCAGTGGTTCAAACTGTGATTCCTGAACCAGCACAAGCATCACCAGAGAATTCGTTAGAAATGTAAAATCTTGGGAACAGCCCCCGAAACTCTGAGGACTGGGCCTGGCAATCTGTCTCTTAACAAGCCCTGAGCTGAGTTCCTGCACAGTCAGCTCTGAGAACCATTGTTACAGTCAGCTGATGGTATCAAGGGAAGAAGAAAATGCATTAGCTAAATAATTGTATTTGACATAGTACAGAGCTATCTGAATATAAATTTGTCATCAAACAAAAGATGGAAGCCGGCTACATGATCACCTGTATTATTCAAAGGGATAAGGTGCACAGCCAGAGAAACAAATATAAAGAATAAAAGTAGAAAAGCAATAACAATCACTATTTTATGCTAAATTTCCCAATAAACTTCCCAGTATTCAAATATAGATGCTCAGTCACCTGACAAGAGTAACTGCCTGCACGATCAACCGGCAGTTGTTAAACACACAGTTTTGCCAATACTAAGACCTGAGAGGGATTTCTTCATCACACTCCATTCATGAGACACTTTTTGCAGAGGTGGATGACATCCTGACAGTAAAAACCACTCAAGTATAAACATCAGCATCTTATAACTCCCTGACATGGGCTTATTATCAAAGAGACTTCAATGAAAGGAGTCCAGTGGGAGGCCTTACCAATGAAGTCAGGTTTGTAGCTCTCAGACCATCTGACTTACATATGGACTGTATCCTCAGAAATGAAAGAGCGGTAGACACGGAAGCACTAAAAATAAAAAACCAGAGGAGGGACTTGCCCGATCGTCCAGTGGTTAAGAATCCCCCTTGCAATGCAGGGGACACAGGTTGGACCCCTGGTCAGGAAACCAAGATCCCACATGCCACAGAGCAACTAAGCCCATGCCGTCACTCTCTGGAAGCTGTGTGCCACAACTGTAGAGTCCGGGAAACACCACAACAAAAGATCCACATAATCGGTGAAGATTCCATGGGCCGCAACTAGGACCTGATGCAGCCAAGTAAATAAATAAATATGAAAAAGAAGCTGGAGGAGAGGATAGGATGGTTCAAACTGAACAGGTTTTGCATGTCATCCTAAGAACATCAGCTTTGAACATTGTGCTGCTCTGGACTCTAAACCTCCTAAATTGAGATGTTTCTGTGTCCCTTAACTTTTGCATCTTCTAGACTTGTTTTGTGTTTCAAAAGCTTTTTACCTGATGCATTACATCTGCAACACAGATCACACAATCTAGAGCTTGATTAGATTTCAACATGTATTATTCCTGATTATTTTACATTTATGTGGTTTATTTCTTACCTAGACCATAAATTAGGTAAACCCTCTCATTTCCATGTGTCCTTTGGCACAGGGAATATTTAAGAGGAGGCTTTATTTGTTTATATTTTATTGAAGTATATTTGATTTACAATGTTGTTTTAGTTTCTGCTGTACAACAAAGTGATTCGGTTATATATTTATATATATTTTCATATGCTTTCCATTATGGTTTCTCACAAGATATTGAATATAGTTCCCTGTGCTATCCAGTAGGACCTTGTTGTTTATGCATTCTATATATACTAGTTTGTATCTGCTAACCCCAAATTCCCAATCCTTCCCTCCCCCACCCTCTCTCCCCATCACAAGCACAAATCTGCTGTCTGTAAATCTGTTTCTGTTTCATATATAAGCTCATTTGTGTCATATTTTAGATTCTACATAAGTGATATCATGTTATATTTGTCTTTTTTCTGACTTACTTCACTTAGTAAGATAATCCCTAGGTCCATCCATGTTGCTGCAAATGGCATTATTTCATTCTTTTTTTATGCCTGAGTAGTATCCCATTGTGTATGTGTACCATATCTTTATCCATTCCTCTGTTGATGGGCATTTAGGTTGCTTCCGTGTCTTTGCTATTGTGAGTAGTGCTGCTATGAACATAGGGGTGCATGTATCTTTTTGAGTTATAGTTTTCTCCAGGTATATACCCAGGAGTGAGACCACTGGATCATTTGGTAGCTTTATTTTTAGTTTCTGGAGGAACCTCCATACTGTTTTCCATAGTGGCTGCACCAATTTACTTTCCCACCAACAGTGCAGGAGGGCTCTCTTTTCTCCCAGTGGTTCTAATATGCTTGCAGCTGCCCAGCTGGGCGGGAGGGTAAACTTTACTCAGATGAGTATGCGTTAGTGGGTCTCCCGTGGTTCTGCCACAGACAGGACAGGGTCTCGGCTGCTGGAGGCAGAAAGCTAGGGCTGAGCAGACCTGAAGGTTGTCCAGCAGCCTCTCTGTGTCTCTCCTGGGCTGCCGGACTCTGCATTGCTTCTCCCTGTAAGTTTGCTCCTCTCTCCTCGCGTGCTCCCTCTGCAGGTCCTTGTTTCTCCTGCCCCACAGTTTGAAATAGCAAATGACTCCAGCTCCCGGTGGTGCCAGCATCAGCCCTCCCTGTAGTTGACCTTGCAGATAAGCTCACCAGTGTTCAGTGTGACTCTGGGAATGTCTTCATTTAAATTTCTAGGAGCCATCATCTGATTAACCCAGTTGAGCCTCTGCATAGATACCCCTGAGTTGGGACTTCAAACCAGGTTCACTCAACTCAGAGGTATGGTGACCACCGTAACATTCCTGGCCAGGACAGCGTCAGCGGATGCTGTGGTCAGGGGACAAAATTCCCCAACGCAGGAGTCAGCTGAATGGCTACCACAACAAGGGGCACTGTTGGTGATTTCTGTGCCTCGGTACTTAATACAGATCTGTACAGCAAGCTTGGTAAGAAAAGCAACAGCAATTAAAAGAAAAGAACTTCTGAGAGGAAACTTTTGATTCCAGTAGATAGAGAGATAGATAGGTGATAGTCTAGCTGTGAAGCAAGTTTCCAGAATGTGCCAGAACATGTTCACAGGACTATTCAGCTGGTCAGGAGAGCTGTAGACAAAAGCAACTCCATTTTCATCAGAGGCTATGTCTGTTGCTCCGTTTCAAGTTGCATTGTGTCTGTATCTATCGTCATAGTTTTGTATATTTCCATTTTCCATCATGGTTTTCTTTATTTTCCATTAAACGGTTTCACTCTATCATCATTTCTGCTTCTCCTAGATTAGTCAGTGGCTTGCATATTTTTGTCAGCTTTTTTTTTGGAGTGGACAAAAAAATAAAGTGGTGGTTTGTGTTATTCTTTGTGAAGATTACCTGTTTTACCTCCATAATGTAAGTTAGCCCCTGCCCACAACACCTCCTGAAGAGCTGTTGGCCACTGCTGGTCAAAGTGACCACATTCTGTTAGCGACTCCCAGGGAAATCCATCTGCAGGCTTCTCTGAGATAATCACACCCTCTTCTGTGTGCATGCATGCTCAGTCACGTCCAACTCTTTGTGGTCCCATGGACTGTAGCCCTGCAGGCTCCTTTGTCCGTGGGATTTCCCAGGCAAGAATACTGGAATGGGTTGCCGTCTCCTCCTCCAGGGGATCGTCCCAATCCAGGGATTGAACCCGCATCTCCTGCATTGCAGGCGGATTCTTTACCACTGAATCATTTGGGAAGCATACACTCTCTTCTAGAATGATCCAAATGAGGGTAATCCCATGGGGAGCACATGTCCAAAATCACATAGAGTCAGGAGAGTTACCTTCCTACTTGGTTTGATGCAGAATAATGTTAGGATTTTTTTATAATGTCCTGCTTCAATCGTTTCCACATAAAAATCCTCTAAGTCCTGTGGCATTTTACCAACCAGCAGTAAGTCTAAGACCAATATTAATGACGACTTACTAACCATTTCTCAAGGAACACTACCCTCCACCTTTTTAGTCTCAAAAACCATCATGAAGCCACTTCTGAAAGCTTTGTGTGAAAGACAAAGGCAATTTTAGTTGTGTTGCCTACTGTGACCAAATTGGAGGAGATCTGGGTTGTTGTTTTGTTTTTTATATAATACCATATCTTTTGAAAGGGAAATGTTTCAAAGGCATTTATTTGTAGGAGCAGACTGATGGAAGGAGGTATTCACAAACAAAATCAAGCTACAGATGATTAGGATAGCAATTAAGTTCATGAAAAGCCAAAATACATTCTGCGTATATAAAACGGCTTAGCATTGTGCTTTGAGTAAAGGAACTGGTGTATTTCAGCCTGTGCTTATTCAAAGGTGCTCTAATGGCATTTGCACAATTTTAAGTACATAGTACATGAAAGTCTGTAAGTGGGGAAGCCTGAAAAAATGAAAGAACATGGCATTCAGTTATCTTTTGCAGCTACAAATTCAGAAGGTCAGAAAATATCCCCAAAGTGGGCCTTTGGGCAAAATTAATTCATGTGAGTTTTCTATTTACTTTTACCTTAAAATGGCATGGCTTCGTGTGTTAGTAGCATATTAATGAGAATCACTCATTTTTAAAAAATATTTAAAATTATAAGCCTGCTAAACATTCATATTGCTCTTCATTCTCAATCTCTATAGAACTGGGATTATTAGTAGAAGAAAAAATTACTAATAAAAAGTCTGCATCCATGTTGCATAGAATTTTGTTCTGCCTAGAAGTGCCCTGTGTATTTAGACTGTAGTGGAAACACACGAGTAGGCAGAAGGGCAGAAGTGGGAGGCACCCCTCTACCACCCAGGACATTCTTACTCTTTGGAGGGTTACTCTTTATCCCCTTTTAGTCTTCTCTCATGAACTTCCCAAGAAAGAAAGAATTGCTGCTTTCAGATTTTCTTGCTTCTTCTGATCCCTAAATCTGTTCCCTAACTCTCATGCTCAATTGCTCAGTCGTGTCCAACTCTTTGTGACCCCATGGACTGTAGCCTGCCAGGCTCCTCTGTCCATGGAATTTTTCAGGCAAGAATACCAGAGTGGGTTGCCATTTCCTCCTTCAGGGGATCTTCCCAGCCCAGGGATCGAACCTGTGTCTCTTGTGCCTCCTGCATTGGCAGATGGGTGCTTTACCACCGAGCCATCTGAGAAGCATTCTCTCACTACAGCCACAGAAATCTCTCGTATACATGTGGCTGTATCACTGCCTGGTTTAAACTGCTCTCATGGGTGACCACCACCAGCAGGGTCAAGTCCTTCATATTATAGCAGAGCTGACAAAAATTCTCCAGGTGTCAGCCCTAACCACCCTTGTCACTTAGGACTTGGTTCAGGTGCAGGGGTGAGAAAACACATCACAGTGGTGTAGACAAAGATGCAGGTCCATTCCTTCCCCCGTAAACAAGACGCAGAGTTACACGTCCAGGCTGATAGACACTCTGTTCTGGCTGGGCCCATTATCTGGGGGTGCTCCCATCCTCAGACTGTCACTTCCACCTCATGGACCAAGATCACTCCTTAGCCAAGCCTGAAGTCTGAATTCCAGCCAAGGAAGGGGGTAAAGAAGGTATGTCCTTCACTTAAGAGTCATTTTCCAGAAACTGCACCTGCCATTTTCAATTATACTCCATTAGCCAGAATTAGTCACCTGTGTGCATCTAGAGAGACTGGGAAGCAAGTCACTAGTCTGGGACAGGTTTTACTCTCAGTAAGAGAATTCCTTCTTTCTCTTCCATTGACTGTTATAACCTGGCATGGGCAGGTCACCGGTAAAATGGGCAGGGGCAAAAAAGTGACTCGACCCTGAGATAATTCATGGAGGTTTTGTCTTCCCAGCATCTCCCCAAACTAGAACACAGTGTTCCCTCTCCTCCTGGGCAGGGTCCCCCACGCTGTCCTTTCTAAGGCAAGTTGTGATTGCCCAGCTGTCAGTCCTCATTGAAAGAGAGAGTAGACACCTGTCGGGTGGATCCTCTCTCTGTATGTAAAGAAAAACCAAGCACAGCAGCTCTAAATAAAGACATGCACAGAAATCAAAGTAAGAACTTGCCAGCTTTGTGAGACTGTTTTTCATCCAGTCAGCATCTTCTAACATGTGGTTTGTTTGTTTTTTCCTTGGTGCTAATAAATTACCTACCTTGAGAATTTCCTTTACCTGTGCTGGATTGTTCTTGCTTTAGTCATCATCTGGACAGCAACGCTTCTGCCCCAGGTGTGGGAACTCTTTAAAAACCATTGTCTCTCACACCCAGAGCTCATCTTACAGTAGCCAATACAGTGAACACGTTTTCCAAGCCAACGATGAGGGCCTGTCGTCTGATGGTAAAATCGTACTTAGGAGGACAACAAAGCATCATTTTGAAGTCATACTGAACAAGGCAAAAATGAGGGATGATCACCGTCGCCATAGAAACCCTTACAGAGGCGCGTTGACTCACATTCTCCATCCCGGCTCAGAGAGGAAGGCACAAAAGACAATTTCCCTTTCTATTTTCAGCAATCTTTTACGGCCCCTTAAAACTTACTTCCAGGTCTAATTTTTCCAAGAATGCAGAGGGTAATGAGCATTGTTATTTATCTTTTTTCATGACTAGGTCACATCTCTCTCAGCGTTAGAGATTTGCTGGTTGCATTTGGTCACCTGCAGCAGCAAACACTGAGTCCTGCATGGGAAGGATGCTTGGTTAATTCTTCCTGGGGATGGTGTTAGTCACACATGGGCTGGAACAAGTGAAGTCCAGGTTGCCACTTACGAACATGAATTAGGAGAGAGAAATAAAGGGGCAGAAAGAAGTAGGCTGGGAATAGAATTCATGAGTAAGAAAAGAGGAAGACAAAGAATGAGGGGAGGAAGAGCAGGACCCCCATGGTAGGTTTCACAACCATTGCTTAGCCATTGAGGGTTTTAGATCATCTCCCTCACTCATCAAGAAGGCACTGAATATGTTGCTGTAATTTATAATCACTAATTAATCGATTTTCCTTTTTAAAAGACAAGAGACTAAAAGAGACTGTAAGATTCTTCCCTTAGAAAGGCTAGGGTATTAAGTCATTTATCTGGTCTTAACCAGAAAGATAGATGGAGCATTTTATGTTTATGATCATTTATTGCCATATTTCATACATCACAGAGGAAAAGGATCAAGATCTCAATATCTTTTTATAGATATTAAGTAATGAAAGTTAACTTATTTTCCTTGATTCAGTGTATTACTCTCTATGAAAATATAAGTGCTTATCACTAGGCTGAAAATAGCCCACTTAAATTTTAGTAAAAAATCACACTGTGCATGTTTAACTTACCAAAATAATCATCGGTTACATCATTGAACAAATGCATCATTAATAGCCTTAAAAAGGCTCTTTGTTTGCTCTATGTGTCCTCAGGCAACATCATCTCACATGAAATGCCATTCACAAATTAAAGATAATTACATAAATATTGAACACATGATTTCAAATAATCTCCATTTTGGAGTGAATATGTATAATTCATGTTTTTGGCTCTTGCCAGATTCACATTTTATTTAGCAAAAAAATATCCACCAAGACCCAGCTGCTTCAGAAGGAAAGATTGAAGCATTATTTCATATTATTTCATATATTGAGTTATATTATGTGGAATCATAAGATTTATTATGTGACCATAACCCAACCGGCTTCCTATTTTTGTCTTTTATTTTTAAGTCTATATTTAAAAGACAAAAATGTCTTCGATGAGACCTGTTTTATATAGAGAAACTTCCTCATGAGGTGGATTTTTCAACCTAAATTAGTTTGTGCCACAGTTTTGCTAAAAATGTGTATTTAATCTTCTGTATCCCTCCTTGCCACAGCCTAATCTTGGGATCATAACTTTGTACAAAGTAGTCCCTAGGTATTTTATGTTAAAATTTCCCTTAGATTAGCTCCTCAGTGGGCAAATTTTGATTTACAGGCTCTTCCTGAACCAGTCTTTCTTTCCCTTTTTGTCTCTTCAGGTGTCATTTGCTTTCTCTTCTTTAAACAGATTGTCTTCTGTCTAGACATTCTGTAGTCAGCAGACCAGGTAAACTCCCAGATTTTAACCTCAAAGCAGGGAGAATTTTAAGAGGTGAGATATTCATTGATGGGACATGGAGAGGCAGAATTTGAAGGCAAACAAACAAGTAGCATAAGAAACGTTCACCCACATGCCTCCTGCCTCACCTGGAAAACCACTGGTCTCTAAAATGCCCATAAGATGGTGCCTGCCTTCCTTCCTTGGCCGTTTCCTTTTCAAACACAATAGATGTGACTTAAGCCACAGGATGAACCACCCTGGGAAATTTTTCACTGATGCATTATTTCTCAGTAACACTTCACTGAGTTCCCACCATCAGCCAAGCACTCTGCTGGCCACTGAATGCATAAAACATAACCTCTATCTTCAAGAAGCTCCTAATTTGATAGACTGACCAATTTCGAACGACTCCAGTGATTAAAACCTCTCATCAACTTCCTTCAATTAATCCAGAAACAGAGACTAGGAGGAGGAAAGGAGCTTCATAAAGCACGGTTAGAGATTTTCAACAGTTGAGCTCCCACATACAGCATATCCCACAGAACTGACAAGTCCTGATCCCTCAAGACTCCATGTTTTTCTTCATTAAGCTATACATGAGTGTTCTGTTTTGTTTTATAGGATTTTTTTTTTTTTACAATTAAACCAATTATCTCTCCCTGTCCATCTAAAATTACATTTGTGATTTTTTTGGAAAGTCACATTGGCTTTTCTGGACAACTCTCCATATGATAATTTTTGTATTGTAGAAAGCTTTATTAAAAACAAACAAACAAACAAGACTGTCAGGAGGAATGCATTCAGCTACTGATGAACTCACTCTACTAGAGTCCAAAGGAAGCACTCTGCCCAGAAGAACAGCAGCTTCTGGTCTTGAAGGAAGGGGAGGGCTTGGAATGACTGCGTTTCGCTCAGCTGCATCTGTAGGAGTTATTTCTCTCCCAGGCACACCCGACCCTTGGGTTCAGGCCCTTCGTGTTTCCCCAGGAATGTTTCAAGAGTCTTTCCTTTGTCCATCTTGCCATAGCTTGTAAATATTTACCATAAACTCTTAAACCAGCAAAAGGAGATGTCCTGATAGTCAAATGAGCTGATTCAAGCTTATTTGTTCTTCATCTGCTCTCAGTTTGTAGACAAGAAACTTAATTCTCTGATGACAGAAATACATGGGCAGGTTTTTTCTACAGCTCTGATGTCTTTGCCCTACCATTAGTTTTTCCAACTCTAATTACCGTGGGAAAGCAGGGATTGCTGTAATTGTCACCATGACATTCTAACAGGAAAGTATGTGAAAGAAGATACAGAAATATATCCTAAAGTTACAAGGTGCCAGTAGCCTCTTTTATTTATGTTTTCCGCTCACATATATGGAGTGCTTGTGTGTCTATATGGCCCAACTGGTATGAGGTGAAGTGAAAGTAAAAGTGTTAGTTGCTCAGCTGTGTGAGACACCGTGGACTGGAGCCCAACAGGCTCCTCTAGCCATGGAATTCTCCAGGCAAGAATATTGGAGTGGGTAGCCTTTCCCTTCTCCAGGGGATCTTCCCAACCCAGGGGCTGAACCCGGGTCTCCTTCATTGCAGGTGGATTCTTTACCACTGAGCCACCAGGGAAGCCCCTGGTATGAGGTAGGGAGGTGTACAGGTGACTAAGAAGTAAGCTACCCTGAGGTAGCTTGAGCTAGTGGGGAACACATGGGACAAAGCATTCCAGAGGATTTGGAGAGTATACAGCAATGCTCTGCAAGCACAGAACTAATTCTCTCTGTAAGGGGGACCAGCAGAAGCCTCCCAGAGAAACTGAGCCCTTGCGGTCTGCTGGCCTGATGACTAACATACGGTTAAGAATAAACCCAGAGCAGCAGGGGAAACACACAGTTATTAGAATCCTGGAGGGAAGGGGAGTTTTTCTCCTGAATCATTTAAAATAATTTAACATTTTTATAGTTTCTTTTCTGGGTTAACTAGCTTTCACCCTGTCTCTCCTATGTGATTGGGGGTGGGGGGTGGGTCTTTGCCAAGATATAGAGGTAATAGGGCTTTTCCATCAGTGCATTAAAGCTCCTTTTAGGGAGAGTCAATGAGGCTCAGGTGGTAAAGAATCTGCCTGCAATGCAGAAGACACAGGTTCAATCCTTGAGGCAGGAAGATTCCCTGGAAGAGGAAATGGCAACCCACTCCAGTATTCTTGCCCCGGAAATCCCATGGATAGAGGAGCCTGTCCGGCTACAGTCCATAGGGTTGCAAAGAATCCAACACGACTGAGGGACTATACTTTGACTTTTCATGAGTTCTTCTGCCAGAAAACCCACTCAGTAGCAGATGCACGGGGAAAGAGCACTATCTATTTACCAAGGGAAGGGTTAACCACTGTCCCCCTCTCCTTCATTCCCGCAGGTCCTTGCAGGAGACGGGTCTGGAACCACACCCCCGGGTGTCCATGACCCCCGTGGCTTTGCCCCGTCAGCGATGAAAGGGTTATCGGGCAGCCGCAGCCATCACCACGGAGTCACCTGCGATTCAGCCTGTGACTCGCTGTCGCACCACGCGGACCGCAAGCCATACCTGCTGAGCCCGGTGGATCACCACCCGGCCGACCACCCCTACTACACTCAGCGGACCTCCTTCCAGGCCGAGTGTGTGGGCCCCTTCAGCGACCCGCTGGCCAGCAGCACCTTCCCGCGGCGGCACTACACCTCGCAGCAGGAGCTGAAGGACGAGTGTGCCCTGGTGCCCCGCACCCTGGCCACCAAGGCCAACCGCATCCCCGCCAACCTCCTGGACCAGTTTGAGAGGCAGCTACCTCTCAGCCGGGATGGCTACCACACTTTGCAGTACAAGCGCACGGCCATGGAGCACCGCAGCGACAGCCCCGGCCGCATCCGCCACCTGGTGCACTCGGTCCAGAAGCTCTTCACCAAATCGCACTCCCTGGAGGGACCGTCCAAGGGCAGCGTCAACGGAGGCAAGGCCAGCCCGGACGAGACCCAGACCGTGAGGTACGGCAAGCGCAGCAAAAGCAAGGAGCGGCGCCCGGAGCCCAAGCCGCGCAACAACACGTCCCCCGGCTGGTGGAGTTCTGACGACAACCTCGACGGCGACATGTGCATCTACCACTCCCCCTCGGGTGTGATGACCATGGGCAGGTGCCCCGACCGCTCGGCCTCGCAGTACTTTATGGAGGCCTACAACACCATCAGCGAGCAGGCGGTGAAGGCCTCCCGGAGTAACAACGACGTCAAGTGCTCCACCTGTGCCAACCTGCCCGTCACTCTAGACGCACCGCTGCTCAAGAAGAGTGCCTGGTCCTCCACACTGACCGTGAGTCGAGCCCGAGAGGTTTACCAGAAAGCCTCGGTCAACATGGACCAGGCCATGGTGAAGTCAGAGTCGTGTCAACAAGAACGTTCCTGCCAGTACCTTCAGGTACCATTTATATGGAGGGATGGGTGCTTAGAAGTTGCACCAGCTGATTGCATGGTATTTTCTCCTGGGGCCTAGTCTTGGCTCTACTATGAATTCTCTGTGTGAACCTGAGCAAATTATTTAGCATTTTGGGGGCTGAGGGCTTCTATCAGGAAACAGGCCTGCTAGCAACCGCATCCAGTTATCTTGAGATACTGGATATAAAAGTGCTTTGAAAAGCACACCTACAAAAAGGCAAGGAGTTATTAATGTTTTGTGCTCCTCTTTTGTCTGAGGGATTGTAGGATAAGGAGGGGAGAAAACGGGAGTTTACACAAAAGTTGTTAAAAAGCCACCTTTTTTACAAAAGTCAACAATGATCTTTGGAATTCTGGAAAGAGTTTAATTAGTTCTATTCAGGGTTTTTTGTTATTATTATTTAAGATTCTGCCCCAAGCTGTTAGTTTGGAAAAATTGATTAACATCTTCACCATTGCAATTTTCACACCACAACGAAGCTAATCACACCCCCACTTAAGTCCTCATCCCCCAGAACACAGGGAGTTGGGGTGATGCCCTGCACCCTGAGGAGGTGGAGATGGAGCCAGTTTGGGGACCTGACAAGTACAGCTGCAGAGACTCAGGACAACAGAGAAGAGGAGGAAAAGAAGGGGAAGCATCTGCACAATAAAATACAATTAGTGTCAGTATGTAAATACCACACACACAGACCCAAGGCCGCTCCTCCCCTTCTGCAGACTCCTATTTTTCCTACTGCCCTCCAATCCACTGAAACCAGATTTCACCTGGATAAAAATATCAGGGGAAGAGTCTCTTTCTTCCCTACTGCCTCCCTTTAGAATCGTCATTTTTACTGAGACACAACGTTTCATAAGAGGGATCCTCACATTTTTCCTTTTCAAAGTATATGTTTTCTCTTCCTAGCCCTCCCTTCCTAGCCTTGTCTGTTTTAAAAAAGGTTTTACCGGAATATAAAATCATGACATAATCATTTCCACTCTTAAGAATAAATGCGAGGAAAAGTCTTCCACCAAGACATTCATCTTTTTCGCTCTCTTTGGATCTCTTCTGACAAAGCTGACTCCCTTGAGAACGCTGCTACCAAGTTCTGAAAATATTCCAGACTGGCAGTCACTGGGTAGGGACAGTGCCAGACCCATCCCCAGACTTCAGAAGAGGCCACCATTGTGTGGATAGTTTTCACAAACAACACAATATTTCCTACTGAAGGTGGCATCATTTAATTTACTATAAGGTTGTCCTCAGTTGCTCAGTCATGCCAACTCTCTGCGACCCCATGGACTGGAGCCCACTGGGCTCCTCTCTTCATGGTACTTTCCAGGCAAGAATACTGGAATGAGTTGCCATTTCCTACTCCAGGGATCTTCCCAACCCAAGGATCAAACCCATGTTTGGCAGGCATATTCTTTACCACTGCACCACCTGGGAAGCCCTAAAAGGTTGTTACACGTGTTAATTAAGTTATCAAGAATCACTAACAGAAGTTTAAAGCTAAAGAGATCATCTAACCAAACCTCTTCATTTAGAATATAAAAAGCTAGACTCAAAGAAAGGTAAAGGCCTTATAAGTCACACTGTTACTATATGGCAGGGGTAAGACCAGAACTCAAGACTCTTAGTTCATAGAAAAGACCATTATAAATATTACAACTGAAAGCCTTAGAAATTCTTTAACCACATAAATCTCATCCACTACTGAGAATAAAATATTTTGATATGGTATCTGTCTTGAAGAAAGGATGTGTAATGAGACAGAAAACCTAGAAAAGGAGACATTTTTGTCTGTGAAGTTTCTGTGACTAGTGGCAAAAACAAAGTAAATTTAATTTAAAAAATTGAACCATAATCAGTAGTGATAAGATCAGATAAGAAATATCAAATTAAAGCATTTCCCTGGTGGCTCAGCAGAAAGAATTCACCTGCCAATGCAGGAGATGTGGGTTCAATCCCTGGATCAGTAAGATCCCCTGGAGAAGGAAATGGCAACCCGCTCCAGTATTCTTGCTTGGGAAATCCCGTGGACATTGGAGCCTAGTGGGCTATAGTCTGTGGGGTAGCAAAGAAGTAGACATGACTGAGCCAGCACAGCATTCTGCACAAGACTTTCAAACTGAAAAAAAAATTTTTTATATACATCAGTGTGGGGACATAGTAAATGCAGTGTACTCTCCAAGCAGTATGCTGAGATGAGTTCCTCTAAAGAAAAGGAAGAAGCTGGACATTCACATGGGGGAGGAGGAAATGAGACACTCCTAAGAACTGGAATCCTCTCTAGCTCTCTTCTTGCTTTACAGGGAAAGGAGAATCTATCTCCTGCAGAAGCTCCTCTTAGGAAGATAGGTTTAGCCAGCATCTGTCAGCTCCCATAGAATAATTTCACTTGTAAACTCATTCTTAGAAGCAAATTTGGGAACATAGAGGGGTTTGTTTTCTAGTCGTATTGCTTTGTGAAAAAGTAAAAGTGCTAGTTCCTCAGTCATGTCTGACTCTTTGAGACCCCACGAACTGTAGCCCACCAGGCTCCTCTGTCCCATGTCACAAGAATACTGGAGTTGCCATTTCCTTCTGCAGGGGATCTTCCCGACCCAGGGATGGAACAGGATCCTCCTGCATTGCAGGCAGATTCTCTGAGCCACCAGGAAAGACCCAATTATCAACTAATATTGAAACTGGATGTACAGATGTGTTTGATTTCAGTGTCAGAAAGTTTAGCAGACAAAGCATTGAACTTTAAATAAGAGGGTTTATGTTTTAGTCCCTGTTGGCCACTAACTAGTTGGTGATCACTAACTAGTGATACAGCTTAGAACCATCATTTCAGCTCTCCAAAGTCTCTTTCTTCTACTATAAAGTGAGGCACTTGGTTTAGAAGGCCTGGGATCTCAGTCCACATCTTCAGACGCCTCAGTTACAAATGCAAGGCACTAATTAGAGCCATTTTCAAGAGTTGTACAGGCCTGGAGCTACCATTTATTAAATGCTTGAAGTAGATGCTTTTCCAATGATACCTAATTTGCTCTCTGAAACTCTGTGAAGTATTTTACAGTTAAAGGAACTGTGATTTAGTAAATTAGATTAAGTCACTTGCCCAAGGACACACAGCTAGTACGTGGCAACATGGAGGGTCTAACCTGATTCATTTACCTTCAAACCTGGATTTCTCCATTAATCATGGCTGATCCCTGCCCAGACCAAATATAACACAGAGGGTAGAAGCAGCATATACCCTCTGCTATTATGTACCAGAAATCATAGAGTATCCATTTAGTACCCAAAATATCTTTGTAAAATTAGTATTAATATTGCTATTTACTCCAGTTTTATGGATGACAAAACTGAGGCACAAAAGATAAAATTCTGTCTTCAGGAACTCATGGGTAGTAATTGAGACAGCTAAGACTTGAGTGCAGATCTGTCTGAGTCTATAAAGTGCTTCAGAAATAGAAGCAAATGCATTTTTCTCATTTTAATATTTGTTTTATTCTGCAGCAAAGGTATGCATTCACCTGCCCTCCTCTGTTTGCACATGGTTAAGAATGCATGTCCATGAAATGTGAACCATCTCAGATGAATGGCTGAAATGTTCCTAATTTGATTCCAGACTGAATACAAGTTAATATTCACCAATAATAGAATTCTAAATACTAAAAAGTTCTATTTCTCTCTATATTGAATTATCACTTAGAAATTATTTAACTTCGGTCATTGCCATGATTATATAGAAAATGAGAGGTCTGTAGGTGTCTAGCCTCCGTCTGGCATTGACTTAGAAAGAAAATACTGTAGCTTGAAATTATTGCAAGTTCCAGTTAATATAGTCAGTTGCTTAGATGTGCTGCCTCACAAGCTGTCTGTGGTTGATTTAAAAAAGACTCCCTTTTTTCCCCCAATATTGTTATTTTTAAATGTCAAGAATCAGATGTCTGCTGTTTAGAACTATTGTACGGCTGCCAGTGACTGTCTGTATCAGAATTTGGAGCAGGGACATGGATCTGAAGACATTAAAACTGTTTAATTCTCAGTTGAGATGTGGTTGGCTTTTGTACATTTGGAATAGAGCATTTATGGCACATCTCAGGGTAAGTGCTAATCGTTAAGGAAGGGGGTCAGAGGAGTAGAGGGAGTTTTGGTTGTTGATTTGTTTTTGCTTTAAGAAAACAGAATTCTTGATTCTGTAAATGCCTCTTTATGTAAAATGTTGCATGTTGAATGACTGGTATAATAAGCTATTCAGGAGAGCAAGATTTTAGATTTCCAACTATTAGCCTAAAAAAAAAAAAAAACCCTTCAGATTGTGTATTTTTGCATTCATCCAGCAGCAGAAACAGGAAAAAGGAAACAAAACGCTCTCCGGTAAAAGTAGAGAGAGAGAGACACAGGGGGAGAGAGAGGGGGGGAGAGAAGGCACACGAGACAGACAAGAAAGCCAGCACGCTCAGAGATGAAATTTTAGGAGAGCAAGATGATCGACCTTTTTAAGGCTGAGTGGGTTTCTTCAGTTTGTGTGCAAGTTTCAAGAAATGGAAGGATTGACCAGGTTTGAGTACAACTCTTTTATTGCTATGTATTTGGTGATAGTGTGTGGTTGGTTTAAGTGGCTTTTTTCTTTTTTTGGTGGTGGGGAGTAGTTTCTATTGTTATTTTATTTGTTCTCTAAACAATAGCTAGTCCAACTGAAAGGGCTAAGTACGGATGTGTGTACAGATGGTAAGAAAGCAGGTAGAGACATCAGATACCCACACATCTGTGTCTCCAGGAGGCTTCATAAAACCTTTAATTGACAGATGATCGCAGGTGCCAGGTGCCATGAGAGGATGTTGTGTGTCTAGTGGTTGAAATGTGATCTGTGGTTTTCTTTGACAAGAATGGTGAATGCTTAACTGTTCCTTTGCAAAATTAAAATTTCTGGATGGTTGGGGGTTTTGTGGATTTTCTTGTGACTTTTTTCCCTGTTGGTTAAATAAGACTCCACAAAAGATCACTGAAGAGTCATTCATAACAGACATGAACCCAGGACTATTTTTTTCAATGCAGGTACAACTATTTTTCAAAATGCTGTTCAAGATTCTATCAGTCTCTGCCCAGTGGGGTTTCCTTTCCCCTCTGAGGTTTTCCTTCCTCTTGTTTTAGAACAATTTAAATTATGTGAAGTCAGTTTTTAAAAACTACTTTACATGAAATGTGTCACTGTGCTGAGCAATTCTACTAGTGACTTTGGTTACTGCAGTGTTTCCTTGCTGCCTTAAAAAAAATGAACCAGATTGATGATTTTCTTTATTTTCAATTTAAATTACCTCAATAATCCAGCAAAAAAAGGGGCGGGGGGTGGTTCAAGATTCTTGAATGTATTTCCTATTTGGCTTGTACAGTCTTCTCCCTATTTTTCCCTGGTCTTAGTAGAGATGTCCCTGTTTCTTGATGTAATAGAAGAATGAGGTTACTTCTGCCTGATCTGAACTTTGCACGTAGAATCAGTGGTAGTTGTTTCTCTGATTCTCTATAATTCTCGATGTTGCCCACATCTCAGTATTGGGGGTGGGGGTGTGGACAATTGACAAAACACTGTGAGAAGGCAGAGGTTCAGAGTCAGTGGTGGTAAAAGAAAGATCAAAAGAAACAGAAATCCTTCTTGAAAGTTGTTAAACTTTACTATTCTTGGTCTGCAATTTCCATTATTCTAAAGACATTTTCAGCAGCACCAAAAGTCCTTAGCCACAGTCAAAGGTCTCCCCACACAGGCTTTCACACCCCTCAGAATCCAGTCTATTCATGGAAGGTCTAGCATTGGTTAGCAGGGTAAAAGACAACAACTAGCCTGGATTTCTTAGTGGCCAGGGGATTTATCTCCTCCTTCTCCCTTCTCCTTAGAGCACAGTTTGATCAGTTGCAAATTAAATTCAGGAGCCAGGGTAAACATTTACCATTCAGTAAGAAAGACTCAGCCATAATCTCTGGTCCATTTGAGATCATGCCTTTACACAACCTAACACAAACAATGACTTACGAATTGCAGAACACATCTTTTTTTTTTTTTTTGCTTGAGGTGTTATTTTGTTGTGTTGTCATTTAGTTGTGTCTGACTCTTTTGTGACCCCATGGACTATAGCCCCCCAGGCTCCTCTTTCCATGGGTTTTCCCAGGCAAGAATACTGGAGTGGGTTGCCACTTCCTTCTCCAGAGGATTTTCCCAACCCAGGGATTGAACCCAGGTCTCCTGAATTGACAGGAGGATTCTTTACCACTGAGGTACCAGGGAAGCCCCTGAGGTATTATAAGGGCCCCCTAAACATATATGCAGTATTGCCAGGCTGGCTTTGACTCAGTGACTAGATTAGGATTTTTTGCCACTTTGGTTTTAGGCTCAAAAAACAACCACCTCTATGTTGTAGATTACTGTGCTCATTGATGTGAGCTGAACCATGGAGAAATTCCAGCTTTATTGTTCTAAACAGTTGAAATCAGAAACTTCATGTGGTTCAAACTATAATACCTCTGAACAGTCAGATTTTTTTTTTCTGTCACTTGCCAGGATAGCTTCATAGAGAAATAAAACTTGGCCTTTTCAGGTCAAATCAGGTTACTATTACTGTGATGCACTAGAAGTTATATGACCTTACTGTGATTATATTACTCATTTGAAATTTTGAACCCGTAACTTTTCCTGTTGGATAAAAATAACATGCATGTCAGACTTCACATCAAGGGTTCATTTATCTGCTTCTCAAACCATCTTGCCTCCTCCCCCACCTGCAGGCTGTGTTCCTATTAATTGCCATTTGGAACACGTTAGGACCTAGGAAAAATCATGTTACTCTGTTTTTATAAGTGCATATTAATAAACTCTTAGACCAAAACCATGGTAAGGGAGTGCTTTAATTTTTTTCAGTAAATGATTTATTCTCCTTCAACCGAGTCCAGTTTGCAGCTAAAAGGTAAAGACAAAGAGCTAATTACTGTTTACTGTCCCACAGTGTAAGAGGGTTCCCTTTTCTCCACACTCTCTGTGACATTTATTGTTTGTAGCTTTCTGATGATGGCCATTCTGACCTGTGTGAGGTGATTCTTCATTGTAGCATTTCTCTAATAATTAGTGGTGTTGAGCATCGCCCAGCATCACCCACTGGATGGCATCGCCCAGTCAATGGACATGAGTTTTAGCAAACTCCAGGAGAAACTGAAGGACAGGGAAGCCTGGCGTGCTGCAGTCCATGGAGTCACAAAGAGTCAGACATGACTTAGGGACTGAACAACAACGATGAAAACCTACTATATAGCACAGAGAACTCGTGGTGACCTCAATGGGAAGGAAATCCAAAACAGAGAGAATATAGGTATACACATAGCTGGTTCACTTTGCTTTACACCAGAAACTAAGACACATTGTAAGGCAACTATACTCCAATAAAAGAAAAATAGCAAATTACTTTTAAACAATTAGCAAAGGAAAAGGAGGGATCAGAGTGTAAGGAGACACTCATCAGCTCACTCCTTCACTGACCATGGCCAATTTCTTACTTATACTGTTTTTTAACACTTTGATTTCTTGGAGAACACTCACGTGACCAAGGAAAGACCTCTTCTGATGCGCTGATCTTTTACATTTAAGAATATATACAACTGTCTTTTTTAAATTGAGGGTTTTTTTTTTTTTACTATTTGTTGATATTTAGCAAAATGCCCTGCCTTGTTTCCATTCCTAAAATAAAGCGACTTCTAATTACATTCACAAAATGAGTTTTCTAGATAAGCATATCTTTTCTTTTATGTACCTTAAAGTCACTCTTCTCTGTCCACTGAAGCTTATACTCTTTGTTCTCCCAGAATTTGGAACCTTCCTGCATATGCTTTCTTCCATCTCTGATTCATGACATAAGATCTGTTTCAAGTGTATGTACCATGTTCACAAAAGCAGAATGACTTTAAAGTGGGGAAACAAACTTTTCATGCATCCCACTAGAAAACTCCTTACCTCCCTTTTACAGGGAGTACGTTAAATCTCAGGCCAGCAGTATAAACAAGTCCGAGGTGTCCTGCTTCCCTGGGATAATGATAAATACCTTTCATACAGAGAGTCATCCAATAACAATGAAAGGAAATGACTTCTGTTCCTCTCATGTTTTTTATCCACTGTTAATTACATACTTTCAGGATTGTCTAACTCCTCCCTGATTTTACTCTCCAGGTCTCTAAAATATGAAGGTGTGTAATGAGTGACCCAAGAAGATTTTATTTATTTATTTTTCAGACAAATGACAGTCTTACAATAGCATTCCCAAATCTCACTGGAAGGCCATCTGGTATTCCTTCTCATTCACAAAATCCTCCCTGGAAGGTGGGCATAGCATCTTTCTACCTCCCTATTTCTCACCTAATAATCCCCTTATGGAAGAATTGTTTGCAATTACTTAGTCCAACCCGCTCCTTCTAAAAGTGGGGAAAATAAACCCTAAGGAGATGCCTTGACTAACACATATTAGTCACTTCATGAGCAGCAGGCTGAGCCTAGCAGACTCACTGCCCTGCTGCTGCCCATTAAGTCTTCCACATCTGTGTAAACCGTTAAGGTGCATTTCAGAGGCCAGCTTATCCTTTCTTACTCCATCCATTTAAGGCAGTGAGGTCAAGGCATAAAGGGGCAAAGACCTAATCTGAAAGTTAGATTTGAAGCATGGCTGTTTCTTTAACTAAATGATCACCTGCAGTCTGTAACTCTGTGGTTACACATGGCAGGGTAGGATTTTTAATGTCTAAATAAAAGAAATGGGTATTTTTCTTCCTGTTACCCCTGTCCATCTCTCCTGTATCCTGATGGTTTTATTAGGAGGAAATTCTGTACCAACAGAGCACAAAGGGAACAGCATTACACTCAGAGCCCTGGGACCGGGTTGTAAGGGCAACACACTTCTCTCTGGCATCTCCCACCGTCTTGGCGGCCAGTCCTCTTACCTCTCACCTCACTTTCCTAGAATAAAGATCATAAGCATACCTGAAACTGTATGTTCCAAAGTAATGCGTGTGTGTGTGTCTGATATGTGACACATAGTAGAGAATATATTGGACAATGGGGCCAAGTATATTAAATCAGAGTAACTCTAGAAAATGTCAAAGAAATACTGCATAGGAGCCATCAAAGGCTACAGGTTGATCTCTTGGTCATTGCTTTTGATAGTCAAAAGTGAGCCAATGGGAAGAAGATCTAGCTCTGAAGCTGGAAGTGCTGTGTGGAGCATTACCTACTGGCATCCATATAGGTAAACGGTAGCACAATGATGCCACATTTGCCTGCATGTGCAGAGTCATATACACGTGTGGCCACTTACTCTGTCATTGAATATTTAGGGAAACTTATTCCTTAAGTTTGTGGGCACAAGTATCACCTTGAGGATGTCTATAAAATGAGGATTTGTGGCTCCAATCCAAGAGATTCTGATTCTGTAAATCTGGGAAGAATCCAGGGCAGAGAGCCATCTGAGAGTCACCCTTTTACCCGATGCTTTAGAACTAGCAGACTGGATTCATCTTTGTATTTACTGAAGGGGGCAGTAGAGCCTAACAAATGAAAACGTTGGCTTGCATGTTGCCACGGACTTCCCACAGGACTCTGGGCTCCCTCTGCTTAGTACCTCCATTTTTAGATCTGCAAAATGGGCATAATGATGACTTTCATGTTTGCTGAGGTCGTAGAAAAATATTTCAGATTTGAGGAAAAAGTAAAAAATACAGTGTGAAATGTTTTGAGTTTTCAAATCCTCAGCTGTTAATGCCCTTCACTGCTTCTTCACCTGTTTCATGTACCACTTTTTCTTTTACATGTTGCTTGACTGAACTTTCATTAAACAAGGTTAGCATGAACATATCTGATTCTGTGGGAAAGAAAAGCAGTTTCCCAAAGTCGGATGACAAGCCCATCACTGGGTAGATTTAAGGCTTCCTGCCCCAAATGCCAGCTAAACACATAAAGCTTTTGTTTGAAGATGAAAAGATCGCAAAGGGTACATCTTTTGACAGCTCAGCTTCTGTCAGTCAGGTTTCCCCGTGGCTTCATGTTTGCTGATAGAACACAATTTTTCTGTTGTTCTATCTCCTCAAGCTTTCGTGTATGTTTAAACAAAACCTACTTTTGTTTTCAGATCTTAAGTCTGTCAAGACCCTGCTGCCTCACTTCAGGCAGCTTTGGTTAGTCCACAGGGCAAGTTTACTTAACAGCAACAAAGGATGAGATAGTTGGATGATATCACCAAGTCAATGGACCTGAGTTTGAGCAAACTCGGGGAGACAGTGCAGGACAGGGAAGCCTGGCGTGCTACAGTCCAGAGTTGTACATTACTTAACAACAACACCTCTGGGGCTTGTCTAAAGGGGAGTTTATCCACTCACCTCCTTTCTTGGTTCTCTGACAAGTGTTTCTACCAGAGCAGCTTCGATGAGTGGAGTTCGTCCACTATTGCTGGCAGATGACAACAGGTCCTTGTCCATCACTGTTTTGACACATGTCCGAAATCCCTGATCACTCCCCTCCATTCTCAGAAGCCAGCTCCATCACAGGCCACCTGCTTGCCCCATTAAAGTCCCTTAAAAGATCCCAAGGACTTGTAATCCTTAGATAATTCATCTTTTTTTTCTCCCCTTCTCCTCCTCTCCTAACTAATACAAGTTCAGCTAGCTTTTCGGTAACTCAGGGGGTGTCAGTGCAAGTAACTGTCATTTGTTTGCAAATGAACTTGAGCTTTCTGAAAATTCTTCTCCCCATCACACTCCTCCAGGCTTCTCGGTGATTTGAGAGCGTTTCCTGTGCTCCCACCTCTTGGAAGTATTTCATGGCACGCTGAGCAGACACTTTTAGTCAAAAATGCCTATAAATAACTGATTTTCCCGCTTGCTGCCTTCTCTCTAAGGCTTTCACAAAGGAGGTGAAACAAATCCACCAGAAACAAGAACTCTCTGTGAGGGCTGCACAGTGACGTTTATGAAAACCCGATCCGTAGGCTGACGATTGATCTGTAGGCTGACAACTGTCCTGTGGGTTGCTTCGCCATATTCGACTTATCTAATCACTGCCCAGAAAAAGAAACATTTTATTTCATGCCAGCTGATCTCATGAACTGAACAATCAATCAAAAACGTCTTATACAAGCTTTCATTGTATTTTGACTTTCACGCTGCGTTGTTGTTTTCTTTTTAATCCCAAAGCCAACTGGTATTTCTTTTCCATTGGTAAATCCAGATCACCAATTCCTATAGCTATTACGAGATAGGAAATTTGAAAATACTTTGCATTTCTCCTCCAAACTGTCATTGTTCACAGAGAGCATTTACCGTCTGGCCTGTCTTTTCAGTCCCCTATGCTACCCCAACAACACCCTTAAATCTCCCAGGATGATGTCATGGAACCTCCTGGAAGACTGCGCCCAGCAAGGCAGGACCATCGGAGAAGGCAATGGCAACCCACTCCAGTACTCTTGCCTGGAAAATCCCATGGACAGAGGGGCCTGGTGGGCTGCAGTCCATGGGGTCGCTAGGAGTCGGACACGACTGAGCGACGTCACTTTGACTTTTCACTTTCATGCATTGGAGAAGGAAATGGCAACCCACTCCAGTGTTCTTGCCTGGAGAATCCCAGGGACAGGGGAGCCTGGTGGGCTGCCATCTATGGGGTTGCACAGAGTTGGACACAACTGAAGCAATTTAGCAGCAGCAGCAGGCAGGACCATAACACCAGCCTTCACCGACCTCACCGAAATGACCCTTAAACGTCAGACACGTGATGCTAATTATACTCCTTCCCTACCTCCACACCCTACTGAGCAAAGGAGAATTGGGTTTAGCTGTTTTATCATATAATTTGCAATGGGAAATTGTCCCCAGACCATGCTTATAGGTGAGGAGCCTGAGGCTCAGAGAGATTAACTAGCATTCCCCAGTCTCCTCCATGGTAGAGAAGGTGGGGTTTCTTCCTCATTTCCTTTTACTGCCCCCTCCCCACCCCTGTCAGGGTCCCTCAAGGAGCACAAGACAGTTGTTGGTCTTGGTGTTCTGTCTACTCAAGAAACTTTGCCACACATTGGGAGAGTGGCACTGGCATACAAACACCAGCATGTGTAAAGCAGACAGCTAGTGGGAAGCTGCTGTGTAGCATGGGGAGCCTAGCTCGGTGTCCCGTGATGACCTAGAGGGGCGCGATGGTGGGGGGGATGGGGAGGTGGGGCCCGCGGGAAGCTCAGGAGGGAGGGGATGCGTGTTTATACAGAGCTGATTCACATTGTTGTACAGTAGAAACCAACACAACGTTGTAAAGCAATTATTTGTTGTTGTTTCGTTGCTAATTCGTGCCCGGCTCTTTGGAGACCCCTTGGACTGTAGCCCACCAGGATCCTCTGTCCTAGGCATTTCCCAGGCCAGAATAAGGGAGGGAGTTGCCATTTTCTTCTCCAAAGGATCTTCCCAACCCAGGGATCGAACCCATGTCTCCTGCATCTGCAGGACGGTTCTTTATCACTGAGCCACCTGGGAAGCCCAAAGCAATTATACTCCTTTTTTTTTTTTTTTCTTTAATTGGAAAAAAGAAAATTTCTGCCACAAGCCCCACTCTCTGATTTTTCCATTCTAGGCACTGGGCCTAATGTGGTTATGGTTTGGGCTATTGCTAAGGTTTCTAGAAAGTGCATCTTGTTAGGGCTTTCCTCTTTGTGAACTGAACATGCAGAGTCAACACAAATATGAGAAAGAACTGCAAACGACAGTGACGTTTTTAACCAGGGAGTTCTTTGTTCATATGAAGCAGAAAGTATAAAACCCAGAGCAATCCCCATCCTGTATCCATGGGCTCCACAAATGGAAAATATTAGAAAAATAATAAATTTCAGAAAGTTCCGAAATGGAAACTTGAATTTGCCAGCAACTATTTCCATAGCATTTCCATTGTATTTACATCTATTTGTGAAGCGTTTACATTGTACAAGGTGTTATAAGTAATCTAGAGATGATTTAAAGTACACGAAGATGTGCATAGCTTCCATGCAAATACCACACCATTTTATATAAGGGACTTGAGCATCCCTGGGTACCAAGAGATGGCTGTAATACTCACATTGAAACAAGACTTTGCTGTTGTTGTTTAGTCTCAAAGTTGTGTCCGACTCTTTTGCAACCCCACGGTCTATAACCCGGCAGGTTCCTCTGTCCATGGGATTTTCCCAGGCAAGAGTACTGGAGTGGGTTGCCATTTCCTTCTCCGGGGGATCTTCCTGACCTACGGATCAAATTTGTGTCTCCTGCATTGCAGATGGATCCTTACCTGGAAAACAAGACCAGGAGAATTCAAACCTAAATCCCCTCTCCTCCCACCCACTGCCCTGCATCCAAGTTTCCCTCAGGGGCAGGAGGGTGGGGAGCTTCCAAGGCACAGCTTGAAACCTTTCCCTTTAAGCAGGCCTAAGCTAAGGACTTCCCAGGTGGCTCAGGAGTAGACAATCTGCCTGAAGCACAGGAGACCTGGGTTTGATCCCTGGGCTGGGAAGATCCCCTGGAGAAGGCAATGGCAACCCACTCCAGTATCCTTGCCTGGGAAATCCCATGGACAGAGGAGCCTGGTGGGCTACAGTCACTGTTTCAAGCTAAGGCAGAGTTAATGATGCGGTTGAGGGAGGGGTAGAGACACAGGAATGAGAGGGACCAGGATAGAGCAGAGGAGGGGAGTGTGTATCCACTCTGGATAGATCAGATATATCAGAAAACCCTAATAAAGTCCAAAAATGTTAGTAGTTAGCTGTCCCAAGCTTGGTAATGTAATTGGCAGCTCTCCCAGGCCCTGACTTTCCTGAAAACAACAAGTGATGGATGGTGGGTGCCAAGGGGTCCTGACTGGCTCACAGTATAAATGCACTTCTTGACTTGGACAGACAAGTTCACTTTCTTTCCTTTTCCTCAACTGTGACCCAGAGAGAGGGACTGACTTCTCTAAGAACAGGCAAGCCTTTCAGTCCCAGCCAGCACTCTGCCCAGACACAGACTGGGCATTTCCTCATCTTCATCCCATGCTCAAGGCACTTCCGTGGGATAATGAATGATGGCAAGGATCATAAGCGGATGATGAAGGAGGAGGGAAAAAGGGAGAAAAAGGACTGACATTTACGGAGAAAGTTCAGTAGGCCTATGCTTAACATATATTGTCCTTACTTCGAAAAGTTGCTAGGGTCGCTATTCATACCCCCATTTTATACAACGTAGAGGTAATTAATTTGCCCAAGATTGTGTTGCTGATGAATGACAGACTGGAGATTTAAACCCTGGTCTGATTCCACTGTCTGTTCACCTTCCACCACTCTGTGCTGCCTCTGCTTGGTATATTCCTCTGATCTTTTCCTGAAGAATTGTTTCTCAATGAGAATGTGATGACAGTTTTTTAAATTGTTAAATTTAAATGTTAAATTTTTAAATGGTTAACTGATGAAAAAACAGATTGCACCTCTATGATTAGATATAAAAATAAATCTAGTTTGGAAAGTGGTCATGTTAGAAAACAAGTAACACATGAGGTTCATCTGCAAAGTCAGATGTATAATGGATTTAGAATAGAATATTATTTCACATAGCTGGAAAATTATATATCAGCCGATGGAATAAACCATCACTCAAGACCGTTGTGCTTTTTTTTTTTCCCCAGTGAGAAACAATACTTTTTATCCCTTGAGACTGCCAACCTGACTGTAGTTATAGCATTGTTAAATCACTAAAAGTTTATGTCCCAGTTAGGACTCTCTGCCCATTTAATATCCTTTGCTTATATTAATTCAGGAATGTTTTCTTCTATAAAAATTAATGGCACTGAAATGATGAGAAAGGAAGCTAGGAATTCCCAAACCCAATTTCTCTCTAAGGAAGTGTGACTTTCTATTTTTGTCTTTTGGGGAGACCAGAAAGTTATCTCAAAGGCGTATTTTGAGCCAGAATTCTGCTGGGGATGTGAGCTCCACACATCCCAGATGGTTATCTAAATATTTGGGAAGTTCGCGAATTTTACTATTTGTTAAATTACCACAGGTCCAAAGGAAAAAAATATGTCTCTTTAATGGTCAACCTTTAGAATGCTTGTTAATCATTTATATAACTGAATTAAGTGGGCCATTTGGCAGGGGGTACATATTAATATATCTGACAAATAGTACTATTAGGGAATATCAGCAGAGTTTAAACTAAATTCCTATAGCAGATAACAAGACAGGATGGTCAGGCTTCTGAATTCCACCAGGATAAAAAGTGCCATACTCAGTGATGAACATGGAAGTCACGGAGTCTTTAGGATCTTGCTTCAAAACTCATTTTGGGCTCTTCTTCATGTACCTGTGTCTCATCACAGAGAATTCATTGTTCTAACAAGCCCTGATTTCATGTCCTCTCCCTTTATTTAAGCCCAGATGAAGTTCGTTTAAATTTATAGATACAATCTTAATGTTTCAACAGCTCCCACTTTCTCTTGATTCAATATTTTATCAAATATCCCCATGCATAAGAAGGAAATGTTGATTATTCATTTCACAGGGACATGTAAGTAAGAAATGAAAGAATTCACTAATATTAAATCATGCCAATTTAATTCTCATTGATATTTGCAAACATTATATTTCTTAGATTCAACCAGCAATGATTTCACCCAGCTATCATAATCTACGGTCCCTTTTTGTAGTCTCGATTGTGAGCAGATCATGTTAAATGTTATATATTTAAATGTTAAACAATACAAGGACAACCATTCTCAACATCTTTCATTCAACCAAGATTTATTTAGCAACTGTTTGACCCACACTGAACTCTGGGAGAGGTGACTAGACTAAAGTGGGAAAGGGAAAGACGAGCATGGGACAGGAACACACAGATGGGGCAATGACCACCAGCTGGTGAGAAGTAAACGGAGGCCATGATTGAGTCTCTGGTTGACTAGGTGATATGGAATTTTTTTCAGAAATACTCATGTTTCCCCCAAATGGAGGATACAGTCCAGCCTGGAGGCCAAGCCCAAGCAATTTCACTCTCTGGGCAGCATCTCAGGACAAGCAATGGTGTGAGAATGAGGAAGAGCAGGGTCAGGTGCCCCAGAAGGTGCATGGGAGGCCTCAGACCACAACCAGGCTGAGCCCAACAACCAGGCTTCTAGCCCCAGAGTTGGTGGGGCTGCCCAGGCCCTGGAGAAGAAATCTGGACAGACAGCGAGTACCACTGGGGGAAGAGCATCCTCACATTCACACATCATCCTGAGCTCCAGCAGTCAGCCAGCAGGATGGATTCACCTGGATTCTGTGGGCGGCAGCACCATACTGCACCCCCACTGAGAGGGAGTTGGGGCTGCCCTGGGAGACCAAAAAGCCCACGGGCGTGAGAAGAGCAGAGGAGGAGCAGGTCAGAAGATAACCCCAGAGAATGATGAATGGCTTTATCACACCAAAACACAAACACTGTATCCCCAGCTCATACACCTGAGGAGGCAGCTGTTAGACTGAAAAGATTCTTTTCCCAACAAAAGCATCAGATCCCAAGCAAGGTGAAAAAGAGCTTCTTGTTATTAAAAAATGTGTAACAAGAGGCTAGCTAAACATGTCAGGGAGAGAGCAAGGAAACTTCCCTATTGGGGAAATGAGGGCAGGCGGCCCCCAGGGTTCCTTTCAAATCAAGTAGCCTTGTTCTGTGCTGCTGTTCAATATGGTAGCCACCAGCCACATGTAGCTGTTTCAGTTTACAGTAATTAAAGTTAAATAAAAGGAAAAGTTCAGCCCCTCGGTCCCCATAGCCACATTTCTAGTGCTCAGTGCTCTCGTGTGGCTGGTGTTTACCATATTGGACAACACAGATATAAACATGCCCAGGCACCCCACTCCAGTACTCTTGCCTGGAAAATCCCATGGATGGAGGAGCCTGGTGGGCTGCAGTCCATGGGGTCGCTGAGAGTTGGACACGACTCAGTGACTTCACTTGCACTTTTCACTTTCATGCATTGGAGAAGGAAATGGCAACCCACTCCAGTGTTCTTGTCTGGAGAATCCCAGGGACGGCGGAGCCTGGTGGGCTGCCGTCTATGGGATCGCACAGAGTCAGACACGACTGAAGCGACCTAGCAGTAGCAGCAGCAGCAGCACTGCAGAAAGCTCTGTTGGACTGCATGATTCTACTTGTTTCTTGTCTATTTTAATACATTGAGTGCTACTAGGTTTGGGCTTTGCCTGGAGAAGGCAACATCCTGTTGTGATGCCTCAGTGCTCAGAGGTGTCAGAACTTGCCAGGAATTTTCCGTGTGCCGTGTGAGAGTGAGGGCTGCCTGGGGGAACACCTGTTCCTCCACCTAGTCATGACGTGACATCAAATAACCCACTTTGCTACTCACATCTTTTAGTTCTTCCATGTTCTGATGGATGGGTGCCAATGAGTTGTCACACCATTCTGGGTTGTGAAAAGAATCACCTGTTTAGAAAACAGGCAGTAATCTCATGGAATAATAACCAGCATGGACTTTGTAATCTTGTTTTTAGGGAAATGGTGTCACCAAAAATATGCTGTCTGGCCACATTTATTTACTCACCAAACTGCAAAAGTTGTATTTTCTCACATGGTTCCCTGGAACCAAGTGCTCTCTGGCCAATGTTGAGGGCTGGAAAGAGATCTATTCAGTCCTGCAAGCCAAAAAATGCCGTTGTTGGCAAGCCAGTTGGAAAGCTTGCTTTCCAGAAAATGCCTTTATGGAAAAACTTACAGGGCAGGGCTCCGTAATGCAGACCCTCAGAGGAAGAGGGTTTCCAGGCCCAGGGGCATCCCAGGAAGATTAGTTAGAGCACCAGGACTGCCCAGAAGTAGAAGTGATGAGCCTGCACATCTAACTGACTTTGGAAGTGATCCTACCTAGAGAAGACCATTTGGTGGGCTGGAGAAAGGGGCTGGGTTTGAGGAGAACTTAGATGCAGGAAGGCAGGGCACACGCATCCACCTAATTCAAGTGCTCTTAGTCTGCGACTGTGGACAGGGTGTGAAGGAATGGACTTTAGGGGGTTGTGAACTCATGAACTTAAAACATTAAGGAGGGGGGTGTTTGTGTTCACCCTGCTCTGGAGAAAAGTCCTTAGCTTTTAGCATGTCCCCAAAAGAGAATAACGGCCACTAACAAATTTAAATTACAAATACGACTGAAGCGACTTAGCAGCAGCAGCATCCTTTAAATTAGGTAGATTTTTTTTCTCGGTATGGTCTGGCAGTCGCACTCCTGGGTGCATATCCAGAGAAAAATATAATTTGAAAAGATGAATCCCTATGTTCACTGCAGCACTCTTTACAATAGCCAAGATGTGGAAACTACCTAAATGTCCACTGACAGATGAATGGGTAAAGAAGATGTGGTGCATATGTGCAATGAACTACTACTCAGCCATAAAAAAAGAATGAAATAAGGCCATTTGCAGCAATATGGATCGGACCTAGAGATTATCATACTAAGTGAAGTAAGCCAGATAAAGATATGATACTGCTTATATGCAAAATCTAAAAGAAGAGGATACAGATGAACTTGTTTACCAAACAGAAATAGACCCACAGACATAGAAAACCAACTTATGGTTACCAGAAGTGGGGGAGGGATAAATTAGGAGTTTAGGATTAAAATATACACATTACAGTATATAAAATAGATAACCAACAAGGACATACAATAATACACTAAACATCTTATAATAACATACAATGTAGGAAAATGTTAAAAAAAACTATATATATATATATCTGAATCACTTTACATCTGAAGCTAACCCAACACTGTAAATCAACTATATTTCAACAAAACATTTTAAAACAGTAAGGAGCTTTTTCCTTAAACACCTAAAACTGATGACTTTCCTTCTTCCTTATAACATCTCATTAGAAAAGCCTTTCAGGTTACAACCTTATAATTCTCTGAGGAATTCTTTAGTTTTTAAAGAATTATCATTGTGGGTGCCTATTACCTGCAAGAGATAGTTCCTTGTTGGAACTTGGAGAGTCTACTACAAAGTAAAGCGTGTAGTAGGATTTATCGTGAAGAATTTTCCTGAGTGATCAAGTAACAGAAAGTGAGGATCTGCTATGTTCAAGGGTTGAAGCTGAGAGGAAAAGGGAATTCAAAGATTTGTAAAACAGCTGCTACTCTCAGGGAGCTTATAGTCTAGTGAAACACTGGGTGGTTAGAGAAATAGAATACAAGGAGAAGTAAGAAGCTGCATTAAGATACCTGAACAAAGAACGTGAAGATTTATAGGAAGAAGAACTCCAACTTGAGGCTTAGGAAAGGGTAGACAGAGGAGAAGAAAGCTTTCACCATTTGAAATGCTATATCACTGAAGCTTTGGTACCACTTCTGTGAAAGCATACTGGCAGAGATTTCTCTTAGCTTTTTCCCATTTTTACTAATCACTCAGTAAATTAGCTCTGTATCTCCCATGCCTAAATTAGTGCCTATCAGGCATCATTTAGGTGTGGAAGGATGGATAAGGGGATGGATGGATGGATGAATAGGTGGGCGGGTAGATGGATGGATGGATGGACGGATGACAGGCAGAAGAGAAGCAAGACACAGAGAGGGAAAGGGTGGAAGAGAAAAAGAAAACAGAGTTCATGACATCAGCAGCCACCTCAGCTCAGAGTCTTATGGGAAAAGAGTTTAAAAACGTGGACATTTCTGTGGGTCCCAAGTCTGGGCACAGCCTGGCTCAGCTGACAGGTGCACTCAAGGCTAAAAAAGGCTAAGAAAAGATACCCGCTGGGCTGGGTTCTTACCTGTAGGCTCTGCAGAAGAGCCTGCTTCCAGACGAATTTAGGCAGATGGCAAAGTTCAATTCCTTGCACCTGTACAACTGAGGTCCTTGATCTGCAAGCTGCTGCTGCTGCTTAGTCACTTCAGTCGTGTCCGACTCTGTGCGACCCCATAGACGGCAACCCACCAGGCTCCCTCGTCCCTGGGATTCTCCAGGCAAGAACATTGGAGTGATTGCCATTTCCTTCTCCAATGCATGAAAGTGAAAAGTGAAAAGTGAAAGTGAAGTCGCTCAGTCGTGTCCAACTCTTTCTCGACCCCATGGACTGCAGCCTACCAGGCTCCTCCATCCATGGGATTTTCCAGGCAAAAGTACTGGAGTGGGGTGCCATTGCCTTCTCAATCTGCAAGCTAAGTCATATCAAATCTTTGATCATGCTTTGAATCTCTGCCACTCATCTCTTTGACTTTCTCTTCTGCCCTCAGCCAAGAGAAAAGAAAGCTGTTTTTTAAATTTTATTTTATGATGATAACATAAACATAACATAAAGCTCTTCTTTTAAGGGCCTCATGAGATAACATTGGGTTCATCCAAATTAGGGGTTTACTTGGTGGCTCAGTGGTAAAGAATGTGCCTGCCAATGCAGGAAACATGGGTTTGATCCCTGGGTCAGGAAGATCCCCTGAAGAAGGCAATGGCAACCCACTCCAGTGTTCTTGCCTGGAAAATCTCACAGACAGAGGAGCTTGGCGGGCTATAGACCAAAGGGTCACAAAAAATCAGACATAACTTAATGAGTAAACAACAACCACCACCACCAGATTAATCCAGCATAATCTATTTTAAGATCACCAATTAGTAACCTTACTGATATCTGCAAAGTCCTTTTTGCCATGAAATGGCAGATAAAGATCACCATAGCCGAAATTCTGCCTACCATAATAGTTGACAACAGAGTCCATGTACATAGTAAATGTACCTTTATTACATAGTATACCTTTATTAACAACCATGCCATTGAAAGTTCATTTGTTCTTCTTCCAGGAAGAACAAATGCAACTTTGGGGCCAGAGAGCTGTATTTAAACCCTGTGTTTTACTGCTTAAGCAACTTGGAGTGAGTTATTTAACCTCTCTCTGCCATGGTCTCCTCTGTTGTAATATGGAATTAATAACAATCCTGATTATGTAGGCATCTAGAGAGGATTAGATGGATGAATGTCATGCAAAAGATGTGGAACAATGCTTGGAAAGGGACATTATATAATGCTTCGTGTTATTATTATGATGATGCCTGAAAACATGGTGGTACCCAGATGAACTGAAACAAAGCAACAGGTTTAAGAGGCATTGCAGAGTTACTGTTGGAAAACACAATATCATTTAGTCAGGATTTTGATGAAATGAAATTCTACAGTATATGTACTCGTTTCCTATTGCTGCTATAAGAAGTTACCACAAATCTAGTGGTTTAAAACACAAATGTATTACCTTACACTTCTGGGGATCAGAAGTCTGAAAATGGGTCTCACTGAGCTAAAATCACAATATCCACAGGGCTTCATCCCTTCTGGAGGCTCTAGGGGAGAAGCCACTTTCTTGCCCATTTCCCAGCTTTGAGAAGTTCCCTGTTCTCCTTGACTCTGGGCTCCTCATCCCATCTTCAAAGCTGACAGTCACATGTCTGATTTCTGCTTCTGTGGACACATCTTCCTTCCTGACTTTCCTGCCTCCCTCTTTCACCTACAACATGCTGCGTGCTAAGTTGCTTCAGTCAAGTCTGACTCTTTGCGACCCCGTGGACTTTAGCCCTCCCAGTTCTGCTGTCCGGGATTCTCCAGGCAAGAATACTGGAGTGGGCTGCCATTTCCTACTTCAGGGGCTCTTCCTGGTCCAGGGATCGGACTTGCATCTCTTCTGTCTCCTGCGCTGGCAAGCAGGTTCTGTACCACTACAGCCACCTGGGAAGCCCTTATTATTCACACAGTCTTACACTAAAATGCCAATTCTTATATCACCTGAAGATAATCCAATATCTGTAAATGTAAATATGTACATTTTATACACTTGCAATTAATATGCTTCATATATTTTTTACCTTTTGTTGTACATAATATAATTTTTAGTTCAAACACTTGTGAGCACTAACTACATGTCAAGCAGTCTGTTAAAGGCTGGATATACTAAACTGAGGGACTTCCCTGGCAGTCCAGTGGTTAAGACTTTGCTTTTCAATGCAGGGGGTTTGGGTTCAATCCCTGGTCGAGAAGCTAGGATCTCACATGCCTCGTGGCCAAAAACCAACATAAAACAGAAGCAGTATTGGAGCAAACTCGATAAAGACTTTAAAAATGGTCCACATAAAAAAAAATATTTTAAAAAATTGAAAAACACAACTCCTGTCCTCAAGTATTTCTCACCATAGTGGAAGGGGGTAGGGATAAAGATGGTAAAAGTTTTTCTTTTTTTTTTTTTAATGTTTAACATGTATAGAATTGCCTAGACTTAGAGACTGAATGACTTGGTCATCAGGGAAGAGGAGTAGAAATGAAAACCAATTTATGGTTTGAAAAACTGGGTGCATGCCAGTATTTCCAACTGAGGTAGGTGATATGAGAGAAAATGTAAGTTTGAATAAAGAATATGAGTTAGTTCCAGACATCTTGAATCTAATGTGCCTACAGAATATCCAGTTGAAGGTATCCCACTGCCAAGCCTTCACTTATCCAAATACTATTTAGGAGCATATTACAATAACTCAGACAAGAGATGATTATGGTTCAGACTAGGTGAGAAGCAATAACGATAGAAAGAAGAAAAGGCATGTTTCTAGTGTATCTTAAAGGTGTCAGGTTGGTCAAAAGTCCAAGGTGAGGAAGACAGAGAAGTGAGGGCAACTTAATTTGTGAGTCTGGAGTTTTGGAAGCTGTCAAGGCTGGAGAAAGGTTAGCTGGGAGCTATCACGTAGAAGGTAGACAAAAGTTGGAGAGTGAATGAGATGACATTGGGGCACAAGTAAGTCAGAAGATAAGGCAGCACAGACCAGTTTCCTGGGCTACACAGACATTAAATAACAGACAGACAGTGAAAGAAAACAGTGCTAGAGTGAAAGACAGCAAGATGGAAAGGAAATCAAAACAGCAGAGCAGTAAAGGAAGAACAGATCTCAGAAAATAGGAAAAGTTGAGTGAGGTCACTAGCAAAGAGGGGCTGAGTTGGACCCCTCAATAGACATGGAATGAAAAGTCTATCAATGAATCTGGCCATTAGGAAGTAACTATTAAATTTACCAGTAGTTTCATAACTATCTTAATGTATCCTTTTGTATACATTGTTTGTATCTATATGCTTATCATTTTAATAAGTGCTTATTATTTTTCATGTCTATCCTTTTAATTAAAAGACTGTGGCTATTCAGTTCAATTCAGTTCAGTTCAGTTGCTCAGTCGTGTCTGACTCTTTACGACCCCATAAAGTATGTTAACACACCGTGGTTAGAATATTCATTTCTCAGTTATTTTCATTTGAATTTTTTTACATTTTTCACCATTATGAATAAAGTCATAAAAGTCTTTTTCAAGAAAATGTGCAAATTTTTTTCTGGTTTGTATTCCCAAACATTATGCACCTTTCTTCAGTTAAAAAAAAAAAGACATTCAAGTAAATCTTAGTATCTTCAAATAATTTAAATATTCTGATTTTAAATAATTATTCTGCAGAGACTTGTTTGCCATTTAGATCACAAACATCTGGACTATTGTCTAACGCGGAATGCACACTTCCAAACCCAGCGTTTGCTTAGTATATTACATCCTGAAGCCCTCTATTAATGCAGGATCGTAGTGACTAATAACCTGTACAGGAATCTGTTTCCTTTCTCTACATTACAAACCATTTAACATCCATTAGTAATAGATTTCTTCACTTGCAAATGACTAAAGTAATTTCCCATCTATTAGCTATTTTTGTTGACCTCACTTCACTAGAGATCCTCAATCTAAGTTTTATTTTAGCAATCACAATTCTCTCATCTAATTAACAAAAAAATTGGGCCACTGCCTCAGTGGCCTGCATTCAACCCTATTTTGACTGGTGCTTTCCTAATAATATCTCATGCTCCTTTCCAGCCCTGTGCTTAGAATAGTAGTTTCTGTTCCATTGCCCCCATTTTGCTTTATTTTTTACCCCACATTTCTTTTTTCCTTTCCTTTATTTACTACCCAAATCTTTCACTGTTACAAATACCTCAAGAAACATCCAGTTATTTATTCAGTAGAAATTCCTGGGCTTGCTGGGCCAATGGGGATGCCAAATGGTAAGATTCTTGCACATTACCAAGTGACCCCTAGAAAGGATTCCTGAACTTTCACTCTAGAAGCAGTTTCCATTCTTGATACCCTTTGTAGAAGATTCTTCTCTATTGTGAATCGAAGCCCACCTCTCTTTAATTTAGATATAGAGCTGTGTGAAATAAATCAAATTCTTCTTCTACAAGGCAGTCTCTCAAATGTTTGATGAAAACTATTTGTCTCTGAGTCTTTGTTCTGTCTTCAAAAGACCTAGTTCCTTCAGCAATTCTCTGAGAACAGGACGTCAAGCCGGTCTAGCTGACAACAGACAAATTGTATTTTGTTCCAAGAAAAGCAGTATCTCTCTTAACTTTTGGTATTTCTGTGTGAGCAGTGTTTCTGTTGAATTTGGACTTCATAGCATCCACTGAAAATCTTTGGATTGGAACACCCTCTTTCTGTCAAGGTACCAGCTTGTCTGGCAACTATGCTAACCTGTCTCACAGTCAGATAAAATTTTTGAGCCATTCGTTCATAGGAAATCATTCTGGCATGTTTCTCTTGCTTTGTATTGTGCACTTAGATGGTTTAACATACTGTGGAATGTTATGTTTATTTTTATTAAATGTCATCTTATAAATACAAGTATGTCTTTCTAGCCAAGGGTCACTCTTTACTATTGTGCACTAGGGAACATCACTTACATGAGTTGTTATCTATTTATTACCATAATTTTACAGCAAATGACAATAGAATCTTGAGGAAGGAACAGCTTCGTTCTAATTCACCCACCTAAAAATGCCATTTGGACTACCAAAAAGAATGTTTCTGCTGTCAAAACTAGAGAAATATTAAATCTGAAATCCAATATTTTAAATATTTCCCAAGATGTATTATGTATTCAACAGCATATAAACTGGGGACTTCCAGATGTATAAGCTGGATTTAGAAAAGGCAGAGGAACCAAAGATTCAACCGCCAACATGGGTTGGATCATGGAAAATGCAAAGGAATTCCAAAAACACATCTACTTCTGCTTCCTTGACTATGCTAAAGCCTTTGTGTAGATCATAAAAAACTGGAAAATTCTTAAAGAGGTGGGAATACCAGACCATTACCTGTCTACTGAGAAACCTGTATGCAGGACAAAAAGCAACAGTTGGAACTGGACATGATTCAAAATCACAAAAGGAGTACATTAAGGCTGTGTATTGTCATCCTGCTTATTTAATTTATATGCAGAGTAAATCATGTGAAATGTTGGGCTGGATGACTCACAAGCTGGTATCAAGATCGCTGGGAGAAATATCAACAACCTTAGATGTGCAGATGATACCACTCGAATGGCAGAAAGCAAAAAGGAGTTAAAGAGCCTCTTGATGAAGGTCAAAGAGGAGAGTGAAAAAGCTGGCTTAAAATTCAACATTCAGAAAACAAAGATCATGGCATCTAGTCCCATCACTTCACAGCAAATAGAAGAGGGAAAATTGGAAGCAGTGACAGATTTTATTTCCTTGGGCTCCAAAATCACTGCAAGCAGTCATGAATTTAAAAGACACTTGCTCCTTGAAAGGAAAGCTATGACCAACCTAGATAGCATATTAAAAATAGAGATATCACTCTGCTGACAGAGGTCTGTATAGTCAAAGCTATATGGTTTTTCCAGCAGTCATGGATGGATGTGAAAGTTGGACCATACAGAAGGCTGAGCACCAAAGAATTGATGCTTTTGAACTGTGCTGCTGGAGAAGACTTTTAAGAGTCCCTTGGACTGCAAGGAGATCAAATCAGTCAATCCTAAAGGAAATCAACCCTGCATATTTACTGGAAGAACTGATGCTAAAGCTGAGAGCTCCAATACTTTGGCTACCTGATTCAAAGAGCCAATTCATTGGAAAAGACTCTGATGCTGGGACAGATTGAGGACAGGAGGAGAAGGGGGCAATAAAGGATGAGATGGTTGGATGGCATCACTGACTCAATGGACATGAATCCGAGCATACTCCAGGAAATAGTAAAGGACAGGGAAGCCTGGCATACTGCAGTTCATGGGATCACAAAGAGTTGGACACGACTGAGCAACTGAACAACAAGAACAAGATGTATTATATTGTAAATCTCATAATAGTGCCTAATATATCATTATTGAAGTTGGTGAAAAAAGTGTTCAGAATAGGGCCAAAAAGAAAGACTTACACATATCTGTTGTTGCTGTCCAGTCATGTTTAACTCTTTTGCTACCCCATGGTCTGTAGCCCACCAGGCTCCTCTGTCCATAGGATTCCCCAGGCAAGAATACTGGAATGGGTTGCCATTTCCTTCTCCAGGGGATCTTCCCGACCCACTTATGACTCTTGCATTGGCAGGCAGGTTGTTTACCTCTGAGCTACCTGGGAAGCCCCTTATGCATAGTATTGGAGAGCTATAGTTTTTCATGGATTTTTTTATATACCATCTAGGGGAAGTCATTCAACCAGTTGTCAATCTCCTATTTAGTCCACTTTTCAAATTTTGTTCAAAAGTGTATCACTTTATTACAGGTATTATTGGGGAGGTTGATAATATTAATATATATTTATTGGGGAATTTTTGTAAAATACATAAGAAAATAAAGAAGATAATTGAAATCACCCAGAGATAATTACTGAAAGGTATGTGTGTTGTTGCTGTTCTTTGAAAATACTGATAATATTAATAAACCTCTGAATAAGCTCACCAAAAAGAAAAAGAAAACATAAACACTATTAGGAATTAAGAAAGGAACAAGGATAAATTTACCAAAGCTCTTCAATCTATCATATGAATAGAATAGAAATAAATTTTATTTCAATATATTGAAAACTTAAGTGGATAATTTCTTAGAAAAATAAACTCATAAAAAACAACGAAAATAAGCACCTTGAATATAGCCATAACAATGTAAGAAACTGACACATTACTTTAACATTTATTCCAGGGGAAAAAAAGTTGGGAGGCTTCCCTGGTGGCTCAGATGGTAAAGAATCCGCCTGCAATGTGGGAGACTTAGGTTCGATCCCTGGGTTGGGAAGATACCCTGGAGAAGGGCATAGCAACCCACTCCAGTATTCTTGCTTGGAGAATCCCATGGACAGAGGGGCCTGATGGGCTGTGGTTCATAGGGTCACAAAGAGTCAGACATGACTAAGTGACTAAGCACAGAACAGCACAGAAAAAAAAAGGACCAGACCCAAACAGTTTCATGAAGCCTGCAAGAAAAAGGTAATCCTTGCCATACAAAAGTTCTTCTAGAAATCTGAGCAAAAGAAAAGCTGTCCAATTCATTTAAGGATTTTATAGGACTTCCCTGTGGCTTAGCGGTAAAGAATCCGCCTGCCAATGCAAGAGACACGGGTTCAATCCCTGGGTTGGGAAGATCCCCTGGAGAAGGAAATGGCAACCCACTCCAGTATTCTTGCCTGGGAAATCCCATGGACAGAGGATCCTGGCAGACTACTGTCCATGGTGTCACAAAGAGTTGAATATGACTGAGCGACTAAAATACAACAGTAGTCTAAACAAACGAGGGCAATTTGTAATGTAGTGTCTCATGAACCTCATGCAAAAATTCTTAATAAATATTACTATTTCAATAAAATTAATTATAAATAACATGAAATAAAATGATCAGATGGGATTTATTTGCTAATGAAAGGAAGCATTAGCATTAGAAAAATATTCATGTAACTCACAGCACTAGAAGATTAAAGGAGAAAGCATGTTACTATCTCAATATATACATAATTTTGTAATATTCAACAGCCATTAATGATTTTAAAAAAAGGATAACAAACTAGAAGTACAAAAATCTTCTTAAAATATATCTACATATTAATATATATAGATACAGAAGCTTCATGTAATATTGCATCATAAAAGTATTCCCTTTATATCCATTAAAATGATATATCTCTTCTAAAATGTACTGAGCTAGGTTTTGACCACTGGTTATTTTTTAATGATTGTTGAGGTATAACTGGCATATAACATTGTATGTTCTAGACATGCTACATAATAATTCAGTTTATATATATTGCAAAATGATCACCACAGTAAATCTAGTTAACATCTGTTAGCATACACAGTTAAAACGTTTTATCTTGTGATAACTTTTAAGATGTTCTCTCTTAGCATCTTTGAAATATGCAATACAGTATTATTACTATTATCACCATGCTGTACATTATTTTATAGCTGGACATTTGTACCTTTTGACCCCATTCACCCGTTTTACCTAACTACCACCCCCTGTCTCTGGCAACCCTCAATCTGTTCTCTGTATCTATGAGCCCAGTTATTTTTTCAGTTCCTCATACCAGTGAGATCATACAGTATTTCTCTTCCTCTCTTACTTATTCACTTAACAAGGGTCCTCAAGGGCTTCCTAGGTGACGCTAGTGATAAAGGAATCCTGCCAATGCAGGAGATGCAGGGAATGTGGGTTCGATCCCTGAGTCAGGAAGCTCTCCTGGAGGAGGAAATGGCAACTCACTCCGATATTCTTGCTGGGAAAATCTCGTGGACAGAAGAAGAGCCTAGGGGGCTACAGTCCATGGGGTGGCAAAGAGTCGGCCACAACTTAGCAACTGAACCACCACCAAGGCCCTCAGGGTCCACCCATGTTGTCACAAATGGCAATATTTCATTATTTCTTAAATATATATTGGGCTGCCCATAAAGTTCATTTGGGGTTTTTTGTACCATGTTATGAACATCCTGTGAGATATATATATATAACATCTTTATCCATCCATCCATTGATGAACATTTAGGTTGCATCCATTTCTTGACTGTTGGGAATACAGCTGCAGTAAACATGGGGCTGTTGGTCACTGGTTCTTTTTGATAATATTTTTCTGAAAATACTCAAATCCTGGCATGTCCAAAGCTCTTTTTCTTGAGTCTCCACATTGGAAGGAGAACTTAACTAGGTAGAAAATCCGATTCCTGCTCTCTTGGCTTGATCTCTTCCCAGTGCTGCAGGTAAGCCTGGCATCAGCCTCCTTTTCTCTCCCTAACCTCATCTTACCTTTTTGCCCAGCTGCCAAAAGGATTCTTTTCAAAACTTTTTCTGAGGTATTTCTTTACATTGACCATTCTAAATGGCTTCTCAATGATAAAAATGTTTACCTTTTTTATTAAATAGGCAAAAGTCTTTTATTTCAGAAAAGCTCTTTTGCATTATATTTTAAGATAATTATTCTATTTTGTTGCTTTGACTTTTTTTCAGAATAACAGTTGTGCATGTGTGTGTGGGTACTTAGTCACTCAGTCATGTCCAACTCTTGTGACCCCATGGACTATAGCCCCTCAGGCTCCTCTGTCTGTGGGATTCTCCAGGCAAGAACACTGGAGTGGGTTGCCATTTCCTTCTCCAGGGGATCTTCTTGACCCAGGGACTGAACCCATGTCTCTTGTGTCTCCTGCTTTGGAAGGTGAATTCCTAACCACTAACGCCACCTGGGGGAGAAGGCAATGGCACCCCATTCCAATACTCTTGCCTGGAAAATCCCATGGGCGGAGGAGCCTGGTGGGCTGCAGTACATGGGGTCGCAAAGAGTCGGACATGACTGAGCGACCTCACTTTCACTTTTTACTTTCATGCATTGGAGAAGGAAATGGCAGCCCACTCCAGTGTTCTTGCCTGGAGAATCCCACGGACAGAGGAGCCTGGTGGGCTGCCATCTATGGGATCGCACAGAGTTGGACACAACTGAAGCGACTTAGCAGTAGCAGCAGCAACGCCACCTGGGAAGCCCGGCTATGCATACACTGGCTATATTGCCTTATTTCTCTCATTTGTCTTTATCTTTTTATCCCTGTACCATTTCTTTGCTCTTTTTGTTTAGTTTTTTATGTTCCTTTATTTACCTTCCTTTCCTTCAATTAGACAGTTCAGTTCCTATCTCACATCCTCTAGGTGTCTACCAGCAACCTTTGTTTTCTCACTTTTTTGCCCACAAGTTTATAATTCTGCTCTGTGGTCTTCCTTTACAGCTTTAATTGCTTCATGAATTACTGTCTTGATTTTGGGTTATGCTTTTAATCTTCCTTGTGGCAACATATTTTCCCAGTGCATTCTTATTATTTACAAGAAATTTGTGGCTGCTGTTTTCCATATCCCCTATAGGACCTGCACGCATATTCCTTTTATGTTACTCTTATTTCAGCGAATTTTTTAAGAGACTCAGAAGTCGATCATTCATTTTTTCAAGCATTCATGAATCAAGGGCTTCCTTTGCTATTGTTACAAACTGCTTTTTTTTTAAATGTGTTTCAGTGTGGTAAAAGTCACATAATATAAAACACACTATTTTAACCACATTTAACTGCACAGTTCAGTGGCACCAAGTACATTCACATTGTTGTGCAACTCTCACCATCATCCATCTCCCGAATTTTTCACCTTCGTAAACTGAAACTCTGTCCCCGCTGAACACTAATGCCCCATTCTCCCTCCCCAACACTGGGCCCTGGCATCCATCAATGTGCTTCCTGGCTATATGAATTTGACTATTCTGTGAAAATGTTAGTTGCTCAGTCGTGTCCAACTCTGCAACCCCATGAACTGTAGCCCACCAGACTCCTCTGTCCATAGGATTCTCCAGGCAAAAATACTGGAGTGGGTTACCATTTCCTTCTCCAGGCGATCTTCCCAACTCAGGGATCCAACCCGGGCCCCTCCATTCCAGGCAGATTCTTAACCATCTGAGCCACCAGGGAAGTCCTTTCCTACAAGTGGAATCAAACAGTATCTGTCTGCACCTAATGTAGATTGGGATGCATTTTTAAAGTTAACTTAATATTTATGTCCAGCAAATGGACTGTACCTTCTTCTTTCCCCTGTGCTATCCAGTAGCTTCTCATCAGTTATCTTTTTGAATACTTGGTAGTGTATATATGTCAGTCCCAATCTCCCAATTTATCTCACCCTTCCCTTTCTCGCCTTGGTGTCCATACATTCATTTTCTTTGTCTGTGTCTCTGTATACTATGACGCATCTCCGGACTCACACATCCTCTCCCAGACAAACCTCAGTTTGTTTCTCCCTCAGTCACTTCATGGATGACTTCACAGGTTGCCAGTCCCATGGGGACAGAAATGGTAGTCATTTTTAGAAAGAATTTTTCTGGCCTTTAGTGAGATTTGCCCATTCACCCTCCATCACCTATATCAGCTGCAGCCTTGCCACAGTGCATTACTCGTAAACCGAAGTCCTCACTTCGGGAGAGCGTGTATATGACAGAGCTTGCTTAGCTCCACTACGGCTGGGTCCCCTTCACACCTCGCATTTACCTGCCACGTGACTATCCCTTCCCTCCTTGGCTCTCTGTCTGATGCCACCTTGGGAGTTTGTGGATGTTCTGCTGGTTTTGCTGAAAATGTGATTTGTAGGTATTTCCCTTCATTTCGTTGTGTTGTTGTTTTTGTTGTTTGGAATGGATTCCAGGACTAGAAGTAAGAAAATTCGGTGGAAACCAGTCCTCTTAACATTTAAAAATATTCCCCTCTTTCTTTTTTTTCCTTTTCCGCTTTTGTAGCTGATCGTTTTCTGGGGTTTTCTTGTTGTTGTTATTTATTTTTTTTAATTGGAGGATAATTGCTTTACAATGTTGTGTTAGTTTCTGCTGTACAGCAAAGTGACTCAGTTATATGTATACATGGATCCCCTCCCTCTTGAACCTCTCTCCTACCAGCCCCCCATCCCACGCCTCTAAATCATCACAGAGCGCGAAGCTGAGCTCCTGGTGCTACACAGCAGCTTCCCACTAGTTATCTATTTTATACATGATAGTATATGTGTATCAGTGCTACTATCCCAATTCCTCTCATTTGTTTGTTTTTCAATAAAGATAACATAAGGAAGCTCAGGATATGTGTTTACCTATCAACCAAGTTAATCTTCAAAAATAAAACGGAGTCATCTTAGCCTACTGCTCCTTCATAAACCCCAGCTGCTTCTTTTCCTGCTCAAAGATCTTCCTCTAATAGCCTGTTCTAGATGCTGCTGCTTTGTCAACTCAAGCCCATCAAGCTGTTGTCTTTTGGAAGATTCAGAAGACTTGTCCATCTTCATCTTTCTCTGGGAATTCCTCATAGTGAGTTTAAAACTAAGAGACAACCTAAGCAGATGTCTTTAAAGATGCCAAGAGTGTAGTAGCCCAAGCAACTTCCGAACAAACCCTCTGCTCATAAGTAAAAGCCTATTCCAAGTGATCACTTTGCTCAGTACCTACAAAGGAGACTGTGATACTGTGATAGCAGATTTACTTAAGAAATTTGGAGACACATACCTTAGGAAGCAGTGGGATTGGGTCTGATGGAAGACTTAGCCAGTTAGACAATGAACCAGGGGAATCAGGCAAAGACAGGAAGAAACAAAAAGGTCAAAAATAAATCTAGTCTAGTTAGGTCACCCAGATGGTACAAAATGAGGAAGACACATAGGACTCTTTTAGTCAGGGTCCTAAAGGTTGTGTTTAAAATTTGAATCTTTACATCCTTGCTTGTGTCTGTAGGAGGGCAGGTATAGGCAAAGATGGTATCTACTTTGCCTTCTGAAAACATCTCTTTAGAGGAAATGAAAAAGATAAATAAGGTTATCTTCATTTATCTTTTCAATGAGAAGAAAAGATAAAGAAAAGAAAGAGAACCAGTTAAAAACTAAGTATAACATCTCAGGTGAAAGAAAACAGTGACTGGGACTAGGATGGTGGCAGCAGTATTGAGGGAGGTGGGTAGTTTCTCCATCTGACTTACGTCACTTAATAGAATAATCTCTAGGTCCACCCATGTTACTTTTAATGGTGTTATTTCATTCTTTTTAATGGCTATGTAATAGTCCATTGTATGGGTTGGCCAAAAAGTTCATTCAGGTCTGTGTATACCATCTTATAGATGATTTAAATGAACTTTTTGGCCAACTCTACATATATGTATACACCACATCTTTATCCATCCCTCTGTCGTCAGACATTCAGGTTGCTTCCGTGTCTTGGCTATTGTAAATCCTGCTGCAATGAACACTGCAGTGCATGTATCTTCTTGAATTATAGTTTCCTCTGGATATATGCTCAGGAGTGGAATTGCTAGATCATATGGTAACTATATTTTTAGTTTTGAAAATATAAATGTATGAGTCATCTGCATACAAGAGGTTTTCCTGGAATTCAGATTTCTCTTCATCGTGCTTCTTCTAACCTTTCCAATTTGAAGATCCTTTTCTCTGATAGAGAAAATGGTAAAGTTTGAGAGTTTGATGTTCAGCCCTCCTCCTCCACCTCCTCCTCCTCCCCTCTGCTCCTTCTCCCCTTCCTCCTCCTTCATCATCATCTGCTCACATTACACCATCTGGACCAAGTCTCAGGATTGTCCTTATTCTTCTATTTGTTCCAATTCAGATGCTTTTTAAAAGGGCTTTTTTTTTTTTTACTGTCCCTGGCTTTTTTATTCTTTTTATTATTTAGTTCAAACTTCGTTTAATTCTGGGCTTTAGCACTCGTGATACAATTCTTGTGGATGCACATCGCTTATCTATATTCTCCCTTGATTGTGAACCCATCTCTCGTGCTAGAAACAAGTTCCTTTCATCTGAGCACTTCAAAACCCTCCTTGTTCAATTCTTTTGGTCTCTTTTGAAGGCTTTCTTCTTTTGTTCTCATCTTGATCTTGTGCTATTATATCATCAGAATTAAGGTTTGCTGATCTTAGTTTCCTTCTTAAATCATCTGCCCTTTCTCATTATCTAATCAAAACAAGTCTCTCCCTTCCTCTTTCTTCCCTTCTTCCTCCTCTATCCCTCTCTTCTTCCTCTCGCTCTCACTGAGATTTGGGATTTTTTTTTCTTGTTGAAAATTAGCCATGATTAAACACCAGCACACATGGTTCTTTAGATAGGTCTATATCCCATGAGTCCTCATGGATTTTCCAAGTTTGAGGTTATCTTTACAATTTCCCCATCTTTGTTATATATAATAAATTCCATACAATAGAATGTCATTTATTATATATAACAGAATTTATTATGTATAACAAATTCTTATAATTGCAATTGTCATATTATAATTAATAATTGTATTCACTTATTTTGTTGTTGTTTAGTCACTAAGTTGTGTCCAACTCTTTGTGACTCCATGGTTTGCAACGTACCAGGCTCCCCTGTCCTTCACTATCTCCTGGAATTTGCCCAAATTCATGCCCATGGAGTTGGTGATGCTATCTAACCATCTTATCTTCTGCCACCCACATCTCCTCCTGCCTTCAGTCTTTCCCAGCATCAAGGTCTTTTCCAATGAGTTGGCTCCTCACATCAGGTGACCAAAGTATTGGAGATTCAGCTTTGGCATCAGAGACAGACTTGTTTTTTATTAGATAATGAGAAAGAGTGATGAATGAATAGTCATCCAATGAATATTCAGAGCTGATTTCCTTTAGGATTGACTGGCTTGATCTCCTTGCTGTCCAGTCCAGTTCAGTTCAGTTGCTCAGTCCTGTCCGGCTCTTTGTGATCCCATCGACTGCAGCACGCCAGGCTTCCCTGTACTTCACCAACTCCTGGAGCTTGCTCAAACTCATGTCCATCGAGTTGGTGATGCCATCCAGCCATCTCATCCTCTGGCGTCCCCTTCTCCTCCTGCCTTCCATCTTTCCCAGCATCAGGGTCTTTTCCAGCAGGTGGCCAAAGCCTCAGTATCATTCAGTTCTTTTTAATGCTATTCATTCCAATGAATATTCAGGACTGGTCTCCTTTAGGATGGACTGGTTGGATCTCCTTGCAGCCCAAGGGACTCTCAAGAGTCTTCTCCAGCACCACAATTTGAAAGCTTCAATTCTTTGGCACTCAGCATATATGTTGAGATAGCATTTGCAAACCTAAATAGTTTGAGATAGTATTTGCCAAAGTAAAATACACCTATTTAAAATATACAACTCAGGGGCTCTAGTATATTCACAGAGTTGTATAAACATCACCACCACCTAATAGAAGAACATTTTCAGCACTCCAGTAAGAGACCCGGTGCCCATTTGTATCCCCTTGCTAGTACACTGCCCCCAAGCCCAGGGCAACCACTGAGCTACTTTCTGTCTATAAATTCTGCCTCTTCTGGAAATTTCTTATAAATGGGATCATATACTATGTGATCTTCTGTGACCGGCTTCTTTGAATCAGCAAACTGTTTTCAGGATTCATCCATGCTATAGCATGTGCCAGTACTTGATTTTCAATGCCAAATAACATTCCACTGTATGGCTCTATCACATTTTTATGTCCATTCATCAACTGATGGATTAAAACTGTTTCCATTTTGAGGCTCTTGTCAGCAATGGTGCTGTGAACATCTGTGTACAACTTTCTGTGTGAACACGTGTTTTCATTTCTCTCAAGTATATGCCTAAGAGCAGAATTGCTGAGTCACTCAGTCACTCTGTGTTTAACATTTTGAGGCAAATCTGTCATTATCGCTTTTTCTATTCAATCTCTCATTAGAAGCAGCCATGCTGTCATTTATTCAGGAGAGGAGAACGGGGGCTTGATTTTCTGTGCTGACGAAGTCAAGAAAGGTCTAAAAAGTCTTTAAGGCTGACATTGCTTTGCTCAGTAACGCTCTCCTTATCTATTGATTACCCAGGACTTGTCTCACTGTTGTGGTTACACGTTTTACTTGGTAAAGCTGGATTTTAATAGATGAGGCTGCTCAAGTTCTGTGAAGCAACAAACACTTGAAAGGGGAAGCTACAACAGCTCCTTCGCTCAGCTAGAAATGTGACACTTTCACTAAATAAGGTTCTTCTGAGATGTTCTCTATAGAAGTCATTTTTTAGAAAAGAAAAAGTATTTGCCCAAAGCTTTCTAAAAGATGTGTAATTCATTTGAAGAAGATTAGCAAATTGTTAAGGAATATGACTTTTCTCTAAAAGAGAATTTGATGTCCTGAGGACAGATGTCTATTGCTGGTTTACTCTTGGACCCCTAATATCTCTGGCATTGTATCCAACACAATGTTGTGTGTATCTGTACTCCTAGCTTCAAAATTGTGAAATGCATCTATATTTCCATCATGGGTCAGACAAGCAAGTTTTGTTTTGTTTTGTTTTTAAAGAAAATTGCAGAGATCACTCCCCCACATACATTTCTCCTTGACAAAAAATATATATCATCCACTGACATACTGCAAAGTGAATCAATAGCCCCAGATTCCACCAAGCTAAAGATGGACAGCAAGGTAATTTTGTTGGGACAGTGAACAGGCAGGACATGATAACTACAACTGCTCTGCCAAAGTGCATGGGCTTAAAAAAAAATCTCCCCTAAGTAATCACTTCAGTGTTCTTCTCTGGGTGATAAGATCTGATTTCATTAAGTATCTTCATATGAATGAAAATGCAAAGTTTTGAGTCTGGAGTTGTGAGCCATCCACTCCCCACCTCCCAAGTTCTGTGTTTACTGCCTTACTCACCCACTTTGCATCGGCAAATCACAGGGAGAAGCTAAATGTTCTCCGCTGCTTTAGACCTAATCAAAGCTGAGATGAATAATGAACTTGCTTTTCCATAAAGACATTCTGTTTGGCATTTCAGCTAATAAGGTAAGCTAAGGGCAATTCTGGGCTATGGAAAACAAGATAAATAGTCTCTGTGTTTGCTTCCTGTGCTAATCCATAATTTTTCTTTTAACGTGCTGGAGTTACTTTCATGTTTCACAATGTCTGTGAATTTGGAATGAACAGTTTCATACAGAGTACCCCTCAGCGTACCCTTTTCCTTTGATTTGGTTGCTTATGGTACTGGAGGGGCTGAGGGAGAAATCCAGCTTTTCAGTAAGATCAGCATCTGTATAATAATAGTATTATCATCTATAGTGCAAAGTGAATTTAGCTAAAGAGCCATGTAGGTAGATACAGCAAAGACAGATAAAATGATTGAAGCCCTGGTGACTGAATGTATTTAGCGTGATGTGTGGTAAATTAACATTTAATATGCTCTAAGGAAAGCGGAATACATACATCATGTTGGTTTATGAGTCATTTCATTTCTAAGTACATGTTATCCTAGAGAAGGTAGTAATTTTCAATTGCTAAAATTATTCCACAGCTCCGGTTTAGGTGGGTTTTATTTGGTGAGATTGTGTTTTTAAAACAGCAGCCTGCCGATAATGTACATTTTCCTTATTACTTTCTTGATTTACTGGAGCTGCAAGGATTTCTGTTCGTATGGAAAATGTACTTGTTTGTCCCATGAAGTTCGGGGATAAAAAACCATCAGATCCCTATGAGATTTTCACGGCTACCTTAGCTACTCTTATCTTAAAAACTAAAAGTGATAAAACAGTTACTAGATTGAGTTTTCTTTTTTGTGATCTAGCTTCTCGGGGTTTAACACAAGGATTTTTTATTTTAGGCAGATCGGAGCACAAATCCCTGAGACTAGCAAAAGCTTAGCAAGATGGGGAAGAAATTGCCGTCTTTTCTTTTCTCTTAAGAACAACAAAAATGAAAAATGTGATTTCTGTTTTCTGGGCTCACTGCTGTGTCACCTGAAAATCAGAGTCTCTATTCTCTCAAAGTAGGTGACCTCAAAAGATATTTCAGAAGATCTATTCAAAACAGCCGAGTATGTGGGAAATTTTGTAGATATGGAAAGGAAATGGTTCTCTTCTTCCTACCTGACCTTCCCATTTTGTTTTTCTGCATGGGAAAAGAGCTCTGCCACCAGATTTTTTTGTTTCACGGAAATCTTTTAACACTGCAATCAGGCTCTTATAGAAAAGGAAGAATTTTTCTTCTCCCTATCCTCTAAATTGTTCGCAGTCTCTGTTTTTCCTAGAAGTGTAAATGGGTGCTAAGTATGCACACAAGGACAAGCCACTACTAAAGACTGAGTTCCATTTACATGTCCCCCTTGTTCCACCTACAAATTTTAGGCATTTCTCTGGAAAAAAACCTCTACTTTAGTAAACCTATGAGAAGTAGGAGTGTAGCATTTGAGTCTATCACAGCTCATTTTTAAGAACATATGTTACCTAGTCATACTTCAAGGTTTTAAAATATGTTCAATTTCACGGCTCTTCTCTGCGTGCGGGACTCTGTTGGAAGCTCAAATATGGCGGGCTGTTCGGGGTTTGGGAGGTGTTCATTTTCTTTCCCTCTTTCCCCAATTCCTCTTTCATACTTCATCACTCCAGACATCCTTGACTGTCACCCGCAATTTTATTGCTTCTTTATTTCTGGTATTTCCCCCCTGCTATTTCCCTTCTCCCCAGCATCATTGGTCCAGAGCCTATGGGTTGCATTGTTTCCTTTGGAAAGTTGGAAGAAACAAACTAGAAAACAAACTTTGATAACCGCAAAGTTGCTGTCTATTTTCTGTCATTTGCACAGTGAGAAAACTTTGGTCCAGCGTGACTTTTTATCCACTACTGCTACCTAAAACCAACCTGATGATTTCAAATGCAAGGTTTCTGACCAGGATCCTCTTCGTGATTCTTTTTGTCTACAATGGTTACCACTCACCCTTCAATGTGAGATGCAAAGTTCCTAGTCCTTTCAGGCATGCTGAGTGATGCCAGATGAAGGCAGGTGTTACCTACAGACTCACACATTAACCCCTTGGGTTAGTTAACTAATGGAGAAAATTTAGAGAAAGCAGCAACTGTGCCTTCGCTCCCCACCCCCCACCCCCCAACACACACCGCACCGACCACAGCGCAGCCGTCCACTGAGCACAGTAGTAACCGAGGCAGCAGCACGGTCACAGATGGCCCACCATCCCAACAAGTTCCTGGCACATGGCAAGGAGGCTTGAGCAGAAGGCGGCAGACAGATTTGTTCCCAAATACACGTGAAGCCCATTCTTGGGGACAATCAGAATTAAGTGGAGGAGGAACAAAGATGAGAGAGGACTGGAATATCGCTAGACTTGGTTAATATCACTATCACTTGATGCACACAGGCTGGTGGACTGTCTTCCTTCCACGAAAGGAAGGTGTGTGCAGGCATGCATGCTCAGTCATGTCCAACTCTTTGTGATCCTGTGGACAGTAGCCCACCAGGCTCCTCTGTCCATGGCATTCTCCAGGCAAGAATACTGGAATGGGTGGCCATTTCCTGCTCCAGGGATGTTCCCAACCCAGGGCTCGAACCTGCGTCTCCTGCATGGACAGGCAGATTCTTTACCATTGAGCCACCTGGGCAGAAGGTCAATGGTAAGCTCAAAAGAGCATCTCTAAAACTGGGCATGCTATCTTCCCCACCAGCCTCCTTAACCTGCGTTTCCTACTCTTATAAATAGGACAACTGTCTACCTCTTTTTACCAACCCAGAGACAGAGGGGAAAACCTTCACTTTCCCCTCTACCTCCCCTCATATCATTTAAGGTAGACTCCTAAGAGTTAGTCAGATGGATGATTGAAGGGGTGGGAAGATCACCAAGCCTTACAGATTCTATTTCTATTCACTTCTCTTCATCCCTTCATCAGCCGCTGCCCTGTTGAATTGCCATAGTTTCTCTCCTAGATTAGTATAAATAACTCTTACGCGGTCTTCCAGCCTCCAGGTTTCCTTTAATCCAATTCATTCTATGTACTAGCGTCCAAATGACATCTCTAAAATACAAATAGAATCAGTAAATCTTCTACCTACTAAATCCTTCAATGGTTCCTCCATACTCCCAGTGGTAGAGTCCAGACTTCTTACCATGACTTACAGGGTGTGACATAATGGGGGACCTTTTTCCTCCACAGCCTAACTTCTCAATACTCCCTATGTCCACTCTGCATTTCAGCCACACTGATGTACTTTTCACTTTCTCCTGGGTTCCATTCTCTCCTTCTCAGAGCCTTTTCATGAGCTTCTTCCTCTTTTGTCTCTTGTATTGACTCACCCCAAACTCCTCTCTTCTCTACTTACCCCTTTTCAACCTTTTAGTCTTGGCTGAGATGTCTCTTCCTCCAGGAAGTCCTCTCTGACTGGCCATCGTTGAGTCCAATATCTCTCCATAATTCTCACCTGTCTGTTATTTCCTTTTCATGTCTTAGATAGAGTTGACTATTCCACTAGCTGATCAATTCCATGATGGTAGATATCTGGTCCCTTATTCACAGTCGTGGCCACACACAAGCCCAGAGGAAATTCTCTCTGAATGCATGAATGGAAACTTGGCCTCCTGAATGACTTCATTGCCTTTTGTTCTGATGAGGTTACAGAAACTGAAGGCAATGATTCTTTGTTACTCATTCCTGCAAAGTATTCTGCCAATGCCTTTCATATGCATTCTTTAATCTTCATGTTCTTATTCCCATTTTGTAAATGGAAGAACGAGGCTCAAGTTGCCCTGAGTAACACTGATTTTAATGAATGGTCCCCTCCAGTCTGTTCAATTCCTGGAGCCAGCTCTTTCTATCCACCTCGTGGCCCCTTGCTGCCTTAAGAGTAGGGAAAAAAAAATTTTAATCTTAAAAATAAATAGCTACCTGGAGAAGGAAATGGCAAACCATTCCAATATTCTTGCCCAGAAAATCCCATGGACAGAGGAGCCTGGTGGGCTACAGTCCATAGGCTTGAAAAAGAATCAGACACGACTGAGCAACTAAACCACAACAACAAGTGGTTAACACTTAAGTAAGGATTCAGAGAATATATCACTCACAGAGCCTATTTGAAGAAAATCCTCAAAAAAGTTGCCCATCAAATAGGTGAAGCATAACAATAGGGAAAAATAAAGAATAAACAGTGGTAAGCAAAAAAACGCACAATTGTAATTCAGCTGTAATGGATGACGATAACGTGACTGGGAATTTGTGACTTAAGTAATAGGTAAAGATTCTTGAAATAAAGGAGTCAAGTTTTCAGAGAAAATCTAATAAATGTCCAGAAACAGAAAATGAACAGCTGATGGTAGAAAAACCCTTCCTTTTTCACTGCCTGCCTGTTCATTTGCTTCCTAACCTCCCCTGGTCCATCCCGGGTGTATTTTTCCGTCATTGTTAACCTGAAATTACCTTTCTTTGTGCTGTATTCTTTCTTCTCCAGCCTCTGTGCTGGCTGGAGTTTTCTGCCTTTCTTGTTCTCTCCATGGTGAGAGTCACTGGGTCTCACATTTCTGCTCCATTTCCATTGTCCTTTTCAACACAAATTTTTTCTGCTGGTCCTGCTCTGTGATTACTCTTTCCACAGCACTTTTGCCTGAGCCCAGTTAGATCTCAGCGTTCATCAGTCATGGCTTGACATCAGACTACTTAGGGGGCTTCCACTGGCCTTTCAAGGGGCAGCAAATTGCTGCTTTTACCACCCACCCACTTCATCAGCACTGCTCTCTGTGGGAGAAGTCGCTAGAAGTACAACTAGAGAAGGGGCGTATACAGCTTCTAGGCAATGACCCATTTTGTGTTTGCCGTGATTGTCTTCAGGGTCCTGGGAATCCAAACCACCATACAGACGCACACAGTCCCAAAAGTTAAGGAACAATAATACAATGTCGTGTGAGGGGCAGAGGCTTTCAAGGCTGGTGGAGCTCAGTTTGAAGGCTCTTTCTATTTCTTTATCTATGTGGACTTGAGATGTCATTTGACCTTTCTGTGCTTCAGTTTTCTCACCTGTTAAATAGATAATAATGGTGCCCAGCTCATAAAATGTCTTTCTGGCACAGAGTAAGTCCTCTTCCACGTTGGTCGTGTTGGTGGTTAGGGCAGGGTGGAGGGTGTATATGGAAAAATGGCCCCGAATATGGTCCACCCTCACCCTAGAAAATTGTGAATGTGACTATTGATGGCAAATGTGACTTCACAGGTGTGACTATGCTAAGGATCTTGGAATGGGAAGATTGTCCTGGAATAATGGTAGATATGGATAATAATGGATAATAATGAAGAATAATAATGAGAGAACTCCATTCCCCTCAAGGGAACTACAAGGGTCCTTGTAAGAGGGAAACAGAGACTTGACCACAGAGGAAGGCCATGTGACCACCGAAACAGAGATTTGAAGATGCTGGGCTGCTGGTTTTGAAGTGGAGGGAAGGTAGGTGAGATAAGGACATGGACCCTCCCCCTAGGACATCGAGAGGGAGCTCAGAGCTACTGATAGCTTGATTTTAGCCAAGTAAATCAGTGTAGACTTCTGACCTCCAGAAGTGTCAGAGAAGAAATGTGAGCTGTTTGAAGCCACTGAGTGTGTGTCATTTGATACAGCAACCACAGGAAACTAATACAGTGGTGATATTTCAGAAAATGAAAGATGACTCCAATAAAGAAAGGGGTATTACAGAGGCTGCTGCATGGTGAGGGAGGTGGGGAGACCCTCTGAGTATTAGCTGTGCGCCTGAAATGTGGCCAGAGATGGTGCAGTGCCTGTGTTAAAGGAGGGTGTCACCTGGGTGGGGATGTGAGGCATAACCAGAAGAGAGGTCTTGTGGAGATGGAGGTGGTGAGTGGTGGTTGAGGGTGCTGAGCAGAGGGTAGAATGCTACACTCAGCAAGGAGTGTTCAGTTCAGAAGAAAGGATGGATGGTTTGGGGGAGTGCCCTGAGAAGGGGAAAGAAATGTGAACTTGGAAAAGATCCACAGAAACAAAAGGACCCATTTTCTGTTGTTCTCAGTGCCCTATTACTGATACTAAAAGGCAGTCCAAAAAAAGGCATTTTGAAAAAGACCTGCTGCACTTTAAACCAAGTCGAGACTAGTAGCAGGAGATTGGGTGCCTTCAGCTTAATCTCTAGAGGGGCCCCACCCAGAGAGGCTCCATCTGCAGTGAAGTTCTGAACTCTCCATGTATTGTCTGTAATCTGGTGCTTCCAGTAGAACACGCTGCCTTTCCTCAAGGCCATGCCTCCATTTATGCTGTTTCTTCTCCCGTAACACCCTCTTCTTCTCCCCGTGCCCAACTGGCAGTCTGGACCACCATCCAAGCATCAGGTCAAGGAGGACCTCCCTGAAGCACCTTCTGTGGTCATTGCACTCTCTAATATGTCTTTTCCAGCAATGCCTTCACTTCGTTGCAACCACACTTCTTGCTTCCCTTCCCCCACTAATTCCACCTTTCTCTCCAATAAAGATTGAGATCCATGGGGACAAATAAGTCTATTAATACTTGCATCTTCTGCTCCCATAGTGCCTGGCATATAGGAAGCCCTCAATAAATGTGAATGGTTGCTAAGAGGGTAGACCTTAAACATTCTCAGTGCAAAAAAAAAAAAATGTTATTTAAGTGATGTCATAAGCTTTCACCATACTGAAAGATATGCTGGTCACCACTTTACAGTATATAAGTGCATAAAATCAATAGGTTATACCCCTTAAATTACCATAATGTGATATATCAGTTTTAGCTCAGTAAAGCTGGAATCGGCATACACACAAAAAAATATATGAGGGGGCTTTAAGAACAAAAAAGTAAATGTGAATGGATGGATGGATGGATTTATTAATTGTATCCAATGGGCAGTTATAGAGTAATGAAAATCATAAAGTTCATGAATTCTAGGATCAGCATCTAGAGAAAGTAAGGTTTTCTACCCTATTCTTTCAAAAGCAAGAAATTATAAGAAGAAATAATACCAGAACTGTATGAAACAGGTATTAATTAATTCCCTTGCTGTCTGTTGTATGGTTCAAACAACTCAAAAGCTGAGCTAGAATTCAGAACAAGTTTTCTTGACTTCCAGATCCAATTTGCCTTTCTCCTACAACAATGATTTTTTTTTAACTGCAGTAGGCTGTCCAAAAAGAACAACAAAATACCATGTTAAATGTACACTGATTTATTTTCAAGTATAATAAAAACCACAAGTGGGTTTTTACCTACTTACTGTATTTCAGATTTGAGGAAAAATTGTTTAAAATTCACAATTTTTTAAATAAGATAAATGTGTTCAATGCATGATTTTAATACTATTGTTTATTATTGCTGCTACTATCTTTTTAATAAAAATGAATAGTAAGAGCAGTAGTCAAAATGTTGTGTTCATAGTTTGAGTAAAATGAACATACATGAATAGACTCACAGATACAGAAAAACAACTTGCGGTTACCAAAGGGAAGAGAGAAGGAGGGAGGGATAAATTAGAGGTAAAGGATTAACAGATACAAACTACTATATGTAAAATAGATAAACAACAAGGATATGCTGTATAGAACAGGGAATTATACTCATTGTCTTATAATAACTGAAAATGGAGTATAATCTGCAAAATTACTGAATCTCTATGCTCTACACCTGAAACTAACACAATATTGTGACTCAACTATGTTGCTGTTTAGTCGCTAAGTCATGTCAGACTCTTTTGCAACCTCCATGGACTATAGCCTGTTAGACTCCTCTGTCCGTGGGATTTCACAGGCAAGAACAATGGAGTGAGTTGCCATTTCCTCCTCCAGGCAATCTTCCATACCCAGGGATCAAACCCTGCCTTAGCAGCCAGATTCTTTACCATTGAGCCACCAGGGAAGACAACTCAACTGTACTTCAATTATATCAATTATATTCAGTTATCTTATAGGAATTAAATACATTACTAATAAATTATTAAGTGATTAAATATCTACAGCATCTACCCGCAGCAAGCAATTCAAAAGGCCCAGTTAGTATGTCCAAGCTTCAAGTTTAAATTAGAAACTACTTTATCCTCATTCTTCATCTTTTGGAAGGATTTTGTAAACTTTAAATTACATAGTTAATAAGCTCTAAGAGTTTACTCACTAGTGTGAATAGGAAAGGTGCTTCCCAGGTGGTGCTAGTGCTAAAGAACGCATCTGCCAATGTAGGAGACACAAGAGACACAGGCTCAATCCCTGGGTCGGGAAGATCCCCTGGAGGAGGGCATGGCAACCCACTCCAGTATTCTTGCCTGGAGAAGCCCATGGACAGAGGAGCCAGATGGGCTACAGTCCATGGAGTCACACAGAGTCAGACACGACTGAGGTGACTGAGCATGCATACGGGTATGTGAACAGGGAAAACTTGCAGCTTGCTACCAGATTGGGTGATGGTGGGGAGAAGTAGAATTCTGTCCTTCCCTCATACATCAGACATGTGAAATATGAACACTTCCGTACAAGGCAATCGTAGGCGATTATATCATAGGTGATACAAGCGTGTATACCAACCATGCCCAGTTCTGTGCTTTACAACTGCTGAGAATTTCTAGTCTTTTTTGTTTATAAACCGCACAATGGACTGATTCTTAACATCTCAAAGACCCTGGCCAGCATGATTAAAACTGATGAACTCCTTTAAAACAATTGCCTTGAAAAAAGAGCAACTAACATTTCAATATTTCTTCAAGTTAATATTGAAGTTAATATTTAAGTTATTGACTTAAATTAACTTCAAGTTAATATTGAAGTTAATATTTAATATTTCTTCAATGACTTCAAGTAAACCAGTAATATTTTTACTCTCTCGTGTTACTCTGTAATCAAATCCTGTGTTTATGGTAGGGAAAATAATTTTGTTGAACTAAAATGGAAAACTCAGTTGTTTTACCCACTTGCTGAAACTTTATCACAAACGGTTGGCTATTATTCTAATGCGGTTCCTACGTTCTCTCTCTTCTCCCTATGGTTTTAACTCAATGGCTCCATCCCAATCTATGTTATTTTTAAGTTACTAAGAAATTAGATGTCATCAACTAGTAATGTACTGGTCTTTTTTTAAAATTGTCTCTTCTAAACTACCAAGTAATCTAGAGAGAGGAAGAAATGTATTATATTTGCACATGACTTTTATAAGCTGGGATATTTTGCTTTCTCGAAACAGAATTCTAAATCAAGTCTAAGATTTTGTAAAATTTTGATATTTTTGAAAGTTTTGTTTATGAAGAGGATAAAAGTGAAAGTGTTAGTCACTCAGTCATTTCCGACTCTTTGAGACTCCATGGTCTGTCCATGGAATTCTCCAGGCAAGAATACTGTAGTAGGTTGCCATTCCCTTCTCCAGGGAATCTTCCCAACCCAGGGATAGAACCCAGGTCTTCTGCATTGCAGGCAGATTCTTTACCATCTGAGCTAACAGGGAAGCCCTGTTGTATAAAATATAATATTAATAGTATTCATTGTTTGGCCAAATTAATGTATTCACACAGAGTCGAAAATCACATACAAATCAAGTTGAAGGGACCATAAGAGGAAATAGACTTAAATATCATCTAAGTGCTTCATTTCTATAGAAAAGAAATAAATACTCTAAGTTACTGAAAAGGGAGAGCTAATTCATTATAGCAGAGGTTTAAACATAAAAGGGAAAGAACAAAGACAATAACATATGTTTGGATTTCGAAATCCTATTATATCATAACACCCCAAATTGGGAAGATGGAAAACACATCTTGAAAACCTAGTCCACACACACATGCCTCTCCCCTCAAAAATCCCAGTGCTGTTTTATTAACACACTTTTTCACATGGAGCAGTTGGATCTAATGAGAGGCTAAATCTTGCCTTTGTGTTCGAAATTGACTTATTTTTCCTCTCATTCCGAGTTCTCCTGTAGCCAGCCTCAGGACTACGAGAGCCTGAGCGCCTGCTTGGTTGTTCATCATTAGTATTTATCACTTTTACCAAATGCCACAAGGTGCTCAGAACCATACCTTGCTATTCAGAATAAAACACAAAATCCCTGTACTTGGTAGGGAGGGTGACCCAGACCATTAAAAGCATTCACAGAATCTAAGAAAAGGAAACTACAGGGATGATGAAACAGGGCATCTGGCAGGCTGGCTCTGAGAGGTGGATTCCCAGGGGCCAGGGATGAATGGGTGGCTGAGAACTCTCTCTCCTTCTTAACCTGACCACCCACCGTGATGGCTCAGGCGGCAGGCTACCTGGGAGCGGGAGCCAGTGGCAGGCCAGCAATGGAGTGAGCCAGATATTCAAGTCACGTAGCAGGAGGCGGGTGGAAGTGACTTTCCTCCCCAGCAGGCAGATACTGTTCACCTGCCATCTGTGTCACAGCACTCAGGGTCAGGGAATGCTTGACAAAGGAAGAAAGAGAATCTAATCCCATCACTTGTGTGAGAATTCAGAGCAAACTTCCGTAAAAACCGAGGATAAGAATGTGGCCTGGTGATGTCATACACCCCCACCTTCACACGGACCTGATTTCTTCTTTCACATTACCCAACAGATGCAGTTTCCCAAAGTACATTTTTTAGATAAATAAGGTTGATAGAATTCTAACATAGGTATATTTTTCTGGCTAGGAAAAGGATGCATTTGGTTTCATTTCCTCCCGGTGTCCTAATCCCTTGCTACATCAGCAATACTACCAAGATTGGAACACTGATTTTAATGTTGCATACTTTAATTGACTAGAGTTCTCCTGTATATCTACTTGGTTTGAAATTTGTGTGACAGTATATTTTCAGCTCAGCCTATTTTAATGCTTATCCTAGACTCCGTGGAATCATATGACAGCAAGTTTAAGGTAACATCAACCACTTCTTATTGTTGGCAGGTTGGTATAGACAATTATTAAAGTGGTCTATAAGATCAAGTGAAATGCATTTAAAATCATCTTTATGTTGATTTTTGTAACCACAGTGCCTGTCACATAGCAGGCACTCAATAACTAGTTGATAAAAGAGTGATGGGAGAGCACATAATTAGAAGGATGAAAAAAAAGAAATCTCCATATGCAATCAGAAAAAACTCTTTCTAACCATATTTAAGGTTTCCACTGAATTAATTTCAGTCACTAAAATGTAGAATTCAGGTGAGATGTCCTTATACAGCCAATGATTGTTACTTGTTCCAAAAGTATATGTGTTAGAAAGAAGAATAAGTTACAGGAAGTCCTCGTAACAAAAAAAAAAAAAAAGTGCCTTTCTTATGTAATGGAAATGGTAAAAGTAGCATTAGAGTTCTGCTTCTTTCTCCAAAGGATATTTTTTAAAAGCACCCACAAATGTCATCCCATCTATTTTTAAGCAAAGTGCTGCCGGATAAACAGCTGATTCGTCTAAACTCAATGGGGAAATTCAGCTTTAAGTAAGCTGTTTTATCTCATTGAAAATAAGTGGCACAGACTGATACAGAACATATGGGTCTTCACATATGATTATATGTGCATTTTCTTAACTTTAAAACTCTAACCCAAGCTGAAAAAATAGGAAAGCAAAATGTCTTTAATAATAGTTCTTAAAAGATTCTAATTTATGATTCTCCTACTCAGCTTTCATCAATTTCCAGTTAAAATGTGTTCCTTAGATTATCTTTGCCGGTGATGGAATAGAACCTACAGATTGAGATCATGTAAAGATGACAGAAATTCTAAAAAAACAAACTTGTATGCTTATAAATTTGTGGTCTTTCCACAGATTTTATTTTTTTAAAGAAAAGTGGGTTTGGAGGTTTTCCCACAGAATTCATATTTTAATAAGACTAATACAGGTTAATGCTGGAAAAATACAAACAGTGCAGAATGGTACAGAGTTAAAAGTCAGCCCCTGTTTCCCAGTCTCCCACCACCACTTCCTAAAGATGACCACCACTACTACCATTTTAACATTTTCCTTCTCATATTTCTCACAGATATTCAAACTCAAAAATATATGCATGTATATGTGCCGGGAGCCACCATGGGAGATCCCACCCATGACAAAGTTCATGTGGAAGAGGACTGTTAAGCAAGGCTTCAGAACTCAAGGGGCTCCCTAGGCTTTCTTGAGCATCTACCCCAAAACCAGAATCTGTCTGTTTTACTATTTCATGACTTTCACCAACTCCTCTGACATTAACAGGGGGCTAACCCTGACCACCTTTCTCTGGAGAAAATCAACTTAGGGATATAGCTAATAAGTCTCCTGGACATGAGAAATATTTCAAGTCAAACTCCCTCTGTTAGCATTCTAGCTTGCTCAGCAGGTATATCCAGACTCTTACAGCTACACATGTGATTATTTACAGCCTCCCAACTGTGAGAGGCACAGAAAGCCTAAAACATAGAGCCTTTGAAAGAGTTAAAAGTTATTAGAGTAGTGCTAGTGCTGATGTAGGATTTCATTATTGGGCCAATGCTTGTTGCTAAGTTCCCATATCTCTTATCCACTGTGCACCTGGGAATACATCAGTTAACATAGTGAGAATGTAAGAAAAACAAGTGTAGCCTTGAATTTAACCATATCAGACTTTTGAGCTAATTGGTTCTTTCTTGTAACTCACTGCACCTTTGCTTTGTGAAAAACGTAACTCTGTTTGGCATTTTCTGAGGCTGACATAGATTAGAAATATAAAGAAAAAACACTTTGAGGGAAAATAAGTTTTCTGGTTGAGCAGCCTTTATCAAAAGAGGGTCATAAAATGTTCACAGGCCTCCAAGGCCAGAAGATACTGTACACAACATCATTTGTGGGAAAGGTATGCAGAAAAATCCTGGTTTCAATAAGGGCACAACTGCTGGAATGTTTGGGCTGACTCTGTATGACCTTGCATCTTTCATTTCCCTATATGTATAAGGCAAGGTATAAAAGTACCTTTTGAAAAATAAAGCTTTTGGGCCTCGCTCACCAAAGCAGCTTGGTCACCCTGTGTTTTTTCTTCCATCTTTTTTTTTTCTCTCTCTCCCTCTCCCTCTCTTTTTCAGGCTGATCCCTTGGAGCATAGGGGCTCCCTGTGTTCACTTACCTGCCCGGGTTTCTAAGACCTGAACGGGAAGACATTCTGCGTCTTCACTCCCTCGGGAGACCGGGAGGGTACCTGTGGCCTCGGTGAACAGGGCAAACTTCTTGTCTTGAAGTTTTATTGGTTCTTTATGTAAACCAAGGAATATCAGCCTCTTTCTCTCCTCTATTTTCTTATCTTTAACATTCTTTCCTTATCTCTCTCTAAATCAATTGCCAACGCCGTTTCTCCTTCAGGTTTCCCTGGATCCTGCGGGGGCTGGACCCCGGCATATATGTGTGTGCTGCTGCTGCTAAGTCGCTTCAGTCATGTCCGACTCTGTGTGACCCCATAGACGGCAGCCCACCAGGCTCCGCCGTCCCTGGAATTCTCCAGGCAAGAACACTGGAGTGGGTTGCCATTTCCTTCTCCAATGCATGAAAGTGAAAACTGAAAGTGAAGTCGCTCAGTCATGTCTGACTCTTAGCGACCCCATGGACTGCAGCCTACCAGGCTCCTCCATCCATGAGATTTTCCAGGCAAAAGTACTGGAGTGGGGTGCCATTGCCTTCTCCGATATATGTGTGTATATACTATAAATATTTTTCAGCATGTGGCCATTCTACTTTATAAAATATACAGTTGACCCTTGGACAACGTGGGGGTTGGGGCACCAACCCTCCGCGAAGAAGAAAATTTTCATATAATTATGCAAATTTAATTATATAATTATAGTCAGCTCTCCCTCTGGGTGGTCCCTCCATATCTGAGGTTCCAGATCTTTGGACTCAACTGGCTTCCCTGGTGGCTCAGTGGTAAAGAATCTACCTGCCAATGCAGGAGATGTGGGTTCAATCCCTGGGTCACGAGGATCCCCTGGAGAAGGAAATGGCAACCCACTCCAGTATTCTTGCCTGGGAAATCCCATGGATAGAGGAGCCTAGCAAGCTATAGTCCGTGGGGTTGCAAAAGAGTTGGACACAACTTAGCAACTAAACAACAAATCACACTCATGTAGTTCTCTAACATTTACTATTGAAAAGAATCCACATATAAGTGGATCCATGCAGTTCAGACCCACATTGCTCAAAGGTCCAACTGTGTGGGTCTTCTCTCTGTCAGTACAGAGATCCACCCTGTTTTTTTGTTAGGCTCTATGAGATGCTTCATTACATAGTAGTGTTCATTCATTTAGCAAACGTTTAATGCTCATATACCATATGCTGGGCACACTTCCAAACACTGAGAATACAGAATTGGACAAAACAAAATCCCTGCCTTCAAGAAGAGCAAATTCTTCATATTGAAGAGCTAGCATATTTACATACATAGATTAATCCCTTAATCTGTCTCTAGAATATACAAACAGCTCATTATCAAAAACACTAACAAGCCAACTAAAAAGTGGGCAGAAGGTCTAAATAGACTTTTCTCCAAAGAAGACATACAGAAGGGCAGAAAGCACATGAAAAGATGCTCCACAACACTAATTATTAGAGAAATGCAAATTAAAGCTACAGTGAGGTTAACCATCTCACACCTGTCGGAATGGCCATCAACAAAAAGTCTACAAACAATAAAGGATAGAGAGGTGTGGAGAAAAGGGAATCTTATATTGTTAGTGGGAACGTAAATTGGTACACCACTATGGAGAACAGTATGGAGGTTCCTTAAAAAACTAAAAATAGAACTACCATATGAGCCAGTAATCCTACTCCTGGGCATATATCCAGAGAAAGCCATAATTCTAAAAGATACATGTACCCCAATGTTCATGACAGTGCTATTTACAATAGCCAAGACACAGAAGCAACCTAGATGTCCATCGACAGAGGAATGGGTAAATAAGATGTGGTACACACATACGATGGCATGGTACTCAGCCATTTAAAAAAGATGAATGAAATAATGCCATTTGCAGTAACCTGAATGGACCTAGAGATTGTCATATTAAGTGAAGTAAGTCACACAGAGAAAGACAAGTACCATATGATATCATTTATACGTAGAATCTAAAAAAAATGACCCAAATGAATGTATTACAAAACAGAAACAGACTCACAGACTTCAAAAATAAACTTATGATTACCAAAAGGGAAAGGAGAAAAGAGAAAAATTAGGAGTTTCGGATTAACATAAACACACATCATATAAAATAGATAATCAACAAGGACCTACTGTAACAGCACAGGGAACTCTACTCAGTATTCTGTATTAACCAAATGGGAAATGAATCTGAAAAAGAATGGATATATGTGCATGTATGACAGAATCACTCTGTATACCTGAAACTAACACAACATTGTAAATCAACTATCCTCCAATAAAAAATTAAAATACATGAAAAGAAACATCATTCATTATCACACTTTTAACTTTTTACAAATGCTGCTATAATGAATTGCCCATGAGTCTTTAAACTAATTCGCCAGTTGAAGATATTGCAGATATTATTTTTATACATTCAGCCTTTCAGTCAGTGCTTTCCTTATGTCATCAAGAAATGGACTGTCAATTTTTCATTGTTAATTAATATAATACAATTATAGAACTTTTCCAGATTCTATCTTTTATAAATCAACATCCTCAACCTGTGCTCAGTTGCTAAGTCATGTATGCGTGGACTGTAGCCCGCCAGGCTCCTCTGTCCAAAGGATTTCCCAGGCAAGAATACTGGAGTGGGTTGCCATTTCCTTCTTCATCAAGTACCTTGAAACATATTAAAATTTTATCTGAATTGAATCTTCCTGGATTAGCCTAGGTTAATGCTTCAAAGGGGAAGCAGGTTAGAGGCCCTAGTTTCTCTCTACTATGATTGATTTTACATGCTAGAAAGTTCTGATTTAAACATTTCATGATACCCAAATGCCTCCCAGACACAATTTTTATGTCTCCTTTTTGTTTCCATAACACAAGAACAAAAGAAGGATGTTTTGTAGATAAAAACAAATAAATGTATTTCTCTATAGAAAATTCAAGAAAAGTATACCTCCTGCAAAACAGAGCAGAAAAATCAATTGTTACTTATGTGATTCTTGTTCGAAAAGCCATCCTAAAACACCTGATAGGGAAAACTACTTCGGGGTTTTTATTGCCTCTGTGCCTATATTATGTATTACAAGTGAAGTCAGGTCAAAATTTATATCTAGAAGCACTTTGAACCAAAGAAGAAAAGAAATATTCCCTTTTCTGCCTCTTCCTACCCCACAAGGTCCTACCAAGCCCCCCCAAATATTCTCTTGAGATTTCTTCCAGTGATATTGGAACATTTGACTAGTTTGGCTAGAAACTAGGAAGCCACTTAATATTCTTTCTTATTTAAGAACTATGTCCTCTTTAAAAAAAAAAATATCTGTGGACATCTTCACACAAAAGAGTTTATTTTGTTTTGTTTTCTGGAAGTTTTCCAAGTCTGTCTCGGGGGAGAAATAAAATAATTACTTTTTGCCAAATGGAATATCATAAGTGGAGCTTAATTTAACACTTTTCTATTAATTCAAAAATTTTTCCTCTGCACAAACAATTGCAAACTTGAGTGGGAGGTGAAGTGCCCACTCATACAGCGGCAATGAGGTGTACATGAATTACAGAGAGCCAGCGTTATTACTAGGAGGAAGCTTGACTATCTGAAGAACCCAAATCAGGTCAGTTTGACTCATTACCAAAAAGGTAAAGATAGGGAATAAATCCCCACCCCCTCCCAAAAAAAAGTCCTTCTCAAATGAAACATATCTGCATTTTTACCGTCTATAGGAGTTCACAACTTCTGTATTGGAAAAACACTATCGCTGCATATGAAATGTGTGTCTGGGTCCATGTATGCACATGAGACAATTCTAAAGACTGAATTCCAGTCAATATTTAGGGATAGAAGGAATCATGGGATGTGCCATTAGCAAAGACTTTTCTACAAAGATAAATCATTCATTGTCTTGAGTAAGATTCTTACTCATGACAGTTTTTATCATAAAAGGTTGCCACGGTCTAGGTTCATGATTCCATGCACGACATGTGACATGCAGCTATTGTTACAAGCCAATGCCACTTTCACGTCTCTATTTGCTGTATTTTGTTTGCATAGATTCCTTTGAGTGAAACAAATCATGGCATAAGCTTTACAAAAGGTATAAGTTCCCAAAGACTGCATTTTGTTGTGATTTTTCCCATCTACACATAGAAGCTACCCCCCGTTTTTGTCCTTTGCATATCCGTAGAGGAAGATCAAAACAGTTTTGCAAATTGTGAAAAGAACTCATGAAGATGAATCATTTTCTCATTTTGTTGAGTTCAGAGGATAAATAGTTGCAGTATGACAAGGCTGAAACCACACAGGTCCAAGAGAAGAGATCTGAATTCTAGCCAGTTCTGCCACTCATTAGCTGTATAAACTATAATTTACATTTTGGGTTTCAGTTTCTTCATTTGTAAATATCACATTTATCAAAGTATGATGTGAGTAGATGTTTGTCTGAAGAGAAGGAATTGAATTTGACAAACTGAGTAATATACTCAGGTTTTTTTATCAGCAGACATTCTACAATCTTCTGGGCTTCCCAGTTGGTGCAAGTGGTAAAGAATCTATCTGCAATGCAGAAGACATGGGTTCAATCCTTGGGTCGGGAAGATCCCCTGGAATAGGAAGTGGCAACTCACTCCAGTATTCTTGCCTGGAGAATCCCATGGATAGAGGAGCCTGGAGTCCATGGGACCACAGAGAGAGAACTGAGCGACTGAGCACACTGCAGTCTTTAAGATGCTAATATGAATGGCAACTCTAAGAAAACTGGAAAGTAGAGAGCACCTCCCAAACCTCCTCCACCCTTGGAACCCTCTTCCATAGTGCATTTCTAAGGATGAATGATCCACAGAATGTGCTTTGGAATATACCGGGAGAGACAAGAGTTTTAGCGTGAGTCCTTTTGGCTGGTCCTGCCATGGTTGGGCAATGAAGCTCTTTGGTCTAACAGTATTCCGTTGACCCTGCTATGGTTGCAATTCCCTAAAGACCACAGAAACAGCCAACTGCCGCTCCCAGAGGCCACCAAAGACTGTCTCCTGGATACTAGTTATAAATCCAATCCCCCAAACCCACCACTGTGATACTACACCCCCCACCAGCTCCTGCACGCATAGTGCCCCCCATCTCCACACATTGGATGGCAGACTGCTTCCCTGTCATTTGTAGAGGAGAATCCAGGAATGAAGGTTCCCACACTTACATTCCCACTGATCCAAAACTCAGGTGTAACTCAGGTGATACAATCAAAGATTTCATGAGCACTTTTGTCTCCCTTTATTTTATTTTTATTTTATTGGGTAGTCTGCTTGCAACTGGGAATGAAGGCATGAATAAGAGTCTCTGCAGAGGAATGATATCTTCCCTCCTCTCTAGGTGCTTACAGATGGGTGGGTGAGATGGATTTGTAAATGAGTGAGTTTAAAATACAGCGATAGTGTTCCATTAGTAGTATGTGCAAGTTGTTAAGGAAAATTGTGTTTTTTTTAGGTGAGCTCTACATTTGTTTTATGAAGGCAGGTCATTATAGAATTCTTGGGTTTGTTTTTTTTTCTTTTTTTGGCTGCCCTACTAGGCATGTGGGATCTTAGCTCCCTGACCAGGGATTCAACCCATGCCCCCTCTTTGGGAGTTCAGCATCTTAACCTCTGAACAGCCAGGGAAGTCCCATTGGTCTTTCAGAATGCAGAAGTCTCTGAGATTCCTTTTTATTTCGTGTGGTGTGATATGTAGCTTTTCCTTTACGTTTGTCAACAAGAAACAAATATATCACAAATGACCCCCTTGCCCTTAAAAAGCTTGTTAAGTAAATTCACGTGCCTGGCAGGCGCACTGCTAAGTGCTGAGTGAAAAGCTCCCTCTGCTTCGACCACCTTTGTGGAACTCCTGAGCGGCTGGTCAAAGAGCTGATACTTATCTGTAGGTTTTGACCCAAACTAACTCCTAGAGAATGAACAGAGCATATACAGCTTATGACTAAAGATAGCCTGCCTATCAGTGGTGTGGGGCCCTGTCTGCCCCTGGACCACCGCCCAGGAAGCCATCACTCAAGTTCCCACCTGTTCTGATACTTGGTTCTGAGTGCCCACCTGGCTAGGCTGGGGACCCAGTTATTTAGTCAAATACTAATCAAGGTGTCGCTGGGAAGGAATTATGTGAATTAATATCTACAATCAGTTGACTAAGGACAGAAGCTTACCCCTGAAAGTGCAGGTGGGCCTTGTCTAATCAGGTGAAAGGCCTAAGAGAGAAATTCTTCCTCAGGAGAAGAAACTCTGCCTGCAGACAGCAGTGTCAGCTCTGGCATGAGCTGACAGCCTGCCAGCCTGCCCATCAGATTTCACCCTTGGTCATGTGCAGGCTATCCACAAGGCCATGTGCCAGTTCCTTCAAAGAAATCTCGAGTGATTCTGTTCTGCTCTGACAAGGCTGACTGATCCATCATCCCTTACACACAGGTCTCTTGAGAGCCCCCAAGTGCACTGACTATCCCATCCCAAAGCCCTCCCACCCTCAGGCTAAAAGATCCTTGGAACTATCCCACAGTCTATCAGGGTTCAACTCTATCATGAATTAAATAAGCTGTAGCGGTTGGCCCCCCATGGGAACTTAACCATCACTTACCACATGATTTCCATATGAAAATACCTTCTGAATTCCAAAGGACAAGTTTTTATTTAATAGACATTATCTATATAAGTTCATATCATCTTTATTCTTACCGTAAGTCCCTGAGTACATGTTCCTGTCCTCATATTTGAGAACTGTTGTGATTGTTCAGTCACTAAGTCATGTCTAATGCTTTTCAGGGAGCACACCAGGCTTCCCTGACCTTCACTGTCTCCTGGAGTTTGCTCAAATCCATGTCCATTGAGTCAGTGATGCTATCTAACCATCTCATCCTCTGCCACCCTCTTCTTTTGCTTGAATCATGAACCTAACATTCCAGTTTCCTATGCAATATTGTTCTTTACAGCATCAGACTTTCACCACCAGACACATCCACAACTGAGCATCATTTCTGCTTTGGCCCAACCACTTCATTCTTTCTGAAGCTATTTGTAATTGCCCTCTGCTCTTCCCCAGTAGCATACTGGACACCTGCCCTGGGGGGCCCATCTTCCAGTGTCCTATCTTTGTGCCTTTTCATACTATTTATAGGGTTCTTACAGCAAGAATACCGGAATGGTTTGCACTCCCTCCTCCCATGGACCACGTCTTGTCAGAACTCTTCTCCATGACCTGTCCATCTTGGGTAGCCCCGCATGGCATGGCTTATAGCTTCATTAAGTTACACAAGCCCCTTTGCCACAGCAAAACTGTGATCCATGAAGGATGTGTTTGAGAATACTGGGGTTAAAAGAGACTAAGGTCGCGGACCAAAATCACACTTGCTAAGTAGTATCATTGGATTTGAACCCAGGCTTACCTGATTCCAGACTCCGTACTACGTTCATTGCACTATGATTCTTCCCTATAAACAAAAAACTGTATGGTGGCAAAATATTCCATTTTCTTCTGTGCCATGTTTGTAGGTGTGCTGGGTGGAGAAGCATTTAGACATCACCTAACATTTATTCAGAGCTTACTATGTGCCAGGAGCTTATTTTAAAGATTCCTTTGAGAATTCCCTGGTGGTCTAGTGGTTAGGACTCTGCACTTTCACTGCAAGGGGCATGGGTTCAATTCCTGGTCGGGGAACTAAGATCACAAAAGGTATGCAGCATGGCCAAAATAATTGTTTTAATCTTAAACATATAGATAGAGCCTGGAGAAGGGATAGGCTACCCACTCCCGTATTCTTGCCTGGAGAATCCCCATGGACAGAGGTGCCTGGGGTCTAAAGTCCATGGTGTTGCAAAGAGTCAGATACAACCGAGTGACTAAGCACAACACAGCCTATAGATACAGAGATAGATAGATTCCTTTAATGAAACATTTAGGTTGAATTATATATCATTTCTATATTTGGATACTTCAAGATTCTAAAACATGTCATTCGCTGGAAATAAAAGCAAAAATAAACAAATGGGATCTAATTAAAATTAAAAGCTTCTGCACAACAAAGGAAAATATAAGCAAGGTGAAAAGACAGCCATCTGAATGGGAGAAAATAATAGCAAATGAAGCAACTGACAAACAACTAATCTCAAAAATATACAAGCAACTTCTGCAGCTCAACTCCAGAAAAATAAACGACCCAATCAAAAAATGGGCCAAAGAACTAAATAGACATTTCTCCAAAGAAGACATACGGATGGCTAACAAACACATGAAAAGATGCTCAACATCACTCATTATTAGAGAAATGCAAATCAAAACCACAATGAGGTACCACTTCACACCAGTCAGAATGGCTGCGATCCAAAAATCTGCAAGCAATAAATGCTGGAGAGGGTGTGGAGAAAAGGGAACCCTCCTACACTGTTGGTGGGAATGCAAACTAGTACAGCCACTATGGAGAACAGTGTGGAGATTCCTTAAAAAATTGCAAATAGAACTACCTTATGACCCAGCAATCCCACTTCTGGGCATACACACCGAGGAAACCAGAATTGAAAGAGACACATGTACCCCAATGTTCATCGCAGCACTGTTTATAATAGCCAGGACATGGAAACAACCTAGATGTCCATCAGCAGATGAATGGATAAGAAAGCTGTGGTACATATACACAATGGAGTATTACTCAGCCGTTAAAAAGAATTCATTTGAATCAGTTCTGATGAGATGGATGAAACTGGAGCCGATTATACAGAGTGAAGTAAGCCAGAAAGAAAAACACCAATACAGTATACTAACACATATATATGGAATTTAGGAAGATGGCAATGACGACCCTGTATGCAAGACAGGGAAAGAGACACAGATGTGTATAACGGACTTTTGGACTCAGAGGGAGAGGGAGAGGGTGGGATGATTTGGGAGAATGACATTCTAACATGTATACTATCATGTGAATTGAATCGCCAGTCTATGTCTGACGCAGGATGCACCATGCTTGGGGCTGGTGCATGGGGATGACCCAGAAAGATGTTCTGGGGAGGGAGGTGGGAGGGGGGTTCATGTTTGGGAATGCATGTAAGAATTAAAGATTTTAAAATTTTAAAAAAATAAAAATAAAAAAAAAATAATAAAACATGTCATTCCTAATTATTTTTTGCCCCAGCCAATATATTTTGGTCATAGATATTTAATGAATTTTTCTCTCTTGTTCTTAAATGACAGAGATTTCACACTGACATCAAGTACCATATCAATTAGAACTAAAAGACAGGATTGTTGTAAGGTGAATGAAAGTGTTTCAATTTATTTATTTTAGTTTTTAAAAATGTTTTGAATCCCACAGCCTCTGGTCCTCGGAGGTTGATATAGAATAACATGCAAATACCTTTTCGTCTTGTTAATGGTTTCCTTCACTGTGCAAAACTTTGAAGTTTGACTAGGTCCCATTTGCTTACTTTTGGTTTTATTTTCCTTTCTCGAGGAAACAGATCCAAAATAATTATTGCTAAGACAGTGTCAGAGCGTACTGCCTGGGTTTTCTTCTAGGAGTTTTGTGTGTTACATTTCAAGGTGCAAACTACTAGGTATAAAATACCTACGTGTACAAGGGTGTAACATACAGCTTAGGGAATATAGCCAATATTTCATAACTTTACATGAACTACAATCTATAAAACTATGGAATCGCTATTTATACATCTGAAACTAATATAACATTATAAGTCAAGTATATATCACATTTTTAAAAAAGAACATGCAAATACATTCAAGCATCAGGCTGCCAACTCTCACTCTGCACATATGGTACCAACCCAGCTGATGGCCTGACCTTCTAATTAGGCATCTCCAACCCTGGTCATTGTGTCCTCTGACTCTCAGCTATAGGGGGCCAATCAGAAAGACACTTCTGTTTGTCCTTATTTCTAAAGTTAAGAGAGCCACTGAAAAATGTTCTTCTACAAAAACACAATCAGTAAATGGAAAGGTAACTAACAGTCAGAGTGCTTGATTCAAGGAGTCTTACTTCAGGGCCTCATAGCTGTCTGTCCAACAAGCAAGCACGGCTTAAGCATTTACTTTATAGAAGGTGCTTTGGGAGAAACGAAGATGGATCACAGTGTCTGTGATGAATAATGAGCATGGTGGGCTGTATACTGGATGGTCTAAAAAAAGCAGTGTTTTTCAAACCAGTAGCAGCAACCAATTAGTGATTGGTGAAATCAATACAGTGGGTCACAAACAACATTATTTTTAATTAAATAGAATACAATAGAAGAAAGTAGGAAAGGAGAGAGAGTACGTGACACGCAGAGAGGTTAAGTAGTTCTTTCTTTCAGTGGTGTATGTGCTTGTACTGCTTTCCAAAGTAAGATGTACTTCTTACTGTGAAACACAGTCAAACACTTTAAAAGCTCCTGCTTTAGAGAGAGAAAAAAGAAAACAAAAGCCTTGGGCTCAAGAAGCTTGCAGCTTGCTGGGAAGATAAAGCTAATTAATGAACACAGAACTCTTTGGATAAAGGAGCTCATGACTCAGGGCTAAAATCAATCTTGCTGATTTCACATCCCCCATGGGATTGTTAGTGTGTTAGTGTTAGTTACTCAGTCGTGTCTGACTCTTTGTGGCCCCATGGACTGTAGCCTGCTAGGCTCCTCCATCCATTGGATTTTCCAGGCAAGAATACTGGGGTGGGTTGCCATTTCCTTCTCCAGGGGATCTTCCCATCAGGGATCAAACCCAGGTCTCCCACACTGCAGGCAGATTCTTTACCATCTGAGCCACCCATGGGATTATGACCAGGGGAAAAATCACCATGACTGTTCATTACTCCTACGTCCTCCTTGAACTCTGGGCTCTCAGATTCCTGGACCACACACCTCGGGGACCTGTCTCAGATGTCCTGCTTGTTCCCCTCTGGTTCCTGAGGTTTCATCAATGCCCAGTGGACACAGCTCTTGGGCACTTCTCTATTCTGCGTGGGTCATCTCATCATCCTCAGAGCTTTAAATACCATGGGAATGCCCATATTTGGTTTTCCAGAGACATTGTCCAAACTCCTAGGCTTGCATACCCAGGTCCCCATTCAACCTCTCTACTGAGATGTCTCCTGGGAGACATCTGAATATACCAACTGAATACATCCCCAGATGAACTCCTAATCTTTTTCCCCCATCTGCACCTCCCTTAGGCCTCCTCATCTCAGCTAATGGGAATTCAATCCATCCACTGATGAGGCCAAAACCCTTGGAGTATTCATAACTCATAACTCACTTTCTCAATGAGACCTTTCGTGACCGTGCACACCCCTCAATACTGCACAGCCTGCCAGGCTCCCTCTTCCACAGGCACCCTCTGGTCCCCTCCCCTGCTTCCTGTTTCTCCATAGCACACATTCATAACTCCTCCTACCCTCAATCCCATATCCAAATCATCATTAAGAAACCTACTGGTAGGCTTCCCTGTTGGCTCAGTGGTAAAGAATCTGGCTGCCAACGCAAGAGATACAGGTTCAGTCCCTTTTCCAGGAAGACCCCACATGCCACGGAGCAACTAAGCCGGGCACAACTGTTGAGCCTGTGCTCTAGAGCCTGCAAACTGTAACTTCTGAGGCCCACATGCCATGTAACCCATGCTCAGCAACAAGAGAAGCCACCACAATGAGAAGCCAACGCATGGCAACAAAGAGCCCCCACTGGCCACAGCTAGAGAAAAGCCTGCACAGCAGCGAAGACCCAGCACAGCCATAAAGAAGTAAAAGTATTTTAAAAAAAACAAAACCACCACCGGCCCCATCTTACCTTCCCCCATTACCACATCCGCCTCTACCTCCACTGCAGTCTGGATCCATGCATGAGCGCCACATACTGTCCCTCTGACCCTATCAGCCCATACCCTCCTCTAGCTATTCTCAACCAGCACCTGAAGTGGTCCTTTTAAGCCAGAGTGTATCCATCTCTCATCAAAGCCTCCAATCTCTTCCCATCTCACCCTGAGTCAAAGCCACAGCCGTCACTGTGGCCTGCAAAGCCCAGATGAACTGCACCCCTTTCCTGCCTGTCGGTCATCACGCACAGCTGTGCTCACCTTCCATCTCCTCTCCCTCCACTCCCACCCGGCCTCCCCTCAGGACCTTCACGCTTCTTTCATCCTCAAGCACTCGTCCTGCAGACCTCAGGGCTAATCCCCCAATCCTACCTGATCTTTACCCTGAGGTCCACCTTCTCAGTGAGACCGTCCATGACCATGCACACCCTTCAGTACTGCATATCCGGCCAGGCTCCCTCCTCCACAGGCACCCCCTGGTCCCCTCCCCAGCTTCCTGTTTCTCCACAGCACACTCCATCTAACTTACATTCTATCTTATCAATGTCCATTTTCCTCGTTCCCCACGAAGGCAGATTATTTTTCTGTTTATACATTGCCATGTCCCGAGTGGATAAACAGCACCTATTTCACAGTAATGTGCACTGAAGAATAAATATGCATTTAATAAGTGAATGAATATTTTTACAACATTTTGAAAAAAAGTCACAGAAGAAATGGTACTTTTACCTCCAGCTTAACCACTAAGCAAAGAAAAAGAGCATCGTCATAAAGTTTGCTTTAAGAAACCTCACCTCAAACCCTGCAATGAGTACTCCGGGTGGAACATGCCCTTTCAGTGGACCTTGAGCTAGTTTGGAAATCCAGGTCGAGGTAGCTGTTGGATGGATGCATCTATCACTCTTATCTGTGCACAGGCCTTAGTGACAACTCCGGTTAGTTCTAGATATCTTGCTGCCTGGAGGACGTGGGTTGAAATACAGGCTTAAAGAGCAGATCCTCAGGAGACCATTTTCCCATCCAATGATGATGGAAGTGGAATACTTCGTGTTACATGTGTGCAAAGGACACTTAGAATATTCGATTCTTTATAGATTCACGTAATTTGAAAGATGATGGTATCATTATATTAGAGTAAACAGTATTCAGAAGGGAAGCATTCTATTTTGGCCCATTTGAATGCATTACACTTTGAGGTGTTGTAACTTGGAATAAAAAGTCCAAACAGCACCAAGACGGAGTAGTAAACAGACAATAGTGGTAAAACGCAGAAAATACCTACTTGGGTCTCTTCTTAAATCTGTTGAGTTTTTTGAAAAATAGATGTCAAATAGCTCAGTGAATTATTCACAAGTGTAATAATTTATAGCCTCATCTGAGAAACTTAGTGTCCCCAAATTTATGCTAAAGAAAAATATTTGCTGAAATTCAATTCAAAACTCATAATTTTGAAGTTAAGTATTAATACTGGAAATGATGGACTTGATATTTCATTGACTGTAAATGGGCTCTAACATTTGTTCCCAAGATTATCAGACTTTTAATTTCTAAGGGTGTGAGAGTTCTAAGGGTGTGGATGTGAGAGTTGGACTATAAAGAAAGCTGAGCACCGAAAAATTGATGCTTTTGAACTGTGGTCTTGGAGAAGACACTTGAGAGTCCCTTGGACAACAAGGAGATCCAACCAGTCCATCCTAAAGGAGATCAGTCCTGAATATTCATTGGAAGGACTGATGCTGAAGCTGAAACTCCAATACTTTTGCCACCTGATGTGAAGAACTGACTCATTTGAAAAGCCCCTGATGCTGAGAAAGATTGAAGGCAGGAGGAGAAGGGGATGACAGAGGATGAGATGGTTGGATGGCATCATCAACTCGATGGACATGAGTTTGAGTAAACTCTGGGATTTGGTGATGGACAGGGAGGCCTGGCGTGCTGCGATTCATGGGGTCGCAAACAGTTGGACACGACTGAGCAACTGAACTGAACTGAAGTTCTAAGGGAAAAGATGCTCATAGCGTTTGACAAGGACTGGGTTCTCCGTGGGCTTCCCAGGTGGCGCTAGTGGTAACGAACCTGCCTGCCAGTGCAGAAGACTTAAGAGACATGGGTTCAATCCTTAGGTTGAGAGGATCCCTTGGAGGAGGGTGTGGAAACCCACTCCAGTATTCTTCCCTGGAGAATCCCCATGGACAGAGGAGCCTGGCAGGCTACAGTCCATTGGGTCACATAAGTCAGATACGACTGAAGTGTTAGAAAGCATGCACGGGGTCTCCACACACACTGGGAGATTTATAAAAATTTAGCCAACACTAAAGTTCAGTTTTGATAGATGGTTTTTCTACACCTGGGCTTCTATTGACCCCAGGAGGAAGATTACTAACCTTCTACCCATATCTCTGCTTGTGAACAACAGACACAGAATTCTGGTTTACCTCAGAGGATTCAAGTTATGGAACTATATAGCACAGACACCTACACACTAGTGACTGCAAAAATAATGGAAAAAGATGATGGCTCAACTAGTCATGCCAACCAACAGACATGCCTCCAGTACATCAGAAAGACATATTAGCAATGAATGGTTGCTTTAGAAACTAAGACAGGGCTCTAAATTAGCTTATCTTCTATATAGTCAGTGAAACTAAATATATTTATTATAGACCTAAACCCTCTGTTGTTTTTATCTTGCTATCTATTAAAATGTCTGTGTTCTTGCTCATATTTCACTAAAACTTGTAGCCAGCTATTACTGCTGGGTGACGGGCATTCTGTGAACATTACTTTTGAAAGTCTTTTGGTTCTTTCAAGCAACTGTCACCATCTGTCATGGGTTTCAAAATGTTATAGCACTGGGGACTTCTCTGGCAGTCCAGTGGTTAAGCCTCCATACTTCCACTGTGGGGGACATGGGTTTAATCCCTAGACAAGGAACTAAGATTCTGCATGTGCTAAGTCGCTTCAGTTATGTCCAACTCTTTGCAACCCTATGGACTGCAGCCCCCCAGGCTCCTCCATCCATGGCTAGAATACTGGAATGGGTTGCCATGCCCTCCTCCAGGGGATCATCCTGACCCAGGGATTGAACCTGAATCTCTGACGTCTCCTGTATTGGCAGGCGAGTTCTTTACCTCTGAATGCCACTTAGCAAAAAAAAAGGGAAAAAAAAAAAAAAAGGTTATAGCATTGTATCCCCTAGCAACTTAATGCTTGAGTTTTATGTTTAATGGAAAATTACTAAGTTTTGAAACTTGCAGTCAGCAGGATGATATGATGAAAAGAGCATAGAAATTGGAGTGAGACAAATGTGGCTTTCAATTCTATGATTTACTAGCTGTAAAATTTAGAGTACGTTATTTAATACCAGTAAGTCTCAATTTTATCATCTTTTCAATGTAAAGAATAACAACACTGGAGTTTTGTATAATATTACATGAGAGAAAGTTTGTGTAGCAGGGATTATAAAATGGCTACCAGCAGGTCCTAAGGCTCATTGCTCCCCTATAGATGCACTGAAGGAGAGGAAACATCTTTGTCCCAGATCCCAAGCCAAGGTCCAGAGGTGCTGGCTGATTGAACAGGCTGAGGCCAAACACGTAGTGCTGGAGGATATGATAAGCCAGCTCTTCTGCTACTCCTGAAACACGTGGACATGTGGAGGGAGCAAGGTTTCCCCCAAGCAAAACCATGGGGATGTGACGACAAGAATCAGAAGTAGCAAAACCCACAGATGTTCACTACAATCGAAATACAGGGTGGGCAATGAATAAAAATTCATTGTCCTCCCCTGTCCTCATATCATACCAGTATATACTGTATCGTAGTTACTTTCTTGCTGTGGTATCACAAGGGTCTTCCCAGATCGTACCTGCTTTGACATCAACATCCCCTTGGTAATATTTTCTACCGGCTCCTGAAGAGCAGTGGCTCCTTCCCCTCCTTTGAGGGCTCACAGACCTTGCCCCTCTGTATTTCTCCTGCAGACCCATTTCCCAGCACAGATCCATTCAACTCCAAAGGAACAGCTTCACCACCAAGAATAGGATTGATATGAACTATTGAATACAAGCCCAGTAGGCAACACAGAGGCACTAAAATGTAATACTTAATCCAGCTTGATTTGTTTTAAAGCTGTTTTTACTCTTTTCTTTCATCCATCCCCAGATTTGTCTGATCCACTTAAAACTTGTCAACCCCTTTGAGACCAGACTGTGTTTTGTAAAACGTTTTTGGTGTAGCTCCCTGGCACCTGCTCTGGTGCGTGGTACCCTGTAGATACCTGCAAATGTTCACGGGTGAGACCAGCTCTGTAGGGTAACAGTGAGTGAATTACCATTGAAGAGCACTATTACAAAGTTCTATTCAAGGGCATCTGTGTTGTTGTATGGCAGAAAGTAATACAACACTGTAAAAAAAATTTTTTTAATTTTAAAAAGTAATTATAAAAAATGTTATTTGGAAAAAGATGTGGCAAAGGGTATTAACCCTATATGTGGAGTCTAAAACGAAATGATACAAATGAATTTACTTGCAAAACAGAAGAGACTCACCGACTTAGAGAATGAACTTAATGGTTGCTGCAAGGAAAGGATGAGTGGAAGAGAGAGTTAGGGAGTTTGGGATGGACATGCACACACCGCTGTATTTTAAATGGAAAACAGCACAGGGAACTAGTACCAATGTACAGCACAGGGAACTCTGCTCAATGTTTATGTGATCACCTCTATGGGATAAGGAGTTTGGGGGAGAATGGATACATGTATATGTATAGCTGAGTCCCTTTGCTTGTCACCTGAAACTATCACAACATCGGCTATTCCCCAATACAAAATAAAAAGTAAAAAAAAAAAAAGAAAAAATAATTTTACCCAGGGGAAAAAAAAGAGGTAGGTATTTACTCCTGTCCTTAAAAGGTAATATTTTAGGCAATCTGGAAGCAAATTAAGTTTTACACCAGCTTCGGGGTGCAAGGGGAGTTGGAAAGGGCGGTTGCCAGGGAAATCTGCTTGCAGAACACCAATCAGGCCTTGGGATCTACACATCGTGTAATTGTAATTTTCCTATTCTTGCTCTTTTTTTTTTTCCTGCTTTTGCTCTGAGAAGAGCAAGCTAAAAAGGCTACAGGGACATTTATGCCAAGTCGCTTTTGTCAAGTTGAAAGCTGTGTGGAGCAGGAAGGCAGTTCTGCCAGCTGCAAAGAAGATGCAAAGGAGCAGAGTGAGTAGGGAATCTGAGAGCTCACTAAAAGTGCTTAGAAGGCCAGTGCATCCCAGCCATTTCCTTACAGAGTACAGAGCAAGGCTGGACCCTGAAACCCAGGGCGAAGTCTTCTTACAAATGCTGAAAAGCTACCAGAGTGCTTGGAGGCCCCCATAGCACCCTTGGGAGTGTGGCTGTCCTGCAGGTGTTCTGGTTCCCCAAAAACTGCCCATGCATTTCAAGTAAAAATCGATAACAATCATTGGTAAGGGCACCACAAAATGGTGATGAAGCAATGCTACTGTATCTCATAATTATATTCCACACTTATTATTTTATTATTATTTTAAAACTTTTATCTGTGCTAGCCAGTTAGGGATTAGATAATATGTATGCTTATTTTTTTAAGATTTTTTTTCTTGATGTGAACCACTTTTTGAAGTCTTAATTGAATTTTTTTTACAATTGAATTTTTTAGCCTCTGTTTTATCTTTTGGCGACAAGGCATGTGGGATCTTAGCTCCCAGTGCAGGGATTGAACCCGCTCCCCCTGCACTGAAAGGTGAAGTCCCAACCACGAGACCACCAGGGAAGTCCCTGTATGCTTATTTTAATAGTGACTTTTTTTTTGTACATTTTTGGAAAAATACAGAGTGTGGGAGCACGAACTCCATTTTTAAGTTTATTTGTCCATGCACTCAATCAACATGCCTTCCTCAGAGGTGGGGTAATACACTCAAAGCTTTGTCATCAGAGAGATACAGATTCTTATTTGTGATGATGACCTTGGGCAAGTCAGTCCAGCTTTCTGAGTCTTAGTTTTGCAGCAGTAAAGTAGAAATGGGAGCGTCTGTTTCACAGGACAGCTAGCGGGATTAAAATAGAGTCACAAGGTATCAGCTCCAGCCCTAGAATGCAAGATTATTCCATAAATATCAGGTCCTCAGCTCTCCTTTCCTAAGTACAGGCTCTTCTCCTGTTTACCTTTCCTCATCAGGCTCAGGAAATGTCAAACAGGTTGACCCCCCTCAGCCGTAGCCACATGCCCTTATTTGCCTCTTTACTTTAATTGAAATACTCAATTGTTGAAGAAATCAACAACTGCTAAAGGGTAGCCCTGCAAAGATAACCCTATTATTGACACCCACCATTTTAATCACAGCTCTTCCTTGCTATATCGTCTTTATTTCTACCTAATGAACCAAATGCCAGAGTTATCTATTCCAGCTTCTTTGGCCCCTAATGAAATAGAAACTTGCTTTAAATTTACCTCTGTCTTAGGTTTATGTGTTTTCCTCCCCAGTCTCTACAGTCCAGAACTGCTCACAGAATGGCCCCAGCCTCCCCTGGTATATTTCAGGATACGTGCTCCATTTCAGCTGTCCCGGCTTTCTAAGTGTCTGCATTCCTTTTGTGGCTCTCAGATTTCCCCAAATCTCACGCATTTCCATCACCCCAAACCGCACCATCCAACTTCCCATCCTGAGATAATCCACTCTCAAGGAGTCACTCACACATGGCTTCATCTCCCAGCCATCGTCTTCCAGCCCATCGCTGGCACAGAATGTCTGACTCTGTCTACTCTGAGTTAGACTCTATGACAGCAGCTCAGCCACACCTCATGCACATTGGAAGGGCCTATTAAAATAAGCCTTTCCATGTCTACAATAGTATTTCTTATATTTCAAGGCATGTCATTCTTTATGAATTTTTTTCCTCCAGAGAGAGTTTAAACTCTCAGAAGTTGTTGTCTTATCTGAAATGTGTTCTTCAGATGATTATGAAATGACAGCTGGGGGCTTTCCAGGTGGCTCAGTGGTAAAGAATCGCAGGAGATGTGGGTTCGATCCCTGGGTCAGGAAGATTCCCTGGAGGAGAAAATGGCAACCCCTTCCAGTATTCTTGCCTGGAAAATCCCTTGGACAGAGGAGCCTGGTGGGCTGCGGTCCATGGGGTCACAAAGAGTCAGACACGACTGAAGCACACAGGCGCACAGAATGACAGTTGTTCCTCCCAAAACAACCAAGATCTAAATATAGAGGGGGAAAAAAATCTCTGGACTGTGTACAGCAGACCCCTCCTTGGGCACGGTGTCTCTCTGAACGAACTACAACCCCTCTGAACTTCAGTTTCTTTATTTCATAAGCTGAGATTATAATACTTACTCTCCTTATCCTTCAAGGCAGTTATAATGGTCATGAGACTGTGTAAACTTACGGGTTTTTGCAAAAGCATGACATAAAAGAATGCTAATTGTTATTAATCTGATCAGTATGAAATACGAATATTACATCCTATCATCACTATCCCAGAATACACCCATTCTTATTCTTATTTTGTACATATTCTTTAAAGGGCTGTTGGATTGCTTTCTGAGCTCCATATTTTTTTCACATTTTAGCATCTTTGATATTGGAATGTATCATGTAATCTATAGAGTGTCAGAGTTTAATTGGTGGTATTTCTTTCTTAGTGATACAAAAAATATTGAGGAGCTTGCACTGGTATCTTGGATTCAGTCAACCTGGGCATTTGGAGCTTAGGGGAAAGTGGAGGAAGGGTAAAAGCAGAAGTACCTTGTCTATTCAGAATGGAGATTCTATTAACCAAGCGGGGATAAGATAACCACTCCCCCACCCAAAAAAACATCAGCCAAGAGTTTGAGACATTCAGAAAGAAGAAATTACCTTGAATGATACCACTTTGTGGGAGGAGATTTTTTAAGGACCCCCAGGTTATTAAACTTTAGCTCACAGGTCTCCTGGAACTAGTATAACACTATTTCAACTGAGTTTTGGGAAACCTAAAAAAAAATTGGCAGTATCACAGGAATAGTCCACTTCCAAAGATCTTAGAAGAGAGATAAATACATTTTTGAGATGGTAGGCCAATTTAGGAGAGATAATTTTTACTATAGGAAATATAAATATAATACAATAATACATTTTATAATTTTCCTATATATGAAATTTTTAAAATAATTTTCTCTTGTTGCATTATGAGGGCCCATCATTCAGTGCCCATGACACTATTTCAACTAAGAAAGCATCTTTATTCTGTACTTAGAGGATGACAGCAGCTAGATATGGTCATTCCTTGTCAGAGATAGGTCTTCTGTCCTCCTGAACCATGACATAGGGTTTAAAGTATAGTCTGGCTATCTCTAAAATAGAAAAATGCACACTAATCCTCATTTTGTTCTCTCAAAAATAAAATTCTCCATTGCAGTTTCATGCTTAAACATTTGCATTTAAAAACAAATAATCCTCCTCCTCTCTAACCCATAACTATGGTTAAACTCTTAACTTTTATCAGGAGAAGGGCATGGCAACCCACTCCAGTATTCTTGCCTGGAGAATCCCATGGACGAGGAACCTGGTGGGGTCACAAAGAGTCGGACATGATGGAAGCGACTTAGCATGCATGCATGCACCATTTATTGCAATTTCTTTTAGCATTTGCTGGATCTAACTGCCCCGCCAAGCTCCTTCAGGCAATCAGGACTTCTAGCTTGCCTGTCATCAACAAGTGTCCAGGCCACTCCGCTGTCTGCTCCAGTTTCCCTTTGTTATTAAGACAAAGACTTCCATTTTGTAAACCACGAGGAACAGTAGTAGGAAGACCTTCTCAGAGAGCTGCTGCTGCTGCTGCTAAGTCGCTTCAGTCATGTCCAACTCTGTGTGACCCCAGAGATGGCAGCCTACCAGGCTCTTCTGTCGCTGGGATTTTCCAGGCAAGAACACCGGAGTGGGTTTTTTCCGTAGATTTACCTGAAGCTTTTCTCTCCGACCAAGTGACGCAGAAGGACACAGCAGCCTTGACTAGATCACAGTGTAGCTGCAGCACCTGATAGTTCATGCTCTGGGCCCATGGACAAAGTAGTGTGCTTTTCTTTGAAAACACTGTAACCAACCACTGCCTCTCTTTTGTTTCTGAGGGTAAGAGACTCATAATAAAAACAGTTGCTCAATTGTAGCAACTTTACTGGCCCTGATTGTTCAGCAACAGTACTTCTCTTCTCTAACGTCTTGATGTTCAGATTTCCTTACATTTTTCCTGGAGCTAGTTTCTGTATTAGTTTACATGTATTGTAATAATTGTAAAATTGTAATTGTAGGTTTCTCTCGGCATCCATAAACTTCTTCAGGTGTTCTCATTTGAAAAATATGTTTAATTGAAACATATACACATTAAATACTTCCCAGGTGGTTCTCTTAGCAACAATTACAGCCTGTTTCTAGTGTAAGACCAAGTTTCTACCATAAACTAACTTTGGGGGGAAAAAACCACCTAAAGAAAAATTAGCCATGTTTTGTTTCATAAGCAATATGAGCTAATGAGGTGTCATTGGTCTCTAACATATTTCAGGGAGCCATGCTTATAAGCTGTGCATCAGTGCTGAGAAACTGCAAGTGTTGGCTGCATCCTCTATGACCCTGAGCTGTACCAACTTAATTTATAAAATGTAATTACTGAGCCAATAATGAGGTACTGAATATGATTGTATCTCTGCAGTGACTCACCTGCCAATGGAAGGAAAACAAGACTGTTCTCAACATTTATAATTTCCCTAAGAAGTATCCCTGTTGCCATGGTGATGTTGATGCTTTTTAGCTCAAAAAGCAAGAACTCCACATTGTTACTGCCATAATTGATAAATGGCAAATGGATCAGGCATGATGGCTGTGAAGGTGTCATGGGACTATAGTTGTTCAGTTCTGTAGGCACCATGAGATCAGAGACAGAAAGAGAACATCAAATACGGTCTCAGCAAGACACAGGAGCTGTAGGGCTGGAACTCTTCCCCTTCGTAGCTGAGATTTTAGGCAAGTTACCTAACCTCATTTTCCTCATTTGTAAAATGGGGCTAATAATCATGATACCCTTAGCTGTGTGGATCAAATGAGTTAACACTTACAAAGCATTTAGAACAGAGCCTGCACACAGGACGTATGATTTGAGTTTGTTAAAATAAGCTGCATAGTGAAGCTTAACCAAATTTCGCTGGTAGTTTTCAGCTTTAGAACCTGCAAATCACTGTTTTCAGGTCCAGGAATGGTAGTATCTCTTCAGTCTGACGTTTCTAGATATTGCAAGCTTTCAAACAGTTAAACGTATGAGTTAAGGAGGAAGGAATAGTTTGCTTTTTTTCCAGCGAGTATTCTCAGTTCCTGGAAACTATGACTTAGAAATCAATGTCTATTCTGTACATGTGTGTCATTGTAGACAATTTCATTTTAACACATTGTAGACAATTTTATTAATTTTAATAAAATTATTAACAATCTTATTAGATTTAAAATTCATGTTATTAATCATACATTTTAGATTAAGTAAACTCTGATCTTTGAATTAAACCAAAACTGCTTTGAATTCCAGTGCTGCCATTTCTTAGCTGTGTGTTCTCAGGCAGATTTCTTAAGTCCTCTGAGCTTCTGCTTCTCATTTGAGAAATTCAAAAAAATAGAGTTGTTATGTTGATGAAATAAGATCCTGTAAGCAAACTGCATAGCATACTTAGATGTTAATAATGAAACAGCATTATTTAATGGATAATCAGTAAATATTGGGTTGGCCAATAAGTTCATTTGTTAAGATGTTACAGAAAACACCAGATGAACTTTTGGCCAATCCAGCAGTTAGCATGAAAATATTAAATACTTTTTTTACCTTCCCATTGCCAACGTGGCCACTTCTAGGAGCCCTTCCTGGATCCTCCTTCTCCATCACCGTTATATCACTCCTGTTTCCAGTGTCTCCTTAGCTCATACTCCATTTACGGGACCACATCTGAGGCTTGGTAACACGTTGACTCGGAACTGTTCCCAAACTTTTGTCTGCTTTGTCTTCTTATCTCCGTTATCAGCATGTTGAGGGCAAGAGGCAGCCTCCTTGGTTTCTGGTCTCTTAATTAAGAGACCCTGTGTCCCGTTCTGTGCACAGTCCATAGGTTATTCATTATATCTTAATGGATAAAAAGAGTGGCCATTGTTACGTATTTTTTTATTTAACAAATGGAGGAGGAATGAGATCCTAGTGTGGATCCACACTGAACTGTGCTGTGCTGTGCTTAGTCACTCAGTCGTGTCCGACTCTTTGCAACTCCACGGACTGTAGCCCGCCAGGCTCCTCTGTCCATGGAATTTTCCAGATAAGAATCCTGGAGTGGGTAGCCACTCCCTTCTCCAGGGGATCTTCCTGAACCCAGGAATCAAGTGCAAGGCTCCAACATTGCAGGTGGATTCTTTTACCCATCTGATCCACCAGGGAAGCCCTAAGAACTAAAAATAAGGTCAGAAACAAGCCTTTCTGGCATAGGATGGTGCCCTGATGAACTCAAAGGAAATGATTGCTTTGGGTGGGCCAAAAAGTTCATTCGGTTTTAAATAAAAATAAAAAGACATATTTTTCATTTTCACCCAGAACTTTATTGAACAGCATATTCACTAACTGAAGAAACTCTTCTGGCCAACCCAATAGAAAGACAAATGAGCCATGTACTGAGAACATTATCTTGTGGGTTCCTCACAATTAGGGACTTGGAGCAGGATCCAACAAAGCAAGAGGAAAAGAACAACTAAGTAGTGGCTAAATCGGGTAAGTAGGGTAATCAGAAAGACAGTGTGTGGGTACGTGGGTGTGTAGAGGCCAAGAAAAATTAAAATTAAGAAAATGCCACTAGCTTTCATGAGGAGACCACTGGAAACCCTCAAAGAGTGTGTCAAGCAACCTATAGAGGCTAAATCCAAATTAAGAAGATTCAGAAAGAATCAGTGGTTGGGAAGCGAACATAGGTGGTGTAGACCAGTGGTTTGGGAGGAAGCAAGATTGGATACAAGATGCTAGAGATGGAAGACACAGGAAAGATGTCAACAAAACAGAAACATTCTTGAATTTCCAATGACAATTGAAGACAAATCATTGAGAAGCTCAAATAAAACCACTCTCTAGTGGCATCTGTATATGCCTATTATTTTCAGCATAAGAAAATTGAGAAGTATAAGTGAATCTGATGGTTCTAATTTTCCGTAGTACAGAGGTTCTTTCAAAGACTGAGACATGTATTTGCATGTATTGAAAATATTTTCAGACTAATTATGGTAAAATATTATTGTTGAAAGTTAATGTCTAAAAGTTTTCAATAATTACTGGCATTACCTATATTCAGGGTCAGGAAAAAAAGAAGAAGATAAACAATTTTTTAATATTTCTGTGTATTTATTTATTTGGCTGCACTGGGTCTTAGTTGTGGCATGGAGGATCTGTAGCTGTGGCATGTGGGATCTAGTTCCCTGACCAGGGATCAAACCCAGGCCCCCTCCATTTGGGAGCCAGCAGTCTTAGCCACTGCACCACCAGGGAATTCCCGAAGGTAGACTTTATACAGAATGAACTCTCTGTTTTGTATCTGCATAGGTCCCTCAGGATGAATGGACAGGGTACACCCCTCGAGGTAAAGATGATGAAATCCCCTGCCGAAGAATGCGGAGCGGCAGCTACATCAAGGCCATGGGAGATGAAGACAGCGGTGACTCGGACACCAGCCCCAAGCCTTCTCCCAAAGTGGCTGCGCGCAGGGAAAGCTATCTCAAGGCGACTCAGCCATCCCTCACAGAACTCACCACTCTCAAGTAAGTGTTTCCAATACTCTACTTCCGGCACCCCACTTCCTTGTTTTATCCCTTATGATTGGATTGCAGAACTTCTAGAGTAAGTGTGTCAAACAACATCCCACAGGTGGAGCAGCATGATATACTGAATAGTCTATTGGTGTTGACCTTGGGTCTGACATACATCCCAGTGCCTTCAAAGACATGGTATCCAGGTGTGTTTTGCATAAAGCATAAGCTGAACCACCAACCTCCAAAAAGAGTTTACAACAATCCAGAATGGCTTCGAAAGAGAATTAGGAGTTCTCATCAATGAGGGTGTCTGTGTATTCCCACTCTTGGTTGTTTGTTTAGCCATCAAATCTGCAGGGCAATGCTTCCTTAAAACATTTGAATTTTTCAGATGACTGAGTGATAAAATAGTGTAGATCAGTGGTCCCTAGTGGTTTATCTGTATTGTTTAAAGTCAATGCTGAGTTCCTTCTGAGGCCACTAGGAGAATCAAATGACAGATACTGAAAACATTTGGTAAACTGTTGTACACAATTATCTTGTAAAAAAAAAAAAGGCTTGAAAACAAAGGAATATATTCTTAGTGATCAGGATGGATGATCAAATATAATTCCTATTCATTGGTTCCTTTGGGCTCACAGATAAGTTTGAAGCATGTGAAGCAGTCACCACAACCATTGACGAGAACACTTCTCCGGTTCTAAAGGGAATAGTTAGTGCTGGTTTGTTACAGCCATTCCCCTCCTCCCTACAGAACTAGAAAGAATGGGATTCCCCAGATGAACAGAGGGAAATACATTCATGTTCAGAATGGATGACAGTATGAAGCATGGCTGCACTGATATTTTTAACCCGCTAATATGTACCTGCCAGACCGAGTTCCCAGCCTCCAGGTGGGCTAGCGATGCTCGGTGGAATTCAGAAGGAACAGGAAGCTTTCAGAGAACCATTGCTTCAGAGGCAAGGCTTGAAGGGGGAGGGTGAAGAGTCTGAGCCAGCATAGATGCAGCCAAAGGCGGGGGAGCAGGTGTGAGATGACAATTCAACTCAACGACTACAGGTAAAGCTACTCCAGGAAGCTACTGATCAAGGCACTGTAGAATATAGGGACTGTGTAATGGTGAGATAGCGTTGCTTGCATCTCCTTGGGATTGTGACAAGGGCTTCACAGTCATCTTTATTTTATATTTGGTCATGCCGCACGGCATGTGGGATCTTAATTTCCAAACCAGGAATGGAACCTGTGCCTCCTGTAGTGCATGCCCAGAGCTTAAGCACCACCAGGGAGGGCCCCACAGTCACGTTTAGCTAACATTTGAACCCCCTTGGACATGGTGTACAGAGAAAATAGGAAAGTGCGTGAGAAGGTTGTGCCAACCTTAAGAAAGGTTTCAACAAAGTGCTGCCAGAGTTCTTGGGAAGAAGAAATAACAGCCAACAGGGAGAGGTTAAATCTTGAGAAGAAGACTGAAAATAATGGAAACTTTCTTCTACTCTTCTCCACCATTAGATTGTAAGTTCTATCCTACTAGAAACCCTGACTGCTGATCTATCCCAATGCTTAGCACATAGTAAGTAGCCAGCAATAACCATAATGATGGAATAACTAATGAATATGAATGGGCTCCCCAGGTGGCGCTAGTGTTAGAGAATCCACTGCCAACGCAGGAGACAGATGAAACACGAATTTGATCAGTGGGTCGGGAAGATCCCTGGAGTAGGAAATGGCACCCCACTGCAGTATGCTTGCCTGGAAAATTCCATGGACAGAGGAGCCTACAGTCCACGGGGCCACAATGAGTTGGACATGACTGAACAACACACACACACACACACACACACACACACACAGAGCTAATGAAAGGGGCACTGATCATTGAAGGCACTGTTCTAAGTGTTTCGCATACACTATCTTTTCCAATCTTCACAGTTAATCTTGAGATAGGATATATAGTCATCCATGTAAAACTGACAACAAAATTGAGACACAGAACAGTTAAATAACTTTCCCATAGTAGCCCTTCTAGAAGCGACAGAGCTGTGGTTTTGAACCCAGATCATCTCACCTCAGAGCCTGTGCTCTTGAGCAACAAGCTGTCGTAAGTCTTTTTTGAATGAACAGATGTAAAAGGAGATGGCATTCCTGGGGTATATCGTGGGGAATGGCTTCAAGGTACCATTATTTTTACATGTTAACCATGTATACCCAGCTCTCCTTTTCTGGGCATGTGGCAATGCTGCACTTCTCTGCCTCTTTAAAATCAGTGTGGTCATGCACGTGGCTTTAGCGATGAAATTTGAACAGAAGTGTTGTGTATCACTTCCAGGAAGTGCGGCCCTACTCCCTGGGTCCACTTTTCTGATTCGAGGACCCTTCTGTCTTTCTGGGTATCTGAGTGAATGCAATGAACAGAGCCTCCTGCCAGTTCATGATATGGGCAAAAGAAACATGTCCAAGAAATGAAGTTGTGAGCAAGAAATAAACTTGGGTGATTTGCGATTGTTTATCAACAGAGCCAAACTTGGCCTATCCGAACTTCTACGTAAATTGGTACTAGGAATGGGGTACTCATGTAACAACAAAATAAACTAAAACATATGCCTGATTATAGGATTTGGTAGCAGGAAGCAAGGTAATTATCAGAGGCTGGTACATACTGATCCATGTTATGCAGTGGTGAGTCATTTGGTAAATTGTTGTCTAGAACATGGAAGGTAGATGAGGTAACAAATGAACTCTAGGGGAAGTAGTTGCAAACCGTATTGTTAACAGAATGTGTCGGTTGCTCTTGGCAGCCTTCAACACAGTGTTCCATGCTTTGAAATAGACTCGGAAAAGATTTGGTTACAATACAAGTAGTAATGAAAGGGAATAAGAAGAGTCGAGACATTTGTGGACTTGTGTGACTGGAAGAAGCAACTAATCTCAATCCAGTTTGTAAAAGGTAAATCTGAGAAAGCACTTGAATGAAGAAGATAGGACGAAAACTACCCCGTGTGGCAATGTTCAAATCAAGAACATGGCCCCAGACTTCCCTGGGGGTCGAGTGGTTAAGAATCCGCCTGCCAATGCAAGGAACATGGGTCCAGGAAGATTCCACATTCCCTGGGGTGACTAAGCCCCTGCATCACAACTACTGATCCCGAGTTCTTGAGCCTGTGCTCCACAAGAGAAGCTGCTGCAGCGGGAAGCCCACACACTGCATTTATTTAGAGAGTAACCCCCGTGAACCACAACTCGAGAAAGCCCGGCTACTGTGACAAAGACCCAGTTCAACAAAAAGTAAACAAATAAATATTTTTTAAGTTAAAATTTAAAAAAAGGACATGACTCCCTTGCTTCATTATTCATGCTTTGAGTGGAATCAGATGATTTAGAATGAAGATACAATTAAGTAAATATTTTTAACTAGATTAAAATGCTTCAGAGAAGAGCAGTTGATAGGTTGGTAAGCTGAGAGTACACGAGATAGAGAGGCATGAAGGTAGGAAGGCAAACAAATAGGACAGCGATAGTCATTGCATCTCCAAGGGGTCTACAAGTACGATGCCTGCTACATGGAACTCGCTGGAACCAGTAGGTAAGAAGTTGAGTGTGTGGCTTCCCTAGAAGTTCAGTGGTAAAGAATCCACCTGCCAGTTCAGGAGACGGAGTTTCTATCCCTTATACGGGAAGATCCCACATGCCACGGAGCAACTAAGCCTGTGCACCACAGCTACTGAGCCTACGTGCCACAACCATTGAAGCCTGCGCCCTGCACCGAGAGAAGCTGCCGCGATGAGAAGCCGCGCACAACAGCTAGAGAGTAGCCCCCGCCTGCGGCAACTAGGGGAAAAGAAGCCCACACAGCAACAAAGACCCAGAACAGTCAAAAAATAAAAATTTTAAATTTTTTTTTTAAAAGAAGTTGACTATGGTAATCTTGAGAGGACGTACTTCCCAAAGAATCACAATGAAAAGATGCAGTAAAGAGAGACGTCCTAAAATGTCTATTGGCTCTAAGGAGCCAATATTTCCTAATGTGTACTTTGGATACTTTGGATGTGGTCATACTGGACAACAGAAACAGAGGACTCTCCCATGGAGCTGAACAACATGGACAAGGACCAGGGAAGTTGTTCCAGGGAGCGGAACCCAGGTTCCACAAAGTGGAAACCAGGACTCACATCAGCCAGAAAGAAAGTCAAAGTCACTCCATCACGTCCGACTCTGCGACCCCATGGACTATACAGTCCCTGGAATTCTCTAGGCCAGAATACTCAAGTGGGTAGCCATTCCCTTCTCCAGGGGATCTTCCCAACCCAAGGATCGAACCCAGGTCTCCCACATTGCAGGCAGACTCTTTACCAGCTAAGCCACGAGGGAAGCCCAAGAATACTGGAGTGTGTAGCCTATCCCTTCTCCAGGTGATCTTCCCTACCCAAGAATCGAACCAGGGTGTCCTGTATTGAAGGCAGATTCTTTACCAACTGAGCTCTCAGGAAACATCAAACAATGCCTGCTTAACTCTGAATCTCCTCGATCCTTTGGTCATTCGGTCCTTCCTCTCTTCACCCCAGGCCAAGCTTGAGTCAAGATGTTCTCAAGGCCCTTCCTCTTTCAGCTGCATGTCAGCCTTCTTGCACTTCCAGGTCAGAACTCACTTCGCTGCAGCCTCTGACATCTCCCTCAATCTGCATTCTCCCAGTGTGCTTTGAGTGGCTCCTTTTCCCGGGCACCCAGTTGGATTTCCTTTTCTCCTCGACTGGGACCCACTGTCATATCTTTTGCTCACCTCAGCAGTCTTGGTGAGTCCGTTATTCCAATCAGGTTTTTATTCTTTCTGCTTTCAACTCTGGGCCTCACATCTTCGCTCTGACAGCTAGTTGATGTGTAACCATGGACGAGTTATTGAATCTTCCTAAGACAGAGATTCCTCATTTGTGAAATGGGGAAAGCCTCATGTATAGAGTTACAGTGATAAAACAAAGCTAATGTGAGCCCTGAGTACTCGATCAGGCACTTAGAACCTAATTAAAACTGAAATCTCTCTCCTGTGTTTTACACTTTCCATTCCTTCTCTCTAAAAAGCATCTAAATTCCTTTTCATTCCTTCAGCTCCCTCAAAGATACATAGTTCCCTCCTCTCCGAGGCTGTGATCATTGCAGGGACAGTGCAGGATCCAAACTGCCCTTTCTGAAGAGCAGTTCTATAGCAAGAGATAAGGACAGGGTACAGACTGCAAGAGTCACGTGCCCATCTCATTTGGAGGAGGGTATTCACCCCCCAAATACAAACCTATTTTTTTTAAGCTGGGCGTGATGACAGAGGCTAAATATAATAGGCAATTTCTTGTACTGGTTTTGTCTATATTTTTAGATGCTCATTGATGTTTATTGTAGCAGTATTGTAATAGTGAAAAGTTGGAAACAACTTAAATACATACCAGCAGGGGAAGGGATAAATAACAGTGGCAGATTCATAAAATGCATTATCAACTGGTGCCAGAGGTGGTGCTGGTGGTAAAGAACCTGCCTGCCAGTGCAGGAGATATAAGAGACCTGGGTTTGATCCCTGGGTTGGGAAGATCCTCTGGAGAAGGAAATGGCAAGCCTCTCCAGTATTCTTGCCTGGGAAATCCCATGGACAGAGGAGCCTGGAGAGCTTACAGTCCATAGGATCACAAAGAGTCAGACACAACTGAAGCAATTTAGCATGCACGAACACCAACATGGGTCAATGCCAAATGCAGAATGAAAGACATACACTTTTTACAAGTTAAAAGCACACAGAATAATACTAGGTACTATTTGTCTTTTAACCGAGCTTTTTTTTTTTTCTTTGAAGAAGGTTGGAAAGTATTTAAATAATTTGTCTATGAGTAAATGAATGAGTTTCTCTGTTTTAAACTTTTTCCACTTCTTACTTTTTAGGGAGTTGCAGGTAGTTGATAGGATAGAAGACAAAAGAAGACGGTGTCACGGTCAGGGAGAGGTGGGAAAGTATCCTGAGTTTGTCGATGAGGATATAAACCCACAAGTTTGTAGCCTTAGGTGATACTAGGCTGTTCACCCTCCCATTGGGAGAAGCGTGTGCTGTTACATGTTAGTTACTGCGGGACAGGAGAGGGATGTCAAAGCATTTGGGCAAAACAGACAGCAAAGGAAAACAGAGGCATTTCCCTCCACTTAGGACTAAGAAGGGAAGATGTACATGGCTGTGTTCTTCAATATGGTTCACATCCATAGGTTAAAAAAAAAATTGCCCTGCTCCCCTCTTCATGGCCTGTGGCCCTCCTTTTTCTGGGAAGAGGAGGAACACAAGGAGCTGCAGGTGGGCGGGACAGCGTGTGGAATGTGAAGACACAGCTGAGGACACAGTCTGGCCAGAGCGGGGAAAGAGAGAAAGGAAACTTCTACCAAAGAGAAGCGAAGCAAGAGGCTCCAGCGAGAGGCTACAGTCTGGGGCTCCTGATGCAGAAGGGACTCATTTTAAGTCCCCAGAATTGAAGCTGTAGGAGAACAACCCCGTTTGTCTCCTCTCATATTATTTTGTTTCCCAACACGACCTTCTTTTTGTCTTTAAACCGTGAGCTGCCGGTGCTTTGTGCTTCATCATAACCATACATGTACATTAGCGCTGAAAGTTTCCTCAAGACCGAGGAGACGAGGGACAGCACCTTGTGCGACGGCCAGTCACTGAGAAGTGTGGCTGAGGCTCTGTTGAGGGAGATTCTGAGCCCCAGAACCCTGTACTCATCTGGAGGGGAGCTGGGATCCATTGGCTCCATCTCTTGCAATGCAAGGTCAGAAAGATCCCCTGGAGAAGGGACTGCAACCCACTCCGGTATTCTTGCCTGGAGAATTCTATGAACAGAAGAACCTGGTGGGCTACAGTCCGTGGGGTTGCAAAGAATCGGACACGACTGAGCAACTAACACTGACACAACTGGGATCCATTAATGCTGGGATCCACTGATGCTGGGATCCACTGATGCTGTTTGCAAGGGCCTGGGGTGGGTCTGAGAGGGAGCCATCTAAGTGGACCCTCCAAGGTAAGAGCACAGGACTCTCATTTAATTCGGGGATGGGGGTGGGGATGGGGCTCAGAGACATCAAACCATTGCCAAAAGCCACAGAGCTATTTTTTTTTTAAGTTTCAGGATTGGAAAAAGAATTATGATTTCAAGGATTAATCATCCTGAAAATGAAAACTTATCTGCCCTCAAGGCATTTAGGATTGAAAATAAATCTTCCTGAAGTCTTCTGTTACTTTATCAATATTGCAGGAAGCTCTGGCAGGTCCTTTCCTGAGCCAGGCAAGCACAGACACCTGAGGCCTTTCTCACTGATTTTGGAAGAGTTTCAAAGTCTATAATGTTAGAGACTGATTGTTTTTCCAGGAGAAAATTTTTCTTAGTGCTTGGATGAAGGGATAAAGAACTACGAAGAGATTTTAAAGTGTTATTTGCTGAGGATTAATGGACATTAATTTGAATTTAACTTGAGAATCTTCTAAATGACAGCTCACTTACTGTTATTTTTTTTTAATGTTCTTACAGTCTATTGAATAAAAGTCCAAGTTGGGATTTGGACATGGCTTTGACTAATCATGGAACAGACAGTTGTCTCCTTTCCAGAATAAATAGCATATGCTGGCCAATCCAAGTAAAAGACTTAAATCCATCATCAGAGCCAAGCTGAGGTGACCTGCTTTGAGGGAACTCAGGCCTCCAAACCTCTGTCCTCTTGCCTGAGAATTTACTCTTAAACATTCAGAAGACCTTTTCAAAAATACTAATGTTCTTGGGTGATATGTCATTTCAAATCATTGTTAGTTAATAATGAAGAACATTGTAGCATCGACACATACAGGCTGCCATGTGTAAAACAGATAGCTAGTGGGAAATTGCTGTAAAACACAGGGAGCCTGGCCTGGTGCTCTGGGGTGACCTAGAGGGGTGGGGTAGGGGAGTGGACAGAGGCACAAGAGGGAGGAGACAATGTATAAATATGCCTGCTCTATACTGCCATACTGCAGAAACCAACACAATATTGTAAGGCAATTTCCCTCCGATTAAAAAATAAATTTAAAAAAAATAGTGAAGAAAGAAGGAAAACCCAGCAGCGAGGGGAAGGGATTTTTTCACGATCTGTGGGAGAAGAGAAGGGAGTGAGAGAAGTGATGGTCCCCAGAGTGTAGCAATGAAACTAAAGAGTAATGAGAGCGGCTTCTCCAGGAGCTTTGCAGCCTGAAGATGAAGCTCACTGTCTCAAGACTCCTTCTGACTCCAGAACATTCCACTGACCTTGGGCCTTACCTATCGGAAGACACAATCACTGACATTAAGTAGCTGATGAAAACCAGCCTCAGAAATAAGCCCTCAAGATGCCTTTGGAAAACAGAAAATGGAAAGGAGGAAAGAAAAACCATGTACAAGAGTGTGGGAGTGCCTCCTCGCCAACATTCCTGAGAGAAGATGGGAGTTGAAAACCTCAAACAAAATGTTTGCCCCATCTCACTTGGCTAATTTTAGTTATCTTGGTTCATGGCTATGATTCATCCCTAAAGCTGTGAATTGCTGGGGAGGAAGGAGGGGAAAAAAAATGGACTTAAATGTCAAAGAAGTAGGAACAAAAATATAGTTTTCTTTTTGGGGGAACTAGAATTCCAGGATAGGGGGATCTTTTTTTCTCATGAGGGATGGAATGCTTCAAACTTCTAGAAAATAATGAGCTCCAGTCAAAACATCGTCAAGAAATAAGAGAGTAGATTATGGGTTATATCATGTAGGAATTTTTGCTTTCCTAGTGTACTCCCCTCTTATTCTTTGTGTGCCTCTTTAAATCCCGTTAAACTAGACACCACTAAGAATCCCATGTAGCTGAGTATGATGGAAGCTTAAGACATGGACTGTAACAAGAAATGGAGTTCCAAGAGCAGACGAGGGAGGGATAACGGAGACAAACAGACTCTGAGAAATAAGTCTGGGGGATGCTGTGGTAGCACAAAGAAGCAGCTCCAATACTTTGGCCACTTAATGCAAAGAGCCGACTCACTGGAAAAGATGAAGGCAAAAGGAGAAGGGAGCAGCAGAGGATGAGATGGTTAGATAGCATCACCGACTCAGTGGATGAGTCTGAGCAAACTCTGGGAGATGGCGGAAGACAGAGGAGCCTGGTGTGCTGCAGTCCGTGGGGTGGCAAAATGTTGGACACGACTTAGTGACTGAACAACAACAAAAAATGTCGGTGAACTGTTGTCTTGCCTGTTGAAGAATAGAGGGCGACAGAGATGGTTGCTCAAACTCCATCCTTGGAAGAGAAAGACGTTTTTCAGTGTAGTGGGTATCCCCTAGTAAATTGGGTACCCTGTGGAATCTTCATAGGTTTGGAGGAAGAGCAGTAACTGGTCTGATGCTCAGGTACCCTATCTTTCTACCGTCAGTTTAGCCACTATTCCTGTGTTCACCTCTCTCTGCTCTTAAGACTTCTGAGCAGTAAAAAAAAAAAAGAAAGAAAGAAAGAAAATACATAGGATGAATTGAGAGAGTCACATTGACATATATACACGACCATATGTAAAATACATAGCTGGTGGGAAACTGCTGTATAGTGCAGGAAGCTCAGCTCCACGCTCTATGATGACCTAGAGGGGTGGGATGGGGAGGTGGACAAAGGTTCAAGAGGGTGGAGATATATGTATACATCAGCTGATTCATGCTGCTGTACAACAGAAACCAACACAACATTGTAAAACAATTATCTTCCAGTTAAAAATAAATTTGGGAGGAGAATGGATACATGTGTATGCGCGGCTGAGTCCCTTCGCTGTTCACCTGGAACTGTCACAACATTGTTTATCAGCTATGCATGGGTGGGCAGTCGCTTGCCCATGGGTGGGCAAGAACACAGTAGTGAGCTAAGAGTTTAAAAGTAATTTTAATAAATGTGAAGGCTTAGGATCTCAAAACTCTTTGAGATGAATGCTCAGTCGCCTCTGTTGTGTCTGACTCTTTGCAACCCCAGGCTTCCCTGTCCTTCACTATTTCCCGGAGTTTGTTCAAACTCATGACCGCTGAGTTGGTGATGCTATCCAACCATCTCATCCTCTGTCACCCGCTTCTCCTCCTGCCCTCAGTCTTTCCCAGCATCAGGGTCTTTTCCAATGAGTCAGCTCTTTGCATCAGGTGACCAAAGTATTGGAGCTTCAGCTTCAGCATTAGTCCTTCCAATGAATATTCACGGGTGATTTCTTTTAGGATTGACTGGTTAAATAAAAATACCAAAAATCAAAAGTCCACCAGGAGATGAGTGGGTCATTTCCCTTTTATTGCTATTTTCTATTGTTTATTGTGATGATACCCTAGACCACAACAAATGCCATGCCTACACACCTCTCCTTTCTGCTTAGGAATGATGGAAAGGTTTCCTTCCTTATTGCAGTGTTATAGAAAGAACACTTGGGACTTCCCTGGCAGTCCAGTGGCTAAGACTTCACTCTCCCAATGCAGGGAGCCTGGATTTGATCCCTGGTCAGGGAACTAGATCCCACACGTGGCAACTAAAGATCCTGCATGCCACAATGAAAATCAAACATCCCTCACATCACAGTGTAGACCCATTGCAGCCAAATAAATAAATTTTTTTTAATACTTGTAAAAATTCTAATAGCATCAGAGTGTGCTTGAATAGTATGTAAAAGTCTTCCTCCCCTCTCCAATCCCTGTTTTACCCCTCATTAGAGATAAGAATTGTAACCATTTCTTGTGTATCCTTACAGAAATGTTCTATGCATATCTTACACCCCCATCTACGTTTTCTTTATGCATGCTATTCTACAATTTGTTTTCAATCAAAATTCTTAAATATCATTCTACATAAATGCACATAGATTAACTTTTCTTTAAAAATTCTTAACAACTGCAAAGTATCCCATTGTATGTGTGAACCATAATTTAGGTAACCTCTTCCCTCTTTGATGGAGAGTATTCTTTATGCAAAGCTATAGAAGGTAAAAAGGACTTGCTATAAGAAAAGAGCTATTTCTCTTGGTTAAGAGATTCTAAATCGTGGGCAAGAACACAGTAATGAGCTAAGAGTTTAAAAGTAATTTTAATAAACGTGAAGGCTTAGGATCTCAAAGCTCTTGATCATTTGAAGAGAATGAAAAGGAAGCAAAAAGCATGATATAAAGTGAAATATGTCCCCAGCCACCAAAATCAAAAGCTATAATCATAAAGTCTGCCATTTCAATTCCTGCAAGCTGGACTGGGTTCTAAGACAATGCCACGCAGGGGCTGAAAACAAACAACCTACTACCGGAAAAACAATCCACTGGCCACTGTACAAAGAAGTGGATTTTTCGGTTTGCGGTTTTTAACTGACAGTCGTCGTGATCTTTTGATCAACAGCTAGAAATTTCCAGCTTCCTCTCATTTTTGAATATACTGAGATTCCCTGAACTGCTTAGTTCGGTTCAGTCGCTTAGTCGTGTCCAACTCTTTGTGACCCCATGAACCGCAGCACACCAGGCCTCCCTGTCCATCACCAACTCCCAGAGTCTGCCCAAACCCATGTCCATCAAGTCGATGATGCCATCCAACCATCTCATCCTCTGTCGTCCCGTTCTCCTCCTGCCCTCAATCTTTCCCAGCATCGGGGTCTTTTCAGATGAGTCAGCTCTTCACATCAGGTGGCCAAAGTATTGCACTTTCAGCTCCAACGTCAGTCCCTTCCAATGAACACCCAGGACTGATCTCCTTTAGGATGGACTGCTTAGAGAATAGGTTAAGATCCTCCCACTCCTCTGGCCCTGCTGCTGCTGCTGCTGCCATCTTACATGGAGGAAATTCTTAGTATTAGCAGGAGGGAGAATTAATCTTTAGGGAAAAAAATCTTAGGTTGTTTTGTCTTGTTTTCCCAAAATAAGGTAAATCTATTAAGTTCCTGTGCTATTTAACCCCCTGGACCTTCCCTGAGTTTGGTTAAGTAGTTGCACACAGCAACCACCCACACTGGAAGAAGCTGAGCTGAGCAGTGTGGAAAACAGCGTGGTGAGCCTCTTGCCTTCTCTCATCCCTTCCTATGTTCTGGAGGTGACTGCATTAAATCTAAACTTCGTCAGAAGGAGTATTATGACTGTGGGAAACCTTTCTCACGTGCAGTGGTTATGAGAGTTATTTCATTTTTATGCAGCTTTCACATTTGTAAAAGTTTGCCATCATACCTCATGTGATCTTTAAACAGCCCCTCTTTCTCTACAAGAAAATCTGCTTCACCTGTTACAGGTCACGAGCAGAACTGGAGCTCAGGGCAGGTCTCCTTACTCTTCAGCCAGAATGTTCTTCAAAATACTAATTGCCAGTGCAGAATGGGTAAAGGACACAATTTCTTTTGAACTAAGAATTCTTAAAATTTTATTTTATTGAAGTATAGTTGATTTATAATGCTGTGTTCATTTCTGCTGTATAGCAGAAAGATTTGGTTATACATATATGTTTTTTCATATTCTTTTCCATTATGGTTTAATCCCAGGGTATTGAATATTGTTCCTTGTCCTGTAGATAGGACCTTGCCATTTATCTCTTCTATATATAATAGTTGGCATCTGCTAATTCCAGACTCCTGATCCATCCCTCTTGTGGCCCCCTTGGCAAGCACAAGTCTGTTCTTTTTATCTGTGAGTCTGTTTCTCTTTTGTAAATCAGTTCATTTGGGTCATATTTTAGATTCCACATATAAGCGATATATGGTATTTGTCTTCCTCTTTCTGACTTACTTCGCTTAGTATGATCATCTCAGTCCATCCATGTTGCTGCAAATGGCATTATTCCAGTCTTTTTTATGGCTGAGTAATATTTCAGTGCGTGTGCGTGTGTGTGTGTGTGTGTGTGTTAGTCACTCAGTTGTGTCTGACACTTTGAGACCCCATGAACTGTAGCCAGCCAGGATCCTCTGTCCATGGAATTCTCCAGGCAAGAATACTGAAGTGGGTTGCCATTTCCTTCTCCAGGGGATCTTCCCAACCCAGAGATTAAACCCACATCTCTTGCATTGCAGGCAGATTCTTTCCGTTTGAGCCACACACACAAATACCCCTCGGCCCCAAATATATATATATATGTGTGTGTATATACACACACACACACACACATACATACATGCCACATCTTCTTTATCCATTCATCTGTCGACAGACATTTAGATTGTTTCCGTGTCTTGGCTACTGAGTCTAGAGTCTTGAATCTATAGAGTTCTAAGTGCTATGCCTCTCTTGCTGCTGCTGCTAAGTTGCTTCAGTCGTGTACGACTCTGTGCAACCCCTAGACAGCAGCCCACCAGGCTTCCCTGTCCCTGGGATTCTCCAGGCAAGAACACTGGAGTGGGTTGCCACTTCCTTCTCCAATGCATGAAAGGGAAAAGTGAAAGTGAAGTCGCTCAGTCGTGTCCGACTCTTCTCGAACCCATGGACTGCAGCCTACCAGGCTCCTCCATCCATGGGATTTTCCAGGCAAGAGTACTGGAGTGGGGTGCCACTGCCTTCTCCGGTGCCTGTCCTAATCACAAATTAATTTCTCTGTCTACACTGGAACCCAGGACAGATGCACACAGGACAGTGGGCAGCCTGAGGTTTCTGAGAAAAACCACCCAGTGGAAGGTGTTGATTCTCATTTCCTTAATCATGTTCACCCTTATCAAGTGATGCTATCTCCTCTCTCTCTCTGATGAACCAAGACCTATAGCTTTGCTGACTCCACTTCTCAGCCTTTTAGCTTTGCTGAATCTCTCATACAATAAGAGGATAATCAGTTTTGTTGTGGGTTTTGGGTGCTGTGGACAAGGAGAACATTTGTGTTTCATGTGAATGCTTTCCACTCAACAAGCCATGCAACTCTATGAAAACTGGTAAGAATAATAGAAAAAACATTTTTAATGAGTATCTAGCTTAGCCTCCAATAAGACAAGCCCTTTGTCTATTGCAAGGGATCTGGGGACCTCTTCCTGGCTTCTCATGACATCCAGAGACCCTGTTGTTATGAAACTGAGTAGGAAGCTCTGTGATCCTCCCGATCCTGGTCAGTTACAGATGTCCAGGGCATCAGGGTCAGGCCAATCTGAAAATAAGTGGCCAACTCATTTTCCCAATGAGGAAACTTACTTTCTTCCATAACAACAAGTAAGTTTTCACTGGATTGTTCTATGATCTCTAAAATATTCTGTCTCCTTTAAAATACCTATTCCACTGCACGGGGATGCATACACGGGGCATCACAGTGGGAGATGAGGAGACAACAGCTTGCAGAAGTCAGCTGTCGGGGGAGAGGAAACCAGTGACGCACTTTGTCTCCACCATATGTTAATCAAATTAGCCAGATCCTGTGTTCGGAGAACTGGCAGAGCTCCGTCTGCTGCTGGATGGCTTGGACAATGGCTCACAGCCACACAGCCACCTTGATAATTAGTGGAGTCCCTGCCAGCTTCTGCATTCTACCCTGTAGGAGGCAGCGGGCCAAGCCAAGCTGTTGTGGCAGTGTGTGATCCCACTGGTGCTTCAACCCTATTGTATTGTGTCAGCCTTTCCCGTCCCCCCCACACCCCACCCCAAAATCCCCAAGTGGGAGCAGCTCGCTCCACGGAGAGGAACCTTCTGTGTTCAGCATAATGTAAGGGCCAAACAGGGACGCTAGGTTGGTTATTCCTGGGTCCTCCTCAGGCATCACTTCCCATTGCCGCAGTCAGGTTCAACTAGGAATTAGGAGCAAGTAATATAGAGGCAGAGAAGGCAATGGCACCCCACTCCAGTACTCTTGCCTGGAAAATCCCATGGACGGAGGAGCCTGGTGGGCTGCAGTCCATGGGTTCATGAAGAGTCAGACACGACTAAGCGACTTCACTTTCACTTTTCACTTTCACGCATTGGAAAAGGAAATGGCAACCCACTCCAGTGTTCTTGCCTGGAGAATCCCAGGGACGGGGGAGCCTGGTGGGCTGCTGTCTATGGGGTCACACAGAGTCGGACACTACTGAAGCAACTTAGCAGCAGCAGCAACACAGAAGATTCTGAAGTCAGAAAAAGAAAAAAAAAATGAACGGGTGCCTCTAATTGAGATGCACTTCAGATGTGTATCACAGTAATGCATGTTGGTGATTACACAGTCTTATTTATATATCAGGTCCCAGCTGACTAGTTTCCTGACTTATTGCCAGGCCACGTTGTCATGGTTAAGGAAGGACTAAAGAAGGAGGTGCCTCCAGATGGAGTTGTAAGGGCAGGCGGTACTAACAGACCACCTGGGGCCAGAACAGCTATGCCTTACCCTTCAGAGGAGAAAGGGGGAGATGTGTACAGTTAGACACAGAATGTGGAAATGCAAGTGACAGCCTTGCTTGTTCAGTCATGCATCTATTCAACAGGTGCTCAATACTCGCTGTGTACAGAGCATCTGTTCTAGCAGTACCACAGTGAGCAAGACGGACAGCAGTCCCCGCTCCACCTTGTGGAGAGCTTGCAGTCCAGCAGAGGAGACAGAAATAAGCGGGATGGGCAAATGAAGAAGAGAGTGTGTCAGATTTGGACCAAGTGTCAGGAGGAGACCCCTGGCCCTCAGATGGAGATCAAGTGCTGGGAAGGAAAAGGTTAAGCAGGAGAAAGGGTCCATGGGCGAAGGCCTGAAGAAGGTGCAGGTGGGAGGCCTGCAGTGGTCAGAGGGGAGAGACTTCAGGTAGGGAACCGGAAGTGCAAAGTCCCTGAGGTCGCCTGGTCTGTCTGACGCCCAGCCTGAGGGCCTGTGTGGCGGAGCAGAGTGGGTGAGGGGAGAGCAGTAGAGGCAGGGTCCTGGAGGGAGCAGAGGCAGAGTGGGCCTGGGCCTGTGGGCTGTGTGAGGACTCTGGACTGAAAATATTAGAAAACTTTCAGGTAAAGAAGTAGCATTTTAAGAGAATTGGTCAGGCTGGTTTTTTTGAGGAGAAATTAAAAGGGGAACAGGATGGAGTCAGGAAGGATGCGATGGCAGCGTTCCCGGGCAGCGGCTGTGCGGCCTGGTCGGGAGGCAGTGCTGGGGCGGCGGCTGAGCCCGGGGGCGTGTGAAGCATCAGATGTGGTTTGTGAAGGGAGAGGCTAGGCAAGGGTTTGGGCTGGAGAAGGACCGGGGGGTACTGTGAGAGGAACAGTTTTGGGGAGAAAGAACAGAGGTCCTTTCTGCCTCTTTAAGTGTACAGGGGAGAAAAGGACAGAGGTCATTTCTGCCTCTTTAAGTGTACAAAAGCAGTCAGAAATCCAAAAAGAAGTTTCCTGGGGCCTCCTTGTTAAAGGCCTTGTACCTTCACTGCGACTTGGGCGGAGGGAGGAGGGAGTCTAATAATTGCTCTCCTATTGAGAGTTCTGAGTGTTTAGGCTCATTTCTTTCATATCAGGCAGATTTTAAACATTTTTTGTTAGGCCAAGGATTGATTTCTTTAAATACTTTTTAAAGATCTTTTTGGTGTGGACCATTTTTTAAATCTTTATTGAATTTGTTACAGTATTGCCTCTGGTTTATGATTTTGGTTTTTTGACTGAGATGTATGTAGGATCTTAGCTCTGTGACCAGGGATTGAACCCGCCACCCCTGCAGTGGAAGGCGAAGTCTTAACCATTGGACTTAGGGACCAGGGACGTCTCTAAGTATCTACTTACGTATTTAGGTCACATGCCCTTTTGAAGAGCCAATGTAAGCTATGAGCATGATCCCCAAACAGGACTCACACACACACACACTATCTTTCTCACAGCCTCAGAAAATCCATGAGCCCCAAGCCCACATGAAGTATGTTAAGGCAAAGAGTTGGGGTGGTTCCCCATAGGACATTTCAGTGGTATTTATTTCACAAAATTGCCCTTGTAACAAGAACAATACTGCAATCTTTAAAACTGTGAATTGGTAAATATTTAAGAAACAAGCAATTTGCAATAAGCATGTCCTCACAGAATTGATCCTCCTGCAAACTCAAGTCTGTGCATCACTGCTCCTTACTATCTTGCCAAGCATGGTCACCAGCCCAAGGTTAGCTTCTCTACAAGCCTGTCACTAACTCACCATTCCTGCCAGAGAGAACCTGTTCTGTTGGGGGCTGCTGGAAATTATAACTATTAAGTCAAAACCTCTTCTTCAGGTTCCAGGCCCCAGAACACATGGCCAGCATACAATTACCAAAATATCCAAGAATCCACCCATTTTTTGCCATAACCTGCTTGAGTGCAGGAGTGACCCAGGCTTGAACTTCAACCACAGACCAGAAGGGACCAGAAAAGTGATGAGTGGACGGTGTGGAGCCTAGGGTGGCTGGCCTATGAGTGGACCGTCCTTGTGCCAGGGCATCTTGCCATCCAGGTCATGTCTGTTCCAACCCAGCTCCCCAGAAATGGCACCATAGGGAGAGTCTCCATGCTCTTCCTCAAAGGAAAGGAGAAGATGGGGCAGAAGATGTGAGGCTGGGAAGAAGGCAGAGCAGATGCAAGGCAGGACATTACCAGGCAGGAAAACAAAGCTGGTTATTTGGATACATGGGATATCTCCGAGGAGACTGGGGGCTTCCCAGGTGGCACTAGTGGTAAAGAACCCACTTGCTGATGCAGGAGACATAAGAGACCTGGCTTCAGTCCCTGGGTGGGGAAGATCTCCTGGAGAAGGAAATGGCAACCCACTCCAGTATTCTCGCCTGGAGAATCCCATGGACAGAGGAGCCTGGTGGGCCATAATCCACAGGGTCACAAAGAGTTGGACACGACTGAAGCAATTTGGCACACACTGGGGAGACCATATGGAAACACTGTATCCTGTCTGGAACATTCCATCAGAGCAAAAGGGCAAGCAGTTTCTCTTCCAATTCCTCCTGGCTTCCTGTCTGTCCTTGGTCAAAAGTTGCTCCCATGGGGTATTGACTGGGGGTTCCTTCAGTGACCCAGTAAAGAAGCCTGAGGCTCCACAGACCCAGCAGCTTCCTGGGGGCTGAGGCTGAGGGGTCAGGCAGGACCGGAAGGGCCTGGCACACATGTACACTGCACCCAGTACATTATGTGGGCAGTTCCGCCAACACAGGCTCCATCTGGACTGACACCAGTGCCTGAGGAACGCAGGCCGTGGGCTGAGGTGTGGCGAGGGCAGCTGCAGATGGTGGCCACACACGCTCTCAGGTCGGAGAATCACCTGGTTCCTTCCTGGTCTGCAGCAGATGCTGACCCAGCAGGGGAAACACAGAGCTCAGCGTCCCACCTCCAGGGAGGACAGGTTGAGAGGAGGAAAGTGAGAGGTCAGGGTCTACATCAGCGATATCAGCATGATGCAAAGCAGGATGTTCCACCATAACATCTGGAGTAGCCCCAGCTCCACGTAGGGCAGGAGGCCACTGCCGGGCAGACAAGTGAGGATCCAAGGGCCAGGCAGCCATGCAGCTGGGGCTCCTGGGATAAAATGCAGGTAGATACAGAGCAGGTTAGGTCAGGCCCCCCAATTTCTAGGATCTAGTGCCTGTGATCTGAGGCGGAGCTGATGTAATAATAAGAAAAATAAAGTGCACAATAAATTTAATGCACTAGAATCATCCTGAAACCATCCCCTCCCTCCTCCATCCATGGAAAAACTATTGTCCACAAAAACTGGTCCCTGGTGCCAAAACGTTGGGACCGCTGGGTTAGGGCTCAGGACAGCCAACGGTAGGTGGAGGATCCACCACGTAGAGGTGGAAGCAGAGGGGAGCTGACACATGACTTTGCCATTAAAAATGAAAGTCTGCCTATTTGCCTGTTTTAATTGTACTTCATTTCAGTTGCTTACCCTGAGCATCTGACTTTAAAATACTGAGATTGTTACACTTTTTAGTAGAATATATTTTAATTCACATACAGTATATGGGTATCTATGTATATTGTGTGGGCTCAGTTGTACCCAACTCTGCAACCCTGTAGCCCACCAGGTTCCTCTGTCCATAGGATTTTCTGGCAAGAATGCTGGAGTGGGTTGCCATTTCCTCCTCCAGGGGATCTTCCCGACTCAGGGATCGAACCCGTGTCTCCAGCATCTCCTACATTGCAGGTGGATTCTTTACTGCTGAGCCACAACTATGTGTAGTACCATCTATACCACATAATGATGACTGTTGACATCTAAGTAAGTATTGTGCATTTTTGCTCAATAAGCACACACAGCACTTTGCTTTAATAAACAGCATCATGCAACCCAGACTAGATTTGACAACTCTGGATTCGAGCCAGCTTTATGAATCCAGAGCCCATTGTTCTTAGGAGGCACTTTGAGTTTTCTGACCCCATTGTAGTAACAAACATGTATGAAATTACAAGGGAGTGGAGGGAAACACTGTGTTTTTACAGCTTTCCCATCTCTGCTGATTTCCGGTGAACACTGCCATGCTAAATTGAGCCACCTGTGATTAGTAATTGTCATCGTGCCTTGCAGTGTCGCTAGAAGACAGGGTGCCTGTCAAGCATCATGACAGTGTGCCTACTTTTCCCAGGGGCATCATTTCCTGTAGCCTGAGTAGCTGCCACCTCTTCCCCACCTGTTCCCCAGAAACAGCATCCTGGTTGATAGGTCGTTATTGCCTCAGCCCAGAAGTCCTGCCCAGGGCACCCCATGGAGGTGAACCTGCACCAGTTGATTCCGTCATTTCTAAGAGGCAGAAACCACCTCTGTGGGAACCTGGTGGGTCTTTTTGTTTTAATGAAGCAAAAGTAGCCTCCATGTTTGTGTGCGCCTGGCTGAGTGACAGTGGTTTATCTCGGGCTGAACACAAGTTCAGGACCCTCCTGGGGAATCATGGAAGTCTCCCGACCTCTTTGTAATGGATGCTGTCACCCCACCAAATACCCCTACAGAGACTCCTTCAGAGGGACCTGTGCCGCTTCCCAAAGTCAAACCCCGTAGTAGCCACAGCTCTAAAAGCCTCGAGCTCTCCCCTTCTCCTCAGATTCTGTCATGGACACGTCGTATCGGAAAGAAATACAAGCAAGTACTCTTCCTTCAGTTAAATCTAGGGTCTGTTCCCTGCTTTTCTGGAATAAACTGGATACTGAAAATCACAATCCACCTCCACTTCCTTTAATCGCTAATCATAGTTGTTTGTCATCCTCAGAGAAACAGTGTGTACAAGTAGAAATTACTTTTAGTATCTTATTGGTTTGAAATATGTTTGTAGACTAGAAATAGCTCACTCTGTCTCCCCCTTTGCAGGCAGCGCAGACTAATAAGGTACCTTCCCAAAGCTGAGAGCTTAGAGAAACAAAGACTCAGGGAGACTCTGAAACTGTCCATACAAAGAAATGTTGGGTTGATTAACAAGGTCATTTGACCTAGCCTGGAGGGGGCTTTGGGGCAGAATGGGTACATGCATGTATATAGCTGAACCCCTTTGCTGTCCATCTGAAACTATCACAACACTGTTAATCAGCTATATGCCAATACAAAATAAAAAGTTACCCTTTTTTGGTAGTTATGATAGATAATAGTGTGAAAGTAAAAGTGTTAGTCGCTAAGTCATGTCTGACTCTTTGTGACCCCATGGACTATAACCCACCAGGCTCCTCTGTCCATGAGTTCTCCAGGCAAGAATACTAGAGTCGGTTGCCATTTGCTTCTCCAAGGGATCTTCCCGATCCAGGGATTGAACCTGGATCTCCTGTATTGCAGGCGGATGAGCCAGCTCTTTACTGTTTGAGCCACCAGGGAAGCCTTAGTTAGGATATTAATGGACTTATAATTTTGCATTCTGCTTTTTTCCACTTAAGCATTGATTTGTAGCCATCCATTTCTCCATGTGCTTATGTAGGCTTTATAGTTCTCCTTGGTAATGGCTACATTATATGACAAAAGTAATCCCAGAATAATAGTGAGGGGATTACCAAACCAGCCCTGGAAGGATTACACCTGATACACAGCGCTGAGTGCCAGAGGAGCCTGCCAACATGTGATAACTTTGAAAACCTCTTTAACTCAAAGCCCAAATTTTCCCATTTGCCAAATAACCCTAATCATAGTTGTTTGTCATCCTCAGAGAAACAGTGTGTACAAGTAGAAATTACTTTTAGTATCTTATAGGTTTGAAATATGTTTGTAGACTAGAAATAACTCACTCTCCTTTGTCTCCCCCTTTGAAAGCAGAGCAGTACTCTTCCTAATAAACTACCTTCCCAAAGCAGTAAGCACTGAAAAAAGTAAGTGAGGAGGGCAGGCAGAAGCATTTTGGTTCCTTGGTTGTTTTGGAGTCACCTATTTGTAAATGAAATCATTTTGGAGTCACCTTTTGGTAAATGAAATCATTGAAAAACTTCTTGAGCCCATTTGCTTTGTTTTATACAACATGTGCATTGCTTAAAAGTAATTAACAAATGAAAATTGTACTAATCACCCATCCTGTCCATTAACTTAGCTTATTTTTGAGGTTCACTCAACAGGTTTGGTCTTTGCTCAGTGAGAACCTCATGCTCTCAGGTGTGTTGGCAGATTGCCCAAATGCTGAGACTTTCCTATTAGAATCAAGGACTGTTAGAGTCTGAGGAGTCTCTGTTAATCATCCAGCACATTTAGTCTAAACATTTGCTCACATTTCTCTAGTTTAAGGGTACACATACCACTGATGGGGCTTGTTGGGCTTCGCTGGTGGTTCAGTGGTAAAGAATCCACCTGCCAATGCAGGAGATGCAGGTTCTATTCCTGGGTCAGGAAGATCCCTGGAGAAGGAAATGGCAACCCACTCCAGTATTCTTGCCTGGAGAATCCCATGGACAGAGGAGCCTGGCAGGCTACAGTCTATAGCGTCACAAAGAGTCGGGAATGACTAAGCAACTAAACGACAACACGGCACCTTTTCCACTGGTGACAACTCTCTTCATTGAAAAGATACTTATTCATTGAACTCACATCTACTCCTTTGCTACTTTTACTCATTTATTCTCATTAGATATTTTAGCATAGCTGCACCAAAAAAAAAAAATTCTAAAATCTTTCAGAAAATGAGTTACTTCCAAGCTCTGATTTTCTAGAAATTCAAGGTAAAGGAAACATTTCAGACATCAATAATACAGGCTCTCACTCTTCCCATAAAATCTATCAGACAAATATAAATAATAGAAATCCATTTTCCTACATCTGAGAATCCACATTGAGGTTTCTTCCTGAGATTTCTTCTGGGCTTCTTTCTATTACCTATACTGGTAGCTCAACTGGCAAAGAATCTGCCTGCAATGCAGGAGACCCTGGTTCAATTTCTGGGTCTGGAAGATCCCCTGGAGAAGGGATAGGCTACCCACTCCAGTATTCTTAGGCTTCCCTGGTGGCTCAGATGGTAAAGAATCTGCCTGCCATGTGGGAGACTTGAGTTCTGTCCCTGGGTTGGGAAGATCCTCTGGAGAAGGGCATGGCAACCCACTCCAGTATTCGTGCATAGAGAATCCCCATGGACAGAGGAGCCTGGTGGGCTACAGTCCATGGGGTCGCAAAGAGTCAGACATGACTGAGTGACAAAGCACAGCGCAGCACTTATCTCCTCTGACCCTAAATAGGGGACTATCTAGTCATCATCATAAAAGGCAAATGGAAGCATTTGGCCTAAAATAACGCATTGGAACCATATGAGTCATTAATCTCTATGGAAAGTAGAAAAATGATTCCCCCACCCAAAAAATGAGCCTGTGCTAATCCCCAGAACCTATGCATATGTTACCTTCCATAGCAGAGAAACTTTGCAAGTGTGACTAAGGATCTTGAGAAGGAAATGTAGTCACAAGACATTCTATCAACGGGTAGGAGGGTCAGAGTCAGAGAAGGAGATGATGACAGATGCAGAGGACAGAGGAGGAGAGACAAGATGGTGCTACACTTCTGGCTTTAAGGATGAAGGAAAGGGCCACAAGCCAAGGAATGCAGGCTGCCTCTAGAGGGGAAAACACAAGGGAACATGATTTTTTTTTTTTTTTTTTGGCTGCTCCAGGTCTCAGTTGTGACACACAGGATCTTTGATCTTTGTTACAGCATGCAGGATCTTTTTTTTTGTGGCATGTGGGATCTAGTTCCCCGACCAGGGATCAAACCTGGGCCCCCTGCACTGGTAATGCGGAGTCCTAGCCACTGGCTCCTATTTTTCCCCCTGGAGCATCCATAGACAATTCAGCCCTGCTGAATCTGACGATGGCCAGTAAGACCCATTTTGGACTCCCTACCTCCAGAACTATAAGATAAATTTTCTAGATCACTCACATTTCATACAATTATGACTACGCCTGGACATCAGTTTACAGTGTTAGTGTCATTTTCTGATCTCCTCCACGATTTTTGTTCCTCTGTGTTCTCACTCCTGTCTTCTTTTGATTATTCTAGTGGCACTCGTATTTCATTTTAATTTTTCTATTGGCTCTGTGACTGTCTCTTTGTATAGATCTTTGAATGGTTATTTTCAGGACATTCTACTTAGAGTTAATATTTCCCCCAATGATATAAGATCATCTTCTTTTTCCCCCCTTTTGTTATCATCCTCATTTTTATTAATTTTCACATATCAAAAATTCCATTAAATGATGTTCTACATTTGCTTACCATAACAAATATATTTTAAAGAACCTGAAAGGTGACAAATAGTCTCATTGGCCATGTATTTACCTTTTTGGTTGTTTTTCTTGAATTCTTCAAGTTCTGGTTTTCACTCTGGTATCATTATCTTTCCATCTGAGAACCTGCCTCTAGCATTGTTTTGTCATAAAGCAGATTACAGGGGTGGAAGTGTTAGTCACTAAGTCAGGTCTGACTCTTTTCAACCCGATGGACTGTAACCCGCCAGGCTCCTCCATCCATGGAATTCTCTAGGCAAGAGTACTAGAGTGGGTTGCCATGCCTTCCTCCAGGGGATCTTCCTGACCCAGGGGTCAAACTCAGGTCTCCTGCATTGAAGGCAGATTCTTTACCATCTGAGCCACCAGGGAAGCCAGATTTCCTAGGGGTAGATTCTAAATCTGTGTGTTTTAAGCCACTTCAGTTCAGTTTAGTTCAGTCACTCAGTCGTGTCCAACTCTTTGCAGCCTCATGGACTGTAGCAAGCCAGGCCTCTCTGTCCATCACCAGCTCCCAGCGTTTACTCAAACTCATGTCCATTGAGTCGGTGATGCCATCCAACCATCTCATCCTCTGTCATCCCCTTCTCCTCCCATCTTCAACCTTTCCCAGCATCCGGGTCTTTTTAAATGAATCAGTTATTTGAATCAGGTGGCCAAAGTATTGGAGTTTCAGCTTCAACATCAGTCCTTCCAATGAATATTCAGGACTGATTTCCTTTAGTTGGACTGGTTGGATCTCCTTGCAATCCAAGGGACTCTCAAGAGTCTTCTCCAACACCACAGTTCAAAAACATCAATTCTTTCGAGCTCAACTTTCTTTATAGTCCAACTCTTACATCCATACATGACCACTGGAAAAACCATAGCCTTGACTAGACGGACCTTTGTTGGCAAAGTAATGTCTCCACTTTTTAATGTACTGTCTAGCTTGGTCATAACTTTTCTTCCAAGGAGTAAACATCTTTTAATTTCATGGCTGCGGTCACCATCTGCAGTGATTTTGGAGCCCAGAAAAATAAAGTCTGACACTGTTTCTCCATCTATTTGCCATGAAGTGATGGCACCAGATGCCGTGATTTTCGTTTTCTGAATGCTGAACTTTAAGCCAACTTTTTCGCTCTCCTCTTTCACTTTCATCAAGAGGCTTTTTAGGTCCTCTTCACTTTCTGCCATAAGGGTGGTGTCATCTGCATATCTGAGGTTATTGATATTTCTCCCGGCAATCTTGAGTCCAGCTTGTGTTTCATCCAGCCCAGCGTTTTTCATTATGTACTCTGCATATAAGTTAAATAAGCACAGAGACAGTATACAGCCTTGACGTACTCCTTTTCCTATTTGGAACCAGTCTGTTGTTCATGTCCTGTTCTAACTGTTGCTTCCTGACCTGCATACAGATTTCTCAAGAGGAAGGTCAGTTGGTCTGGTATTCCCATCTCTTTCAGAATTTTCCACAGTTTCTTGTGATCCACACAGTCAAAGGCTTTGGCACAGTCAATAAATCCAGCAGATGTTCGCAATTTGATCTCTGGTTCCTCTGCCTTTTCTAAAATCAGCTTGAACATCAGGAAGTTCATGGTTCTCGTATTGTTGAAGACTGGATTGGAGAATTTTGAGCATTACTTTACCAGCGTGTGAGATAAATGCAATTGTGCAGTAGTTTGAGCATTCTTTTGCATTGCCTTTCTTTGGGATTGGAATGAAAAGTGACCTTTTCCAGTCCTGCGGCCACTGCTGAGTTTTCCAAATTTGCTAACATATTGAGTGCAGCACTTTCACAGCATCGTCTTTTAGGATTTGAAATAGCTCAACTGGAATTCTATCACCTCCACTAGCTTTGTTCACAGTGATGCTTCCTAAGGCCCACTTGACTTCACATTTCAGGATGTCTGGCTCTAAGTGAATGATCACACCGTTGTGGTTATCTGGGTCATGAAGATGTTTTTTGTATAGTTCTTCTGTGTATTCTTGCCACCTCTACTTAATATCTTCTGCTTCTGTTAGGTCCATACCATTTCTGTCCTTTATCAAGCCCATCTTTGCATGAAATGTTCCCTTGATATCTCTAATTTTCTTGAAGAGACCTCTAGTCTTTCCCATTCTATTGTTTTCCGCTATTTCTTTGCACCGATCACTGAGGAAAGCTTTCTTATCTCTCCTTGCTTCTCTTCTTTTCACAGCTATTTGTAAGGCCTCCTCAGACAGCCATTTTGCTTTTTTGCATTTCTTTTTCTTGGGGACAGTCTTGATCCCTGTGTCCTGTACAATGTCATGAACCTCTGTCCATAGTTCATCAGGCACTCTGTCTGTCAGATCTAGTCCCTTAAATCTATTTCTCACTTCCACTGTATAATTGTAAGGGATTTGATTTAGGTCATACCTGAATGGTCTAGTGGTTTTCCATACTTTCTGCAATTTAAGTCTGAATTTGGCAATAAGGAGTTCATGATCTGAGCCACAGTCAGCTCCTGGTCTTGTTTTTCCTGACTATAGAGCTTCTCCATCTTTGGCTGCAAAGAATATAATCAGTCTGATTTCAGTGTTAACCATGTGATGATACCCACATGTAGAATCTTCTCTTGTGTCGTTGGAAGAGGGTGTTTGCTATGACCAGTGCATTCTCTTGGCAAAACTCTATTAGTCTTTGCCCTGCTTCATTCTGTACTCCAAGGCCAAATTTGTCTGTTACTCCAGATGTTTCTGAACTTTCTACTTTTGCATTCCAGTCCCCTATAATGAAAAGGACATCTTTTTTGGGTGTTAGTTCTAGAAGGTCTTGGAGGTCTTCATAGAACTGTTCAACTTCAGCTTCTTCAGCATTACTGGTCAGGGCATAGACTTGGATTACCATGATACTGAATGGTTTGCCTTGGAAACGAACAGAGATGATTCTGTCATTTGTGAGACTGAATCCAAGTACTGCATTTTGGACTCTTTTGTTTACTATGATGGCTACTTTGTTTCTTCTAAGGGATTCTTGCCCACAGTAGTAGATAATAATGGCCATCTGAGTTAAATTCACCCATTTCAGTCCATTTTAGTTTGCTGATTCCTAAAATGTTGACATTCACTCTTGCCATCTCCCGTTTGACCGCTTCCAATTTGCCTTGATTCATGGACCTAACATTCCAGGTTCCTATGCAATATTGCTCTTTACAGCATCGGACCTTGCTTCCATCACGTCACAACCACAGCTGGGTGTCATTTTTGCTTTGGCTCTGTCTCTTCATTCTTTCTGGAGTTATTTCTCCACTGATCTCCAGTAGCATGTTGGGCACCTACCTACCTTGGGAGTTCACCTTTCAGTGTCCTATCTTTTTGTCTTTTCATACTGTTCATGGGGTTCTCAAGGCAAGAATACTGGTGGTTTGCTATTCCGTTCTTCAGTGGACTACATTTTGTCAGAACTCTCCACCGTGACCCGCCCATCTTGGGTGGCCCTACATGGCACTTAGTTCGGGGTAATATGTTACAGCAGCAAATAGGAGAATAATACACCTTGCCTTCCAAAATCCTCCCATCAGTGACAGGATATTTACAGAAACAAGTAAAATGAACACATCACAGCTGCACAAGCTACTAAAAACCATGAGGACGGAAGTGGATGTGATTTTCTCAATCCATAATGTGAGGTGGATATCTAAAAGGTGGGGCTTGGGTGTCATTTTACAAATCTGGAAAAAGCCTCGAGGCAGGAATATGGTTGTCAGAGAGAAGCAGCAGCAGGAAAGCCGTCGAGTGGCAGGGAGTGGGCGAGGGGCTGGAGGCGGAAGATATGGCCAAGGAGGTGGCAGAGCCCTGGCCTGTGAGGTTTACGGGTTTCACTCACAACTTTGAACTTGAGAGTACTTCCGGAGCTCATGTTTGCCTCCTGGATTTCATCTGTAGTGAGATCGGCTTTCCAGAATGCCCCTTCCCTGGCTCTGGCTCCAGATCTGGCCCAGGGCACATTTTCCTTGTGGCAGCCGCTGGAGTGGGCGTGCTGAAGAGCAGCCCGGGGGCAGGAGGGGACCCCGGTCATTAAGAAGCCTAATCATGGAACACAGTGACACTGTGGGTGGGCTGCTGCTGATTGGGAGAAAATATCTGCATCATCTGGACACCTGAACAGAGGAGTAAAAATAGAATCCCCAGGATTGTTTTAAAAATAAGACACACACACACAGGAAGCAGACCCAAATCTTTCCTGAGACTAGAGCAGCTTGAGAGGGGGAAAGAAGAAGATGGAGCAGCTGCTCTAATAGAATAGAGAACTGGGGAAGAGGATAGTGAACGATTCCATGAAGCCCAGGTTGCTACGGCCCAGAGACCCAGTGCCCGGGAGCTGGAGGAGGAAGCAGCCCAGGTCAGGCATCTCGTTCTAGTGCCTGAAACCCTGGACCCAGGCCCCTCCAGGAACCCCTTGCCCTGGCGCCCTGGGATGCACTATAGCTTAGAAAGTCACGCTTCTCCCTTCATCCACCTCTCGCCGTACACACGTGTGTGCAGCCATACACACAAACACTGTCTCTTTCCATTCTAGTCTTCCAAATGACCCTCTGCTGTGGATGAAAGCCCACATACTCAATATTTTGAAATTATAGGTTTTTGAACCCTCAGAATCTGCTAGGGAAAGAAATGAAGCCCATCAGGCAGTCTCCGGGGCAGAAATAACCTTGTGTACATGCTCACTTGCTATGCTGTGTCCAACTCTATAGCCCACCAGGCTCCTCTATCCATGGATCTCCCAGGCAAGAATACTGGAGTGTGTTGCCATTTCCTTCTCCAGGTGATCTTCCCGAACCAGGGATCAAACCTGCATCTGCTGCACTGGCAGGCGGGTTCTTTACCACTGAGTCATCGGGGAAGCCCCGGAAATAATCTTAACTCAGTGCTTAACCCAGCGACTTTTTTATTTTTTTTTAATTGGCGTATAGTTGCTTTACAGTGTTGTATTAGTTTCTGCTATACAACAAAGTGAATCAGCTATACATATACATATACCCCCTCCCTTTTGGACTTCCTTCCCATTTAAGTCACCAGAGAGCACTGAGCAGAGTTCCCTGTGCTAGACAGTAGGTTCTCATTAGCTATCTCTTTTATACATAATATCAGTAGGATATGTATGTCACCCCTCATCTCCCAATTCATCCCACCGCTCCCTTCCCTCTTTGGCATCCATACATTTGTTCTCTGTGTCTGTAGTGACTTTACATATGAGGACACACAGAATTCCCACCAGCATCACCACCCCTTCCAGAAATCGCCTCAGGATCCAAGTAAGAGAAAAGCCCTATATTCATAAGTAAGAAACTTCAAAGACATTACTTTCTTTTTGTTACAGTCTTATTGAGATAAAATGTACATACCATGTATTTCACCCATTTACTGTGGTCAGTAAAAGGGCTGTTAGCATCTTCACAGTCAAGCAAACACCACCACAATCAATTTTGAAACATATTCATCACCTCCAAAACTCCTATGCCTCTTTTCCTAGTTCCCCCCACCCCCTCCTCCAGCCCTAGACAACCCTCAATCTACTTTCTGTCTCCATGGACTCATCTCTTCTGGATATTTATTTCATAAATGTGGTCCTTTGTGGTTGACTTAGCATGTTTCCAAGGCTAATGCATGTTGTAGCATGTTTAACCACTTCATTTCTTTGTAGGGCTTAATAATATTCTGTTGTATGAACGTACCGTGTTTTATTTATCCATTCATCAGCTGATGGACATTTGGATTGTTCCCAGGTGTTGACTATAATGAATAATGCTGCCATGAACTCTCTGGCATGTTTTCATTTCTCCTGAGTGCAGACCTAGGAGTGGTCTTGCTGGCTCATATGACAACTTAATCTTTAACCTTTTGAGGAACTGCCAGACTGTTTTTCAAAGTGGTTGCACCATTTTGCATTCCCACCACACGTGGTGGGTTCCAGTTTCTCCACACCTTGGCCAAGCCTTGTTATTACCTAAATTACTGATTATAGCCATCCTAGTGGATGTGAAGTGGTATTTCATTGTGGTTTTGATTTGCATTGTATGATAGCTAATGATATTGAGCATCTTTTCTAGGGCTTATTGGTCACTTGTATATCTTCTTTGGAGAACCATCTATTCAGAACCTTAACTCATTTTTAACTGGGTTATTTGTCTTTTTATTATTGAGTTGGTTGTAGGAATTCTTATAGAGGTAAGTTCCTCGTCAGAAATATGCAAAAATGTTGAGCCCGTTCTATGAATTTTCCTTTCATTTTCATGATGGTGTTTTTAGAATTGCAAATGTTTTTAATGTTGATGAAGTCCAATTTATCTGTGTTTTCTTTAGTTTCTATCTTCATTACTGCAGCTTTTGTAAGTTTTGAAACTGGGAAATGTGAGTCCTCCAATTTTGTTCTTTTTAAAGATGGCTTTGGCTGTTCTGGGTCCCTTGAATTTCCATGGGAATTTTAGGATCAGCTTGTCAATTTCTGCAAAGAAGTCAGTTTGGATTTTGATAGGGATTGCACTGAATCTGCAGACCAGTTTGAAGAGTACTGTCATCTTACAATATTAAGTCTCCCAGTAAGTGATCATTTACTTAGGTCTTTCCATTTATTTAGGTCTTCTTTAATTTGCTTTAGTGACTTTGTAGTTTTGTGGTTTTCAGAGTATACGTTTTGCACATCTTTTGTCAAATATAGACCTAAGGATTTTATTCTTTATGATGCTACTGTAAATAGAGTTGTTTCCATAATTTAATTTTCACTTTGTTCATAGCTAGGATGTAGAAATCAAATAGATTTTTATATATTGATCTTATACCCTGAACAAAACAAACTGGGATTAAAATACACAATTTTAAAAAAACAACATGGGTTACAATAAAAGAGGTCAAGAACATTTTAAAGGAAATTATTCAATTATAAGTTTGAAAAGAAGGGGAGTCATGTTCCTATTTAGGGGAATAAAGGAAAACAGGACACTCAAGGTCTGTAAAGAGGTTGGAGAGTTCGTCAGAGGAGTAAAACCACTGCAGCGGTTTTGTTAGTTGAGACTTTAACTTTCAGAATATTTAACATAAAGCTCTCTTGGCTTGGAAGGGGCTCATTTCCTTGTCACCTCAACACCCACACTTTGCATAAGCCAAGCTTGCAGACAGACTTAGCAGCATCTTTGGAGTTTCCCTGGTGGCTCAGGTGGTAAAGAATCTACCTGCAATGCAGAAGACCTGGGTTCAATCCCCAGGTCAGGAAGACTCCCTGGGGAAGGAAATGGCAGCTGACTCCAGTATCCTTGCCTGGGAAATCCTACAGACAGAGGAGCCTAGCAGGCTACAGTCCATGGGGTCGCAAAGAGTCAGACACAACTGAGCTACGAACACTCTCACTTTTATTTAGCATCCTTGGGAAGAGGCCACCTTTCAGACGTACAGTCATGTAAGTAATTTAATGACCCCAAGAAAGGCAAGGTTGGGGGGACCTTCGTGAGTCATTGCCAGTGTTTTCCTCTTTCTCAAAATCAAGCTAGGCCATTACAGGGATTCTGGGTCTTTGCACCTTCCCCCAAGTTGTCTAACACATGGGCCATAAACACTAGCAAAGTCCCTTTTTGCATGACTTGTTTGGTCCAGTTAGCTTTGTACCTAACATTTCATAGTAAATTCTTGAAGCAAAAGTGAATTTTAATGACCCTAAGGCATCCTTCTCACTTCCCAACCAAGACGGTTATTGAGAACAGTTTGGGATACAGAAATTCTATCCAGAAATCTCCTGTACAGTTTTTAAAACAAAAATAAATAAGCAACAGTAACAACAACAATCAGCTCAGTTCAGTCACTCAGTCATGTCCGACTCTTTGCAACCCCATGAATCACAGCAACAATAGCTGTATTTTAATAAAATCAAGTCATGTGACTTCATACTGTTCACACAGATGAGTGGCAGGTGACTCAATCAACTAGTCAAAAAGAAAGATGTAAACTTAGTGAGTTTTTAAGAATTTGAATAATAAATAATCTTATATTTTAAAATTTCTATACTATTTAATGCTGTGTAATCAGCAAACATGGTTTAAAACTTTAAATAAAAATTTTAAATGCCCTTTGAAAATATACGTATGTTCTTTGCTCCCAGAGGGTCCACTTACAGACATGTGTGCTGTAGTCAGTCTTGTCTAAGGACACAGATATATATGATCAAGGGTAAAAAATGTTAAAGCTGCCTAAACATCCACTAATAGTAATAAACTATGGGATACTATGCAATTATTAACAGTGACAGCCTCCAAAAGGACTGACTCCCAAAAACTATACAAGATAAATTATTCATTGAGAAAAGCAAAATATATAATATCAGAGATATATATATGGTATCTCACGCTTTTAAAAACCACATATTAAAAAAATAAATGTCTTTATAACAATATTGATATGTGAATATAAAAGAGAAAAATACACAGAAGGATCCTGTGATAAGCAGAATGCCAGCCCTCGAAGATGTCCACACCCTAATCCCAGAGCCTGTGAATATGCTATGCTATTTGGCAAGAGAGAGTGTATGTTGCAGATGAAATTAAGGTTATTAACCAGCTGACTTTCAAATAGGGAGATTAAAAATAATTTATTTAAAAAGAGAAGTCCCTGATGGTCCAGTAGCTAAGACTCCGTTATTCCACTGCAGAAGGCATAGTTTTGTTCCCTGGTCAGGGAACTAAGTTCCCACATGTTTTTCAGGCACTAAGTTGTGTCCAACGTTGCAATGGTGCGGATTGTAGCACTCAAGGCTTCCCTGTCCTTCACTATCTCCTGGAGTTTGCTCAAATTCATAACCACTGAATCAGTGATGACATCCAACCATCTCATCCTCTGCTGCCCTCTTCTTCTTTGGCCTTCAATCTTTCCCAGCATCAGAGTCTTTTCCAATGAGTCAGCTCTTTGCATCAGGTGATCAAAGTATTGGAGCTTCAGCATCATCTTCCCAGTGAATATTCACAGTTGATTTCCTTTAGGATTGACTGGTTTGATCTTGCAGTCCAAGGGACTCTCAAGAGTCTTCTCCAGCATAATTCAAAAGCATCAATTCTTCAGCACTTAGCCTTCTTTATGGTCCAACTGTCACATCCATACATGGCTACTGGGAAAACCATAGCTTTGACTAGATGGACCTTTGTCAGCAAAGTGATGACTTTGCTTTCACTGTGTGGCCACAGAAAAGAAGAAAGAAAGAAACTATGCAGTGACTATTATAAAGATGTTGAGGAGGAAAAGATAGCTTCCATCTGTTGGCAAGAGAGCAAAGTTCCTGGAGGAGGTGCAATTTAAACTGGATCTTAAATAAATGGAATATTGACAAGCAAAGAGAGAGGAGGGGATCTCCTGCATTGCAGGCAGATTCTTTACCAGCTGAGCTATTAGGGAAGCCCCAAATAAATAGAATATTAACAAGCAAAGTGAGAGGAGGCGATCAAAATGAAGAGGCTACATTTAGAACACAGGGATGGTCCAAGTACAAGAAAAGACCCTTGAGCTTAATTTGCACAATATTCAGTAGAACAGTTGGCTTCACCATCCATGAGAACATTAATCCTGATCCCAGAGGCTTGGAAGGATTCTTGTGGGTTTGGGCTTCATTTGGTAGGTGATGGAAACCTATGAAGGTTTTGGCATTATGGTAAAAACTGATTGTGTTACTTTTTCAGATTAGGGAGACAGACAGGAAGACCCCACCATGGCTAAGGCTCTGAGATTAGAACAGAAGGGAAGAGGGCAAAGTGGAGAGAAATTTGGGAGCTGCTATAGAAGGCAGGGCAGGAAGACTTCATCACTCTGCAGCTGTGGGCTGGCAGGAAGAAGAAGCAGAGTAGCAAGAAATGTGGGGGTGAGGGCGGGTTGGGATAAACCGAGTTTTAGATGCCAGTGGATTCTCTTGGCTTTTTTGGAGGGGGTGAGGGGCACACTGCATGGCATGTGGGATCTTAGTTCCCTGACCAGGGATCAAACCCATGCCCCCTGCATTGGAAGCGTGGAGTCTTAACCACTGGACCACCTGGGAAGTCCCCAGGGGAGTCTCCTGGGCAGGTGCTGCGTGACTTGCAAGGCTGCAGGACTGGGAGGTACCATGGAGCGTGGGCTCAGGGCCACAGCCAGAGCCTGCACAGCACAGGCAGGTCCCCACGGCAGGATCCACCCTTCCGTGACATCCTCATCCTTTCTCTTCACCTATCCACCTGCCCTCCCAGGGCACTTTCATCCCCAGCTCAGTGATCATTTGTTCTTTCCCAGAGCCGCATTTAGCCTTTCTATTCACCAACATAGTGGTTCAGCTCCAGAAATTTTGACTCTGCGTATTCTCAGGGGTGTGTGTGTGTGTCTTCAGGCTCTGCCACTGTGCTCGGGTCTCTCTCTGTTAAGATTCTAGTAAGAGATTCCCTGAGAGGAACCCTGAGAAACCTGGGCCCTCAGCCCACACTGTCAAGAAAACTGCCTTTACAGATGACTTATATGCTTCCATCAGAAAGGTTCATCTTCCCGACATCTGCTAAAGGGGCATGACCTGCTTTTTACATGCATCATAAGAGATAATTAGTTCAAAACCCCGATACGCACAATTAAATTTTTCTTTTATAGATACTAGGTCTTTCATCAGAAATTCTTCTCAAGTGGGTCTCACTGGCAAACATGCAAAGTGAGGAGCTGACAAAAAGCGAAAACAAAAGAATGGGCCACTTGCTTTGGGAGGATTTGTTCTGCTTGGGTTCTACAGACTCACGCACATATCTCATTTCCCTGATCTCAGAAGATGATGTCCCCATCCCACAAATCCTACACTAGATCTGAAGAACTCGCCTCTCATTAACTTTTCCTCTTTCATACCCAGGGGGTCAAAGGACCAACTATTGTTGGCTGAATTGTTCTATTCTATCGAAAGAAACAGTATTTCACATCAGATGCAAGGCATTTTTCTGACCTGATCTTGTGGATCCACTCAAACGCAGCACAGATTTGAAATACCTTTCAGAATCAAAACAGAAGGCTCTACCCCAGACATTCTTGAGGTGACATTTACATCTCTCTGTTTTTTTGTTGTTGTTGTTGTTCGTATGTTTTTTCCAAGACTAGATGACCCTAACAATGTTGTATAAACAATTCCAAGTACAAATGCTGAAAATTGCTTTCTTTCCCTTACTTTTGTTTTTTTTTTTTTTGTTTGTTTTTTTTTGTTTGTTTTTATTTTTTTTTTAATTTTTAGTTTTTTATTTTTTAAATTTTAAAATCTTTAATTCTTACATGCATTCCCAAACATGAACCCCCCTCCCACCTCCCTCCCCAGAACATCTTTCTGGGTCATCCCCATGCACCAGCCCCAAGCATGCTGCATCCTGCGTCAGACATAGACTGGCGATTCAATTCACTTTCCCTTACTTTTGATATGAACAATAACCAACAGGACTCGAGGGGATTTGTTTTATGATACAAGCATGTATACCCCTGTACACCCCTCCCCCAGCCACATATGCAGATTTTCCACCACCTCCATTTTTATGAAATTATCTACTTTTTTTTCTTCATCATATTCCCTTTAGTTTATTTCCTGAAGTGATCACTTTGGAAGTTGATATTAAAATCCCCCCTCCAACCCCGTGAGAGGGCTTCTCAGGTGGCACTAGTGGTAAAGAATCCACCTGCCAATGCAGGAGACACAAGAGATGCAGGTTCAATCCCTGGGTCAGGAAGATCCCCTGAAGAAGGGAATGGCTACCCGCTCTGGTACTCTTGCCTGGAGAATCCCATGGACAGAGGAGCCTGGTGGGCTCAGTCCATGGGGCCACAAAGAGTCAGACATGACTGAGAGACTGAGCACATTATTTGGTGAGAAGCCCCCAGTCGCTGGGGAGTATTTCAGGATTTCCCACTGAACATCCATGTTAAATCCCTACTCCCACTCTGCCAATACCCAGTCCCATATATGGATGGATATTTAAAGAGAAACTTTGAACCATCATTGAAAAACCATACAGGTTTTTAAATTGTAGAAAGTGATCTTATAAAACATGCATTTAAAATAATTTTCCCAAGGATCTCTTTGAATTGGCTTCTTAAAATGGCAAGTAAGCAAATGTTACATAATCTCCCCGTTTATCATATTCAGGGTTAGAGAAATAGTGTGATGTCGCCAAAAAAACATGCTGGCAGTGAGGCAGGGGAGGGGGGCGGTAAGTTAGAAAAGCACTTTCACTTTTAGGTTATGATGGAGAGTCAGCTTAGCCCCAAGAGTGGCCAAGGTCCTGAAGCAAAGAAGCCCAAGAATTAGGTGTGAAGTTAATCATGTGTTTGCTCCTCCGGGAGGGCAGGCTGAGGCCACTGGAGCACAGTGAGACCAAAAACCACGAGACCGGTGAATTTCTGAGCATTCATTTCCTCTGGACTCTGCTAACACAGAGGCATTACTATGCACCCCTCCTGACCTTCTAGAACTGAGTTCCCTGGAGACAGAGAGCTCCAGATGGTGGTGATGAGAGGGAGAACCTTCAAAGGCAAAATTAACTTTTCCTTTAAAATTAGCCACACATACTCTTCTCAATTTCCAGGGATTTGCATTCCCCTTTGAATGTAATTTTATTAATATATTCAGGGAACGATCTGTTATCCAGAAGCTGATGATCTGGTACAGGAATGAGACAAACTTTCCACTCTCCTCCCTCTCTTTTAGGGTTTCCCAGGTGGTATTAGTGATAAAGAACCTGCCTGCTAATGCAGGAGATGCAGGAGACGCAGGTTCGATTCCAGGGTTGGGAAGATCCCGTGGAGGAGGGCATGGCAACCCACTCCAGTATTCTTGCCTGGAGAATCCCATCGACAGAGAAGCCTGGTGGGCCACAGTCCATAGAGTCATGAGGAGTCAGACATGACTGAAGCAACTTTGCACAGATGCCTCTCTTTTCACTCTGCTTGATCACTGGTCGTTAAATTGTGCACTAATAGGAAAGACAAACAGGGTGACGGTTGTTGGAGGTTTGGGGTCAGCAAAATGGGTGGTGAACTGAGCACCAGCTCTGGGTTCTGAGAACGTGGGATCAAGTATGTACCAGATCTAGACCAGGAGTGTGATGGCCAGAGGTCAGGCTCACCCTGGATTCAAACCTTGAAAGCTCTGCCAACAACTGTGTGACTGTGGACATGTGAATTCACTTCACTGCATGTCGATTCATTGAGCTGGTCACTGGGAATAACTGTAATACCTATGTTGGAGCATAATTATGAATGACTCAGATATAAAGCGCCCAACACAGGGGCTGATAGGTAATAGGTAACTACTCGTTTATATGTGATGGTTACTGTTGTGGTCATAGTTGTATAAAACCAAATGTGTCCCTTAACCCTCTGTCTTCAGTGCCCTAATCTCTAAAATAATGCTGACCTCACAGAGCTGTCAGAATTATCCTATTTGATAATATCAAAGTATTACACATACAATCATCAGTAAAATACGAGTGATAGAAAAGTCTTAAAATTTTGGGTCAACTATATACAATAGCCAAGACACAGAAGCAATCTAAATACCCACCAACAGATGAATGGATAGAGATGTGGTATATATACACAATGTGCTATTAGTCATAAAAAAGAAAAAAATAATGCCATCTGCAGCAACATGGATGGACCTAGAGATTATCATCCTAAATGAAATGAGTCAGAAAGAGAAATACCATATGATATCACTTAGATATGGAATCTAAAAAATGATACAAATGAACTTATCTAAAAACTGAAATAGATTCACAGACATAGAAAACAAACTTAATAGTTACCAAAAGGAATAGTGAGGGGGAGGGGAGATATGAATTAGGACTTTGGGATTAATATATACACACTATTACATATAAAATAGGTAAACAAGGAGCTACTCAATATCTTCTAATAACGTGTAATGGAAAATAATCTGAATTTTATACTCACACACACACACACACATATAGTTGGTCAGGAAGATCCCCTAGAGGAGGGCATGGCAACCCACTCCTATATTCTTGCCTGGAGAATCCCACGGACAGAGGAGCCTGGCGGACTACAGTCCATGGGGTCGCAAAGAGCTGGACACACTGAATTAGCACGCATGCACACACATATATATCGTTAGATACAGATATCTGAATCGCTTGGTATACACTTGAAAGTAACACAGTATTGTAAATTAACTATACTTCAGTTTTAAAAAACGGGGGGTCAGAAGAACAAGGAATCTCACACACTACTTTGGGCAATGATTAGCATCACCCACTACAGTTGATGAGCTCTATCAGGAAAGAACCCCAGCCTTACAGACAAGCAAGGGATAATAAGACCCCAAAGGAGATGCCCGGGTAATGAGCAGAGCAGGGCTGCCACACCCCACAGTAGCCAGAAGTGGTCTCTAAGATGTGAAAAATCACTAGCAACACAGTTTCTTACCCGCAGCACAGCAACCACCAGGAACATCAAATGGTCATGCTGGCTCCTGTGCCTCCTGAGCCCACTGGGCAACGTGGTGGGTCCAGATGAAAGCTGGTCACTCAGCAGGTTGCTCTGCATTTGAGGGGTGTGGGACCCAGGGCTCAGCACCTTTGGAAGGAAGCAGCAAACAAGCCAGTCCCCTGTTTCCCCTGAGGAGCAAGCAGTAACCACACCGTGCTCGCCTGGACCTGTCTTGTCTATATGAACTGCTACAGGAACTGCTCAGTATCAGGGATGGATGTGGCTTGATGTCTGCACCCTTGGGAAAGACATGCAGGGGTTCTTGGGGCCCAGGGTGAACTGTCCCTTCCCCTAAAAGGCAAAGCTTGCGAGCCAGTCATTACAGTAATTATTACAACCCAGTGTATAATATATATACACAACCGAAATGCAAGCCCATACCACCAAAAGACATACAAGTAATTCATAGCGGTATACTTTTAACAGCCCCAAAGTACAAATGTCCGTCGACAGATAAATAAATGAGAGGACAGGCAGACAATGGAGCACTTATACCAGTTAAGTAAACAACAGCTGTGCCAAACAACTAGGACAACTCTCATGCACACCATGTTGCGTGAAGGACCCAGACACACAAAAGGACACATCCTTTATGACCCCACTTATCTGAGTTAAAAGCAAGCTGAACAAATCCAGGGTGTGAAATGCGAGGAGGGCAGGAACCTTTGGGGAAGAGAGGGGATGGGGATTGGCAGCGAGCCTCTGGGACACTCATCACGTTCTCTTCCTTGATGGGGGTGGGGTGGGGGAAGCTCCTTGGGACAAGGCAATGGCAGCCCACCCCAGTATTCTTGCCTGGAAAGTCCCATAGACAGAGGAGCCTGGCGGGCTACACCCCATGGGGTCGCAAAGAGGTCGGGACATGACTGAGAGTACACAGCAACCAGTTGTAAACTTATATGCTTTTTTGCATATATGTTGTATTCCAATAGAACAGTTTTTTAATGAATTTTTCTTTATTATATTTCTTTCTTTGGCTTTTAAATTCATTTCTAATTGGAGGATAATAGCTTTACAATGTTGTGTTAGTTTCTGCTGTACAATAACGTGAGTCAGCGATCTGTATAGATATATCCCCTCCCTCTTAAACCTCCCTCCCGCCCCCTAGCCCATCCCACCCCTCTAGGTCATCACAGAGCCCTGGGATTGAGCTCCCTCTGTTACACAGCAGCTTCCCACTAGCTGTTTTATGTACGGTAACATATATGTTTCAATGCTAATCTCTCAGTTGATTCCAAAAACAGTTTAAGAAGTTGAGCCAAGTAGAAAGAATGGAATGATTGGCCCACAGCCACCATCCCTTTAATGAGGAGCGTTCCTGCCAGCAGCGAGGAAAAGTGGCAGTTGGCAGGCCTGCTCTTCTAAGAGGGGACAGCATCGCAGATAGAGACGCCTAAGTGAGCCTCAAACAGGCGACAGCACCGACATTCCATGACATTCCAGATAACATTGAGACCACAAATGGCTTCTCAGAACTCTTGCTTCTAAGAACCTGCAATTACTGCAAATCCTATCACTGACCCTTACATATTCTTCCTGATCAGTTACCTTGTCACAAGGAGGAAAAGGAAGATGAGGCTTTGGGTGCCTGGCAGGTTGAGCATGGCCCTGGTTTTCAAAGCTTCACATGGGAGATCTGAGCTGCCTGTACCTGATCACACGCTCATAGGAAGATACTGGCATAGAGTTACAGGAACAGCGTATGGACGCAACTGAGCCCCAGATTTGGCAATGGCTGCAGAACTTTCCTCAGACAGCTGCTGAAAATTATTTCTGATAGTAGGAGGGTGGAGGTAGGGTACCAGCTGCTGGGAGATGGGGGTGGGGGGTGGGAGGCAAGCAGCCCTAATTTGGGGGTAGAAAGAAGTCTTCTTTCTCAGCTTGGATTCCCAATAACAGAAAAATGTATTTTGGTTCTTTTTGTTACTTTTTAACTTGGCAATTTATAGCTTCTAACATCTGACTGTCAAGCTACACAGAAATATTAGCATTGTGAATCTATTTTCCTCTTTAATTTGCTTACATTAATGTAGAACCAGCCTCTGGTATTCCCAGAACCGAGTGGAATCTATTTACTAATATATAGCATGTAATATCAGTCAAAAACAAATAATATTAACCAATGAATTTGGCTAGATATGTTTATCAGGGGAAGAAGTTATTCAAGAGATCTACAGTTAGTTACATAAGAACGTGGACCATCAGATCTGACCTTCACCTCTAATCTTCTAATCTGAAAATAAACAGGAGAGCTGGAATCATCCATCCAAATTGTCAGGATAGAATTGTACTAGAGACCCAGCTTAATAATTTCTGGTGGAAATCTTTATCCTGATATTTATCATCCGAGGCTGAGAAAGTGGAGAATCCGCTGGCAATGCAGGAGCCACAGGAGACTCGGGTTCAATCCCCAAGTCAGGAAGATCCTCGGGAAGAGGAAATGGCAACCCACTCCAGTGTTCTTGCCTGGGAAAGCCCATGGACAGAGGATCCTGGCGGGTACAGTCCATGCAGTCACAAAGAGTCGGACAGGACTGAGCGATGGAATCATACCACGCGTGTGTGTGTGTGTTGGTTTGCTGCACAGCACAGCACATAGGATCTTAGTTCCCCAACCAGGGATCAAACCCACACCTGCTGCAGTGGAAGAACAATGTATTCATCACTTGACCACCATGGAAGTCCCTATAATCCAAGACTTTTATTGTCCAACTTGTCTGTTTCCTCCGATGGCAATGGGCTTCCTTAGGCCAAGGACTTCTTTATATATCACAGGCTCAAGCATAGTACCTGGCACACAGCCAGAAGGCAATGCATTTTGTTGAATGAACAAAGAAACTTGCATGATTGGTATAACGGAGAGAGAACAGAAGCGCTTCTTGATCAACTCGGCCCACCTGCCCGAGGTTCTCTCATCAGCTAGTTTGACCATCAGTGATCTCTGCCAGGGCTTAGAACACAATGATCTCATTTCCAGGCTTTCTCACCCTTTTCGTTTTTCAAAGTAGATTTTATCTTTTTAGAGTAATTTTATGTTCATAGCAAAACTGAGCGGGAAGTAGAGATTTCCATCACACTCCTTGCTTCCACATGCACAGACTCCCCCGTTATCAACAGCCCCACCAAAGAGGTACATTTGTGACAACTGATAAACCTACACTGACACACCAGTATCACCCGAAGCCCACAGTTTACAGTTCACTCCTTTGCACATTCTATGATTTGTGACAAAATTACAATAATCCACCTCTGTCATGTCAGAACAGCTTCTGAGCCCTAGAAATCCTCTGTGCTCTGCCCCTTCATCCCTCCCTCCCCTCCAGCCCTGGTCACCAAGGAGCTTTTCACTGTCTCCGTAGTTTCGCCTTGTCCAGAATGTCACAGAGTTGGAATCATACAGTATGTAGCCTTTTCCAGTTGGCTCCCTTCACTTTGTAACATGTATTTAAGGTTCCATCTAGCTTTTCATGGCTTGATTGGTTGGGTTTAGTGCTTTTTTTTTTTTTTTTGGCTACAGCAGCAATATGTGAGATCTTAGTTCACTGTCCAGTGATCAAACCCATGCCCCTAGCATTCTAGCATTGGAAGCTCAGAGTCTTAACCACTGGACCTCTGGGGAAGTCCCTTAAGATGACACTTCTGATGATCTCAATTAGTTCTCTTTATTTCTGGGCAAGAACCCACAAATTCATTGTTTCAGTTCTGACTGCAATTAAACTTATCAGGGGAGATCATGTCATATCTGACATTATCTTTTTTTTTTTTTCTTTTTTTGATCTCCCAGCTTCTTGCTTCATTAAGAGGGCAGATGACTTAAGATGGACTATTCTGGGTTTTTTATGCTATGACTATCTCATAATGTAGCTCCAGATTCAGAGCACTCTTCGCTACAAAGTTGGGCCTCCACCTTAAAATAGTCTAGAACCATGACACTATAGTTCTATGGCGTAAGGGCTTCCCTTGTGGCTAAGATGGTAAAGAATCCGCCTGGAATGCAGGAGACCCAGGTTCGATTTCTGGGTCAGGAAGATCCCCTAGAGAAGGGAATGGCAACCCACACCAGTATTCTTCCCTGGAGAATCCCATGGACAGAGAAGCCTGGAGTGCTACAGTCCACGGGGTTGCAGAGTCAGACACGGCTGAGTGACTAACACTTTCACTTTCATGACACCATACAACTCCTAGAAGAGAACATAGGCAAAACACTATCTGACATAAATCTGTACCAATGTTTTTTCAGGTCAGTCTCCCAAGGCAATAGAAATAAAAGCAAAAATAAGAGAATAGCACGAAAGATGTATATTACCATGTGTAAAATAGATGACCAGTGCAAATTAGATGCACAAAGCAGGGCGCCCAAAGCTGGTGCTCTGGGACAGCCCAGAGGGGTGGGGTGGGGAGCAAGGTGGGAACATCCACGGCTGTTTCATGTTGATACATAGCAAAAGCCACCACAATATTGTAAAGTAACTAGCCTCCTATTAAAATAAATAAATTTAAAAAAACAAGAGACATTACTTTGCCAACAAAGGTCCGTCTAGTCAAGGCTATGGTTTTTCCAGTGGTCTTGTATGATGTGAGAGTTGGACTGTGAAGAAAGCTGAGCACCGAAGAATTGATGCTTTTGAACTGTGGTGTTGGAGAAGACTCTTGAGAGTCCCTTGGACTGCAAGGAGATCCAACCAGTTCATTCTGAAGGAGATCAGCCCTGGTTGTTCATTGGAAAGACTGATGCTAAAGCTGAAATTCCAATACTTTGGCCACCTCATGCGAAGAGTTGACTCATTGGAAAAGACCCTGATGCTGGGAGGGATTGAGGGCAGGAGGAGAAGGGGGCAAAAGAGGACGAGATGGCTGGATGGCATCACTGACTTGATGGACGTTTGAGTGAACTCCGGGAGTTGGTGATGGACAGGGAGGCCTGGCATGCTGCAATTCATGGGGTCACAAAGAGTCAGACATGACTGAGCAACTGAACTGAACTGAAAAAAAAAAAAAAAACCAAATGGGGACCTAAACAAACTTATAAGCTTTTGCACAGCCAAGGAAACCATTTAAAAAAAAAAATGAAAAGACAATCTACAAATGAGAGAAAATATTTGCCAATGATGTAACCAACAATGGCTTAATTTCCAAACAGCTCACACAACCCAGTAACAACAACAACAAAAAGACCCAATCAAAAAATGGGCAGAGGATCTAAAAAGACATTTCTCCAAAGAAGACAGACAAATGGCCAACAGGCACATGAAAAGATGCTCAGCATCGCTAATTATTAGAGAAATGCAAATCAAAATTACAATGAGGTACGACCTCACACAGGTCAGAATGACTATCATCAAAAAGTCTGCAAATAACAAACGCGGGATAAGATGTGGAAAAAAGGGAACCCTCCTTCACTGATGGTAGGAGTGTAAATTGGTGCAGCCACTATGGAGAACAGTATGGAGATACCTCAAAAAAAAGAAGATACTGTGGAAGTGGAAAGTCAATTCCACCCTGAGTACCCCCCAGGATGGAAAAACACGCAGTGAACCTCAGATCTGTATGACGAGAAATCACATAAATATTACTTTTTAAATGCGAGTGCCATTTAAAATGTGTAGACTTTTTGATGATGGCCATTCTGACCAGTGTGAGGTCATACCTCATTGTAGATTTGTTCTGACTAGTGTGAGGTGGTACTTCCTTGTAGTTTTGATTTGATTCTCTAATAATTAGCAACATTGAGCATCTTTTTATGTGCCCATTGGCCATCTGTATGTCTTATTTGGGAAAACGTCTATTTAGGTCTTCTGCCCATTTGCTTTCCTCATTAAGGACTGCTGGCACTTCGGCACTACATACTAAATAAGCAATGAATAACTTCGAAATGGAATCGAAGTCTAGTTTCACATACACAAGTCCGGCAGCCTCTCAGGACACCTGCACAGCCCTTAGGACACCTGCGCAGCCCTTCGCCCTCCTGCCAACTCCCAGCCAAGTGTCAATGCTGAGCAAGGTTTACTCTGCCAGGCTCTCTGCAGGGATGGCTGCCAACAGGCAGAAAGAAATCATATTGGGGCAAAGATTAATATCTGACCCCCAGGTGAGATTACTTTTAGGTAATGAATCAGCATGATTTCTTTGAAATCAGCAGAAATATGAGAGGGAACATCATTTACCATGAAAAACACTCACCAGGGAATTAGGAAAGTAACCTTTGGGTAAACTACTTAACCATCAGCTTCCATGTTATCATTTTTTAGAGCAAAGGCATGTTTATTTTAAATACCAATACTTTGCCCATGACCTTACCCCCAGTGGGTCACTGGAAGCTTTAAGAGGTGTGATGACCTGACATCCTCCAGCCTGGACTCCTCTCCCAGAACACACACACACAGCCCTCTCCTCTCTGATGCCCTCTCCTGTGAGTCTCCGCTGTTTCTTCCCCTCGGGCCATGCTTCCCTCCCTGCAGCAGAGGGAGGCACACCCACCTCAGGACACTTTCCCCTGCCCTTCACTCCAGCTCAGTGCTCCGTCCATGGTGATCACCCTACCCGGTCACTCAAGCCAGGAATCCACAGACTCTCCATCTATTTCCTGTCTCAGCCTTCACTTATATCCTTTACGCTAAGTTGCTTCAGTCATGTCTCTTTGTGACCCTATGGACCATAGCCTGCCAGGCTTCTCTGTCCATGGGAGTCTCCAGGACACTATGTACTATATCTTTCATAGTACATGTCATAGGGACTTTTATTAGACTTCTCCCCTTGTTTGTTTTGTGCTCAGGCTTGTGCTCCCCCCAGGCCCCTAAATTATAAGCACCTTGAGGGCGAGAATTAGATTAACATTCCCTACTATCCTAGCACCTAGCGTGGTACCTGATACCTAACAGGTATTCGGTACATAATTGTTAAATAAGTAAATGAATTTGGATAAATGACCTACTCGATCAGCCCACTGATTATAAGCAGGACTATACAGCTTCTCCATCATGTTGTGGTCGTGACAACAGGGAGGGAAGAGTATGTGGCACCTGTCACTAGGCAACAAGGCAAAGGGAGAGACGTAGCATCCGGCACCCACGGTGGTAGCCTGGAATCTGTGGGGAGGTGCCAAAGAGGACCAGTTTGGTGGAGCTTCCTCTGGAGCCTGAGTCTTAACAGCCAGGTGGCCCTCTGCTGCCCTTTCAAAAGCTAGATCATTCAGGGCTACCTACATAAGCCGTTCTCCACCCGGAAGAGATTCTTTGTGTTTCAAGGAGACTTCATGGGCCTGATAAGGTTTTTTCATTGTCAGTATCATTCGACAGGAAAATACCCTTTCCTGACAGAGAGAGAGACTTAGTAGAAATCCGAATGCTTTGACAATTTTAAGCCTGTGTTAAATTGAATAACTAATGTCTTTTGCAATTCTAGCTCAAAACTTTAGGACAAATGGACAAACTAAGTTCAGTTCAGCCCCTCAGTCATGTCCAACTTTCTGTGACCCCCATGGACTGCAGCATGCCAGGTTTCCCTGTCCATCACCAACTCCCAGAGCTTGCTCATACTCATGTCCATCGAGTTGGTGATGCCCTTCTAACCATCTCATCCACTGTCGTCCCCTTCTCCTGCCTTCAGTCTTTCCCAGAATCAGGGTCTTTTCCAATGAGTAAGCTCTTTGCATCAGGTGCCCAAAGTATTGAAGCTTCCACTTCGGCATCAGTCCTTCCAATGAATATTTAGGACTGATTCCTTTAGGACTGACTGGTTTGATCTTCTTGCACTCCAAGGGACAAACTAAATGCACAGATAATTTTTAACAGATGACACACAAAAGCCTCCACAAAGAGAGGTTTGTGTATGTGTCTTCTTTCCAGCATTTATAATTATTATACGTTTATGAAACAAACGTAGGGTTGCTGCTGCTGCTGCTACTGCTGCTGCTGCTGCTGCTGCTAAGTCGCCTCAGTCGTGTCCGACTCTGTGCGACCCCATAGACAACAGCCCACCAGGCTCCCCCGTCCCTGGGATTCTCCAGGCAAGAACACTGGAGTGGGTTGCCATTTCCTTCTACAATGCATGAAAATGAAAAGTGAAAATGAGGTCGCTCAGTCATGTCTGACTCTTTGCAACCCCATGGGCTGTAGCCTACCAGGCTTTTCCGTCCATGGGATTTTCCAGGCAAGAGTACTGGAGTGGGATGCCATGGCCTTCTCTGAATGTAGGGTTACATCAACCTTAACATATTCATAGAGAAAGGACAGCAGCTTTTTTTGTTTGTTTACAAAAAACAAACAGTTTTTGTACTTATACTGAAAGTAGAATTCACTGGTGGGCGTGACTAAGGAGAGAACGGCGCCGAGGCTCTCACGAGTGCAGAGCCATCATTTGTCCGGGGGCCATCACTAGGGATTATTTGACCTCACAGTCACTGGGGATGAGCCGCTTTCCTGCCACCGTGTTTTTTTCAAACTCATCCACATGAAACTTAGTAAATCCCACTTCTTGGAGATGCAAATCTTCTGGCAGCCAGGGAACTTGAACTTGGCCCTGCAGAGGGCCTCAGTCACATGCTCGTGTTCTGCAGGTTGGTGCAGATAGACATAAAGACTTGGCCGGTGTGGACCCTGGCCACTTCACCTTGGGGCTTTCCAAAGGCAACACACATACCTGTCTGGAGCCTAGACTGGGGCCAGCATGCCAGTCATGAATGTCCACTGGAAAGGGCTGTCTCCAAGGTCCCTTAGGGCAACCTGTACAGACAACAGGCTGCATACACTACTGAGGAGGCTGCTGTCTGCAGCCACTGCCCACTGGGTTCCCAGGGGGAGAAGAGTACAGGGCTGGAAAAGCAGTTTATTTTTATAAAACCCTTCCAGATCAAGCCATTTTGATGGAAATTTCATATGCCATTCAGAGACGCTGCACTTTTGCCTGTTGAGATATTCTATATTTTTTCAGCTTTCTGACTTAGTAGTTGGAGATGTCAACCTCATTTATGGCATCTGGTATGTGCCCAGTCCCTCCAATGGCAATATTCCTACCTTGATGGAGAAATGCTAGTCCTGATCAAAGTCAATTTGGGGTTGACTGAGAGGAGAGTCTCACCATTTTCTCACGTGACTTTTGTGTCTGGAATGCCTAATCAGCTAATGCCTAATCAGCTAATATTAGAAGACCTATAAGGGAAGAGTCTACACAGAGAAATATCTTCAAGTAGGCTGCTCTGTTTAAACTCACCTTTGGCTGAACTTTCTATTCACATTTTTTTCTTCATTGATCTTCATCATAAAAATGTTTCTAGCTCACATTAAAATAATCATTATAGAAGATCTTAATTAATAGTGAAATGTCATCATCATTGCAGATATTATCTGTTTGTGGTACCATATCACTCCTGAGTTTAATATGAACATTGAAAATGTTATTCATTCAATGTGGAATCTTAGAAAATAACACAAACCAACTGATTTACAAAACAGACACAGATTCACAGACATAGAAAACAAATATGGTTACCAAAGGGGAAAAGGGAGGGAGAGGGATAAATTAGGGGTAGAGGATTTATAGATATGCACCAATATATATAAAAATAGATAACCAACAAGGATTTACTATATAGCACAAAGAACTATATTCAATATCTTATAATAACTTATAATGGAAAATAATCTGAAAAGGAATACATATATACATATAACTGAATCACTTAAAACTAACACAATATTGTAAGTCAACTGTAGTTCAATTCTAAAAAATTTTTAAAATAGGACTTCCCTGGTGCTCCAGTGGATAAGAATCCACCTGCCAATACAGGGGACAATGTTTCAATCCCTGGTCTGGGAAGATTCCATTGCCTTGGGGCAGCTAAGCCTGTGCAAAACTGCTAAGCCCATGCTCTAGAGTCTCATGTCGAAACTCTAGCGCTGCAAGTACCGAAGCCTGCGAAGCCCGCGCACCTAAAGTTTGTGCTCCACAACAAGAGAAGCCACCCCAGTGAGAAGCCCTCACACCACAGCTAGTGAGCAGCCCCCACTCGCCACAACTACCCATGCACAGCAACAAAGACACAGTGCAGCCAGAAATAAATAAAGATGAAAAGCAAAGAAACTGTTATTCATCCATAGCTGTATCATCCGTCTCTTCGAATTTGCAACAGGGCACAGTGGACCTTGCTTCCATCACTGCCCACAAGCACCCTGGTGATCCACACCTGGTCTCTAAGGTACCCCCTCCAGTTGATGGCACTGGCTGCCTAGGCAGAACCAGGCCTCCCAAAGGAGAGACCTGGCAGCGGCCACCTGCCAGGGGAACTGGCCAGTGAGGATGTGAATGGTTCTGGAAAACCCCAATCTACTCTGTGGAAGCTTCTTCTCCAGCACTCAAACTCCAAGACTTGAAGTCATGTGGTAAACCACACTTCTAAAGTGTATCCTTCTAAGCATTCCAACATTTACATCATCAATTTTCTAGACACAGAAGATAAGCAAGCCAGCATGAGTTTAATTCCACAAATTCCAAAATGCTTGAGTCTGACAGCACTATAATGCAGTAACTCATTTGTCTCCCAAATTGATAACTCCCTGGAGATATATGAAGAAGCAAATGGATATGTGATTTCACCTATAGAACAGGGACATCAGAAAAACTCATCTAAATATGCCCTTCGGCCTACACCCTTGGCACTGACTAGCAGTCCAACATCAGCTATTTTAACTAATTAGGAAAACATTTTGATCCAACAGTACTTTATGCATGGTGGGGCGGGGGAGGCTCAATAAATATTTATCTAGTGTTATTGCTGGCAAGGATAGTTAGGCACGTGTTGAATAGAGAACACAACTCTAGACTTGGTGGTGGGAAGAAACGAAAATGATGAGAAGCTATGGTCTGTGCAAGCACAGGTTCCTCGCCATGAGTCCTTCTGTCTGGGGAGCTGACAGGGTTTATGAGGCTGTCCAGACCCCAACTCATTAGGAATGAGTCAAGTACTAGGACCAGCGTCGACCAAGAAACTGGTTTATTAGCTTCTATGAATTGCATATGAGGACTTTTAAACTTTTCTTATATAGCTATCAACACAGTGCCCTTCCACATAAAATAAAGTCCCATTAAGGAATCCACAGGAACGCACCACAAACTCCACTCCATTACTCTTCCCGCCTCATTTTAAAGCACAAGTGATGCTCTTCTTTTAAACAGAAGATGCTGAACGCTCATTCTTGGCAGGAACACCCAGGTTAAGGACTAGGAGCCCAGGTCAGCCTACGGAACAATGAAGTAAGGGCTCTGCGAGGTAGTGCTGGAGTGATACAGTTGTCCTCTCCAGGCTGTAGTGCACGTCAAGAATCGCCTGGAATCCCGCTGACATGCAGATGCAATAAACCTCAGGTGGGCCTGGGACTCTGCATTTGTAACAAGCTCCCAGGTGATGCTGGTCCTAGAACCACATTTTGAGCAGCTTGCTTTTGAAAATACCCTGGGAACCTAAATTAATTGTTCTGCAGTGGAGCTTAGAAAGAGAAGAGCAGGTGAAAATAATACCAGAACTCCCAAATGACCCCATAAACGTGTGATTCACCAGAAAAGACTCCTTGTTTCGATAAAAGTAAATAAAACAGGCAATACAGCAAGATTTTTAAAAAGCAAGCTTATTAACTGTTTTTACCATCAGAGCCTATGGCTGTTATAACATAAACAGATAGTGCAATGTATTCATAATCCTATCTTATTTCAAATTAGTGCCTATTTCCCCCCTAATAAGCTTCGCCACTTTCAGCTTCACTCCTAGAAATGAAAACTCAGAAGTGGAGAGTGTTCTTTTTACTTTAGATATTTATCTTGTAAATAAATACAGACAGGGGCCGCCGGGAATCTCTTAAAGGGTCCAGGCTGTTAGTCAACCTCAGTTCTTGCATCAGCAGTGCTACTAATTAGCTGGTTACACCACAGGCCTCCTCTGAGCCTCAACTGCACATATGTGCAGTGAGAGCCTTAGAAAAGATGAACCCCCACCCCCGCCATCACTCCAGGCCCCCGACCACCTTTGATTCTTAGAGGTCACCAAAGGCAAACATTTAACAACTTGATTTGAGCGGATTACCTTGGATTTTCCTTTCTTGCATATTGATCTCCCAGGCCTGTCCTGCAGCAGGTCCGGGACCCCTAGGGCAGCCAGCGCCGTCTGCTCATTCCACGGTGTCGACCGCCCCCTGCAGGCGCTCCCCGGGACTGACTCGCCTGGTGGTCTGCGAAGGTCTCCTTGGGAATAGACTCACTCTTTCCTCCAAGTGGACGCTGGGCATAGGAAAGAGCAGAACAGAAAATAAGTGTCTTTTTCAGAAGAGGAGCGACAAAAGCCAACTAATAGAGACCCAGAGGGGAGAAAGGCCCTTCAGGGGTTGGGAAAGGGACAGGAGGCAAGTCTTAGCTGTCCCAACAGCAGCATCTGTTAAAGGGAGCTTTGTTTATGCATTGTCTAATCCTCTAGCTCTTTGCTTCCGACACATTGCTTATCAGAATCTTGGGATTTTCCGAGGCAGAATATGCATACTCTATTATGTTACTACCATAACAGAGTACATTTTGACCAGAAAGCTTTATATCCCTCATTATGTGTAGGTAAATGATTGTTCAGTGCTTGTCTGTAGAAAAGTTAAACCATCCTCAGTAAGCTGAATATTATCTTCCCATTTTCCCTCACTCAAGGCGTAAGAAATTACTATAATTTACTGCAGCACAAAGGTAATAAAAGTGGATAGAAGTCGTCTTTTCAACATCTAAGCACATTTCTGGGAGAGCTTTTGACTGCTAACAGCCCTAATTATTACCATCTTTGTACCTAATTGATTTAGTCACAGTCCATGTGGTCATTTGAGTACTGTTTGATTCTGATGATAAAGGATTAATGGCCCATGTCTCCATTTTGCTCACAAATGCTTTAGAGTGTGTTTCTGCCTTGTATTGTAGGCAATTATGCTTTCTGTGCAGAATCTGTGAAGTTAATGATTCTTCACATTTCCTGAAAAACGTTTTTTTTTTTCCCCTTTTTGTTCAGATGAGTGGGTAGTTACTTTCTCTCTAAATATGAGTTTCAGAACCATTGTATTTCTATAGCTAAAGCAGATGTAAAGCATAGCCAATAAATGCTCATTCCTGTGCGTTTCATGAGACATGGAAATTGTGTTTTAAGGACTTCCCTGGCACTCCAGTGATAAGACTCCACACTTTCAATGCCGGGGGTGTGGGTTGCATCCTTGATTGGGGAAATAATATCCTACATGGTACTTTGGACAGGGCAAAATTTAAAAATAAAATTTTTTAAAAAAAAATACTGTATTTCAAGTGCTTTTCCTGTGGTCCCCTCATCTTTTTCATGTCTCAATTAAGGCATCAGTGTGGCTATAATGGTAGTGGCCAGTGAAGCGTTGAAATGGCAGCGGGCAGATAAACAGAATCCAGTTACTAGAAACTACCTGCATCTTCCAGAGAGTCCGAGAAAGAGGACGGTCCCTCTGCCCCTCGACTCCTGCCTACCTCCCTTTCCCCTGACCACAGCGCTGACCCACTCCACAGGGAGATGGAATAGTCAAGAAACCTCAGACAATGGTGCCTAAGCAGCCCTCGAGCCCACACCCATGAGTACATTCTTGGTATTTATATGCATTACAAGTTGATCACCATGCTAAAGTCTAGTAACCATCCCTCAGTGTACAAAGTACAAAGTTATTACAATATTATTGACTATATTACAATATTATTCCGTATGTAGGGGCTTCCCTCATAGCTCAGTCGGTAAAGAATCTGCCTGCAGTGTGGGAGACTCAGATTTAATTCCTAGGTAGGGAAGATCCTCTTGAGAAGGAAATGGCAACCCACTCCAGTATTTTCGCCTGGAGAATCCCATAGACAGAGGAGCCTGGCAGGCTACAGTCCATGGGATCACAAGAGTCAGACACGACTTAGCGACTAAACCACCACCACCATTCCGTATGTGGTATGTTACATCCCTGTGACTTATTTATTTTATAACTGGAAGTTTGTACTTGTAATCCCCTTCACTTTTGTCACCCAACCCTCCACTCCCCTCCCCTCTGACAACCACCCATTTGTTCTCTGTATCTATGCATCTATCTCTGTTTTGATTTGCTTGTTCCTTTGTTTTTTAAGACTCCACATATAAAAGAAATCAGATGGTATTTGTCTTTCCCTGTGTAACATTTCATTTTAGCATAGTACCCTGTAGATCCATTCATTTTCGTGGCAATTGGCAGGTTCATTCCTTTTTCTGGCTGAGTAGTATTCCATTGTGTGTGTGTGTGTGTGTGTGTGTGTGTGTGTATAATGGATACATCTTTATCCATTCATCTGTTGATGGGCACTTAGGTTGGTATTGTGGGTAATGCTGCAGTGAACATAAGTGTGCATGTATCTTTTCAAATTAGTGTTTTCATTTTCTTCGGGTAAACACCCAGAAATGGACTTGCTGTATCACAAGTACATGCTTAAGGCATGCATTACTCATTGCCACAGACACAGACCCTGCTTCGTCATGGCAGAAGTTTAACAATCTGGAGATTAACTTGGTTCTCCTTATTCTCAGGTGTGAACATAGTTCCAACATTCAGCTTTGGACTAGGTGAGAAATCACATTAGTTTCTTCTACATTCTAACCCATTCGTTGTCTGAGGGTGGAATTATTTTTTAATTAAACTTTTACCTTGGCATAGTGTAGATTCCCATATAGTAATAAAAATAATGCAGGGAGATCCCCTGACCCCTTTACACAGTTTCCTCTGATGAAAACATCTCGCAGAACTACAGTACAATATCACAACCAGGATGCCAACGTAGGCAAAATACAAAACCTTTCACCATGCTCCGAGGATTCCTGCAGGCTGTGCTGAGTGGTCTTGCGTGATAAGGGTGTATCACAGTTGGTTTATAGTCATTCAGCTGTTGAAGGACATCTGGGCTGTTCCCAGTTTATTATGGATAAAGCTGTGATAACATTTCCGTGGAGGCTTTTCAGTGAATGTAGGCTTCATTTCTCTAAGATAAATTCCCGGGAATACAGTGGTTAGTCATATAATAGTTGCATGTTTCAGTTTTGAAGGAGCTGTCATACTATTTTTCAGAGTGGCTGCACCATTTTATATTCCCACGAGCAATCCATGAGTGATTCTGTTTCTTTAAATCCTCATCAGTATTTGTGGTCATTATTTTTTCTTATATTAGTCATTCTGATTGGTGTGTAGGGCTTTCTCATGGATTTCATTCGCGTTTCCTCAGTGGCTTTTGATGTTGACTTTTTTCTTGGGCTTATTTGTGAAATGTCTCTTTCCATCTTTTGCCCATTTGCTGATTGGGCTTTTGGGGTTGGGTTTTAAATGTACCTTTTTTTTATAGAAACTGTAAGTTCTTTGTCTTATGTGTGATGTTCAAATATTTTCTCATGTCTAGCTTGGTTTTTTTTTTTTTTACTTTGATAGTCTTTCACAGAGGAGAAGCTTTTGATTTGTGTCAAATCTAAGAACCTAGGCTAGAACCCCAAAGATTTTCTTTAATGTTTTTTTCCCCCTAAAAGTCTACTTTACACTGAAGTCCAGGATCCATTTTTAGTTTATTCTTGTGTAAGGTGCGAGACTTAAAGTTCAAAGTAAATATCGATGGATGTTTACTCCAACACCATTTATGAAAAGGCTATAGTTCCTCCTTGAATTGTTTTTGCACTTTTGGCAAAATCAGTTGGACATATTTCTGTCAGTTTATTTCTAGATTCTCCATTCTGTTCCATTGATCTCTATGTCAAACTCCCGACAAAAATAGTAGAGTAAATCTCACTTTACTCTTAAAGATTATTTTAGCTATTCTAGTTTCTTTAACTTTCCGTGTAAATTTTAGAACAGTCTTGTCTATATCCACAAAAGTATGTGATGTTGATAGGAAATGCATTAAATCTGCACATCAATTTGGGGGAAATTGGCATCTTGACTATGTTCCGTATTTAAATTCCTAAACATGGTCTGCGTCTGGATTTATCTAGATCTTCTTCGATTTCTCTGATCAGTGTTGCTTAGTTTCCAGTATGCAAGTCCTGCACATGTTCTGTTTACAACATGTGGTCAGACTACACCTAAGTATTTTAAAGTGATTGTAAATGGTGTTGCATATCTACTTTCAGTGTCCATATGTTCAGGCTGGTATTTAGAAATACAGTTGATTTTTGTAGCGTCTTATATCCTGTGACTTTGCTAAATTAACTTACTAGCTCAGGAATTTTTGGCAGATTCCTTGGGGTTTTCTGTGTTGGCAATCATGTCACCCACAGTAGGGACGGTTTTATTTCTTCTGTCCTAATGTGGATGCTTTTTGTTTCCTTACCGCACTGGCTAGGACTTCTGGCACAACGTTGAGTAAGAATGGTGAGTGGACATCCTTGCCTTGTTGCTAGCTGTAGGTTTTTTGTAGATAATCTTTGTCAAATTGAGGGCGTTCCCTTTTATTTCTATTTTTCTGAGAGGTTTTATAACGAATGAGTTGTTGTCAAATGCATTTTCTGCATCAGTCGGTAAGATTGTGTAATTTTCCCCCCTTTAGCTTATTAATAAGGTGGATTACATTGACTGATTTTCTTAAACCAGCCTTGCATCTCTGCAAGTAGAATACCCCATCTAAGTAAAATAAATTTGACCTGCTCTTGGTATATAATTCTTTATATATGTTGCTGAATTCTATTTGCCAGCATTTCGTTAAGGACATTTCTGTCTTTATTCACAAGATCTGTGGTTTTTTCTGCTTTTGGTATCAGGGTAATGCTAGCTTCATAAAATGAGTCAGGAAACATTAACTTCCCTTCTGTTTTCTAGAAAAGATTTTGTATAATTGGTTTTAATTTGGTTTTAAATTTTGGTAGAATTCTCCTGTGAAAACACCTGGGCCGGATATTTTTTGGGGGTGAGTTTTTAATTAAAAATTTGATATATTTATGAGTTACAGCTCTGTTGACTGTTTAATATTTGGTGAACTTGGTCCTTTGTGTTTTTCAAAGAATTGGTCCATTTCATCTAAACTGTCTAATTTATCTGTGTACAGTCATTCATAATATGCCTTTGTTATCATTTTTATGTCTGTAGTGATGTACTTTGTCTCATTCCTCATAATGGTGATTTGTGTCTTCTTTTATTCATTGTTAGGCAGGAGTTTGTCGATTTTATTGATCTTTTCAAAGAATCAGCTCTTTATTTCACTGATTTTCTATATTGTTCTCTTTTCAATTTCACTGATTTTTGCCCTAATTGCTATAATTTTCTTCCTTTTATAAGAATTGACATGGACCATTTTTAGTCTTTATTGAATTTGTTACAGTATTGTTTCTGGTTGTCGGGTTTTTTTTTTATGTTTTGGTTTTCTGGCCACGAGGAGTGCGGGATCTTAGCTCCCCGACCAGGGATTGAACCTGCACCCCCTGCATTGGAAGGTGATATCCTATCCACTGGACCACCAGGGAAGTCCCTCTTCCTTTTTTCGAGTTTATTTTGCTCTTTTCAAGATTCGGGCGGTAAAACTTATCAGTTTGAGGCTTTTCTTCTTGTCCGACTTAGGCATTTAGTGCCATCGATTTTCCTCTCTGCACTGCTTCAGCTATGCCCCCACAAAAGTGCCATCGATTTTCCTCTCTGCACTGCTTCAGCTATGCCCCCACAAAATTTGATATGTTGTATTTCCATTTCCCTTCAGTCCAGTGTATTTTTAGGTTTCCACGGAAGCTTCCTCTTAGATCCGTAAGTTATTTAGCTTTAGGTGTTTAGCTTCCATGTGTTTAGAGATACTCTTGTTGTCTTTCTGTTTTTCAGTTCTCATGCAGCTCCACTGTGATCAGAGGGCATGCTGTATATGATATCAATTTTTTTTAATTGGTGGAAGCTTCATTTTATGGCCCAGAATATGGTCTACATTTATATATGTCCCATGAATACTTGGAAAGAACGTGTCGTGTGCTCTTCTTGGATGAAGGATTCTCTAAATGTCAGTTTGACTCTTGGTTGATAGAGTTGAGTTCCTCTATTAGTATTAATATATCCTTGCTGATTTTGTCAAGTTGCTCTATCAATTGAAGTCTCTAACTATAATGATAGATTTTTCTCTCACTCAATTCTTTCAGTTTTTCACTTATTTTGCAATTCTGTCATTTAATTCATACATATCTGGGACTGTCTTCTTGATGTATCAACTCTTTAACCACTATATAATATCCCTCTCTGCCTCTGGCCATTTTCTTTACCGGATGAAGAATTTTATCTGTAAAATTTCTTTATCTGACATAGAGTCACTATTGTTTTCCTTTGATTAATGTTTGCATAGTACAACTTTTTCTCTTTTTGTTTTCAGTTTGTATCTTTATATTTGAAGTATGTTCCTTCTTTCTGCTGTTCAGTCGCTCACACGTGTCCGACTCTTTGTGACCCCATGGACTGCAGCACGCCAGGCTTCCCTGTCCTTCACTATCTCCTAGAGTTTTCTCAAACTCACATCCACTGAGTCAGTGATGCCTACCATCCAACCATTTCATCTTCTGTTGCTCCCTATCCCTCCTGCCCTCAATCTTTCCCAACATCAGGGCCTTTTCCAATGAGTCAGCTCTTCAGCTCAGGTGGCCAAATTATTGGAGCTTCAGATTCAGTATCAATCCTTCCAATGAATATTCAGGGTTGATTTCCTTTAGGATTGACTGGTTTGATCTCCTTGCAGTCCAAGGGACTCTCAAGAGTCTTCTCCAACACCACAGTTCAAAAGCATCAGTTCTTCAGTGTTTAGCTTTCTTTATGGTCTAACTCTCACATCCATACATGACTACTGGAAAAACCAAAGCTTTGACTATAAGAACTTTTGTCAGCAAAGTGATGTCTCTGCTTTTTAATATGCTGTCTAGGTTCATCATTAGACAACTTATAGTTGGGTCATGTTTTTTAATCCTGCCTGCAACTCTTTTAATTCAGGCATTCAACTAGTTACATTTAATTTAATTACCATCTTAGGATTTAAGGCTTCCATTTGATTTTCTTAATTTTCTGATTTTTCGGTTAGTTTTAACTTTTTTGTTTCCCTGGGTTTTTTCCTGATTTGTTGGGGGAAACTTGAATATTTTTCAGAATTCCATTTTGATTTATCGATAGTGATTTTTTAGTGTATCTTCTTGTATAGCTTTTTCAGTGGTAGTTTTAGGAATTATAACTTATCACAGTGTATTGGAATCATCATTCTTACCAGTCTGAGTGAAGTGTGGAAACCGTGCCTCCAGTCACAGCAGTCATTGTCTAAAATAGTTCTGTCTGATGTGAGATTGGGTCAAACTGTGAGCATTTGTATCATGTAGCTAAAGCCAAAGAGGCAAGTTAGGGTGGCATCTACCATAAATTATTCCTGTTACACCATAATATAATTATCTAAGCACTTTTTTATCTGAGAAAGGGGCATCTTTTCCTAATTTGTACAGAAGTACTGCATAGGTGAGAAGCAGCCCTAATGTGTAGGAACCATGTTTACATTTGGTTACAATATACTTCCCCAATACATAATAGCTTTCTGAGTTAAAGCAAAAAGAATATGGCCAACTACCTAAGCCCAGCTTAGAACCAAAACTAGGTAACTGCCACAAATAAAAAGCAAATACATAAAGCCAAGAAAATTTAATTTCCATCTAAAGGAATGCAGATGTAATTGTAGAATCAATATTGGTAATATTTTAGGAACCATAGGGAAAGTGCCAGAAAAGAAGTAAATATTATCTCAGTTTTCTAAAGAGAGGGTTCTAAAAATTTCAGATAGTTGATCTAATGTAAATCTGTGGGGCAACTTCAGAATGGATTTTTAAACAGATGGTTTATGATGACTTAGAAAAGAAGGAGCCAGCATAGACTGACTAAAAAGGAACATACAGGACTGCCTATATTTTTCCTCCCTGAACTGGTTGAGACATATCAGAGGAATGGAACTGCATTTAAAACATTTACACAGTAGATCCCAATAGGCTTGCAGGAAAAAACTGACATCACAGAAGCATGGGCTGGGCCACAGAAGTACATGATAAAGAGCCTAACAAAGACTGTGCTGTTAATGGACTGAGCCAATTCCAAAGACAATGGATTTGCCCAATCCTAGTCAATAATTTTACAGGTGATGGGGTAAGGAAATACGTGGCACGCTTATGGGGAAGCCACAAGGTAGTTAAGATGACAGAAATTAGATAGGCCAAGCTTCCAATTCTAAGTTTACAAACTCATCAGCCTCAGTTTCCTCATCTACAAAACAGGAATAATAATGCTTCATAACTGTTAGAACGATTCATAATATTGGTGTGCTAGCTGAATAAGACATTGTAGGTAAAGCAGAGAACTTCGTAACACTCACTGACTTGGGGTTTTATTACACTTGCTTCTGTTATATTTGCTGATGACACAGCTAGCAAGAATAGCTGGTACAGACTTCCCTGGTGGCACAGTGGATGGGAATCTACCTGCCAACGTGGATTTGCTCCCTGTTCCGGGAAGATTCCACGTGCTGTGGAACAACTAAGCCCTCGATCTGCAACTACTGAGCTTGTGTGCCGCAACTACTGAGCTTATGTGCCTCAACTAATGAGCTTGTGTGCCGCAACATCTAAAACCCACGCAGCCTGGATCCTGTGCTCCACAACAAGAGAAGCCATCACAATGAGAAGCCTGTCACTGCAACCAAGAATAGCTCCACTCGCTGCAACTAGAGAAAGCCCACTCACAGCAATGAAGACCCAGTGCAACCAAAAAAAAAAAAGGAATAGAGCCCATATATTGCATATATTGTATGGGGTTGGCAAGATAAACCTTGGTGTCAATTTCACAGGAAGAAAAGGATCAAAAATCGTAATGACTTAACATCCTTTGAGGTGAAGATCTAAAAGCTGTCCAAAGGCATGTACACATTGCTACATTTAAAATGGATAACCAACAGGGTCCTACTGTATAGCACATGGAACTCTATTCAATGTTATGTGGCAGCCTGGATGAGAAGGGAGTCTGGGGGACTCATATATATGTATAGCTGAGTCCCTTTGCTGTCTACCTGAAACTATCACGACATTGTTAATCAGCTATACTCCAATACAAAATAATAAGTTTAAAAAATAATAAATAAATAAAAGTTGTCCAAAGGAAGCTTACCAGAAGCCAACAGGGTGACTATAAACCAAACAATAAGTGCAAAGCTTTTTAGACTTCACCCCAAGATGATTTTCTACAGGACAGAAAGCAATAGCCATTCTGTATTCCACTCTTGTCAGCCCATATTTGAAAGGTTGAGTTTGGTTCCAGGTACTCTGTTGTCAAAAAATAACAAATTGGACCTACTTTAGAGATGAGTTATCAAGGTAGTGGAGCGCCTACAAATCTTGACATACAAGGACCAGATGAAGGAGGGCGTGTCACCAGGAGAAGGGAGGCTTAGCTAGGGCTTGACACCTGTGTTCTAAACAACTGAAGGCTGACACGTGGACGGGAGGGAGGTCTTCTTTGAGACCTTTTGAGAGGCTAGAAGTGAGCGTAGACACAGAGCATCCAACAAGGGGGATTAGAAGAAAACCAACACTAAAAGAATTATTTAAGACTGTCTTTAGTTGCGTTTTTCTCTTCCTCAAGTTAAGTCAGAATGTGAAGCACTTTATGAGAAAATCTATCAGAAGACGTTCACACAGGCTTTACTGACTCCGATTTGTCAATGTCAGCTTACATCTGTGTAAGAACACCGCTTTTGCCCCGACACTTTTTTTTTTAATTTTTAGTTTTTTATTTTTTAAATTTTAAAATCTTTAATTCTTACATGCATTCCCAAACATGAACCTCCCTCCCACCTCCCTCCCCAGAACATCTTTCTGGGTCATCCCCATGCACCAACCCCAAGCATGCTGCATCCTGCGTCAGACATAGACTGGCGATTCAATTCACATGATAGTATACATGTTAGAATGTCATTCTCCCAAATCATCCCACCCTCTCCCTCTCCCTCTGAGTCCAAAAGTCCGTTATACACATCTGTGTCTCTTTCCCTGTCTTGCATACAGGGTCGTCATTGCCATCTTCCTAAATTCCATATATATGTGTTAGTATACTGTATTGGTGTTTTTCTTTCTGGCTTACTTCACTCTGTATAATCGGCTCCAGTTTCATCCATCTCATCAGCCCCGACACTTTTTAAATTGAAAGAAACACTCTCCCTTCAGCTCAAAGCAGCATTTACATCCCTCCTAAGAATGAGGGCTCTTTACTAACTAGTACATTTGAATTGTCATCCCGTCTTCCTTAGTGATGACATTATTTCTTTCCTTAACCGGTTCATAGACTGACACTCCTGTCAACAGTCTTTCTGTAATCTCTAACCGCTTGTAGAATTATTTTCCTGGATGTCTTAATCATGGCAATCCAATTTAGTCTCAATGTTACTGTATCAAGTTTTAATTACATTACTGTTTTGCAATCACTAGAGCAGTAACATTATACTCAGATTTATTACTTACTTTTCACCAAACAATAGAAGTATTTTTCTGTTTTCAGCCATAACAATAATAGTTCCTGAAATACTACATTATTGTGTGTCCCTAAAACTTACCTTAAATGATCAATAGAGTATCTTTTTGGAGGAAAAATAATGACAGTCTGTTTTTATTATATTGGTCCCCAACGTTGCTGGTAGCTTAATTGCTAAGAAATGAAATAGAAAAGTTAAGTACTTCTGTTAAAGTAAGATCTCTACTTTCGAGTATATACTCAAAAGAATTGAAAGCAGGGACTCAAACAGATACTGGTACACTTAGATTATAGCAGTGTTATTCACAATAGCTAACAGGTAGAAGCAATCCAAGTGTCTGTTAATGGATGAATGAATAAACAAAATGTGGTGAATAGAATGATGGAATATTAATAAGTAATATTAAAGCAAGGAAATTCTGATACATGCTGCAACATGGATGAACCTTGAAGACATTATGCTAAGCAAAACAAGCCAGACAAACACTATGATTCCACTTATGTGAGGTACTTAAGAGTCGTCAAACTCATAGAGACAGAAAGTAAGATGGTCAGGGAAGGAAGGATGGGGAGTTAGTGTTTAATGGGTACAGAGTTTCAGTTTAGGATGATGACACGGTTTTGTGGTTAGATGATGGTGACAGTTGTACAACACTGTAAAAGTTCTTAATGCTGCCCAACTGCACACTTAAAAATGGACGATGGAATATTCAGTGCAGTTCAGTTCAGTCGCTCAGTCGTGTCCGACTCTTTGCGACACCATGAATTGCAGCACGCCAGGCCTCCTTGTCCATCACCAACTCCCGAGTTCACCCAAACCCCTGTCCATGGAGTCGGTGATACCATCCAGCCATCTCATCCTCTGTTGTCCCCTTCTCCTCCTGCCCCCAATCCCTCCCAGCATCAGGGTCTTTTCCAATGAGTCAACTCTTCACATGAGGTGGTCAAAGTATTGGCATTTCAGCTTTAGCATCATTCCTTCCAGAGAACACCCAGGACTGATCTCCTTTAGAATGGACTGGTTGGATCTCCTTGCAGTCCAAGGGACTCTCAAGAATCTTCTCCAACACCACAGTTCAAAAGCATCAATATTACTCAGCTATAAAAAAGAACACATTTGAGTCAGTGATAATGAGGTGGATGAACCCAGAGCCTAGGGTACAGAGTGAAGTAAGTCAGAAAGAGAAAGACAAATATTGTATATTAACACGTGTTTGGAATCTAGAAAGATGGTCCTGATGAACCTATTTGCAGGGCAGCAATGGAGACGCAGACACAGAGAACAGACCTGCGGACACAGCGGGGGAAGGAGAGGGCGGGACGCATTGAGAGAGGAGCATGGAAACATACACATCACCACATGCAAAACAGATAGCCCGTGGGAATTTGCTGTGTGAAGCAGGGAGCTCAACCCAGTGCTCTGTGACAACCTAGAGGGGTGGGAGAGGATGGGATGCGGGAAGGAAGTTCAAGAGGGAGTGGACATATGTATACCTGTGGCTGATTCATGTTGATGTATGGCAGAAACATACACAATATCATAAAGCAATTATCCTCCAATTAGAATTAAAAAACAAACCAAAAAATGGTTGAAATGGTGGGTTTTATGTTATTTATATTTGCCATGATGAGAGAGAGAGGCTAATTATCCAGTAAATCCTCACAGCTCTAAGGGACTTTCCTTAGTTAAGGTGGTTAAGTCCAGCAGAGAAAGGTCTTTTGTCTGCTAATAATTAATGTGATCCCAATTTAAATAGCAAAACCCAACTCTCCAAATCCCTCTCCTAGAAAGTGCAGTTTGGAATCTCATTCTGGGAAAAGATGGAATCACATGGAAGTCCTCTAGATGTTAGGTTAGACCTAAATAAAATTTCTCAATAGAAAAAAAAAACAAAAAACAAAAAAAACTCTGCCTTCCAATGCAGGGGCTGAGGGTTTCATCCCTAGGTGGGGAATTAAGATCCCATATACCATGCGGTGGACTTCCTAGGTGGCGCTAGTGATAAAGAACCTGCCTAACGCAGGAGACATAAGAGACATGAGTTCGATCCCTGGGTCGGGAAGACTCCCTGGAGGAGGGAATAGCAACCCACTCCAGTATTCTTGCCTGGAGAATCCCATGGACGAGCCTGGCAGGCTACAGTCCATGGGATCGCAAAGAGGCAGACATGACTGAGCAACTAAGCACACACACACCTACTCCAGTATTCTTGCCTGGAGAGTCCCATGGATAGAGGAGCCTGGCGGGCTACAGTCCATAGGGTCACAAAGAGTCAGAAACGACTGAAGGGACTTAGCATGAATGCAGGCATGCCATGCGGTGCTGCCAAGAGAAAGAAAAATGCTCACAGCTCTATAAGGCAGTAATGTTCTCTATTTTAAACAAGGAGGAAGTGTGGCTTCCCCAGTACCATGGAGCCAACTGAGATTCAAAGCCAGCTTGTTATAACACGGAGCCAAGTTCAGCAGAGCAAGTTCCCCGCTGTGAAACTGCTTGATCGAATCCTGGTCTCTTGCATAGCAGACGGATTTTTTACCACTGAGCCACCAGGGAAGTCCACTAAGGGCAACTGCCACTCCACAAATCTCATTTCTCTCTGAATTATTTTTATCAATTTAGTGATCATTTTGGTCCTAATCAAGCTAAAGGGAAGAGAATTGTAGGAATCATTTTGCCACCAGGGAAGACTTGTTTTTATAAAACTGACTACCCGGAACCCAAGAAAGCATAAGAGCCCCGTGCTGCAGCTGCTGTTCAGTTCTAGGCGGGATCTGCCTTCATGGACATGTACTGCGTACTCACACAGACCTCCTCGGATGCTAAGAGCATACCAGAGCTCCCAAATTCCTGCATGCAAGTCTTTGAAGCAATTCTTTGTGTATGAAGCACTGTATCCTCAGTCAGCCATCAATAAAACTCTGCTGGGCACATCTGAATATTAAGAAAGGTTCTTTCCTTACTGCTCCCAAAGAGAGAAAGCAATTCCCCTGGGTCTGACTATAGTCTGTATAACATGATGAGAGGAGTTACTGTCCTGCTTGGGCTTCCCTGGTGGCTCAGACGGTAAAGAATCCGCCTGCAATGCGGGAGACCTGGGTTTGATCCCTGGGTGGGGAAGATCCCCTGGAGAAAGAAATGGCAACCCATTCCAGTATTCTTGCCTGGATAATGCCATGGACAGAGGAGCCTGGCAGGCTACACAGTCCATGGGGTCGCAAAGAGTAGGACACGACTGAGTGACTAACACTTTCCATCAGGAATAGGTCTCCAAAGGGACCTACCCGTCCCCCAAGTCTTCACCTTCCATGGTGCCTTGATTCTCTTCAGGTCCTCATCAGGGTCTTACTGGGTTTCTTGTCACAGTGCCTTGGTGGATTTCAGACTCTCCACACTACCCCCCTCACACTTATTCAACAAATTTTTAAGGAGATCTAATAATATGATGCAAAGAGCCAACTCATTGGAAAAGACCCTGATGCTGGGAAAGATTGAGGGCAGGAGGGGAAGGAGATGACAGAGGATGAGATAGTTGAATGGCATCACTGACTCAATGGACATGAATCTGAACAAATTCCAGGAGACAGTGAAGGACAGGGAAGCCTGGTGTGCTGCATTCCATGGGGTTGCAAAGAGTTGGACATGACTTAGCAACTGAACAACAACAATGTATGCCAGCCACTGTGCTACGCTTTGGAAACACAGTGATGATTCCATATAATCCCATGACCCCAGATGTGGTCGCTGCCTTCCAGAACCCACAGTTTTATGGGGGAGACTGGCCAGCAGGCAGTTACAACTGCTATAAGCCTCTGATGAGAGCAGGCTCAGCTCTGTACGTATCAGCTTCCTGGCACTGTCCTCTGCCCTGAGCCTCCAAGTTTTTGCTCCCTGGGTCTGGAATGACTTCTGTCTGGCTCACTCTTACCTGATGACAGGCTATCAGGGTCTGAGAGACTCCGAGCTGTCCTCTCTCCAAAGCTTTTCCTAATACCTCTACTCCAAATGAGTCTCTTCTTTGCTACCTTCTTCTTGCTTCTTTCTTGAACACTTATTATAAATACATGTTTGTGTACTAAGTCGCTTCAGTTGTATCCAGCTCTGTGGCCCCATGGGCTGTAGCCCACCAGGCTCCTCTGTCCATGGCATTCTCCAGGCAAGAATACTGGCGTTGCCGTGCCTTCCTCCAGGGGATCTTCCCAACACAGGGATCAAACCCGCATCTCCTATGTCTCCTGCATTGGCAGGTGGGTTCTTTACCACTAACACCAACTGGGAAGCCCTATTATAAGCACAACACAGATTATCTTCAAGTTTGTTCGGCATATTTGTCTCCATCTGGAGACTGGCATTATCAAAGGCAGGAATCACATGTTCTCCGCAGCATCTAGCACAAGCATTATGAATAGTTGGCATCTGATTTGTATTGTTTTAAATCTAATGTTGCACAGTCTTGAGAATCTATAGGAAAGAATGTTTGAATTCCAAGTATCTTTCTTGGAATTCTGCGCCCTTCTCCAGGGGCTCTTCCTGACCCAGGGATGGAACCTGAATCTCTTGCATCTCCTGCATTGGCAGGTGAGTTCTTTACCACTAGCACTACCTGGGATGTCCTTCCAAGTGTCAGGAGAGCCTAAATATGATGGATAAACATATTTGGCACCCTGTAAGAACTGCATTTTATGTTGAAAGTTGCTAGGGTTGATGAATTATTGTCAGAAGAACTGCACCTTTATTTTGGAGAAGATCCACTTTATAACTAAAATGCAGTATCCCAGCTTCTAGCATATGGCTTTGCAGATACTCAGCCTGTGGCTCTTTGCTAATCTTCCCAGTAGAACAGTCAACAAATCTCCACCCATATCAGTTTTTTTCCTCTACCGAGTGCAGCTAATGGAGCAAAGAAAAATCCCTAAGATTATTTCCTCATCTTCCTTTTACCCCACCCTGGACTTCTGAGATAGCAAGGTCTACAACACTTGGCAGTGTCATGTCTCCCAGAAATAATGCTGACATTCATTCCCCATGTCAAGCATTTATGGAGGAAGAGCAACAAAGAACACAACAAGGGACCTATGGGAGTTTGTTCCTTCAGTCTGAATCTTAAAATGTAGAAGCTGCTCCTGTGTCTAAGCTGTGCTGCTCTGATGGGGCTGATCAGTTGGTGAGACCGATCCCTTTATGAAGTTAAAGTTCTAAGAAACAGAAGGGAAATGAAGTGTTTAAGGAACAATATGGTGTTGCAAAAGAAGTTTGCAAAAAGACCCTAAGTGGCTGTCAATGAATCAGTCTGTTTTCCTGGGAATGTCTTAACTTCTTTTTTGAAAAATAGTTTTTCTCTATATAGACTTCTTTGTTGACCATCTTTTTCATTCAGTACTTGGAATATTTCATCTCAATGCCCTCTAGCATCCTTGATTTATGATGAGAAGTCAGCTTTTAATCTTATTGATGATTCCCTGTAAGTGATGAGTCATTTCTTTCTGCTTTCAAGATTTTCTCATTGTCTTTGTCTTTTGACACTTCTACAAGGATATGGTTAGGTGTGGGTCTCACTGAGTTCATAGTACTTTGAGTTTTTTTAAGTTTCTTAGATATATGAGTTTTCATCAGATTTGGGATGATTTTGGCCCCTAATTCTTCAAATGTATTTTCTACCTCTCCTTTTGGAACTCCAATTACATGTATGTTGGTGTGTTTGATGGTGTCCCACCATCTTTGAAGCTCTGTATGTTTTTCCTTATTCTTTTCTTTTAATTTCTCAGCCTGCATAATCTCTCTTCAGGTTTATTCTTCTTCGTGGGCCTTGCTCTGAGCCCCTTGAGTAAGTTTTCCATTTTATTTGTTATTATGTAGTTATTGGTGACTCAGTGGTAAAGAATCAGCCTGCAATGCAGGAGACCTGGGTTCGATCCCTGGGTTGGAGAGCATGGCAACCCACTCCAGTGTTCTTGCCTGGAGAATCCCATGGACAGAGGAGCCTGCAGGGCTACAGTCCACGGGCTCGCAAAGAGTCAGACACGACTGAGTGATAGGACACGTGCACTGCGCTATACATTAGATCCCTGGAGCTTATTCATCTTGTGGAGTTACAATGTTAGTGATATATTACAGGATTAATCATTCTCTCTTTGGGAACAGTGATTTAAAATGCTGTGTTCTCAGACAGAGAGAATAGGCTTGTGGTTGCCGAAGGTAAAGGGGGGCAGGGGGAGGGATGGATTGGGAGTTTGAAATTAACAGAGGTAAACTATTATATATAGAATGCATAAGCAAGGTCCTACTGTATAGTACAGGGAACTATATTTCAATATCCTGTGATAAACCGTAATGGAAAAGAATATGAAAAAAATGGATTATATGTGTGTATGTGTGTGTGTGCATGAATCATTTTGCTGTACAGCAGAAATTAACACAATATTGTAAATCAACTTCCTTAATATAGGTTATCACAGAATATGAAGTGTAGTTGATTTACAATATTGTGTTAATTTCTGCTGTACAGCAAAGTAATTCATATATATATATACACACACATGCATTCTTTTTCATATTCTTTCCCATTATGGTAAATTAACTATACTCCAATAAAATTAAAATATCTTTTAAAATAAACACAATTAAAGTTAATAAAACTGTATTCAAAAAGTAAAATGTATTAAATGTTGTTTTCCAAGTATTATTGCATTTTTTCTTTTTGCAATGGAAACCTTACTGATACACTGGCCAAGCTTGTTTGTCTAGCTGTCTCACTGCCATTTAAGGGCATCCCATCTTTGGGTGCAGTTAAAGGACATGATAACGAATGGGGCCCAACCAGGCCAAAATCTCAGTTCCATTGGGATAAGCCATGAAAGGTTAACTTAGCATAAGCAACTTAGGGAGAACGTGAAATATGAAGGCTGTCATTATAATAGGCTAACATCGATCATGAATCTAATCTAAGAGCTAATGTTTCTGAATATGCACATTCCTTTTCTTCTTAGCAAATCAACTTCCTCTAGAGTTGATAATCAACTCATTCTCTTTTGGTGTTTCTTTCATGAGTGTTTCATCTTCAGGAGTACACATACATACTGTACCCTTTATGATGAGAGCTGTGGGCACTGCTCTCTAAGTGGACAAGATCAAAGAGCTCATTTCCTTATATTTCGTGTATCATTAAAGTAGGTGTTGTTTCATCAGGAATGACTCACCAAAGTAGAACTATTCGATCTCTTCTGAATGATCTTCCAGTTTGGAATTATGCTTTCTTTCATAACGAGTTGCAGGACTGAATGATTGTTTCAAGGATGCCTCATTTCTCCATCTCAGCCAGCAGACACACCCTCATTGTTCAAAACACTGAGCTTTTCACTTCTTTTGAATGCAGACCATTTATGAAACAGCTGCCCACATTGCTGCCCTGATAACTGTTTGGAAGCGCAGCCTCATTTATGTTGGCAATACCATTGCTCTGGGTCAGGCTACAAAACAGCCAAAGAAACACATTTGTCTTCTCTCAAGTTCTAGTGGAAGTGAACTTTGGGCTGTAAATGCTTCTAGTGGAGGCTCTCTTTCCCTAGAAGAGATCTCAGTGGGAAAATGTACTCTTCAGTGTATTTGTTTTCTGACGGAGGTTTTTGGCACAAGCATTTATAAAGTGGTCCGTGGTGAATCTCCATAATGGCACATAAGGCATGCAAAATACTTGCCTGACCTGGCAGAGGTATTTTTATGTTTGGCAGCTACTTTTAGGATCCATAGGGAACATTGCTAGAACAATCAGTTTCTCTTTTGTATTAGTAAAATACACAAGAGGTTTCCTTTTGATGCTAAATTCCAGATCTATTCGATTTGGCCCCTCCTTCAGTGTAGTTGCAAAACGTGGCCATTAATCAAATCCTCAGCTTTTAGTATTAAATTTACCAGGGGCTTCCCTGGTGCTCAGATGGTCAAGAATCTGCCTGCAACGGAGGAGATCTGGGTTGGATCCCTGGATCAGGAATGGACAAGTCTGAGCAAACTCCTCAAGATAGGACAGAGGAGATAGGAGAGGACAGAGGAGCCTGGCGTGCTGCAGTTAATGGAGTCACAAAGAGTTGGACACCACTTAGCGACTGAACAACAAGTATTAAATTTATAAATTAATTTAGGAAGTTTAAAATTTTCTACAATATTGAGTTTCACATCCAGGAAAATTGTTTTTATTTACTACTTGCTTATTGCCTTGCATAAAGTTTTATTACTTTTTCAAAAATTTCTGGTGCACGTCTTTTTCATAGCTTCTACTTATTATGTTTATCATTTTGAATGGATTTTTAAATTAAAATTTCTATTTGGTGGTGGTAGTGTATAGAAAAACTATTGATTTCTCTGTTTTTACCCTGTATGTAACTATTTGGGCAATCACTCTTATTAGTTCTTAAAGTTTTCATTTGATTTTATCTTCTAGTGAATTAATTGTATAATCTGTAAATACTCAAATTTTCTCTCTTTCTTCAGAATATTTATATTCTCTTTCTTTTTTTTCTAATTTCATTAGCTATGATCTCCAGAAAAATCATAAATAATTAGAAGCTTATTGGGCCTACATCTTTCTCCTTACCAACTTTTTAAATTGCAAACAATATTATAGCAAATTTTCTTTAATAATGAAAGAAACAAAATCACCCTGAATCCCACACAAAAACAAAATTCAAAAATTACTTAAAAAACACAGACATAGAAAACAAACTTATGGTTACCAGAGGGGAAAGGGGAGAGGAGGGATAAATTAGGAGTTTAGGATTAAAATATACAATCTTCTGTATATAAAATAGATTTAAAAAAAAAAACCAAGGTGCTACTGTATAGCACAAGGAACTATATTCAATATCTTGTAATAGTTTATAAGGAAAAAGAATATATAACTAACCCACTTTGCTGTATACCTGAAACTAACACAACATTGTAAATCAGCTATATTTCAATAAAAAAATTTTAATTACGAAAACAATTGTTTTTATGTGTTCAGAAAGGGTAAGGAAGGCTATATAGCAAGTTGTTACGGGTAATTCTTCCAGGGGAGTGGGATTCTGGAGCAGGAACAAGGGGACAAGGAGACCCACTTTCTGCTCTGTGCACTTCTAGATAGCTTGGCTTTTTGCAAAGTGCAATTTGCTTTAATAATTTTATGGTTTTTTTAATTTTTTTTTTTTGTTTTTTTTTTTTAAATTTTAAAATCTTTAATTCTTACATGTGTTCCCAAACATGCACCCCCCTCCCACCTCCCTCCCCATAACATCTCTGTGGGTCATCCCCAAGCCAATGCATCTTGGGAAACAGTCTTAAAAGTATAATGTATGTAAGACTTGTCTTTCAATATCAAGATTTAGAGATGTGCACATGTTAACGTCTAAAATTTAAGTTTTGTTCACTGTTAAATCTCAACTAAATGAGAAAAGATTAAACAGATGATATAAAGATGGATAGAGATATTGATAGAATTACAGACACCCATTTGCCATTTGCCATTAATAGAAAACCCAAAACAAAGGACAGTCTTGTTTGTAGGACATATATTAAGCTAACCTTAAAAGTGCATTCCAATATACAGTAGGTGCAAATACTGTTTGATTCCACTTATGTGAGATACCTAGAATAGTCAAATTCATAGAGTCAGAAAGTTGGTTGGTAGATGCCAGGGGCTTCGGGTGTAGAGGGGAGGGGGGATCGGGATGGGGAGGTAGGGCGGGGGGAATGGGGAGCTAGTGTTTACTGGGGACAGAGTTTCAGTTCAGGAAGGGGAAACATTCAGGAGATGGATGATGGTGAGAGGTGCACAACAGTGTGAATGTACTTAGTGCCACTGAACTGCACAGATAATATGAATAGTGCATTCTATATATTATGTGACTTTTACCACAATAAAAAATAAAATAGAAAATGGCATAGAAAAGAAATGAGTACAAAGGGAAAGCTCACAAATTACAACCGGGAATTCTAGGGCAGGCATGGCAACTACACGATGCCCCCTAGGATGTCTAGGAAAATGTGATTGAGGACATTATTTCATGGGCTGAAGGAATTATAATTTCTCTCAATGATTTCCCATCAAAAGCTTTCTTCAAAAAAAAAAAAAAAAAAAAAGCTTTCTTCCCAGACCCCACGGGGGAGTGTAACGACCACGGGAGGGCATCTGTGTTTCACGTGGGCCCCCAGGAGCAATCACTTGGGCCCCCTGGGGCAATCACGTGGGCTCCCTGGGGCAATCACGTGGGCCCCCAGGGGCAATCACATGGGCCCCCTGGGGCAATCACGTGGGCCCCCAGGAGCAATCACGTGGGCCCCCTGGGGCAATCACGTGGGGCATGTAGGGTGGCCCTGGCACTCGGAACTTGCCCTGTCTTCCTCCCGCCCGCACGGTGGAACAGGACTCGACGCACACTCTCCGTTGTTCTCCTCCAGGATTTCCAATGAGCACTCCCCCAAACTCCAGATCCGGAGTCACAGTTACCTGAGGGCGGTCAGTGAGGTCTCCATCAACCGAAGCCTTGACAGCCTGGACCCTGCAGGGCTGCTCACGTCCCCGAAGTTCCGCTCCAGGAACGAGAGCTACATGCGCGCCATGAGCACCATCAGCCAGGTGAGCCCCGCGGCCATGGGCAGTGAACTGCACGGGGCAGTTGGGGAAACCCAGGGGCTGTGACGCGAGGAGGTTGACATCCCCTGAGTGGGTCGGGCAGGGGCCCCAGTCTAAATGCTGCCTGTGACTGGCCACAGCCGGCTCTGGGGACCAACAGTCCGACCAGCAGCAGAGGGGTCCTTGGGCAGCTGGGGTACAGCACGTGGGGAGAGTCCTTGAGGAAACTCTTTAGCAGTCAGCCTGCACCGGCACATTTGTCATTAAGGAGCTGAGTTGATGGATGAGGCTTCAGTTGCAGAGACATTTGAAGAATAGAAGGACAGGGTGAACGTCATTGGCAAAACCTAGGCAGTGTCTAATCCTAAAAGTATTAAGCAAGTCATCAAAACAGGGACAAAGGCTGGGAAATGAGATGTGATCTGTTTATTTCAGCTGGGTCCTAGGTGAATATTGTGTCTTGGTTGTAAGACACAAGTCTACTTCTAAGAACTGGTACCCTGAATTAGGGATGAAGACTCAGTAAAGTTAACTTAATACTGCATCTGAAATACTCAGCTAAAGCTTCTCAGTGCCTCCAGGGAATATGGGAGGGGGTTAGGCTGCCTTATCCCAAGGGAGGGTTAAACCTAGGACTCCTGGAGGGTGGACACTGCAGCTTTCAGGGGCCACCAGAGGAGCAGGAGGCGCTTCTTCTGGAAGGACAAAAAAAGGGGGGTTTTTTTGGAAATAAAGTTTAGGAGTTCTGAATTTTAATTTTTTATCAGTTTTTTAAAATAAGCACCATACTTGGGACTTCCTTGGTGGTCCAGGGTTAAGAATCCACCTGCCAATGCAGGGCACACGAGTTTGATCCCTGGTTGAAGGGCAACTAAGCCCATGTGCCCAGACTACTGAGCCCAAGAGCCACAACTACTGAAATTCAAGTGCCTGGAGTCTGTGCTCCACGAGAGAAGCCACCACAGGGAGAAGCCCAAGCACTGCAACTAGACGGGAGCCCCCACTTGCCGAAATCCGTGAACAGCAACGAAGACCCAGAGCAGACAAAAGTTAACTAATTAATTGCTTTTAAAAGCACTATGCGATTAATTCAGCTGATATTATTGAGCAAAACACTGGGCTAGATCCTGCAAGTTATTCAGTGGTGAATAATGCCTCATTCCTGCTCCCCCAAAGTTTATAGTTTAATGGAGATTATACCAAAAAATAAATGTTATTTATAACAAATAGCAATAACAAATGTTATTTACTTGAACACCAGAAAAACACTGAGGTGGGCAGGACAAGAATTAGCCATAAGAGCCAACTTTACTGGGTCAGGCACTGTGCCAACTGCTTTATATGCTCATAATCTTAATCCTTATAAACACCCTGTAAGATATGTAAGGAACCAAAAGTTAAATGGGACTTTATGGTCATGAAATTGTCAACAAGATACCCAAGAGAATTTAAAAAAAAAAAGTGTTCAGTGCCCAGGATTCTAAAGAGAGCGCTTCTAGGCATGGGGTCTAGGAATGTACATTTTAACAGATATTCCAGGTGATTCTAATAAATAATGTATTAATAAAGAAGTATTTATTAAAGTAGTACATATCTGAACTTTGAAAAATGCTGGCCTAAAGCAGTTACCGCTAGCACCACATTGGAAGCCCCCAAAGCATATGCAAGCAATAGTGTGTGGTTGAAGTTCAGAATACTTGTAGCCACAGCAATGGGCAATCTGTTCTGAATTTTGTCTTGGAGGCATCTTTCATGCACAGCCTTCCATGCAGGGCCCAGGGGACTGGACCTTATTCATTAGGAGGGAGACTGATTGAAGATTAATTAAAACTTCAGCTTTTATGCAGGCAAAACAGACGATCAGAGCTTTTGATGAAGGATAGTTAATCCGGCCCCCCCAAAAAAAAAATTTAATTGTAGGAAAGTTGGAGAGAATGAGAGAGAGCCTGAAGAGGCAGAGAGGCTAGTTTGAAAGACTTTGTGATCATCAAGGTGAGAATTAATATTACCGGTGGGGGTGATGGTCGTGCTGCTGCTGCTGTTGATGATGCAATAGTGTTGATGGAGATGGTGCTGGTAATGGTGGTGAGGATTATGATGAGGGTGGTGGTAACGATGGTGGTAGTAGAGATGATGCTAATGATGGTAGTGATGAAGATGGTAAGGCGGTGGTGTTAAATGGTAGGCTAAGCCCTGAAGCATCTCTGACCTATCAGAGTAAGACCTTGAAATAGGATCACTCCTCTCATTTTGTCCCCACCATCAAAATAGAGCTTCCTGCTAAAATGTATCCTTGAAAAGCAAAGGCAGGGACCACAGTGAGGCTCCAATATCAGGGTAGGGTGGAAGTCAGGAAAAGTTGGCCTATTGGATTCCAATGTTTGCCCACTGTACATTTCCTTAAAGAAATCTCCAAGAGTACACATATCTATGTGTGCCAGCTACTGTGTCCAGTGAAGCTCACTATCCCAACTCTTAGGTAAATATTTGGTGTCTCATTTGGTGAAATTTGAACTTTGCTTTGTTCTTACTTTTTTTCAATATAAACAATATAATTTTTAAAACTTCTTTAAACGGATCTTTATTCTGGACAGGCTCGTGGTCACACAACCTTCCAGAATTGTAAAATAGTCTATAAATCTCCGGTGTCACACCTGAAGAATACATCCATGGGTTTAGAGTATTTTGCTGGAAATGTTTATACACACCCACTGCTTTCAGAATTTCACACAGTTACAACAGGAGAGCTTCTTTATCAGGACGCACACTCATACAGCTGCCTGCTTTTAGTCTCTGCGCCACAGATCTGACCTTGAGACCGTGTCACTTTCTGGTGACAACTTAGTACAATGTCGACAAATCACTGAAGAGGCACGTGTGGGCCCTGATCCAGGGCGGCGGGGGCCGGGGGCGGGGGGGGGGGTGTCAAGTGGTGTGATCATTGCACCTTAAGTAAAATACAGGAAGCAGAACCATCCTAAATGGATTCCTAATGACACACCATTTTTCTAGTATCTTATTCATTTTCCAAGGAACAAAGTATCAGGAAGGATGATTTCAAATTTTCTGTCACAGTGCCAGCATTGTCATTATTCAAAGGGAATGATTTCTTCTTCTAAGTAATCCTACTATATATATTCTAGACTTTTCAAAAAGCAGTTGGTTGTTGTGATGTTGGAGATATCTCTCTTATAGATCTTCAGTAGCAGCTCTAATAGTATAGAATCTAAGTGCATTATAGCCTATTCCTTCTCAAAACCTGGTATATTATTCATCAAAGGCTCCTAGAAAGATCAAAGTAAAATGCTGTAAGTTAAGAAATTGGTATAGAATAACTAAATTGTTTCCACCGTTCATACCTTATAGAAATAAAATATCCCTAAAAACAGATTGTGCTTAGATTATGAGGAGTGTCATCTTTTTATATGTTTATTCCCTTTCTACTTTTTTTTCCCTATATACACATCTAAAAAATGGGGGCTTTTAAAGTAAGACTTGAGAAGAATTTGAGAAAGTCACATTTTAAAAACTATTGGGCATAATAACTCTCATTTCCAAATTAGCTTAATTTACTTCTCAATTTATTTCAAGCCCATATCAAACATCTTCACCTAAAATGATAAACTAGAAGCCCACAGATATATTTTGTCCAGTGATGTTTGGGTTTGTACACCAGTTTAAAAATGTAAATGTGATAGGGCAGTTATTGTACTCGATGGTAATACCAGCAGGTTAGTGGTGACTTTTGACCTAAACCATCCCTTCATTGTACTTGTACCAGAAATGTAAACTGAGCTGAATTAAGCATTTTTGAGCACACAGCTAGTCAGTGACAGAACCGAGAACACCTAGGTGTCCTGACTCCTAACTCATAAATTTCTTCAATATCTGCTGGAATTGGGGTATTAGTGGCAATAATATTGCCAATAATAGCAGTAGTAATAATGGAAATGAGAACAATGGAACAGTTACTATATATCACTTACCTGACATATGCTATAAGCTTTGCATATTATCTCATTAATTTCATGTCAGCTGTAAGAAAGATTGACTTCCCAGGTAGCTCAGTGGTAAAGAATGTGCCTGCCAACGCAGGAGACATGGGTTCAATCCGTGGGTCTAGAAGATCCCCTGGAGAAGGAAATGGCAACCCATTGCGGTATTCTTGCCTGGAGAATCCCACGGACAGAGGAGCTTGGTGGGCTACAGACATGCACACATGCATAAGAAAGATCATTTTTTAATTTATGAACCTTAGAGAATTAGAGTACATTTTCTCATTCTTCCCACCACTCTCTCTCATAAAGTAATATCTAGTACTTATGGAATGCCTACTATCTGCCTAGTAATGTTCACTTGTATATTTTATTTTTCTCCTTAAAAGCATCCCTGTGAGGGAGGTATTATTATACCCATTTTACAGATGAAAAAAGTGAGGCTCAGAGAATTGACGTGAATTACCATGATATAGTAGAAACAGCATTGTTGTTGTTCAATTGCTAAGTCGTGTCCAGTTCTTTGCCACCCCATGAACTGCAGCATGCCGAGAGCTTCCCTGTCTTTCACTATTTCCTGGAGTTTGCTCAGACTTATGTCCATTGAGTCAGTAATGCCATCCAACCACCTCATCCTCTGTCGTTCCCTTATCCTCCTGCCTTCAATCATTCCCAGCATCAGGTTCTTTTCCATTGAGTCAGCTCTTTGCATCAGGTGGGCAAAGGGTTGGAGTTTCAGCTTCAGCATCAGTCCTTCCAATGAATATTCAGGGTTGATTTCCTTTAGAATTGACTGGTTTGATCTCCTTGCTGTCCAAGGAACTCTCAAGAGTCTTATCAAACACCACAGTTTGAAAGCATCAATTCTTCAGTGCTCAGCCTTCTCTATATTCCCACTCATGGCATTAAACCAGATAAAAAATAAATCCAAATGAATTTAAAATCTGAGCAGTAACACAGAAGGAAGGCAATTACTAATGAAATGATGGTCCCAGAAATGGTCCCAGAACTAAAAGATATGAATCTGCAGGTTGAGAGGGCCCACCCAGTACCTAGTATGATGAATGGACAAAGATCCCTCCAGGGAATGCCATGGTGAAACATTAGATCACTCAGGACCAAAAAATCCTAAAAAGCTTCCAGAAGGGATAGGGCAAACCAGCACACACAGACAGGCTCAGAGGTGAGAAAGACGTCTGTTTTCTCAGTCTCTAGCACACACGGAGGCTGAGACAAGGAAAGAAGCCCAGAAATACCTGAAAGGAGGAGGGGTGCAGCTAAAACCCTAAATACAAGCAGCTCTCTCTTAACGATGGAGGTGGTGCAGACATTTCCAGCAATGTGAAGGGGGCTGCCTTCCCAAGAAAGCACTAGGAGATGTGCTCCACTGAAAAGAGGGAATAAAACAGGGAAAGGGGAACTGGGGCGCCACCACCAGTCAGATAATGAAAGGCACCCCCAGAATGATGGGGAAGGGAGATCCCAGCACAGCAGTGGGCTTAGCAGCCACAGATTGTAGTAGGAGGCACCCAGACAGATGTTTCAAGGGCAGGAAGGAAACCAAGAGGTTATCAGAGGTCTCTGAACATATCAGGAGATTCACATAAGCATATGTCTGGCAATATGGATGCAAATACCGTTAAGATTCACCTGGAAGAATTGAAAATGGTTCTTCTGGGGAGGAAGAATTGGGGCTGGGTTGGGGGCTCGCTCTTTGTTTTTATAAGCCATCTAGAGCTACTTGACCTACATGTGTGTCTAGGCTGAATAAAGAATCACCTTTTTGTATGAAAAAAGTAGCAACAAACATTAAATATATAGTCATTTGTAAAACTAGGACTAACGAGAGCCACAGTGGGAAAGACCATGTACGTGATGTGCTCTGATAACGTCAGTCGAGCACAGCAATTTTTTCTTTTGCCTTTAAATTCTTCTAATACAAAAATACTCATACACAATCTTGCACACACAACTTCCAACCTTAAATGCTATTTCCCCCCAACCAGCGATTCTCAAATCTACATTTCAGTATACTCCCGCAGAAGTGAAGTTCAAGTTTTTAAGGTTGTCAGAGCTGGCAGTAGCACCTGGTACTGCAGAGGTGGAGCCTGGCCTCATTCCATAGCACAACTATTTTTAAATGAGGAACGAACAGAGGAGCACATGCAAAAGGAAGGAAATGTGAACTGTTTTTAATAGTGGTATGCGCAGCAGTGGTATTAGTTTGCTGTTCTGAGGCTGTTGTATATATACTGTGGAAGAAACCAAATGAATCATTGTAGAATATCCCAATTCTATCATCTTCTGTGTCCTTGAAAACCCAGATTTTTAGTATGAAATAAAGATATACATATAAATATAATACGGGGCTTCCCAGGTGGTGCTATTGGTAAAGAATCCAACTGCCAATGCAGGAGATGTAAGAGACACGGTTTGATCCCCTGGAGAAGACAATGACAACCCACTCCAGTGTTCCTGCCTGGGAAATCCAATGGACAGAGAAGCCTGGCGGCCTACAGTCTGTTGGGTGGCAAGATAGTTGGACACAACTGAGCGATTAAACAACCTGGTCTGGCTTTTTTTTTTTTAATGTGGTGTTCAAATCCAGTGTAAGTTATATACAGAGGAATATAAGTAAATAAACACTGATTCCTCAAAAAGGGGAAGAATTTATTTGGAAGATTTTAAAAACAATTTGTGGACCATGTCAGCTTTTTATAGAGAAGAGTAAACCTTTTTTAGATAGTATGTATATAGTTTGAAAATCTCAATAATAGTGTCATTCAAGACTGTCATATCTGGGTTGACCTATTTTTGTGCAAAATATATATATCTTGCCAGAAAATATAGGGCCTGTTTCTAGACTTTACAATAAATTACACTCCAGTCAACACAAATTATTTGACAAACTAGTCAATTCCAAAGGCACAATAAAAATACTAGCTTCTAAAACGTTTGTGCCAAAAATTGCCCCATTGAAGAACACGAACTCTGACCGTGGGCTGTAACACTGGCCCCTAGGTTTGCATTTATATCTGCTGGAGAAGGGATAAAAGAAAATTAGCGCCTCAGCGTGAGCTGGAGGAATGATTTCCCAACACCATGCTTCCTTGCATTCTAAAAACAAAGTTCTCTTTCTTTAGAATTTAATTGACTATAAGCTAGATACCACCCCATTAGTCTGTAAGGATACTGCTGTTCAATGGCTCAGTTGTGTCTCTTTGTGACCCCCATGGACTGCAGCATGCCAGGCTTCCCTGGCCATCACCACCTCCTAGAGCTACTCAAACTCATGTCCATGGATTCAGTGATGCCATCCAGCCATCTCATCCTCTGTCGTCCCCTTCTCCTCCTGCCCTCAGTCTTTCCCAGCATCTTTTCCACCAAGTCAGCTCTTCACATCAGGGGACCAAGTGTGGAAGCTTCATCAGTCCTTCCAGTGAATATTCAGCGTTAATTTCCTTTAGGGTTGACTGGTTTGATCTCTTTGCTGAGGAGCTAAAAATGCGTTCGAATTTAATGCTATCTGATAGGGCGTTCCTCTGGGAGAAGTGGTTTGGAGATGCTCGGAGGGCGAGTTGGCTTCTCCCCGGGAAGAGCGGTTGCTAACGTCCCATCTGGCCCCACAGGTGAGCGAAATGGAGGTGAACGGGCAGTTCGAGTCGGTGTGCGAGTCGGTGTTCAGCGAGCTGGAGTCGCAGGCGGTGGAGGCCCTGGACCTGCCGATGCCTGGCTGCTTCCGCATGCGGAGCCACAGCTACGTGCGAGCCATCGAGAAGGGCTGTTCGCAGGACGACGAGTGCGTGTCGCTGCGGTCCTCCTCCCCGCCGCGCACCACCACCACCGTGAGGACCATCCAGAGCAGCACGGGTGAGTGTGCAGAGCCGGCCCCGCGCACCAGCCCCCGCCCCCCGGGCGGCGCCTCAACTGTCCCCAGACACTGCACGTGGTCCTCTCGTGGGTATCACACGGTCTCCAGTCACCAAACCCCACCCACTCCCCGCGAGGCATCCCAGCCTCCGGCCATAGTCACGCACCCCCTTCCTCCTCCACCTGCGTCTCCGGTATCACCAGAGGAAACTGCAACTCGGGGACTAAGGGAGACAGCACAGGGGGGAGATGTTCCCAAGATGCCCACCCAGCATCCTAGGACCAGTACTCTCATCCCTCCCAACTCCTGCTCTCCATCACCAACCCCCCCCCCCACCCCCGTTCAGGGCTATGACCCTCTCCACGAATCAGACACCCTGATTGCTGAGCATCGCAGAGCTGGAAAGCTTTTAAAATCCCAAGATATACACAAAATGACTCTCCCAAAAGACCTGAACTGTCATTATGAGACAATAAGAAATGGATGATGTAGTAACACTGATTGCACAACTGATGTTTCCTTTCATTATAACCAAAGGCAGATTTATTTCATTTTAAACCTCCTGACTATCTATACTCACCCAGCACCTCCTTTTCACTCTAAACTGAGTTTGGATTTATGCCACGACACTGTCTTTTGATCAGATTTTCGTCAGAGAGGCACAGAAGAGCTTAGCTGGTTTCCATGACACTGGACCTATGTAGGAATATAGCTATGGATTGTGTGTGACAGTGTATGTATTGTTTTGGAGGGCTTCAGGGTACATTTTTTAAAATAACATTGGGTCCAAGAAGAAAATCCTCTCCATTGTAACTAGTCTTGACTTTGGTCGAATTTAGCATTACTCCAGTAAAGACTAGTTCGATAAAAAAGATCATCATATCGAGTCAAGGTAAATGATTAATTAATTAGAAGGAAAAATCTATGCTAAACTATTTCAGTTTTCATTCTAGGTGCCTCAACTGTCAGCAATTATCATTCAGCTTAGAACTTTTGCTGGCTTGAGAACTAATAGGTTCCCATCTTACTTGCAAGAAAGCCATTAGAGGTTAAACAACAGGTGTTCCTTCTGGACCAAGGCAAATTAGGATCTCAGGATTAGGGAAGAGATGCTTCTAGACTGTAGCTCAGCTGACCCACTGTATCCCAGCACCTCTGGCCCTGGGTGGCTGATTCCCACCAGAGACGGCGGGTGTGTGTTCTTGCTCACTAGGAGATTCTGCACAGCCACAGATGAGGTTAATAAGTTAAATAAAGTTGGTTCAGGAAATGAACACATTTTTAAATTCATTCATGGGCATACTTGTGCATTTTTACATTTGTGCAATAAGTGTAGCTTGAAGGTGTGGCTGCGTCTCTAGTTTCGTCTTTGGTGTTTCCCTGTTTCCCCGCCCCCTCCCCACCCGCCTCCCCGCCAGCCCTGTCTGATCTGTTCTCTGTACAGCAGATTCATCACTCACCAGCTACTCTTCTGTGCTGCAATTGCTCCTTAAATACGCAAAATTCAGATCCTTGCCCAGAAGGGCCGAGGGAAGGAAAAGGGAACACCCCGCCCCAAATACCCTATTCTGTCTTTCCTAAGACCCTTGCCAGGTATGCTGAGGGTTCCCAGAGTTGATAATAAGCTCACCAGGTAAAATCCAAGTTGCCAGTTACATGTGAATTTCAGATCAATAGTGAATCATTTTGTAGTGTCAGTATATCCCAAATCTTTCATGGGACCTACTTACACTACAGAATTATCTGTGACATCTGTAGTGTTTCCTAAATCTGACAAGCCTATCAGAGAAGGAGGTGAAGGGGGCCTGGGGTGGGGGTGTCTTGTGTTGTTCCATTTAGAATTGGAGAGGCTTTAGCCAGAGGCCCTGTATGGGAGAACAGCGAAAAACAGGGAGCAGTCAACAAAAACCCCACAGAGCTGACAACATCTGCTCCACCTTGGGCCCTAGGAGACTTGTCCTAAGTCCTGGGCCCCGTCAGGGCGGCAAGACTCCAGGCTTGGCTGCAGCTGCAGGGGGTTACGGGCAGGAAGATGGAACTTGTCATGGGGAATGGTAAAGCATAAAATACCAGATTTGTATACAGGACAGCTGGTGATGTCACCCTTCATCATCCAAGTCAACATTATGATATATCGTCCTTACAGTCATAGAAAAATAAGCAAACAGCTTAAGAACTAAACGTTATAGATTCTAAGTAAAGCCTTTAGAATTCTGATATCACTTTTCCAAGGTTATCTATACCATGGATTTGTTCTTTTTAAAAAAAGTCATTTTAGGATATAATAAAGTTCTGTGCTTTTAATTCTACTTCTGTCATACTTCCTGTATTTCCTTCTTACCCCTCTTCTCTCTCTCTCTCTCTCTCTCACACATATACACAGAGTTTTCCTTTTCTCTGTCATGATGATGTCAGTGCTATTATTAACATATTTTCTCCTATTAGTTTCCTTCCATAGAAAATCTGCCTTCTCATCGGACCTACTAGTTTTTGAAAGCATGCACTCATCTGTGTTAATCAGGAAATGACTTTGCTCTGATTTTAACCATTTCCCTTGTGCACACAGGTCAGATTTACATCTGTGTTCAGTAGGATGTGACATAGAGTTCGCCTTTGCTCATTATTCTTGGACATTCTGAATAGATTTTAAATTTCCTAAACTTTCCTTTGTCTGAAAAACAATTCATTTTTGTCAACTGCGGTTAATAGCTATTAACTTCCCCCCACAACAATCCACATTCTGTCTTTGATTTTTGTCAGCCCATTTTAAATGGTTCAGATGTTTAGCAAACTAGACTATTAAGCTTTTCTCCTCCAGTCTTTTCCATTCCTCATATGAGCAAAAAGAAACCACCGAGAAAGATCCACAGAAATGTCTGCTGCCATGTGGGAGAGGCAGGAAGATGGGCTCGGCTCCAAGGGGCCCTAGGGAGCCCCTGGTGATATGACTAGGGATTAATGGAGACTCAAAGCCAACTAGGAACTGAGTTGGAGAGTGATGTATAGTTATGCTTCTTTTGGTTAATTGACATTTTGGTTTATATATGATACAGTCCTATATTATCTCCCTTTATTATCTGCTTCAAGCACTCAGATATCTCTCCACCTGATAGATTCAAGTAAGTTCCTATATAATCATTGCACCAAAGGGCTATTTGGTGAGGATTAGAGGTACTGTTCCTTGGTGGCTTAGATGATAAAGAATCTGCCCAAAATGTGGGAGACCTGGGTTCGATCCCTGGGTCAGGAAGATCCTCTGGAGAAGGGAATGGCTACCTACTCCGATATTCTTGCCTGGAGAATCCTATGGACAGTGGAGCACAGTGGGCTATAATCCATGGGGTCAAAAAGAATCAGACACACCTGAGCAACTAACACTGCTTCTAAGTTGCTTCAGTCGTGTCCGACTCTGTGCGACCCCATAGATGACAGCCCACCAGGCTCTGCCGTCCCTGGGATTCTCCAGACAAGAACACTGGAGTGGGATGCCATTTCTTTCTCCAATGCATGAAAGTAAAAAGTGAAAGTGAAGTCGCTCAGTCATGGCCGACTCTTTGCAACCCCATGTACTGCAGCCCACCAGGCTCCTCCATCCATGGGATTTTCCCAGCAAGAGTACCGGAGTGGGGTGCCATTGCCTTCTCCGCAACTAACACTAAGAAAGTAAAAATTTTAAGTGGTCAGTTAGCCTCATGACTGTGGGAAAACAAGCACCATTACCTCAATCCTCTGAATATTTTAGGTAAAAGTAGAACTTGGTGCTAGAAATAGACGCAAACCTCCACTTCAGAGAACTGGATTCAGCTGGCCTTCTGTGAAATATATAAATGCAATTGTATGTGTTTAGGGATGAGATTTCTTTTTACTTCCTATGCTAAGCATCCAGGATCTATCGAAAGCATTGCCACATTGCAGGTAGACAGACTTCAGTCTGGTGACACAAGAGCCTGGATAAGCATAAGCAGTACATCACCATCAACGGATACTCATGCAGACACACACACACACGCGAGGTCAGAAAGGACACAAAATACGTCATTTGCAGTGGGGACGCAGCACATAGAAGCCGGAGGGTCAGTGGGTGTGGGCAGAGGGAGATGTTTTAAATAAACACTTACTGCTTTTTATGATTTGTAAAGCCAATATAATATTTGAGTTAAAATAATACCCTTTCACAAAAATAGGCAAGCTATCATGACACATGATTCTCTGGTCTTTTAAAATATTCCCTCTGGTACATTACAAGAGTTTCGAGGAAGACTTATGTAACAATAATGTGACTTTATGAAGAGTAAGCATGTGCTACACTGTTGCTCCTGATATTTGGCTGGTGTGCTATATTCTTTTCATTAGGGGAAGCTCTTAAAAGTGAATGGGGTTGAAGTGGTCTCCTGTCCTTCGTGGCGCCCCCAGGAAGGGCAGCAAGGGTCCAGGACAGGGCATCCTCCTGGGCGAACAGCCAGGGTCCTCAAGCAGGGAGTTCAACACAGTTTGCCCTTGTGAGTGTGGCTTGGGGCCACAGTGATCACAACATACATATTTCCAGTTTGATTTTTTCCAACAAGAGCAGTCACATTCTCCTTTAAACAGAGACACGCTTTTCCATAATCTTAACCTCACACACTCTCCCAGCCCCATATACAGAAGCAGTTACCCTTTAGAGCACCTGAGGTCGGGGCTAACATCTGGGAGTTCTCACAGGTTTGGGTCATCACACCTGGTCAGCCATCCCATACAGAAAACCACACTGAACCTACCTTCCTTCATCCTACCCTCCGTACAGCCTGCTCCCCACACACCCGCCCCCAACAACAAACCCTAAACACACAAGATCTTGAGCAAAATGACATTAAGGTAGTAATTTATATTTACAATATACATGGTAGGCACTCAATAATGGAGAAAGAAAAGTAAGAGAAGATGCAGAAAAATGCTTATTTTACTCTGGTATCATTGACATATTACATTGTGTAAGTTTAAGAAACTGTGATTTAAAAACTCCCAACAAACAAAAGTCCAGAACCAGATGGCTTCACAGGCAAGTTCTATCAAACGTTTAGGGAAGAGTTAACACCTAGCCTTCTGAAACTGTTTTTAAAAACTGCAGAGGAAGGAACACTTCCAAACTCATTCTATGAGGTCACCATCACCCTGATACCAAAACCAGACAAAGATACCACATTTTATACATTAGGGTGTAAGATGAGTTGATTTGATACATGAATATGTTGCTACATGGTGACCACCATAGTGTTAGCTAACACCTCCATCACGTCACATAATTATCATTTCTTTTTGATGGTGAGAACATTTAAGATCTATTCTCTTAGCAACTTTGAATGCAACACAGTGTTGTTGACTATAATCATGATGCTGTACATTAATCTCCAAAACTTATTCATCTTCTAATTGGCAATTTGTTCCTTAGATCACCATCTCTGCCTTTCTCCCACCCTCCAGCCCCCAGGAACCACCGACGTATTCTCTGCCTCAGCTTTTCTAGATTCCATATATATGTGAGATCATGCAGTGTTTGCCTTTCTCTGACTTATTTCATTTAATGTAATACCCTCAAGGTCCACCCATGTTGTCACAAATGACAAGATTTCTTCCTTTTCATGACAATAATATTCCATTGTGTATCAAATAGACTTACAAAGCAGAAACAGACATACAGCCTGAGAGGATGAATTTATGGTTGCACTTTCACGCATTGGAGAAGGAAATGGCAACCCACTCCAGTGTTCTTGCCTGGAGAATCCCAGGGATGGAGGAGCCTGGTGGGCTGCCATCTATGGGGTTGCACAAAGTCGGACACGACTGAAGCGACTTAGCAGCAGCAGCAGCAGCAGAGGGGAAGGATAGAGGGAAGGTTGGGGAGAAGGGATAGTTAGGGAGTCTGGGAAGGCTATGTACACACTGCTATATTTAAAATGGCTCACCAACAAGGACCTACTGTATAGCAGAGGGAACTCTGCTCAGTGTTATGTGGCAGCCCGGATGGGGGTTGGGGGGGGCTGGGGCAGAATGGATACATGCGTTATATGACTGAGTAGCTATGCTGTGCACCTGAAACTATCACAGCATTGTTAATCAGCTGTACTACAATATAAAATAAAAAGGTTTTTTAATTTAAAAAATTAAAAACTATTTTCCTCTTCATCCATACATCCCTCCATGGACACAGATTGTTTCCATATTGAGTCATTGTGAATAACGCTACAGTGAGTACGAGTGAGAGTTGCTCAGCCGTGTCCGACTCTTTGCGACCCCGTGGACTGTAGCCTGCCGGGCTCCTTTGTCCATGGAATTCTCCAGGCAAGAATATTGGAGTGGGTTGCCATTTCCTTCTCCAGGAACACTGCAGTGACCAGCAGAAAAATACTTAAGTACCTCACAAACTCCATATTCAACAGATGTTTGCATAACCAAGGTGACTTTCCCAGGGAAATAGTATTGCTATTAAAACAGGTTGAATCATAAAATATTAGCAATAGAAGAAAATTCTACATCATCCAGCCCACAGGTCTGCAAACCACAACCTAGGGGCCAAATCTAAGCTGCTTCCTATTTTTATAAATAAAGTTTTATGAACACAAAGTCACACATTTGTTTACATATTATCTGTACCTGCTTTTATCCTTTCACAGCAGAACTGAGTAGTTGCTGAAGACCATATGGTCCAGAAAGTCAAAAATATTTGCTCTCTGGCCTTTTACTGAAAAAGGTTATCACCACTGATCTCATCCACAGAACTCATTTTAAAGTAGGAAAACTAAGACCCAGAGTGGTGGGCCTGTAGCTGGAAGCAAAGTCAGAATAAAACCCCAGGTCAGCCAGCCATTGCCCTTTGCTTGTTTGAGCCCCAGCTCTACAAATTCACCAAGAATCCTTAGAGTTCAGAGGAAGTTCACTTCTTTCTAACAGGCACGAAGTTAATTAACAGGTTGTTTTTATAAAGCAATGAGGGAAAGGTTCAGAAGTCCAAAGGACAGATATAGGCCAGAAGTTTTTTTAAAACAAAGAACCTTTCTTTTCTACTCAAGATAAGATCAAGCAATAAATTTCAGATCTTGCCTGGACTGGTTTCTTGTCCCTCTGCTTATGAGGCTCCCTTCCTTGAATTTCTCCAAATATCCATGTAGGACTGGCGACGTCCACTTCCTCCCATCTTAGGAGGCTTAGACCAGAAAAAAAAAAGAGCAAGATTTGTAGTAAAAGCTATGCCTTTTGTGGGGAAACTTCTCTGCTTTTTAATATCTGAGAAAACTGACTGTGATTATTCTGGGAAGAATTTGGTTATAACATTTCTACTTTGGGGCCCTCAAGGTGGCATTCTTCTGTACTCTGAATAGCAATATTATAAAGTCATAAAATACAGAAGTCCTATCAACACTGAAGAAGATAGAGGGGTCTGTCTCCTCCAGCAGTTCTGTCACATATAAATCACCTCTAAGGGGTGTGGAGAAAAGGGAACCCTCTTACACTGTTGGTGGGCATGTAAACTGCTACAGCCACAATGGAGAACAGCATAGAAGTTCCTCAAAAACTAAAGACAGAGCTACCATATGATCCTGCAGTCCCACTCCTGGGCATATATCTGGAGAAAACTATGATTCAAAAGCTTACATGTACCCCTGTGTTCACAGCAGCACTACTCACAGTATCCAAAACATGGAAGCAACTAAAATACCCGTCAACAGATGAAAAGATTAAAAAAATGTATGTATACATGCACCATAGAATACTGCTCAGCCATAAAAAACAGAGTGCAACAATGCCATTTGCAGCAACGTGGATGAACCTAGAGATTATCATATTAAGTGAAGTCAGTCACAAAGAGACAGACAAACACCATATGATATCGTTTATATGTGGAATCTAAACTATGACACAAATGAATTTCACTACAAAATAGAAACAGACTCACAGACAGAGAGAACAAACTTGTGGTTGCCAGTGGGGAGAGGGTAGGAAAGGGATCTGGGAGTTTGGGGTTAGCAGATGCCAACTATTATATAGAGAGAGAATGGATAAACAACAAAGGTCCTACTGTATAGCACAGGAACTATACTCGTATTCTGTGATAAACCAGAATGGAAAAGAATATGAAAAAGAATGTGTATATATATATATATATATGTATAAATGAATCTCTTTGCTATACACAACATTGTAACTAACACAACATTGTAAATCAGCTATATTTTAACAAAATAATTTTTTAAAAAATCACCTCTCAGGACCAGTGCATCAGGTCTGGAGGTATCATGCTCCATAAACAGCCTGCATATCTGCCTTTGCCCACCTCAGGGGTTGTCACAGGGCTAGTAGTGATGGAGTTCCAGTGTCTTCCAGCCTTGAGGGTTGTTGTGAGGTTCAAACAAGACCATTAATAAGGAAGCACTGTGTACGGCTCACATCATGTCTCTCTGTTGGCTTTGATTTTAAATCTCTCAATCTGTTTTAGTTTAATAATGATGATAATGGCTAATCTTGGAGCATTTACTCCTTGGCAAGCACTATGAACCAGCTGTGGAGATTATCTCGTGTAATCCTCATGAGCAGTCTATGACATGTACAGGATATGATATCATTGTTTTCACAATACAGGAAAAAATATTAAGGCTTATTAGCAAGTTTAAACAGCTTGACCAAGTTAGTAAGTGACAGAGCAGGCTCTTAATTCTCTTTATTTTGTTTTTAAGATAGAGTAGAATGACTAAGAACTTGAAATTTATTTATTAGCCACAGTGCATGGCATATGGGATCTTAGTTCCCTGACCAGGGATTAAACCCTTGCCCCTTGCACTGAAAGCACAGAGTCTTAACCACTGGACCACCAGGGAAGTCCACACTTCAATTCTCTTTACTCATCAATAAGTGCTTAGTAAAGTACAGTATTCAGTTCAGTTCAGTCGCTCAGTCGTGTCCGACTCTTTGCGACCGCATGAATCACAGCACGCCAGGCCTCCCTGTCCATCACCAACTCCTGGAGTTCATCCAAACTCATGTGCATCGAATCAGTGATGCCATCCAGCCATCTCATCCTCTGTCATCCCCTTCTCCTCCTGCCCCCAATCCCCTGAACTAATTTAATACAGATTTGTCTACAGAATGAGATGCCCCAAAACTCTTTTATTTCATTTTTCTTCCCACAAATATTCATTTAGTTCCTGCCATGTTTGAAACTTGTGTTTACCATAAAATTTTCTGAAAACCCCTCTTTAAAAGAAATGTTTGGATCACATATTAGCAACACCATGTTTCATGCTGGTTTGTCTAAACTGGCAATATCTAAAGTGAAATAAAGATGTAAAAAAAAAGAGAGAGAGAGAAATGACAATGAATAGAGACAAAACCTCAAAAACTAAAATACTCCTTGGGATTAAAATTTCATATTACACTTTTTCATCTTGACATTATGATGGATTTAAAAGATCAAATATCCAACCCCTTGATCTATAGTGCTGTCAGAAAGAACTGAATGGAAAAAGGAATCTTTACCTACTCATGTGGCAAGTAAGCAGGTGGTAGGTTTTGTGTTGTGGCTGATGAAGTTATCATTGGTCTCTGCCTTGGACTAAGTGAAAAAAAAAAATACTACAATGATTTACTCCTGATCTGGCTGGTCTCTTGGCTGGGTTGAGTATTCACAACCCAGTTACCAAGATCAATCAGAAAACACACATTAGAAAATCAGACTCTTTTCCTGTGAATATTTGTTATATGGGAAATTTCTCCCCCAAAATTAATGACAACACCAAACCTAAAAATTCACTTTTTAATCTTTCTGATACCTCCATAGACACATGTTTTATAATGGAATAAACAGACACTTTTAAAACTCTTCAGAGTTCGGCGTTGTCTGATCCAATTCATATCGAACTTTAACAAATACAGCAAACTGGTAGCAACTGAAAACCATACGTGTGATTAATGCTGGCACTTGGACATCCCTTCATAGCTCCAGCCAAGGGTTTGTGTCTCTGTCTGTTCCTCTTGCAACTGACTTTCTGTCAAGCGTTCAGGATGACCCTTTACTGTTGCCAAGTGTCCTTATTTAAAAAGAGAAGACCAAGATGAATAGTACCATGATTTTACTACACTAGCAACTATATATGAAATAGTCTTATACTTATTGTAATGAGAAATCAATGGCCGTGTCACTATTAACACTGGAAGTTTTCTTTGCCATCTGCTGGTATCCTACTGACAGGTAAATTCCACCAGCGTACAAAAGAAAACTTTTCTCTTTTACCCATTTTTTGGCCATTTTTAGTTGAACTATAATTTACAATGTTAATTCTGCTATACAGCAAAGTGACTTGATTATACACATATATCCGTTCTCTTTTATATTCTTTTTCATTATAGTTTATCCCAGGAGATTGGACATGGTTGCTTGTGCTATATAGGACTTCATTGTTTATCCATTCTACATGCAATAGTTTGCATCCACTAACCCCAAACTCTCAGTCCACCCCTTCCCCCACCCGCTACTATCCCCCTTGTCAACAGCGCCTCTCCTTTCTGTGAGTCTGTTTCTGTTTTGTAGATAAGTTCATTTGTGCCATATTTTAGATTCCACATGTAAGTGAACCATGGTGTTTGTCTGTCTGTCTTCACTTTGTATGATAATCTCTAGGTCCATTCATGCTGCTGCTCTTTTTTTCCCTTTTCTATCAATCATCAATTATTAAGACTACTAATTCTAATAACTTCTAACTTACAGAAGAAAATAACTAGTCTGCTGCTATGCAGCTAAGTCGCTTCAGTCGTGTCCGACTCTGTGTGACCCCACAGACAGCAGCCCACCAGGCTCCCCCATCCCTGGGATTCTCCAGGCAAGAACACTGGAGTGGGTTGCCATTTCCTTCTCCAATGCATGAAAGTGAAAAGTGAAAGTGAAGTCGCTCAATTGTGTCTGACTCTTCGCGACCCCATGGACTGCAGCCTACTAGGCTCCTCCGTCCATGGGATTCTCCAGGCAAGAGTCCTGAATAACTAGTCTAAATTATGCTAAAATATATGATACCGTGTCAAAATTTAATTAGTTTTTAATCCCTACAGTATTTTTTCAGCTTTATGGTCTCAAGGGGATATATGACATTATTAAAATAAACTTTGCTTAACCCATTTTATACCTTAGAAGTGTATCTCTGATGAGGAATATCAGATGATATGAAGACAGAAGCTCACCTAGAATTTCTGAGTAGGGTTGCCATCCTTTCTCTCTCAAAATCCAATCTTGAACTTGTTTTTCATATAATATTCTTCAGTTCAGTTCAGTCGCTCAGTCGTGTCTGACTCTTTGCGACCCCATGAATTGCAGCACGCCAGGCCTCCCTGTCCATCACCAACTCCCAGAGTTCACTCAGACTCATGTCCATCGAGTAGGTGATGCCATCCAGCCATCTCATCCTCTGTCGTCCCCTTTTCCTCCTGCCTCCAATCCCTCCCAGCATCAGAGTCTTTTCCAATGAGTCAGCTCTTCGCATGAGGTGGCCAAAGTACTGGAGCTTCAGCTGTAGCATCAGTCCTTCCAGAGAACACCCAGGACTGATCTCCTTTAGAATGGACTGGTTGGATCTCCTTGCAGTCCAAGGGACTCTCAAGAGTTCTCCAACACCACAGTTCAAAAGCATCAATTCTTCGGCGCTCAGCTTTTTTCGCAGTCCAACTCTCACAGCCATACATGACTACTGGAAAAACCATAGCCTTGACTAGATGGACCTTTGTTGGCAAAGTAATGTGTCTGCTTTTTAATATGCTATCTAGTTTGGTCATGACTTTCCTTCCAAGGAGTAAGCGTCTTTTAATTTCATGGCTGCACTCACCATCTGCAGTGATTTTGGAGCCCAAAAAAATAATATTCTTATCCTACTATATATCCCCTCTATAATTAAATTTTATAATTTAAGAAAATTAGGGAGTCCATATTATCCACTGCTTTGCTTCCAAAGTACTCTTCTCTCCCAAAATGATTATTTTGGCCAGAAAGCTATGAGATATTAAATGTTGGCTTTTATAATTTTCACGGAACTTCTTTCCATTATCTTTTAATTTTTTGTTTAGAAATAATTATATAACTATAGGAAATTGCAACAATAGTACAGCAATTACTTATACCCAGTCACCCAGTCTCTCCCAATGGTTACATTGTAGATAATCATACAATATCAAAACCAGGAAATTGACATTGGTACGATGTATATGGGTAATTATCCAAGTGCAGACTCTTGTAACCACCACCACAATCAAGATACAGAACCACTGTTGCATGTTAGTCGCTCAGTTGTGTCCAACTCTTTGTGACCCCATGGACTGTAGCCCGCCAGGGCTGTCCATGGGGATTCTCCAGGCAAGAATACTGCAGTGGGTTACCATGCCCTCCTCCAGGGGGTCTCCATCAGAGCAAAGATCTACTCTTGTCTACATTTTACCAGTTTGAATGAGGTATAGAAATCAAACGTGCTTTCAAGTCCCTTTGCCTTCTCCCATTTATAATCTAATCATCTTAAGTATTTTTTCCACATTGAGAACCACATCACACGTTACATTTTTTGCTTCAAATGTCATACATAATGCAGAAATTTTCAGAGGAGAAAGTCTATTGTATTTATTCTTTTTTTTTTTTTTTTTTTTTGGCCATACTGCCAAGTTTGGGAAATTTTTAGCTGTCATTTCTGTAATCACTTTTTCATCCCCACCCTCCCTCTCCTACCCTTCTGGGACTCCAGGGACCCAGTAGCCATGACTTCTTCAATGGGTGGTTTGAGCAGGGTTTCCTTTGAAGAGGACATGCATGGGTGGGCAGGCCTTGTTTTCATCTCTATTATGTAACTCCGTCTGCCCATCAAACATTGAAACTGCTTTCCACACATAGCTATGCCCCACCTAACACGACCCAATTTTCACTCATGGGTGCCACCCAAAATTATATTTCGCTCTGCACCCTGTACTCAATGCCTCATATCACTGTCAGAGTCCCTTATCCTCCTTCCCAATCCTATCCAAGTATTTTTTTTCTCACCACTCTGAAACCTATAAGCTAAATTATACACTCTTTAAAAATCTTGAACTGCTCAAACCAAGACTCAACAATTGTGACTGAGAAAAAAGTGAAGACAAAGAATTCTCAAGGACAGCAGTATCCATTGTCTTTCAAGTCATCGAGGATGACTTTAGTGGCATATCAATCGGAGTGGAATTTTAATAAAGCACCACTTGTCTTAAAAAGTAATGCAAGCGTCAGACATTGTTTGCTTAGCCTGTGGAATCGCCATGTGTTTGCTCAGTTCAGATGGCAACGACATCAGTATCTTTTCCAGATTCACAGCACATTTACTGCATCCCGTTAAATAAAAAGAATGTTTAAAGAAACTGTCTTTTCACTCAAAAATTAGTTACCTGGGGATCTCCCTGGTGGCGCAGTGGATACGGATCTGCCTGCCAGTGCAGGGGACACAGTTCGATCCCGGGTCCGGAAAGACTCCACATACCGTGGAACAGTGAAGCCCTTGTGATACAACTACTGAGCCACGTTCCACAGCTACTGAAGCTCACACACCTAGAGTATATGCTCTATAATGAAGAGAAGCCCCTGCTTACCACACCAGAGGAAGCCCACATACAGCAATGAAGATGCAGTGCAGCCAAAAATAAATTAAACATTTTTTTATTATATGATACAAACACTATGGAAAACAGTATGAAGGGTTCTCAAAAAATTAAGAATATAGCTACCATATGATCCAGCAATTCTACTTCTGGATATTTTTGCAAAGAAAATAAAAACACGAATTCAAAAAGATATATGCATACCTATGTTCATTGCAGTGCTATTTACAGTAGCCAATGTATGGAAACCAACTAAGTGTCTGTCCATCAGCAGCTGAATGGATACAGAGAATGTTTTCTACACACTTACATAGTTGAACATTACTTAGCCACAAAAAATAATGAGATTTGCAACATGGACAGACCTAGAGGGTATCATACTTAATGAAATAATGAAAAAGAAGGACAAATATCGTATGGTTTCACTTACATGTGGAATCTAAAAAGCAAATTAACAAACAGAAAAAGACTACCAGACACAGAGAACGAACAGATGGTTGCTACAGGGAAGTGGAGTGAGGGAATAAGTGAAATAGGAGAAGGAGATTGAGCCACAGCCTCCCAGAATATAATGTACGGCATAGGAAACATAACAATATTGTAGTAACTTTACATAGTGGCAGCTGGTAACTAGATTATGGTGATGATCATTTTGTAATGTATGGAAATATCAAATCACTATGTTATACACTTGAAACTAGTCAATTATACTTTAATTCAAAAATTTTCCTTCTTTCATAACTAAAGTAATAAAAAGAAGTTCAAAATGTTAAAAATTTAAACAATAAAAATTAGTTACCTAAAACATGAATAGCTATCCATCAGAAAACAAGAAAGCCACATTCCACAAGTCCTCAACGCTTTTTTAATTGCTTAAATCAATAGAATTCAAGCTCTTAACTTTGGCCTTGATCAGTCTAACTCCACCAGTCTTGTATGGTTTGAGGTCTCAGTTAGTACCTGTGACCAAACTATAGGTGGCACTCATGGTAAAGAATCCGCCTGCCCAATCATGAGCCTGAGATGCAGGTTCCATCCTTAGGTGGGGAAGATCCCCTGGAGGAGGAAATGGCAACCTACTCCAGCATTCTTGCCTGGAGAATCCCATGGACAGAGGAGCTTGGAGGGCTTTAGTCCATGGAGTCCCAAAGAGTTGGACAGGACTCAGGTGACTAAGCACATGTGCCCTGCCGACCCAAACTATAAGCTAAACACTTTAAACACCACTTACTGTATCGCTTTGCAGCTGTTGTGCATTAGCCTTCAAAACACAAAGCTACAGTTCTCACATACAAAATTTGGCCAAGAACATTTGTTGATAGTTGACTGATAGGTGAAAATGTAAGAGTTCCTCAGGAAATTTTCTACTTCACTGAATTCCCTAGGTTTCTAGGATAACTCCAACATCTATACAGAAGCAGAAAGTTCCTTACTTTTTTTCTCAAGCACCTGAAAATAAACCACTTCATTTTAGAAAGAGTGGGATGGTCACATGTCTCCCCCACACCATCTTGAGAAACAAAGTTTCAATCATTTTTTTATTTGGGGAATGGACTTCCCAAAATGGGTAAAATGGTGAGACTCAAGGAGACTGGTAAATGTTAACTTCTGCAAATAAAGGCTTCCGTTTATTCTTAGACTCTTAATTCTACTTTATGTTCTTTCTCCCCGCTTCTCCTAGTCAAAGTCCCAGGGAGGTTACACCTCCTTTTCCCTTTCTTATCTGTGAATTGTTATCCTAATATTAGCAGCCTCAATCCTGACTTGGTCTCAAATCTCTGTTTAACCTATGAATATCTGAATAAGGAGGACGTTATGGATTGCTGAGCCTATCTCTGGAATGAGTATTAAACTATGAGAAGATCTATAACGCATTTGTATGGACACTGATACAACTTTTCCCAGCTTTCTCTTAAAATGCATCGTATTATTCATCCCCCAAATTCTAGAGAACCATAAAAGGCCAGAAAAAATACTGATAATCTCTAAAGGTGCTGAGAACATGTAATTTCTTCTCTACTTTTAATTCCATTTTTTTAATAAAGCAGCAAAACTCTCACTCTTTGCACCTATCCAAAGCATGAGATTCAACCCAAGCGAGGTGTTGAAATCTCTAAAAACTTTTGGATATTCATTGTTCTTTACCTGTTTTCCTTCTATGAAACTGTTCTGTGGAGACAGTCTGAGAGAAATTTTGTAAAGATGTTCACCACAGCATTATTTATGATGGTGAAAAACACCTTTGATGATAAGTGAAAATTTGTCTGCCAGTAGGGAAATGTTTGGAGAAGGCAATGGCACCCCACTCCAGTACTCCTGCCTGGAAAATCCCATGGACGGAGGAGCCTGGTGGGCTGCAGTCCATGGGGTCGCTAAGAGTCAGACAGGACCGAGCGACTTCACTTTCACTTTTCACTTTCATGCATTGGAGAAGGAAATGGCAACCCACTCCAATGTTCTTGCCTGGAGAATCCCAGGGACGGGGGAGCCTGGTGGGCTGCCATCTATGGGGTCACACAGAGTCGGACTCGACTGAAGCGACTTAGCAGCAGCAGTAGCAGGGAAATGCTCATGGGGTTCTTGAGGCAAGAATACTGGAGTGGGTTGCCGTTTCCTAGACCCTGATACTGGGAAAGATTGAAGCAAAAAAGAGAAGGGGGCAGTAGAGAATGAGATGGTTAGACAGCATCACTAACTCAATGGACATGAATTTGAGCAAACTGGGAGATAATGAAGGACAGAGGAACCTGGTAGGCTACAGTCCCTAGGGTCACAAAGAGTCAGACACCACTTAGCGACTGAAAAATACCACCACAAGGGAACTGTTAGGCAAATTGTGAAACGCTCACTTCAGTGAACTATTATGCCAGCCACTAAAATTAAATTTAGAAAGAACTTATGGTGATATTGAGGGGAAGAACTTCTTAGATCAAGCTAGATGTCTACAGTACAGCGAAGCACTGTCCGAAATGTTGTGTGTACACAGCACACAAACATGCATACATAATGCAGAACTATGTTAAACTGCACACAGAGGGGAAAAAACCGGGCAGAAATAAATGCACTAAGATGTTAAACAGTAATTACTTTTGCTATTGGAGCCAAAGACGGTTTGAGTTTTTCTTTATACTTTATTTCTGCAGTGGGCATGTTTTACTTTCATAATACATAAAATGAATTTTATTTTTAAACCAGAAATAGTAATAGATAACATTTCAGGGTTAAGGTTCCATTTAGAAACGATAATACATCTCATATCGTTCAATTTCACCTTTTCCTCTTGGTTAAATGAAGTCTCTTGGGTTCAGTGGTTACACTGGGTAAATGAAAATAATCGTGAGAAAGATGCTGCTTGGTAATGCTTGTTATTTGTCTAAGCATATAGTAACTCCTTCTAGGAAAGAATTCTTAAAAATTAAATTTTTTAAGGAGCCTTTGCTTTGCCGTCCCTGCCTCTCATAAGGGTAGCAGGTGAGCTTTCTGTAGATTTTGGGTTGTTTTTTTTTTTCTTGCCTTCAGATGTCAGAGGCGGTTCATTTGCAAATGGCAGTTGCAGGTAGTTTTTGAAGAGAAGGGCATTTAGGACAAAGTGTAAAGCTACATAAAACCAGCTTAAGGGATCTTTGAAACATAAATCCATGCCTTTGTAGTTCTTAGGCTGACAAAGCTGAACCCTCAGAGGCATGCTGTCAGCTGGTACCTGTGTCCCAGCCAGAAAAGCTCCCCAAGCAATTACAGAGAAAGAAAGGGTTTCTGCCACCAATACCACCTAATACAATAGAGGAGGCCACCTGTGTTTTTAGAAAGGCAAGGACTCTTTAAAAAGTGGAAAAAGGGAAATGCTGGATGGGACTGTGCGGAGTCCTGGAAGATATTCATCATCCTAATTCATTAAAGTGATTGTGACAAATTTACACTGAAAAAGGATGAAGACTCTTGCTTCCTGAGAAGCATCAGAGCCACAAAACAAAGGCTAGTGCTTTAGGGGATACCTGTGGCCCCCAGCACAGCACTCTGCTGGCTCTGGAATCGAACATCACCAGGTTCTTTGGTGACTCTCATTACAATATCTGCCTTTTCCTTTCTCAAACCTTTTCCTGACATTGTCTTTGCCTCCTCTTTTCATTATTCTCTTCCAGAGAGAACTCAAAAGCTCTTAGCCTTTTCTCACCCATTCTAGCAACTCAAAGGCAAACTGTAGGAAAGGTGAAGGCTACCACACTAACCAGTTCTCTCTTTTCACCTGTGTTCTCCTAAAACTCTGTTTGAGGCAACATGGCATGAATGGGGCTCAGAAACAGGCAGTTGAGTTCCCTTCATTCACATGGTCACACGGCCTTGGACAAAACTACTGAGGCCTGGCTCTTCCCAACTGTGATCATATAGGTTGTGTTAGTTGTATCAGGAGCATTGTGAAGCCTTCATCTAGGAGTGGAAGAGATACCTCTGTGGTGTTGTCTACTGAATTTTAAAACCTACATACATTAATTTGTGCATTTCAGCCTGGTGGTAGATCTATAGCATGCAAGCTGAATGTGTGCAACAGGAGGATATTTTAACCAGATGCTGAGTGGATTGAGGCTCATTTCCCGCCTGAGTTTTACAGGTCTGCCATGAACCTTACTGATCACTGCATGTGTTCATTTGGAGTCGTCCTTCTGGGGCTCTATCTCCATCCACTCATTCTCAACCTCTGGTTCTGTTTGAAAACCAATTGACTCTTTGAACCTGTGTGTCATTTGTAATGCACCTTTCCAAATATACTCCTCTTGGTTTCAACTACATAATAGGGAAGTCCTAAACATCTTAGAAAATCACTCATGGTTTTGTTTTCCTTCCAAAGAAAGTCTTAATAGGATTACATTAACTGAGCAGGATGCCCACACTTCTCTCCCCTCAAATTGGTTCTGAATCAAAATTATGTTTTTTTGTTTTTTAAAACGAGTGGGGTGGAGACTAAGAAACCTGTGGCCTTTGGATAAAGTTCTTTCTCAAGGAGCTATTTCTGATGTTAACACACCTCCAGAAGCATTTGGAAGATTCAGAATAGGGCAGAATCATCAAAGTGTCCCCGCCTGCCTGCCTGTGTTTTTCTATGTTAACTCAAAATGGTAAATCATCCTCAAAACCTTTTATTTGTGGATTCCCCATATGTCCATTTTCTCTCTTCTAAACAGGCTGATGAAAAGGCAGAGGCAAATAGCTGCAGCCTTAATGAAATAGGCATATTGATCAATTCTGCTTCTTGGGCACTTCCTCAGAGTGTGCCGGAGCACACGTGGACACGCGGGTGCCCATCAGACATCTCCAAGATGTCAGGCTTCCAAACATGAGAACAGTTTCACAGGCAGCTGTTTTCACACTGCATACATTGCACTGCGTGTCAGAGGAAGAACCACCAAATACTTACGATGCACTGAAGTTTGTGATCAAGTGGAAGACTATAAGCAAATGTTGCGTTTTGAGAACAGAAACATAAGCAAAAACGTAATTATCAATTTGCTGCTCAATCCTGCCTCCTCAGAGACTGCTTCTTTCCCATCCCAGATGCCTTCCTCTTATCCCCAAAGACAATTTGCGCATCCTCTTACTCCTAACTCCTGACAAGCAACTGGAAAAGTTACTCATCTCCTCTTTTCAACTAAAGCCTCCTCCAGCTTGACAAATCTTGCCAATTACTGCATAAGCCTTGACTGTCTTGAGTTATGTGTCCGCAGGCTCCAAGCCCATCCATCTTGGAATTATCCTTCAGCCTTATCGCTCCTTCCTCTTCATCTTTTCCCGCGCATGGTTAATATCAGCTGTTATCAGTTTCAGTGCCTAGTAAATATTCTGGAGGTGATTGGAGGTTCAGTCAGTTGCAGCTGCACCAAACTCAGCTGATAACGCAGTGGATGGTGGGGGAGAAGCCGGGAGAGGGAGAATTGGTAGAATTACCTTGATTCAGAATTAACCCTGATTGTATTTTGCTGTTTAGGCTCTGCGCTGTACATAGAGAGTCCCCAGAATTCAGTGTCTGATTTTGTACCAAGACACCATCTTATGAGGAGTCATTGATAACAATAGCAGCTGTAAATGCTGAAAATGGATTTTGCACGAACATTCCCCATACCCTCCGCCACCCACCCACCACACCCCCATCAATCTGAGCACATCTGAAGGATAACTCTGGAAAGAAAAGAATAGCAATAGGACTGCTTCACTATCTTATGTTTGGCTTTCAAACTTATGTTTGGCTTTCAACTTACCTTATGTTGAGCTGATGGAGAGAGGATTGATTCAATCCAGACAGTAGTTGCTACTATGTTTGCTATACAAAGGTGGAGCTCTGGAAGCTGCAAAGAGTGGCCATTTGGCATTTTAACTAAAACATCATCGTCTCTTTTGCCTGCCCCTTTTCTCTGCTCCAGGCTCCCCACGACTTGAGCTGCAGTGGGCAGGGAATTACCAGAATAGCAGGTAGGAGACAAGTCCTTGCCAACAATTAGCTCCCGACCCAGCTGCCATTGGACACCCCAACTTTAGTTCCCTTCAGTGGGCCTGCTCCACATCACAACCTAGTGGTGGGCTCTGGTGGTCCAGTGGTTAAGACTCCACACTCCCAGTGCAGGGGGCTCAGGCTCATTCCCAGGTCGGGGAACTAAGATCCCACATGCCGAACGGTGCAACTAAAAAATAAAATCACAGCCTGTTTGTTACTCGAAGGAAATAACACCCCGAGCAGTTATCAGCTCTTAGTAACTGAGATTGAATAAGGTGGTCAGATATTTCCCAAAGGAGAGGCCCAGGGTAAGATGATCCAGTGGGAACTCTGAGTAAACAGAAGACTGAAGGTCTTCTCCATGTGAAACAGATGCCAAAGAAAAGAGAGTCGGCCCCACACCCAACACGGCCCCACCCTCCAAGTCCAGATACCCAACCCTGCCCCTGCCCCCTCTCAGTCCAGCCCGAGAGGGCCCCCTCTGAGCCCCGCTACAGCCCACACTGTCACCACACACTAGGACAGTCAAGAGATGGGGGTGCACTTCTCTAGAGGGACCAGAAAGGCAGTAAGTGCGGTAAGATTCTCCATTTCCTAAGTGTTTATTTTGAGGTTGCAACCTCAGGCTTTAGGACAAAGCAAAATGAAAACCAAAAACTTCAAGCCATTAACCAGTCATTCTGTGTGACAGCCACCCACCTCCTCCCCCCCAATAAAAACCTCCCCCGGAGGATTCCCAGTGTTGACTCACCAAGAAGACCTCCTCCCTGGACTCAGGCGCCATCCCTTAGGGCACAGCCATGCACAGCCCATGTCCTTCTCTGGGCTCAGCCCCACCGCCTGCCCCTCGGGCCTCCCAAACCTACCAGGTGGACTCAGCACAGCTGATGGTCTGTGTGGACTGCACGCACCACTGTTCAGGTCTAGACTATCTCACCTGGGTGGCTCTTACTCCTTTTTTTTTTTCACTCCATTTGTGTTCTAGTGAAGTCGCTCACTCGTGTCCGACTCTTTGTGACCCCATGGATTGTAGCCTATCAGGCTCCTCCGTCCATGGGATTTTCCAGGCAAGAAAACTGGAGTGGGTTGCCATTTCCTTATCCAGGGGATCCTCCCTACCCAGGGGTCGAACCCAGGTCTCCCGCATTGTGAGCAGACGCTTTATCCTCTAAGCCACCAGGGAAGCCCCATGAGTTCTAGTAGGCCAATTGAGTGAGACGGCAATGGCACCCCACTCCAGTCCTCTTGCCTAGAAAATCCCATGGATGGAGGAGCCTGGTAGGCTGCAGTCATGTAGTCGCTAAGAGTTGGACACAACTGAGCGATTTCACTGTCACTTTTCACTTTCATGCATTGGAGAAGGAAATGGCAACCCACTCCAGTGTTCTTGCCTGGAGAATCCCTAGGATGGGGGAGACTGGTGGGCTGCCGTCTATGGGGTCGCACAGAGTTGGACACAACTGAAGCGACTTAGCAGCAGCAGCAGCAGGCCAATTGAGCATAAACATTTCCATTTTTTAAAACATTTTTTAATGTTTAAATTAAAAAATTTTAAGGGAATTTTAAACATTTCCCTTTTTTAAAGAAGAGTTAAACCCTTCTTTAACTCTGTGTTTATACTCCACTGCGATATGATCTGATTCACTTTTAGGATGAAAGACGTGATCACTGGAATCATTTTGGAGACCTCGAGCTGTGGTGTGGATCCATTCCCACTATGAATTCTTATCAGATGTCAGGGCCTGAAACCAAACGTGATATACTGGCTGATTTTTTACTCCCTTCTACATTAGCCTTAGATGGTGGCTCAGTCGGAAAAGACTCCACCTCCAGTGCAGGAGACCAGGGTACGATCCCTGGGTTGGGAAGACCCCCTGGAGAAGGAAATGACAACCCACTCCAGTATTCTTGCCTGGAGAATCCCATGGACAGAGGAGCCTGGTGGGCTACAGTCCATATGGACTGAATCAGCACATACTCTCTTACAACCAAGGGCTAGGATCCCTGTGCTTCCAGCCCAGGCCTTGCCCTGTATGGCCCCTCCTGCCTCTTGGCCCTTTTCTGTTCCAAACACATGGCCTTCTTGGCGCCTCCCTGCCCACAGTGCATCCCAAGGCTGCCTCCGGCC